>NC_139785.1:1443353-2043353 GCF_965231275.1 Zosterops lateralis | reverse complement strand
GTATATGATTAATACAGACATCACAGAATATCCCGGCTTGGAAGGGACCCACAAGGATCATCCAGTGCAACTCCTGCCTTGCAAAGGACACCCCAACAATCCCACTCTGTTCCTGAGAGTGTTGTCCAAGTGCTGGGCTCTGGCTGTGACCACTGCCCTGGGGAGGCATCCCAGATCCTCTGAGGGAGTTCTAAATCCTCCATTCCAAACTATCCTCTCTTCCTCCCCCTTGCTCTTTGCAGAGCTGCTGCTCTGCCTTCATCCCTTCCCATCCTGGCATCCCATTCCCACCCTGCCTCTGGCCTCTCCTCCATCACTCACCTCTCCACCAGATTCCTCGTGGAATCACAGAATGGCTGGAAAGACCTTAAAGCCCATCTTGTGCCAGTCCCTGGCAGGGACACATTCCACTACCCCAGGTTGCTCCAAGCCCTGTCCAGCCTGGCCTTGGGCACTGCCAAGGATCCAGGGACAGCCCCAGCTGCTCTGGGCACTCTGTGCCAGGGCTTCCCCACTCTCCCAGGGAAAAGTTTATTCCTAATATCCCCTCTAACCCTGCCTTCCATCAGTAGGAAGCCGTTCCCCCTTGTCCTGTCACCCCATGCTCACCACATCCTTCCCCCAAAGCGCTGCACCCCATTCTGTGCCCACATCCCTCTCAGCCCCCAGATATCTCCCCTGGAGGCACAGCCCCCTGTCTGTCCCAGCAGTCCCACAGCCCCAGGCTCATCCCCGGTCTCCTCTGCCCCCAGAGTCCCCAAAGCCCCCAGGCCAGCCCTATCCCACAGCCACCCCAGCCCAGCCCAGCCCCCCGCGGCCGCTTCCATCCCACCGCCCTCCCCACCTTATCCATGAGCTTCCAGCACTTCTCCACCATCTTCTTGTCCACGGCGCCGGGCTGGTGCGGCCCGAGGTGGTGGTGGTGCGGCTGGAAGGCGTCCTTCATCAGCCCGATGAGCCCGCCGGGGCCCTTCTTCAGCGGCGCCGACATGGGGGCGCCCACACCCGGCCCGCGGGGCCCGTCCGGCACCGAGGCCGCGGCCCTGGAGGGGACCGGGCTGAGGGCGCTCCGGGCCGGGCCGGGCCGGGCAGGGCGGCGGCGGCGGCCGTGGGCGGTGGCGGCGGCGGCGGCGCCCGGTTCCAGCGAGGCCCCGCCCTCCTCGCCGGCGCTGATTGGCCGCCCGCCCCCCCGCGCGCCCGGACACGCCCCCTCCGCCGGGGTGGAGCCGGCGCTGATTAGCGGGGCAGAGCGGCGCGTGCGCAGTGCGGCGGCGTGAGGGCGGCGCGGCGGCCATGGTTGGTGCGGGCCGGGCGGGGCGGGGCGCGGTCGCCATGGGAACGCGGGGGCCGCGCCGGCCCCGCCGCCCCCGGGAGGGATCCGCGGCCTTCGCGGCCCTTCCCGTGCCCCGGCCGGGCTTGCGAAACTGGATCGCTTCCCCTTTCCTCAGGACGCCTTCCCTTTTCCGAGAACGGCCCGGACGCGGGGAAGCGGCGCTGCACCTCCCCCCGTCTCCCAGAGAGGGATGTGCCCGAGGCGGGAGCGGCGCCGGCATCCCCATGGCAGGCAGGGACGGGGAACGGGAACGGGAGAGCGTCCAGAGCACCTGGCAGGTACCTGAGGCATCTCCCCGCAAAGGCAGGGGGAGGCAGAGCCCGCCGGGGCTGAGTCCCTGTTCCCGACATCCTGGCTCCAGCGGGAGAAGGAGCAGGAGCAGGGCAGTGACGGCAACAGGGAGAGAAAAGAGGAACCGGGAGAGAAAATGGGACCGGGCAGTGAAAAGGGAGCCAGGGGGAGAAAAGGGACCAGGGGGTCAAAAGGAGACAAGGGAGAGAAAAGGGAACTAGGGAGTGAAAAAGGACCGGGAAGAGAAAAAGGGATCAGGGAATCTAAAGGGAACCAAGGAGTGAGTTTGTCAGAGTTGACTCCACCAAACTTTCAAAAAATTACAACATGGGCTTGAAAGTCAGTTGAGTTCTGTTTCTTTGCTGCCTTCAGATCCTCTTTTCATCTCCCCTCGCAGGCAGAAGGGACACATCCTTTTGCAGGAACCAGCTGTGGCTGGTACCGCACGGCGCCGGCCCCCCCGCAGGGGCTGCCAGGGGAAACCAGGCAAAGGAAAACTGGGGGTGCTGCAGTTTGGCCACATCACTCTGGGGAACATGAGCACCCCAAACTCGGGCCTGGAGGTTGGACAGCACAGCCTCAACCTCTGGATCCAACCTCCTTCGAGAGAGCTTTGCTTCCCCCTGTGGCACCCACTTGCTGAGGAGCCAAATGGACAGCACAGCACTAAACACAACAAGGGAGCCCGGCATGGATTGGTTATAAAACTCCCTGCCTTCATTTCATTTTATTGCCTTTGGTAAAGCTTGGTAAATATTTCTGGGACAGGCAACTCCTTGTCTGGCTTTAATTACCTGGGCAAATTTTCCTAAGGATTATATTGACCTCAAATATGTCAAGGTTTATTGAGGCCGTGTTCCTGAGGCTTTTCCCATTAGGTGCTAATGGATTCTGGCTAATAGTCAAGCCGGATTGACCACCAGCAGGTGCCCTGGCCAGCTTCACGCTACCACAAGTACCTGGGGAGAGAACTGGGGAGGGCAACACTGGCTTTGTGAGAGCCAAGTGCAAAAATCACCATGGCTCTGATCCAAAGAGATCAGGGAACACGCTTGAGTAATTGCATTCCTGACTATCTGCTTCTCTGGGCATTATTCACTCCACGTTGGGGTTGTAGCTACCTGTGAGACTCCAAGCAAAGGTTGATTTTGCTTGGGACTCTTCTGACTGTCTCACTTGGGACCTTTGGGAGGGTTTCACTTGGGACTATTGGGACAGATGCAGGGACCCCACACCTTGGGGTGGGGTGGGCTTTTCCCACCTCTCCCTTGACTGTTCAGTCCCAAACCAGCCTGCAGCTGGGCCAGCCCTGCTCCCTCCTGAGCTGTCAGCTCCCAAAGGCTCTGGACAAGGACTTCTTGCACCCCACATGGCTGCAGTGAGCTCAGAGGACACAGAGGCAGAGCCTTCCCTGCCCAACGGGGCAATGCTCCGGTGTCGCGTTTCCGTTCACGCTCGAGAAGGGGCCAAGGTAAAACCTCAGCCAGAGGTTTGCAGTTCCTGGCCATGTGCAGAACTCTGTGCTCATTTTCACTCTCCCACGCTCAGCAGAGAGGTGAAACTTCCCCTGCTGGGATCCCCCCTGTCCCCCTCCCCCAGCTTGTCACAGCATGAATGAATGCTCCCGATGTGTCACCTGCAAGGTGAACCCTCAGGAACAACCCTTGCCATGGAGCACAAGGGATACCTGCAGGAGTTTGCTCTCATATTCCTGGAGGAACAGTGCCCAGAGGCTCTCAGGATGGCTCTCAACCTCCACCCTCTCAGCAGCACACCTGGAGAGCTTCCTACATCCACTGCCCAACTCCAGGCTTGGGAAGAGAGGATGGATCTGGCGCTGGAATGTGCTGCCAAGTTGCAGTGCTGTCCATAACATCACCCACACAAACAGCAGTGTGGATTTGTCTTTTAATCATACCCCAAAAGGGTGGTGCAGGAACAGAGTGGTGGTGGATGGTGGACGCTCACTGCCCACAGGTTCAGGGAGATGATGAGAGGAGCACAGGAGAGGTGTCCATGCACGTGCAGATCTGAGCCAACCCTCAAGTCCCCTGGGTCATGGTGCAGAGGGCAGTGCCTCAGCTCTCCTGGGAACCCCCAGACTGGAGCTGGGCAAAGGCTTCAGTGCAATGTCCTGAGAAATCCCTGGAGGTAGCTGAGCAGGCAAAGACACAGGTCTGTGGTCGGGTTACAGGGAGCTGCCACTGTGGTTGATAAAAGCTCTGAGCCAGCCTCGGTGAGCAGAGACAAGTCCCTGGGAGTGCCATGCTGTGAGCCAGGCATGGAGACACGGGAGCTGCGTGTGCAGGGTCCATGCTGAGCAGTGCTGAGGCCCCAGGGGCTGGACGTGGCCTGGGTGGAGGTGCTGTGTGGGAGAGCCTGTGCAGAGGCTCCTGGGCTGTTAGAATGCCTGGCACAGCTTCGTCTGTTCCTCGTGGCGCTGGCTCTGCGGGGACACAGGTTGGAGAGGCTCTGCCTGGGACCACACAGCCTCCTCCTGGCAGCACCACAGGTGCCAGGGAAATGTGAGGATGGGCAGAACAGGAGGGTGACAGCACTCAGAGCGCTGCCAGCACTGCCCTGAGGAGTTACCTGTATGATCTCTATACTGTTGGCAGCAGCCATCAGCCAGGACACAGGTCCCTTGGGTCCCACCTCAACGTCACAGAGCACAGGGGAGCCACTGCGAGAGGGCAGGGAGGGCGTGCAGGAGCCTGAGGCGGGGTCACTGTCCTTAAAGAACTGCAGGGGGGACAGCCCGATCTGGAAGAGCAGAAGAGGGATGGACACACAGCCACTGTGGAGGACCTCCACCCCACCGTGCAGCCTCACAGCACCCCAGGGCTCCCCAGCCAGAGCAGAGCCCCCAAAACCTACCGAGTGGTAGAACTCATCACTGGCGGGGTCGATGACCAGCAGCGTCACCTCATCCTCCCGGGCGCGGATCCTGTGCACGGTCTGCTCGTGGTCCAGCCCCTCGATGCTCTCCCCGTTCACTGCCAGCACACGGTCCCCTTCCTTCATCCCTGCCCGCTCGGCCGGCAGCCCCGCATCCACCTCCCACAGGAACTGGCCTGCCACAGCGGGGCACAGGGAGGGGAGAGGCTCACAGAGGGGAACTGGCTCTGCTCTCCCCCATGTGCAGGTGGGGATAGGGTCCCATTGCAGGCACAGAGCTGTCAGCTCTTCCCAACCCTCAGAAATGCCTTGCTCAGGTACAACCTGCCCCTCTCATCCCCCTCACCTACTCCCCCTGAGCTGCAGTCATCCTCCTTGAGCAGGAACCCATAGCCAGCAGGACCCTTCACCAGGTGCAGCTCGCGGACCTTGAAGGGGAGCCTGGAGGTGTCTGCCAAGGCAGCCGTGACCCGCAGGCCCCGCAGGCGATAAAACTCCTCCACGGCGCTGGATGCCACCAGCAGTGTCACCTTGTTCCCACTCTGCTTAAGCTGGATTGGAAGCACAGGGTGCTCAGTGACATTCTCAACCCCACCCCTCACCCCCCATGCCAGGAACAAGCACCTTTTTGGTGAGCTGAGTGTGGGAGTAGCTCTTCACACTGTCCCCGTTTAGCTCCAGCAGCCAGGAGCCTGGTGGCACCCCTGCTCTGTCTGCTGGCCCATCCTGCAGCACCGACAGCTGGAAGGTGCCCTTGGTGCCTGCAGGAGGAGCAGAAGGGATACTTTGGGGTGAGTGAGGTGCTACAATGGGAAGGCTCATGTTGGCAGCATCCTGCTTTACCTTCTGGACATGACACAGTGAAGCCAAAGCCGCTTTTGTCCCTCATGATGTGGCAGAGGCGCGGGCGGATGTCATCTGGCAGCAGCTGGGACAGGTCCCTGCCCAGGGATTTGGCTGCTTCGTAGGAGTCACCATCCAGCACCGCCAGCAGGACCTGGTTCCCACTGGACTTGATCTTCTGCACCACCTGGAAGGAGCCAGGCTGTGAACCCTGAGCAGGCACCCTCTGATGGGGCGGGATCAGGGTTCCTGGGGTCAGCAGGGGTCATGCATCCTCTGTGCCCTGGCTGGGGAGGAGCCAGACATTCCCATGGGATGCTCCCAGCTTACCCTGAGGTGGTCCATGTGGTCCACGAAGTGGCCATTGACCTGGAGCAGGCGGTCCCCGTCCTGCAGCCCCCTGCGCTGGGCCACCCCCCCCAGCTCAATCTGCCGGATGATGTGGCCCTGGCAGCCCAGCTCCTCGTGCAGGCAGAAGCCGAAGGTCTCTGTGCTCTCCTTGGTCAGGAGGTAGAATCGAGGCTCCCCCACGCCCTCACCATCTGTGTGGGGGCACAGCCCGTGAGCAGGGCCCTGCAGGGATCCTCACACAAGTTCTCCACCCCGTCCTGGGCTGGGGATCTGCTCATCCCTTCTGTGTTCACCTCCCACAGGTCCCCAGTGTGGAGAGCTCAGGGCCCCAGCAGTGCCCACAACCCCAAGCAGACACAAGGACACCCTGGGAGAGGAGGGCGTGTATTTACCCGTGTCCTCAGTCAGTGTCAAGGCAGGGTTGTCAATCCCAACTTTGGGGTCAAATTCAAATTTTCTGAAATGATAAAGGGCAGGAGAGGCCACGTTAGTGCAGGATGGCCTTGTCCCTGCCTCTCCCAGCCTTGAGGAGCTTGTTCGTCCCAGAAAGGGCCAACTGGGGCCTGTGCCTTCTCTTCCTTGGGGAAAGCCAGATGGGAATTCCCTCTTGGACCATTCCCAACATCTCTCCTGAGCCTCAGAAAGCCCCTGGCTAAGGGGAGATCAGCACTTACATGATGGACATCTTGTCTCCCTCGAGCCCTGCAGAGGGAGAGGAGAGGTCAGCACAGGAGGTTCTGGGAGCAGACCCCATGCTCCTGAGCACTCAGGGCTTGCCCACTCTCAGGCTGATCCTGCCATGCCAGGTGAGGGGTTTGCCAAGCCCACACAGTCCCCAAGCCCCTCTGTCTCTCAGCACAGGTTGTTCCTTGGCCCTGGCACCGCTGTCCTCCTGCATTCCCAACAGCAGGACCTGCTGCTCAGGTCCCCCGGGCACTCACTGCAGGGCCAAAGCAGGGCCAAGCAGATGGGGCTCAGTCCTGGGGGTTCACAGGGCTCTTCAGTGAGGGGTGAGAAGGTTCACTAGGACCCCAGAGAGCTGCTGGAGCCAGGAGAAAGAAACAGAAACCTTCCCCGGCACACACCCCCCATAAAACCCCTCCACACCTCTTTGGGCACAAGGAATCCCAAACCCAGGGAGAGGGAATTCTTCCCCAGAATCCCCACGATGAGACATTTTCCTGCAGGTCTCCGGCTCCTTTCCACAGGCTGCCTGGGCTCTGACATTGCTCCATCTGGCAGCAGGGCCTGTGTGTGTGTGGGGAAGGGTCTCCAGAGGATTCCCGGGCACATACCTTTTGTTTGCTTCATGGCTGCAGGGATTGCCAGAGGGAGCAAGGTACAGGGTGAAGTGGCAGGGAAGTGTCCCCGCCTCTTCCAAGATGTCCCAGGTTTAATGGTTAAACAGCCCCGAGTCTCCCCTGCCCTCCCAGCCTCAGGGCACTGCCAGTCGGAGCTGGGAGCAGGGACCAGCACCCCAGGGACACCCAGCTTGGGGACAGCTCCTGGTGGCTTCCAGGGGGTCACACGGGGGGAAGAGTGACGGGTTCAGTGCTGGAGCAGAAGTGGGCTGCTCCATGGCAGTGCTGTGGGAAGGGGAAAGGCAGAACCCTCCACTCCAGCTGCTGGAGGAGTGGCTCTACATTCCTCCCCAGGAAGGGCCCAAAGAGGAGATCAAGTCTTGGTACTAGTGTGCTTCAGTGGAAATTAAGAAATTAAGCACTTTAATGCTCCCACAAGATTCACAGACAAGCCCCAGTCCTGCTCCCTGCCACCGCTCTGGGCGGGGTGCAGGGGTTGGCTTTCCACAAGCCCAGAAGAACAAAGTCCCATTTTCTCCTGGCCTGATTTCTGTCCCATTCCCACACTTCAGCCTTGCCTGCAGATGAGGCTGAGCCCCACACACCCAGCACCTTTGACAGCACCATCCAGCCAGCATCTCCAGGTGGGTAAGGGCACAGGGAATGTGCTGCTGGGCACAGTCCACTGCCTCACCCCTGGCTGGTGGATGGGCAGCAGGTTAGAGGGTCCCATCCTGCAGTTTCCCCAGCATTTTCTTGACCTCGCTCTCGACTCGCAGGAATTTGGCTTTCCTCCAGGGATTGGCAGTCTGGCTGCGGCTGCTCTCCAGGTCCTGCAGGAGGAGGGCGAGGTGCTGCCGGACCCGCTCACGGTCCCAGAAGGGCAGGTTCCTCTGCACCACGTTCAGGATGTGGGACCAGTAATCGGAGACGTCGGTGCCCGCCGTGAGGAAAACCAGAGCCCTGACGCCGTCCCGGTCCATGCGCAGGCTGTCAAGTGCCCTCTTGCCATCCTCACTGATGTCATTGAAGTAGAGACTGGGAAAGCAGCAGGAGACACTGGTGAGGGCTGAGGGGAAGGACAGAGGCAGACAGGACAGGGATCTGCGTGGGCAAAAGGGATGTGGCAGAGCGGACTCACTGCACTTTGTCCAGCGTCTCGTGCCTTTTGGCCACCTCCACCACGCGCAGGGCCGCCGCGTCCGTCAGGGAGTTGTAGCCCAGGTTGAGCTCCTGCAGGTGCTGGTTCTTGTCCAGGCACTGGGCGATGGCCTCAGCGCCGGGGTCCCCCAGCTCAGTGTGCAGCAGCGACAGCTGCCTCAGCGAGCGGTTCCCGGCCAGCGCCTCGGCCAGGTACCGGGCCCCCTGCTCGCCCACAGGGTTGTTGGCCAGCCTGTGGACACGGGAGCTCAGGAGTGCCCAGGCATGTGGTGGGCAGTGGTGCCAGGTCATGCAGGGGCAGGGGCTGTACTCACCGCAGGCTGCTCACCACACACTTGTCATGCAGGAGCAGGTCACGGATTTCCTTGCAGGCATCAGAGCCAAGGCTGTTGAGCTGCAGACTGGTGCAGAGCAAGACACGGGGGGTGACAGGAACAAAATGGCTGTTACCTGTGAGCCTGGCAGCCCTGCCCGCTCCATTTTGCCCATCACCATCCTCCCTGGGCTCCCCAAACTAGGCCACTCCAGGTTTCCTCTCCCAAAGGGAGCACAATGACACCGCACCAGAGCATGAGCCAGCAGAGCCAGTGCCAGAAGGAGCAAGGCGAGGGGAAGGGGATGGCGGAATCTTCAGGGGCTGGGTGAAGGTCAGAGGAGGGATCAGGGCTCCATCAAGCCCTCCTGAGCATCTGGAGGAAGGAAGTGCGGCACAGCCCAGCTGCACAGCCCGATCCATCTGTGCCGAGCACGTCTCGCCACCACCTGGGCGGCAGGAAGACCTGCAGCTCCACAAATGCTCTGGAACGTTTGTGGGAACATCTGCACAGCCCAGACTCCCACCTTTGGGACGGCAAACTCCTCACAGAGCTAACGGCACGGAGATGCCGGGTAACTTCCCGTAGGGACTCGGGTCTGCCAGGACAGCTGGCAGCCTGCCCAGCCTGTACCAGCTGCAGGGAACTTCCCAAAAATTCCTGCGGGAGGGTGAGCTGGGACTGCAAATCCCAGCATGCAGTGCCCTAGAAAGGCTGCTCAAGGAGTGTTGCATGTTGGAAGCTGTAGTTCCCTAGGTCTGCACTGAGGATAAACACGCCCTTTCCTAAGTTTTCCACACCTGGGCTCCTAAAGCATCCCCGTGATGGTCAGAGGTGAGCAAGAACCTCATTTTTGAGCAGCGCCCAAGGGCAGGAGGAGGTGCTACTCACTGGAGAGCTTTGCATCGCAGCAGGACAGGGAAGAGGGTCCTCAAGCTGCTGCTGTCCAGGTTGCAGGAGGTCAGGTTCAGCCCCTCCACCTCGTGACACGTGGTGCTCATGACAGATGCCAGCACAGAGCACTTGAGAGGCGTCATCTTGACCGAGGAGAGGTTGACGGTGCGGAGGGAGCGGACGGCCTCGGCCGTGAAGCGCTCGTTCTGGAACTCGTGCAGGAAGAACAGGTAGTCCATGAGCTCGGAGGGAGGCAGGCCCCTGTGGCCCTTCCTGATCACCGTCTTCTTCATGGCCTGGGCGATCTCGAAGGCCGCCAGGTTCTTGATGGAGCAGCCCAGCTGCTCCAGGATGGCGCGGTTGCGGCGGGACAGGATCCCGCCCATGAAAATGGGGAAGAGCTCAAAGACCTCGTCATCGGGGGCCTCATCGGGGTGGCGCATGGGGCCCTCCACGCCCAGGATGCTGGAGTTGATCTGGTCCAAGACGTCATCATTGTAGTAGTCCTCCTCTTTGAACAGCTCCTCTGCCATGGTGTGGGCAATGGTGTCCTTGTCCTTGCCACTCACCCGGGAGAAGTAGCGCGGGAAGATCTTGAGCAGGTTGAAGAGCACGGGGAGGAAACGCAGAGGCAGCACCTTGGAGATGATATTCACAACCACAGCCACGTCTTCGCTCACCTTCCCGATGACCTCCGACAGCTCCTTGCCCACTCTCTGGGCCAGGGTTTTCTTCTCGCCCAGCACCACGTACAGGGCTGCCAGGTACTCCTGCATGGCGGGGATGGTGAAGACAAAGGTGTGCTCCTTGCCCGGCTGCACACACGGGCTGAGGAAGAAGCGGAAGACGTCGCTGCGGAAAACCTCCACGAGGTTGAGCTCACTTTCAGTTTTCATCTCCATCTCGAAGCACTGCCGCAGGTCCTCCTCTGAGAAGCAGGTCTTGCGGGACATCACCCCCTCGTAGGCCAGCTTGCCCACTGTCTTGGCCACGTACTTCATCATGGAGATGTGGGTGGGGTCGGTGCTGTCCAGCACCTCCCCGCTGAAGTTGAGCCTCAGGAAGCTGGTGTAGATGCCAGTCAGGGTCTGGCTGGGAGGAACCGTCCTGGTGAAGTAGAGGAAGTGCAGGGTGGTGCACACCAGCCAGCAGTAGGAGGGCAAGAAGCAGGCAGCTGTAATCTGGTTGTGGCGCTCCAAATTCCTCGACAACATCTCCACCAGGTTTTCCTGCTCTGCTGAGCTGCGATCCTGGCTTTCCTCTCCGGAGCAGCCAGGCTGGCTGAGACGCATCTGGAAGTAGAGCTTCTGCAGGTTGGTGTCGGAGAAGCCGCAGATCTCGGCGTAGCGTCCCACGTACTTGCCGGGGATGCGGCGCACGGCCGACGGGCGCGTGGTGACGATGATGCTGGCCTGGGGACACAGGGCTGGATGAGCCTGGGGCTGCTCAGCAGGGCACAGCCCACAGAGAGGTGCACCAGGATCACCCCATCCACAGCTTGGGGTTCACAAAGGTGCTGCACAAAGGGCACTGGATCAAACCTGGCCCAGGCAGAGGGGACAGAAGAAATTTCCCCATTCCCTCCTAGACATAAATAAAATCTGGAAGATCACAGCCTTCACTACCTTACCAAGCCTCCCCGAAGATCCCACATGAGGCCACCTTGGAACAGAGGCTGCCTGCTTGCTCCCAGCCAAGCTAGACCACAAATAATTATCCCTGTGACGCCTCAGGGCTCACCCCCAACCTTTTCCCAGCACAAAGGAGTGTGATACCCACCTCGGGCAGGAGGTATTTCCGCAGCAGGTTGACCACGATGGCAGAGGGAGGCACGGGCTCGTTGGGGTCACAGCACAGCTCCGTGCCAGCCAGGCGGAAGTCCAGGTTGAGGCGCTCCAGGCCGTTGAGGATGAAGAGCACCTTGAGGTTGGAAGCTTCCAGCACCGGCACCACGTCCCGGAGGTGCTGGTACTTCTTGGTGATGAGGCGCCTCAGGGACACGTGGGCGTGGCTGTGGGACAGGTCCTCACAGGAGAAGGGGATGACCAGCTCGAAGCGGGGCAGGCGCCCGTGGCACCAGTCCACCACCATCTTCTTGATGAGGGTGCTCTTGCCCGTGCCCACGGTGCCGTAGAGCACCACGTTCTTCACCTGCCGCCCACAGGCGTCCACGTCAAAGAGGTTGTGGAGGCTGATGACCTTTCTGTGAGGCTGCTGGAGCTGGTTCTGGATGGTTAAACCAGGGGAGGGCTTCAGAATCTCCTCCAGGGAGCTCTCCCGGATCACTGGGTCCACGTGGACGGCATCCAGAGAGAAGGAAGGGCCGAACTGCCTCTCCTCATTGGGCTGGTGGCTGAACCACGCAGACAGGCTCTTCTGGTGCTTCTTGATGGCACCTGGAAGGAGGAAGGTGTTTGACATAACGAGGGCTGCTCACTGCCAGGGGACTGGGCAAGTTGCCTGCCCCAAGCCACTGCAGAGAGGGGACAGCACCCAGTTATGGGGAACCCTCACACTGCTCAGGACAGCAGCTGCCTGCACCCCGCTGTGTAGGACCCTCCCTCCAGACCAGAGCTGCAAACTCACCAGAAGAGACCACGTTCCTCAGCTGGGACTGACCATGGCGAGAGGAGCTGGGCTGGGCAGGGCTCTCCTGGGAGTCTCCATGGAGAGAGCGAACACAGCCCCTATGGGAGGAGGGAGAGTGTCACAGGGAGCAGCCCCAAACCTGCCTGGAGCAGGGTGGGCAGATCACAAGCAAGGCTGTGGGAAGTGCTGAGAGGAGCCAGCTCACCCCTTCCTTCCCCCACACCACGGGAGAGCACAGGGCCAGGGCAGGGACAGCTGGGAGGTGATGGCAGGTCAGCAAGCCAGGGGCTGTGCATTCCCAGAAAACCCGTGGAGAAGCAGAGGAGGTGGGCTGGAGTCAGAGCAGGCAGGGAGGCGGGTCTGGGTGCTTTTCTAGCTGGAAGCAAAGCAAAGTGTCCCTGGTGCCGAGGCACCAGCTCAGCCAGCCGGGTGCTGTGGCAGAGAGCCCCAACCGTGTGACAGTGACTGTACCTGGGGAGGGAGATGCTGCTTGTGCGAAGGATCTTCCTGAATAAACACCTGCCTGCAGGACCTGGTGGGGAGGAAGAATGGTCAGGGATGGCCTTGTCCAGCCCAGCAGGGGCCACCCACCCAGCAGGGGCCACCCAGGGCCCCACCCAGCCCAGCCCACTGGCTTCACACCCGGCTAGGGTGCCCCACATCCCTGCACAGCTGAGGAGGGATGCCCAACAGGGACAGACTTCCCTGAGAGCCCAGCTCACCTGGCACGGCAGCAGCACACACGGACACGCTGCGGGTCCCCCTGGTCCCTGCCAGGCTCCGCGCCCAGCTGCCCCAGGGCAGGCAGCTCTGGCACTGCATGGCCCGGGACATCCTCCACCTGAAACACACGGCGGGTGGGCGAGGGGCTCCGGGGGGCTCAGCGGAGGCTGTGGGGATGGATGTGGGGCAGCACAGCCCTGCCCAGCCTTACCCGCCCCAGCCTGGTCCGGCCCGGCAGAACCGGCTGTGCCGGTGCTGACTCAGCTCCCGCCCCGGCTCAGCAGGGAGATCCTTCGGGAGCAGGGGTGGTGCTCACAGTCCACAACATCCCGGGAAACTGAGGCACGGGCAGAGAAAGAGATAAGCAAAGCCCAGCAGAGAGAAAGGGAGGAGCAGAGTGACAGCTCGCTCACTCACACCTCCCACCAGCCACGCCGTTTACAGTCCCTTTTTATGTGATCCAGATGGAGAAACTGAGGCACAGGGACGGGAGCAGAGGAGCTGACCTTGAACACGGGTGTCCCGACCTCGGTGCAGGAAACAAACCCCACTGCGCCCCACGTTTCCAGCCCCTTCCCAGCCCTTCTGCTGAGCCCAGGCCCCTGTGCTGCCGTCCTGCTGCTGAACCCTCCCGGGGACCCCTCTGGGGACCCCCGTGTCGCTGGTGCCAGCCGTGCCCCGGCTCCCGGTGCCCTCCCCGCTCCATGGCGGGGCCATGGGACAGAGCCCGGGGCAGCGGCGGAGCCACACCGAGCGAGGCGACAGCGACAAGCGGCGGGGTTACCTCGTCCAGCAGGATTCCAGCCGGGAAAGCCGAGCTGGCGGTGCCCGAGCTGCCCGGCTCACGGAGCACAGCCCGGAGCTGCCCATCCGCCTCCTGCCATGCCTGTCCCGGGCACGGCTCCGCCGCGGAGGCGGCTGCTTTTGCAGGCAGAACTTCCTGCAACGCCATCCTGCCCTGTCCCGCCCCACGGCCGGCGCCTGCCAGCTCCCCGAGCAGGATGGGAGAGCGCCTGGAGGCTGCCAGGGACACCCGCACCCTCCCCAGCGAGCACAGGGATCGGGGGAGCTGCGGCCTTACCAGATGTGCTGCGGGCGGGGATGTCCTCCGGCCACATCTGGCGGCTCTGCATCCCCGGCTGCTGCCCGGCTGTGCAACTGCAGCCCGCAAGGATGAGTTCTGCTCCGGAGAGAACCCCTCCCCAGGAGGCGGGAGAGGGAGCTGGGGGAGGCTGTGCCGGCAGCGCCCGGTTGTGCCTGTTTGACACAGGTGATGCTCACACACACACTCACAGCTGTACCTGCCCTCTCGCTGCTGGCGGATCCGCTCTGGCCACCCAGCGGGGGACAGCTGTGTCACCGGGGCCACACACGCTCTTCTCAGTCTCTGGATGCTGTCCCGGGAGGTGCCAGCCCACCCAGGGGTGCTGGGACTGAGGGCAAGGCTACCAGACCATATTTGCACCCCAAATCCAACACTCCCCATCACACGTGTGCCCTCGAGGCTCTCAGGAAAGGGACACATCCAGGCAGTACACTATAAATATAAGTTTTATTGATGTGTGAAACCCAACAAGTACAGCTGGCATCTCGGAAACACCGACACAAACTGCAACATCTCCTCCTGCCCGACAGCCCCCGGGACCCTCTGGGCACTGGGGAGCCCCAGCAGCAGAGCTGGCACCTGGCACCCCGTCCCTGCGGGGCACTTACCTGCGTGTGCAGCCCAGCCTGGAGAGCCCAGGGCCTCGCCTCCACCCTGCCTGGTTCCTGCCAGGCTGCAGCTGCGGGCAGCAGTGCCCTGGTCCCCCCTCACAGCCTCCTCCCAGCAAGGCAGAAAGACCTGGGCAAACGGCACCAGGAGCAGCTGCCACGGCAGAGCTGTGCCAGCAGACCCCCTCGGCCTTTCAGCTGTTACCTGCATCTGATTTTGGCAAGCTGTCCCAGGGAGAAAGCAGCTCACACCTGTGGCCTTGTGGAAATGTGAGTTTCAATGCCTGCACTTCTCTGCATGGTGATCACACATGCCCCCCCTGTCCAGCCTCCTCTGCACGTGTGGACACGGGGAGGGCTGGAAAACCACAGGGTCCAGCGTGGCAGGGACACACACAGAGACCCCAGGCTGCCCATGGCAGAGGGACAGGACAAAGGGTGTCCACACACAGTGAGAAGGAAACACTGTTTTATTGCCTGATTTGGGAGAGGGGTGAAACCCTGGGAGAAGCCCCATCCCCTGTTCTAGCCCAGTCTCCCCTCCAGCAAACCCCAGCCAGGTGATGAAGCGTTTGCTCTTCTTGTGCGTGTGACAAAGGTGGCCTGGACATGCATGGAGGTGAGTGGCCAAACCCCTGCCTGCCACCACAGCGCCCGGGAGAGGCACAGCCTGACACAGCCATGGGCCAAAGGGGCTGAAGCAGTTTTGGGTGGGTTGAGGCTCAACCGGTGTTGCCAGGCAGCCAGAGCCACAGCTTGGACCCCACCCTCATCCACTCAAAGTGCATCACAAGGGGCAGGAGAGGAGAGAGGGTGTGGGGGGAGAAGCCTGCTCTCCTCCATCACACTCCTCCTGATTATCCAGCCGCGTTCTCTCGTGGGACTCCTGCAGCAGAAGCACCCACAGCTCTGCTCTGCTCCCCAGCTCTGATAAAGTGCATCCTTGCTGCTTCCCTAAGGGCCCCCTGGAGCAGGATGGCTGCACCCCGTCCCTCTGCCATGCCTGGGCAGAGAAAACCCCTCCTGCCCCGCTCCTGCAGAGCAATACACCCCGGGGTGCTCAGCCCTGCCACGCCAGCCTGGGGGCTCAGTGCAAACGTGCTTCTTCTCCTGCATTTCCCTGCACCTTCCACCACCTCTGGGACTGTCCTTGAAGAGAGGCAAAGGTCAGTGGCACCTTGGCTCAGTTCACCTTGGCTCAGTTCAGGCAGCACCGAGGGTGCCTTTGCCCTGTGCCACACCCCTCACTCATCGGTCCCTTCATATCAACACATTCACTCGTGTCCTGCTGCCCCGGGCACGAGCAGCCTGCCCCATCACCCACTCCCCAGAGCCCCTGCCCAGCTCGGGGACAGCCATCCTGCAGCTCCAGGGTTTGTCCTGGCCCTCTGCCCCGCAGTGGCCACATACCTGGTCAGCTGGGACGCTGCAGCTCACGGGTGCAGGAGGCACAGGCTGTGCTGAGCCCTCCTGGACACCCCAGGGTGCTGCCAGCTGCCCCATCCCTGGGGCCCACCAGTGGGAGCCACCTGCCCTGGCAATGTCACTCCAAGCTGGGGAAGCCTGTTCCAGCACAGCCTGGTCAGCAAAGCCTTCCCTGTGTGTGGGGGACACGGGCAGTGGCAGTCACTGGTGCCTGCTGGTAGCCCCTTCACTCCACACACTAGTCCATCTTGTCCTGGTCCTCCTGGGAGGGGTGGTGGCCCTGGCTGTGATGGCACAGGGTGTCCAGGTGTGCAGGGCACAGCGCTGGGGACAGCAGCACCTCCAGGGTGCAGAAGACAGGACCCACCACGAGAGCCACAAAGGCCAGGGAGGAAGCAGGAGCTGTGCAAAGCTGCCCCACTGACACCTCCTGCATCTCGGGATCCATCCAGGGAAAAGCCTCAGCTCAGCAGAGCACGCTCTGTGCTGGGCCAGGCTTAACTAGTCCCAGCCCAAGAGCAGGACAGAGGCAGAGCATTAGTCCCATCAGTTCCAGGGACAAGGAGATGGAGAAGGGTGACAGCCCCACCTGGCTCCCTGCCCATCCACGCACCTTGCGCAGGCACAGGGACTGTCCCCCACTCCTCTGTGCCCCCAAGGCTGTGGTTGGCAGCACTGCAGCTGGCACAGCTCCACTGCAGAGCATGAAGGGACATCCAGGAGCAGAGGGGAATTTTGTGAGGGATAGTGAAAAGTCAGACACAGCCCCTGGGGAAACCCCCGATGCTCAGCACGAAAGGGCAGCAGGGTGTGTCCTGCTTGCAGACCCTCTGTGCAGGAGAGCCCCATGGCCAAACATTCCTCAGTGCTCTCCAGGCAGGGGAAACTCAGCTTTGCTGAGCGCCCAGCATCAGTGTCAGGCCAGCCAGACTCTGCTGTGCAGCCCCAACCCAAGCCAGCAAACCCAACGATCAGTCCCCAGGATTCTGCTGGAATCTGGTGTTTGCCCTGCAACCCCTGGCTGCTCAGAGTGCCAGGAGCAGGATCCTGAACCAGGGCCAGCCTGCCAGGCTGGGGCAGGGCTGCCTCCCCCACATCTGTGCTTGCCAAAAACCTGCAGGTTCTGTGTCTGTGGGTGACAAGTGCAGCCTGGTGCCAGCAGTGCCAGCACACCCACGGAGGTTGTGCTGTGCAGGTAAGCAGGGTGCTGTGTTCCCAGCACAGCAGCATGTGCAGATGCCCCACCAGCTCTGGGCTCAGCTCAGTTCCTCTGGAGAGCCAGCAAGATGCTGAATTGCCTTCCCTCTGCAAGGTGTGTGACTTTGGAGCAGCCACCAGAGCCACGAGCCAAAAGGGACGAGCCAGACTTTTCCTGGAGCCAGTCACAAAGTGCAAAAGCCTTCCCAGTGTCCGGGTCACCCACTGCAAACAAACCACTCTGGGATCTCACCTGGTTTCCAGTTCAGGCACTGCTGGGACCCCCCTCTGCACAGTGTCACCCTGGGGGGTTGGCACTGTGACAGGCCGGGTGTCCTTGGCATCCCCTCCTTGCACAGTCGGTGCTGAGCGAGGCTCGTCCGCCCTGTCCTGCTGAGACAGCCCCAGAGGTGCTGGGGGAAGAGAGGCTGCAGGGGAAGGGCTCAGGGCCAGCTCTCCTCCTGCAGCAGAAGCTCCAGTGATGACACAGCTGAGCCCAGCTCTGTTTTTGCAGCCTCCTGGCACTGGCAGGGTGTGGGAGCCTAAATCCTCCTCGCTCTATGCAAGGGATCAGTCACTTGTGTCCATGTTGGTTGATTTGGTTCAGACCCTCTTGTCTCAGACCCCAGAGACAACAGGGACTGAATGTGAGACTCCCTCAGGTCTGAGAACACTGTCCTGCTCTCACAGACCCTGGTTTGAAGATCCCATCTCTGAGGATGGTGTCCCAGCAGGAGTCTGAGACAGAGTCCTCAAGTCCTTCTCTGCCTGCTGGCTCCCTTTCCCCTCCAGGAAAACTGGGATGCACTGGGGTTTGTGGAAAAAAACCAAAAAGAAAAATAAAGAAAAAAGAGAAAAAGAAAAAAAAAGGAGGATTTGCACAGAAAGGAAAGGGGGATGCAGCAATCTCTGTGGCTACGGCGACAGGAAACACTAAAGCCTTGTGCAACTTCACCTATGGCATCTTTGGGCTCTTCTCGGCCCTGACTCACACGCTGCTGGCCAGGACAAGGAATGGGGTCATGAGCTGCCCTTCCAGCTCTGCAGCTCTCTCCTCCAGCCCAGCCCAGCCCAGCCTGCTGCTCCCCCTGCACAGAGCAGGCTCCTCCCAGCCGTGCTGGGCACAAACCACCTGGGCAGGACTGTCCCTGGTGTCCCCAGGGCAGCGCCAGGCAGGGACAGCAAGAGGGGACCCAAAGCTCCGTGGGGCTCATCAGTCCTGGAGGGGAGGGTGGCACATGCCAGGGCTGTACAAAACGTTTTGCAATGAAGAGTGTGTGGAAAGGTTAAAACAGTTCCGAGATGTCTCAAAACCCTTCTCGACTGAGCCAGGCCTGGCTGGCACCTCCCAGTGCCTCCGCCAAGGTCCGGGACCTGCAGGAGCACCGTGTCCATCTGCAGAACATCTCTCACAGCAGGCCAGGCCCGGGAACGGCACCGGGGCCCCACGGCCCCTTTATCTCTCGGATTTGACCTTGTACCTGAGCACCAGGTAAGCCAGGAGTCGCAGGATGATGAAGAAGATGCCCAGGATGAGGAAGTCCAGGTAGAGCTTGGCCTCCTCCACGTCCAGCTCCTGCAGGATCTTGATGGGTTTTTGGAAAGGGCAGAAGTCCTCGAGGCACTCCAGGTCCTCGCGCTCCATGGCATAGATGGTGAGGATGACCCCCTCAAAGCCATACCTAGGGCAGAGCACACCCCAGGGTCACCAGGGGCCATAGGGGAGCCCAGGACAGGGAGCTCTGGCCAGAGCTGGGGGCCCACCTGACATAGGAGACATAGGAGCTCCACTGCAGGTAGGTGGGGATGGTCTTGAAGCTGACAAAGAAGCCCGAGAAGAGCAGCACGGGGATGGCAGTGACAGGTCCCACAAAGGTGGCCACCTGGGGAGCAGAACCCACTGGGCGTCACATCCCTGCCTGCCCATGGGCAACCCCTCACTCCAAGTTGTCACAGAGCCCCTCACAACCCTCCACAGAGCAGGCAAAGCCCCACCAGACCTGCAGGGAGGTGGAAGCAGCCCCGATGAGCAGCCCCAGGGACTGGGCCACCAGGGCGGTGGCGGTGGCCAGGGCAGAGAAGAGCAGGAAGCGCGTGGCCTCGGGGGGCTGGCCCGTCATCCAGTACACGATGCTGCAGTAGGCGATGGGGCAGATCACCTGCAGGGGACACACACAGCACCCTGCTGGCCCCACGGCCATCCCCACCCCACACAGCTCACTGGGGGAGGGAGGGACCCCTCCACGGCCAGCCTGGGCCACTGGGCAGGGATTGGGTGCGCATCAGACCAAATCCATGGAAAGCTCACCTGGAAGGGCACATCTGCCATGGTCTTGGCCAGGTAATAGGCTTTGAGGCTGTACCAGTAGTTCAAGTGCTCCCTCAGGAATACAGTCATCTCCTGGGGGACTGCAGGGAAACGAGGGGTGAGCAGCCAGAAATTCCCTGCCCTGGGGTGCTCCAGCCCCTCTCCCATCTGCCTTGGTGCCGGCAGGTGGGATGCACCAGGTAACCTCCCACCTGCATCATGAGAGGGTGCTCAAACCTTCACTGGGGGAAAAAAAAAATCACTGACTGATGGGGAAAATTTCCACATGGAAAAGTCAGCTTGGGTGGGGCGTTTTAAGCAAAGAAGGGAAGAAGAAAATACAGATTTACACACATTTCCTCAGATTAAAAAAAAAATCTAAAATTCCAGCATTCTGCTTTGAGCCAACAAGGGTCAAATGGCAGCCAAATAAAGGGCAAAACTGCAATACAGGCAAACAGAAGGTTCCCCCCTTTTTTTTCTCCTCTCTCTAATTGTCCCCCTTTTGCCCAATCCCTCTGATTCCCCAGCACACAAACACTGCCACACAGCTGGGGCAGCGAGGGAGTTTTGGGGCAAGGAGCTGCTTACAGGTGAGGATGGTGGGCATGAGGGCGGCGAACATGAGGAAGAGCATGGAGAAGAAGAGGAAGCCGGTGTTGTTGAAGACCTTGCCCGCGTCGTTGCCGATGTGCAGGTAGAGCAGCCCGATGAGCACCCCGATGCAGATGTGGGACATGAAGCGCAGGTGGGTCAGCACCTGCAGGCACAGGGGGGCTCAGCAAGGTGGGGCTGCACCCCAAAAACATCCCAAGGGAGCAGCAGACAGCTCATTTAACTCCTCGTCTCTGCCAGCCCCCAAAGAGCCCGACCCCAGCCCCGGCCCAGCCTCCCCTGCCCTCACCGTGTCCCTTAGGATGCAGATGAAGGTTCTCTTGAAGAGGATGCAGAACTGAGTTGAGGTGCTGGTGGCAAATGTGTGGCTCTCAATGTGATCCACGTCCTGCAGGACCACAGGGCCACGGGTCAGGCTCACACCACGGGGCCCCCGCTGGCACAGGAGGCTCCTCTGAGCCCCCACTCACCGTCCCACATGTTGGGCACGATGAATCTGCCTTGTCAGGGCTGCTCTTCTTCTCAGCCATGGTGCACATCCCGTTCTGGACAGCGCGGAACAGGACGGGGTTGAGGTCCCCGTACTCTCCTGAGGCCACCTCGATGACTGTGGAGCAGGACAGGACCCCTGAGAGGTGCTGAGCCAACCAGCACCTAACAGGAAGGGCACAGCCATCTCCCTTGGGCAACCTGGGGGCAACCTGGGCAGCCCCCAGGGCTTGGGCACTGGTTTGGACCTCACCACCCTCTGCTGGGGTAGGGACACTCACTGAAGTCAGCGGGGTTGTGGTATGTGGGGCAGTGGAGGCCCAGCCCCTTCAGGTAGGGGATGAGGTTGGTCACAACGCCTTTGAAGATGCACTGGCCCTGGCTCAGGATGTAGAGCTGCAAGAGAAAGCCGGGATGTGGCAGGTGCAGGGCAGCCAGGGCTCTGTCACCCACCCCTGCCCACCTCCCTGTGCCAGGGGGACACAGGCCACCCTTGGCAGACCCTGGCCACACAAGCCCCAGGTCAGAGGCCTGCAGCCCACCCCTCCCGTGGCCTCTCCCCTGGGTCTTGGGCCCAGAGGGACCCTGTCCCAGCCCAAACCTTGTCGAACATCTCAAAGAGCTTGGCGCTGGGCTGGTGGATGGTGCAGATGATGGTGCGCCCACCCTGAGCCAGGGACCTCATCAGGGACACCACCTGGAAGCAGGAGGCACTGTCCAGGCCGCTGTGGCCACGCAGGATGGGGTGGAGGAGAGAGAGACAGCAGAGAGAGAAGGGCAGAGTTGAGATAGGGAGAAGAACATCCTAAAGATGCCCCCCTTGCCTCCCCTCAGATCGATGCAGGTCAGCCCCAGGGCACAGTCCCATCCCAGGCTCAGGTGGGCACCAGAGGGACTGGCCACGCCAGCAGGGGCAGCCCAGCTGGGCAGGCAGTGCTGGGAGCCCCTGTGGCCTCACCTGGTGGGCTCATCGAAGAACATGACGGGCGGGTTGTTGACCAGCTCCAGGGCGATGGCCAGGCGCTTGCGCTGCCCCCCCGACAGGGAGCTGGTGCGGGTGTAGGAGCACTCCAGCAGCCCCAGGGCCGTCAGGATCTCATTCACCTGCCAGACAGCCAAGGGTTTTCGTGGACTTTCATCCCATCCCTGCCACCTCCCTTCACCCTTGTTATCTTCTGCTCCCGTTGTCCCCATCCTGGGGAGAGATGAGGGGGGTCTGGGCCCACCCTCCTCAGCACTTACCAGTTCCTTCTTCACCTCCTGCTTCTCGCTCAGCTTCAGGTTAGCAGAGACCTGCAGGGAGAGGATGGCCAGGGAGATGTGAAGGGAGATATGACTGTCAGATGGAGGGAGCAGAGCTGGCTGCACCATGGTTCCACCCCTGTCTGCTCAGGATGAAGGGAGCACGGACAGCAGGGTTTTGTTCCCACATCGCAGGGAACAGAGCCCCAGAGCCCTTGGAAATGGCTGATGTCAGTGTGGGCTCAGTGCCCAAGAGGAGACAGCCCACAGGACGTTCCCCAGCGCTCACCATCATGGCCTCGAGCACGGTGAGGTGTGGCAGGAGCATGTCATCCTGCATGATGTAACAGGACATCTTGCGGAAGGTGCGCAGGTCCCGCGGCCGCCCGTTCACCAGGATCTGCCCCTTCATCCCAGTCTCCCTGCAGGGAACAGGTGTGGGGGAATGCAGAACAGCCCTGCACCCCCAGCCCTGCTGGCTGCCCCCAGCCTCACCTGTAGCCAGCCAGGATGTTCATTAGGGTGGATTTCCCAGCTCCCGAGGGGCCCATGATCCCAATGAGCTCCCGCTGGCAGAACTTCCCCGACAGGCATTTGAGGAGAGTCTTGTACCCTGGAGGGAGAGAGCACCAGGGGTTTGGCCTCCCAGGGCAGCTACAGGGCCTGTGATGCCATCCCAGCACCTGGGACACCTCTGTGTGCTGTGCCAGGGGCTGTGTGTGCCTGCAGGTGTCTCCATCAGCGCCCCCAGGGCTGTCCCACAGCAGCTGTCACCTCCAGCACCATCCCTGCCCCTGCTCCTCGGCTGATCCCACTCATTTCCAGTGCTGAAGAATCTCCTGACCTGGATCACAGCAAAGAGCAGGGAAATCCCCGGGTCAGGTCACAGCGCTGCTAAGGAAGATTACCAGGCTGTGACACTGCCCCTGGCCATGTCTTCAGATGCTGATCCCTAAGGCCGGGGGGAGGGACAGCGGGAGCGGGGCAGCACAGGGCAGGCAGAATTCCCAATCCGGCTGCTGCCTTCATTGGCATTCACGCTGTGGCACCCGGCAGCAGCCACTGCTAATCAGACCTGGAATTATCTCTGCTTTAAACGCGGCTGATTAGCATTTTCTGGCAGGAGGAACATGGTGTGTCGGGAGTAAGGAACAAGCACAGCCTCAGGCTCTCAGGAGCTGGCCCTGAAATGGAGCCCTGGCTGGGCAGCAGCGGGACAGGGGGTGATAACACCACGGACCGAGCCCGAGCATCCCCCTGATGGAACTGTGTCCCCTCTGTGCCCCACGGGGACAGCGCTGTGGGGCAGGGGCAACAAATCCAGGCTGGGGCAAGGCCAAGGACAGACCACTCAGTCCCACCTCACTGGGGACAGTCCCATCTCACTGGGGCAAGGCCAAGGACAGACCACTCAGTCCCACCTCACTGGGGGAGCCCTGTGGCTTGTCCCTCCCCAGGGAAGGTCACCCAGCACCCCGAGCCCCCCGTTCCTCCTCGGCGCCCCTCGGGGTGAGGAACCCGGGGGCAGGAGGGGTCCTGGGGGCAGAGGGGCGGCCAGGGGAGGGCGGGGGCTGTGCGGGGTGCCCGGGGGCTGTACAGGGGAGGGCGGGGGGCTGTGCAGGGTGGCCGGGGGGCTGTGCGGGGTGGCCGGGGGCTGTGCGGGGTGGCCGAGGGCTGTGCGGGGTGGCCGAGGGAGGGCAGGGTGGCCGAGGGCTGTACGGGGAGGCCGGGGGCTGTGCAGGGTGGCCGGGGGGCTGTGCAGGGTGGCCGGGGGCTGTGCGGGGTGGCCGGGGGCTGTGCGGGGTGGCCGGGGGCTGTGCGGGGTGCCCGAGGGCTGTGCAGGGTGCCCGGGGGCTGTGCGGGGTGGCCGGGGGCTGTACAGGGTGGCCGGGGGCTGTGCGGGGTGGCCGGGGGCTGTGCAGGGTGGCCCGGGGGCTGTGCAGGGTGGCCGGGGGCTGTGCGGGGAGGCCGGGGGCTGTGCAGGGTGGCCGGGGGGCAGGCAGGGTGGCCGGGGGGCAGGCAGGGTGGCCGGGGGCTGTGCGGGGAGGCCGGGGGGCAGGCAGGGTGGCCGGGGGCTGTGCGGGGTGCCCGGGGGCTGTGCGGGGAGGCCGGGGGCTGTGCGGGGTGCCCGGGGGCTGTGCAGGGTGGCCGGGGGCTGTGCGGGGAGGCCGGGGGCTGTGCAGGGTGCCCGGGGGCTGTGCGGGGTGCCCGGGGGCTGTGCGGGGAGGCCGGGGGCGGGCAGGGCCGGCAGCGCTCCCAGCCCCGCAGCGCGCATGCTGCTCACGTCGGCGCCACTGCAGCTTGCGCAGCGGTTACTCACGTTCATTGACTGCCAGTAACCTCCTGCCTCAGCACAGCGGCCCAGCCGAGCTGCGGGATGTGCCCAAAGCCACCGCGACCCCCCGCCAGCTCTGCCCGAGCGCGGGGAGAACAGCGACCCTCCCACCGCCAGGCAGGGACCCCCGACCCCTCGGAGTGCCCCCACCCGGTGCAGCTGCCCGAGGCTCTCCCGTCCCTCCCCGCAGGGCTCCGGCAGCCGGGTCCCCCCTGGGCGCTCCAGCACAACCCGCCCTGGCGGACCCGCGGCTGGGCCATGGATCCTCCTGGGATGCCTCCTCAGCGTCCCGGATAAACGGGGCACCGTCCCGGCAGAGGTCAGGGCTGCCCCGCCGTGTTTAGCGCCTCTGTTTCCCGAGCTGCACAGCCGGGGATGGGGATGGGGATGGGGCCAGGCCCCACCCGGCACCCCTGGCTGGGAGAGCCCTCACCGAGCAGCCCTGCTGTGACCCCGGGCCCTGCTCGTCCCCGCCTGCCTTCCTTCTGCAGAGCAGCTCACCCTCCATCTTACCGGGCTGCCTGATTGGCATCCCATTAACTGAGAGCGCTAATTAAAGCAGACTGCCACCCACCAGCCGCCATCTGCCTCCCCTCTCCCCTCCCCGAGCTCTCGGCCAAGGGGCTCACAGGGGAGGGAGGCTCGGCCTCGGCTGCCCAGGGAGAGGAAACCCCCCAAACCACACCTGCTCCGGGCTGGGGCACCCCGGGGTGTCCTGCATCGCACACAGACATCACACCCCGAACAGCAGTGCCGGCAAACCCATCCCAGCCCTCCCGGGATACCTGCCCCGGGATGTGTGCCCCGGGATACCTGCCCCGGGATGTGTGCCCCGGGATACCTGCCCCGGGATATCTGCCCCGGGATACCTGCCCCGGGGTATCTGCCCCGGGGTATCTGCCCCGGGATATCTGCCCCGGGGTATCTGCCCCGGGATATCTGCCCCGGGATACCTGCCCCGGGATACCTGCCCCGGGATATCTGCCCCGGGATATCTGCCCCGGGATACCTGCCCCGGGATATGTGCCCCGGGATATGTGCCCCGGGATATGTGCCCCGGGATATGTGCCCCGGGATATCTGCCCCGGGATACCTGCGCGGGATATGTGCCCCGGGGTATCTGCCCCGAGATATCTGCCCCGGGATACCTGCCCCGGGTTACCTGCCCCGGGATATCTGCCCCGGGATACCTGACCCGGGATGTGTGCCCCGGGATATGTGCCCCGGGATATGTGCCCCGGGATATGTGCCCCGGGGTATGTGCCCCGGGGTATCTGCCCCGGGATACCTGCCCCGGGATACCTGCCCCGGGCAGAGGTTTCCCTGGGATGCGCTCTGCCTTGTCCCGGCACCGCACAGCGCAGGGACACGAGCCCTCCCTGCTCCTCCCACGGGCACCCAGAACAAACAAGCGGCCACACAACCCCCCTGGCAGCCGGACAGGCCGGGGTGAGGTCATGGCAGCAGAACGGGAACGGGAACGGGCTGCGAGAGCCCCGCAGGTCCCCTCCCCTCCCCTCCCGCCCTTCCCCACCCGCTGTCCTACCTCTCTTCCTCCACCAGGATCCCTCCCGCACGGAGTAGGACAGGTCGATGAACTCGATGTTGACAGCCGAGCGCTTGGGGAGGTGGGAGAACCTCTGGGCCTCCGTGATGTGGTTCTCCACCTTCTTCAAGTGTGTGGTGAGCAGCGGGGCGTCCTGCGGGCCGGCGTGGCACACCGTGTCCTCCAGGGCGATGGAGACGCAGGCGGGGTCCATGCCCTTCTCCGCCATCCTGCCGCTCTGTGGGGAGCGCACAGGGCTGGGCTGGCAGCGGGCTCCCTCTCCCCGGCACTGCAGGGGCCGGCCCGCAGCGGCTCCTGTCTCTCCTTCTCCCGCTGGCCCCGGGCCGCGCTGTGCCCTCCGCCCGGCCGGGCCGGCACCCACCTCTGCCCGCGGGCCGGGCCGGCACCCACCTCTGCCCGCGGGATGGGGCCGGCCAGGGACACCGAGCCTGCGCCCCGGGGCTCAGGGCGAGCGGCAGCAGGATTTTGTGCAGCTCCACCGTCAATAATTGATGCCCCTCCTGCAGCCTGGGCCAGCTCTGCTGCCGGAGCCGCTCATCCCCCCGGCCCGGGGCTCCCTGCCCCAGTCCCGCTGGTCCCGGTGGGTGCAGGGGGGAGGGGGCAGAGCTGGTGTCCTGCCCTGTGCCTGGATGTCCCCAGGGACTCCCCAGGAACCAGCCCTGCCCTGGCCTCAGGGAACGCAGGGATGAAATCCTAAACGAGCAGATTATTCCAGCTGGTTCTTTGGGCAAAGCACGCCACGCTCCTGGGGCAGAGCAGTCCTGGGTACATCAGACCCTCAGATGGTGCCTGGGGCCCCCTGGGCGTGCTGGGGGAGCCTCACCACAACAGGGAGGGGGCTCTGCTGGTGCCATTCCCTCTCTGCCTGCCTTGGCTCATCATTTCACCTTCCGGGCTCGTTCAGCCCAGCCTGGGAGGCCAGGCCGGCCCGGAGCGGGGGCCGTGGCGCTGATAACCTGCCCCAGCCCTGTCCTGCCCGCAGTGCTCCACAGCGGCTGCAGCACAGCCCAGCTCCCGTTCCTGCTGGCTCGGGGACTCTGCGGTGCCGCCGAGCCGAGCAGGGCGTGGAGCGGGCTCACCCCGGCTCTCAGGGGCTGGGAGGGGGTCGGGGATCCCCCCGGCAGCACCGAAAGGAGCCTGGGCTGTGTCTGAGCGGGCTGTGCCCGGCGCCCCTCTCCCCTCCCAGGCCGGCTCCCCCCGCCCGGGTAACCCACATTCCGGGGGCTGCGGCCGCAGCGCTCACCCGGCCCCTCCGGGGGCTGCCGGATGCCGGGGCTGCGGGAGATCCCCCAGCCCACTCCCTGCCGCAGGCACATCCCGCTCGGGGCTGGAAGGGAGCCAGCCCAACCCCGGGGAAGGAGGGGTGGGGGGTTCCCAGCCCGCGGGGGCCCTCCCAGCCTCGGCGGGGTGCGGGACCGGGGGGTTCGGGGGTGCCGAGGGGGGCAGCGGGCTGGAAGCGCCCTCGGGCTCACCTTGACTCGTCCGGCCGGGCGTTCACGGAGCGCTAAATCCCGCAAGCGGCTCTGGGCGGCTTAGCCCAGCCCCGAGGCGCGGGGTGGGGACGGGCAGGCTGTGCCCGAGGATGCTCTGCCTTCATCCCCGCTCCCCGCCGGCCCCTCCATCCCCAGCCCCCCCTGCGGGCCCGGCAGGCTCTGGGCTCACCTGGCCGGGTGCGGGGCGGCGGCTCCGCTCCCGCAGCGCCCCCGCCGCGCTTCCTCCGCAGACAAAGGGCCGATGCCCGGGGGCCCGGTGGGGCTGGGAGCGGCTCGGTTCGGCTCGGTTCGGCTCGGTTCGGCTCGGTTCGGTTCGGTTCGGCGCGGCTGCGCTGCTCAGCGGCCGGAACCGGGCTGGGCGCTGCCCCCGCGGGTGCCCGGCCCGGGTCTCCTCCCCATCCCTCGGCGGGGCTGGGCGGGCTGGGCGGGCGGGGGGCGCTCCGGCCCCGCAGTGGCTAGCGGCAGCCCCGCAGTGGCTAATAGAAGCCCCGCAGTGGCTAGCGGCAGCCCTGCAGTGGCCAGCAGCCCCCCGGGCCCGGCTGCTCGGGGGCGCCCCTCTCCGCCGGCCGGTGCTGCCGGGCGGGGAGCGGGATGGGCGGCAGGAGGGATGGATGGATGGAGGGATGGTTGGATGGGCTGCCCGGGCGGGCAGCGCTGCCAGGCAGCGAAAAAATCCTCTTAAAGGGACCGGCCCAATTTCCTCTCGCTGTTTGCCAGCAGGCCCTGAGCATCCCTGAGCACACGGCGGGGGATTGCCGGCCCTGCCTCTGCACCCCCCTGCACCCCAGTGCCGGCCCCCGCGGCTCCCCCCACCGCCCCCTCAGCCCAAACCCCCTGAGGGAGCCCAACACACCCTAAAGCCACTCCTGCCCCTCTCAGCCCTGCACAGACCCCCGTGCAGACCCCCCAACACGGGCACGGGGTGTAACCAGGGCTGCAATGGCTGGGGACAGCCAGAGGGGTCACAGCTGCTCACAAAGGGTCACGGCAGGGGGGTGTCCCTTCAGGGTTTTACCCCCAGCACACCGTCCCTGGTGCAGCTCCTGCAGGACCTGCACCTCCCCAGCACCACGCCTGGCTCCCTCCTCGCTGTTACTCACACCTCTCACCCACCACAGCACTTAAACACGAAAGACATATGGAAATGAGTGGCACCAGCAAGAGTATTAATTAAAAAACCATCTGTTGAGCCCAGGAGAGCTTTCCCCACCCCTCGCCAGCTTAGGGCTGGGACAGATCTCAGGGCAGGATCCAGGAGAGGAGAGCAGGGGGCTGGGCCAGGGGAGGGCACAAGGAGTTATCCTGGAGCCAAGCTCCTTATGGAGACTTAAGTCATCTTGTCATGGAGCAAAAGGCATTGGGGCTCACCCAGTTCTCCCTGTCCCATCCCTGGGGCACTCCCTGTGTGCAGGGCCCAGCCCAGGCTGCTCTGTGCAGTGCCAAAAGCCCTTCCTCCCTTCATTCCCAGGCACAAGGAGAGCCTGGGAATGACCTCATTGATGCTAAAGCCCTTCCTGCTCAGCTGGGCCCAAGCTGGTGGCCATGGAGCATCCAGCAGCTCCTGGGGGGTCATTTCAAGGTGGCAGGAAGCAGGGATGGAGCCCAGTGCCATGGGCACACTCACATCCCTCTAGTCCCCAGCTGGGACCTTCCCAAAGTGGCCTTGTCCACAGCTGTGTCCCCAGGGTGGGGCAGAGGGAGCCTGTCCTGGTTCTGTCATCTGTGCTCAGGCCTGCAGGGACAGAGCAGACAGGAGAACTGTGTGAGTCCCTGCAAATACATTTTTAATGCCCCGTGGCTGGTCCTCCAGCAGCCTCAGCAATGCCTTTACATGTGCCCCAGACCACCCTCTCCTCCCCTGGGGGAACAAAACTGCTTCCATGGCTGCTCTGTGAGGAGCCTGAGATGTCCTCAAGGGGCACCAGGCTGGTCCTGGCTGGAGCCAAATCTCTCCCTTTGTGGCCCCAGGCTGCTGGGAGGAGAAGGCCCTGGGGAAAGGGGCTCTCAGGGCAGGACCACAGACCCCCTGGAAGGTGCAGGACCAGCAGCCAGAGCATGGAGCAGCCTGTAGGAAAGATCTTCCACCTGGAAGATGAGATGTTGCTATAGGACACGAAATGAAGGACAAGCACACAGTCAGTTGTCAGGGCAAAAAGAGGGAAGTTTATTTTCTTACTTCAGTTTAGATAGATTCTGGACAATGACCACGGATTGGACAATGAGGTTGACACTTCAAGTACACTGGTCAAATTAGTTCATCAATTGTCTCTCCTCGAGAGAGGAATGATAAACAATCTCTTTGTTTACATGAACATTTGTGAGAAACTCTATTACAAAAATGGAAACATCAGAAGGCTGAAAAATATCAAAACGACAATGAGACTTTTCCCCACCGTGCCCTCCCAGGGAGGCTGCAGGGCAGTTTAACCCCCTGCACTCCCCAGCAGTGGGTGCTGCAGCCCTGCCCAGGCTGCTCTGTGCTGCCGTGGGGACAGGAGGCAGATGTCACAGCCCTGCTGCCTCAGCCAGCTCAGGGGGCAGCTCCACCTCTCAGCTCAGCCTGGATTACCTGGCACGGAGAAATCACCACCTGCAGCACTGAGGGACAGGTATTTTGTAACAGGCACAGGCACAGGCGCTGCCCCCCCCCTAAAAGGGGCTCTGAGCCTCCCCTGGGAAGCAGACAGGACAATGGGTGCTGTCACTGCTGTCACTGCTGTCCCCAAATCCAGCTGAGGAAACACACAGATCCCAGCAGCTGCTGCTCCCAGAGCATCCCCTGCCCCTGGAGAGCCCCGGGATGAGCCCGGCAAGAGTGAGTCCAGCAGATCTGTTCCCCCCTCAGATGACACACGGAGCTTAGGGAAGGAGCACAGCAGTGCAGACAGTGGTGAAGGGGAGCAGAAGCCCCTCTCAGCACAGGGCCAGTGGCCACAGCCCCGGGTGTGGCCCAGCTCTACCTGGAAGAACCTGAGGAGAGCAAAGAGAGCGGATTTTGGGCTGTGCCCACCTCCCCCCCGAGCCGTGACCCCCTGGGCAGTGCCCCAGCAGGGCAGGGCTCACCGCAGGGCACGTGGCAGTCACACTCGCAGATGTCACAGCGCTGGAACCAGCGGGCCCAGGCGGACAGTTTGGTGACACAGGCCGAGATCTTGATGCAGCCGCGGTTGAGGGCGGCCCCCAGGTGTGTGTGGCTGCCGCAGGACGAGGAGCACCTGCCGCCGATGTCCCGCTCGCTGATCTCGATGCGGCCCCGCAGGCAGATCCCTGCAGGGACAGGGACAGGGGCAGAGCCCATGCGGGGGGCTCGGGACGTGCTGCAGCCCCGCTGGAGGCCAGCCCTGTATCCCCCGGTACTCACGGAGGCAGGAGGGCCGGGGGCTCCAGCGGCCGTCGGGCTGGCAGGCGCTGGCTGGGTCCCCCAGCAGGAGGAAGCCGGGCCGGCAGCTGTAGCGCACCACGGAGCCCACCCACCAGTCATTGCCGTGCACCACCGAGTTCCCGTCCGCCTCGGGCCGCCCGCAGTTCACTGCGGACACGGATGGGAGCGGGGCGGGCAGCCTGGGCGGCCCCAGGGCTCACCCCGACAGGGCTGGGGGTGCCCCGGGCTGTGTCCCCGAGCGGCCCAGGCTGCGGGAGGCACTGACACTCCTGAGTGTGGCACAAAGCCCTGCGGCGTCCCCAGGGATCCCCCCGAGGCTTTACCTCTGCAGAAGGACTTGTAGCCCAGCCAGCAGCAGCTGCCGTTCCCACACTGGCTCCGCTTGAGCTCCTTGTGCCGCCCCCTGCAGCCCCCCAGGCAGATGGGCGCCGTGCCGGACCAGTAAGTGTCCAGCTCTCCTGGGGCAAGGCAAAGGGGGCGAGGGCACCATGGCCAGCAGGGGCCCAGCCCTCAGAGCCCCCCAGGGAGGTGTTGGAGCCCAAAATACCCATCCCAGCCCTCCCCAACCCTTGCTGTGGTGAGGAGGGCAGCCACTCACTCCTCAGCTCCCACTTTGTCTGTGCCAAGCCTTGGGCTTGCTCCTTATGGTTCCAGCAGCTTTGGGGCACCCCATGACCCCCCTCATCCCCCCCAAGGCCCTGTTACCTTCTGGCTCCTGGCAGGAGACGAGCATGGCCAGCACGGTGAGGAAGAGGAGGCCCAGGGCCATCACCTGCCCTCCTCCCCTCGGCCCTCCAACCACAGATCCCTCTGTGCTCGCCCAGGGGAAAGTGAACTTGGTTTGCACACACACACAAACACACACACACACCCGGGCCAGGGGATGCTGCAGGACACGGGGGAAGGGAGGAGACATTCCCTCTAATGCAAATCCTCTCCCCAGCAGATAATCTCTGGCAGATTACCCTGCCGGACCCGGTGTTTAAAGGGACACTCCCAGCACCCACACCCCGGTCCTGCAGGGGCAGGCATAGCCCGGTGTGGAGCCCGCTGGAATGAGGGCCAGGCTGGGAGTGCTGTGAAGGCAGAGCTGGCACGGGGCCCTTCTCTCAAAGGCAGCCTGAGCCCAGCCCTGCCAAGGCCAGGAGCAGGGGCCAGGCAGGGACAGGAAGGCTGGGCAAGGCCACGCCGAGTGCCCAGGGCAGGGATGCTCTGCCTGGAGCATCCCCCAGCAGGGTGTGCTCTCAGGGACAGCTTCTGTCTCTCCCCCAGAGGGGCTGGGATCGAGTGGTTTCCCCCAGCAATATGGAATTCCAACAGTTTTTGCTCAGCTGCTTGAGAAAGGAGCAATGGGGAAAAGTCAGTGTCGAGCCAAGAGCAGCAGAGTTTCCCCAGGTGTTCTCCCTGGCACATCACCTCTGTGCCCTTGATTTTTCAGCCTTCTAATTGTTTTTTATTTCTACTGGAGCTTTCTCATGCTTGCGACAAAAACAGACTGGTATTTTTGTAAACAACACATCCTTCCAGGGAGAAGGACAAATTAATAAACTGCTTGTTTGACCAGTGAAGTCTGAGGGGTGCGAAACTGTTTAAACCCTGAATCCAAAAAAAAATCTTTTTCTCACTCTCAGCGAGTAAGTGTAGTTCTCTTCATGTCCTGCAGTGACACAGCTCCACACACAGGGCAGGGAGGGCCTAAATGGCACCCCAGGGACCCCAATTTCACACTATCCTTGTCCAATCACTCAACAAAGGATGAGCTGGCTCTGCTCACAAGCCCAGGCTACACCCTGTATTCAAAAACAGCCTGGGCAGGCAGCAGACAGCCCTGGGGGAGGCAGCAACACTCAGCCCCACGGCAGGAACACAAGAGCCAGAGCTAAACCCGGCCTTCCAGTGCCACCTCTGGGGAGCAGCACACCCCAGTGCCAGCTGCACAGTGCCAGGAGAGCCTGGCAGCTCCTCAGTGCCCACCTCCCACTCTGCAGCTCTCCCAGTGCCATCCTCCCACCACAGCACGGCTGGCAGGGAGAGGCTGTGCAAGAAACACACCAGACACTGCTGGGCCTGGCAGCCTGATGTTTATTTGTCTTGCCAAAGTACACTTTGCCCACCCAGGAGGCCAAACCCCAATGTGGGGAGGACACCCAGGGGATGCCAAAAGCTGCAAGAAGCTCTCAATGTCCCAGGGCTGCAGTGGCCTGCAAGGGACAGCACCTCCAGCACTGTCCTGCCAGAGACCAGAGCTGGTTATGGGATCAGGGAGGCAACCACAGCACCAGGTGAGACAGGAAATGTGTGCAGGAAGTGATGATGAAGGCATGACACTCCCTGGAGAAGGCATGGATGGGCAGGACAGGCCTGGCAAGGGCCACACGTGCTCCCAGGGATGAGGCTGCAGCACCATCCTGTGCTCCACACACCATCCTGCCTGGGGAACAGGCTCAGAAGGGCACAGCTGGTAGCTGGTGACCACTCCACCCTGCCAGGCCTAGGCCAAACCTCCTGGAAGGGTGGGAGAGGCTTGACAGGCCCTAACCCCCAAGAGGAGGAGGAGGAGGCAGACAGCTCTTTCCAGCTCAGACCACTTGATTCACACCCGGGAGATCTGCCCCTCCCCTCTCCCCACGCTGACCAGCCCCTCCAGCCAGGCTGTGCTGAAGACAAGCCCAGCCCTCTCCCCAGGCACTCCACCAGCACATCCCAAGGAGGCTGAAGTTCTCCTGCACAGAGGCAGCCCCTCACACGATCTGGATGCCCAGCTCCTCGGCTGTTTTCTGCAGCCTGTCCATGACATTCTCCTCCAGCTCCACAGGCAGGGCTGGGGTGCCCTGCTCCCCCGGGGCTGTGCTGGCCAGCACATAATACACAGTCTCACTCTGGCCCTGCTCGTTGGTCCTGTTCACCACACGGATGATGGGGTTGTTTGTGCTGCTGGCTCCTTGCTCTGAGGAGGAGGAGGAGGATGAGGAGGAGGGGGCAGCTCCTGGGCAGGGGGTTGGCTGTGCTGGCTCAGGGCTGGGGGCAGAGCACAGGCCTGGGGGCACGGGCAGCTCAGAGATCCTGTTCTCTGCCAGGGCAGGGTTTGCTGGCGGCTCCAGGAGGATGCCCTGCAGGTTGCCCTCGCCCTCAGGCAGCACCAGGCACTCGCTGGAGCCATCCAGAGCCTCCCCACGCTTCTCCCTGTCCTTGAGCAGCTGCTCTGTGAGCTCCACGCTCTCGTAGCGCACCAGCTGCAGCCTCATGTAGCCGTCCTCGTGCTCCCTGTACCTGGGCACAGACAGGAGGGGTCAGTCAGGCTGTTCTCCCTTCCCAGGAGATGGGGAACAGCCAAGGGAAGGGCACAACGTCCAAGGTTTCAATCCCTGTGCTGCACAGATGGCATTTCAGCCTCTACACCCAAAAGCACATTCATGTGGCAGCTTCTGAGCTTTGTGCCAGGCTCAGTCACCTCCTCAGCCCATTTCCTTCCACCACTTTGTTTCACTGGGAGCATTTCAAGTCCATCCTCTTCCCTTCCCAGCTTTCAGGCTCTGGAAACCCTTTGGAGTTTCCTAGGGAGGGTGCAGCAGAGGCTTCTGTCTCTGACTGACCTCTCTACAGGGGGACACCTGGACCTGGCTCCTGCCAAGCTCAGAAGTGTCCCACTAGAGGCACCACTTGGAGCTGCCACCCAGCTCTGCTCACATCCCACTGAATGTTTACTGCCCAGTGCCTCCCAGCCACTGGGAAAAGGCTCTTGAGCACATTTACAAACATCAGAGCCCAAGCACTGCCAGCACGAGGCAGGATGCAGCTCCAGCTGTGCCCTGCACTGCAGAGGAGCTACTGAGGAGCTAAAGGTGAGCAGTACCTGAAGCGAGGATGTCCTGAGGGCCATTTGAACTGGTGCTTCTTCCTGAGGTGGACAGTGAGGTTGTTCCCCCGTGTGAAGCACTTGTCACACACGTGGCACTTGTACCGGGGCTCTGAGTCACCCTGAGGGACACACAGAGCAATGTCAGCACCCCACGAGCCCACACGTGCAGGGAAGGAGACACAAAGTTCTATGACAAGATGGACACGGGGTATCAGGAGCAGTGCAAACCCTTCCCACCTCGTGGACTCTCCTGTAGTGCAGTTTGATGGAGCACAGGGACCGTGCAGAGAAGCTGCAGGCCTCGAACTCGCAGCGATACGCGGGCTCCTTGCTGTGCGTGTCCAGGTGCTTCCGCAGGTCTATGAGGTTCTTGCAGCTGGGAGCACAAAGGGAGGGAACAGAGCTGCAGCACAGACACATAGACACACAGAGGCCTCTGGGAGGCCTGGGGAGTCACAGCAGTCACCTGTAGTCACAGTAGTCACACTTGAAGGGGCGCTCCTCGCTGTGCCGGAAGCGGATGTGGTTGCGCAGCGAGGAGGGCAGAGGGCAGGTCATGTCACACAGGGGGCACTTGTAGTGGTTCACTGGGCCAAAAACGAGGAGAAACGTCACCCCCAGAGCAGGGCGGAGCACACAGCCCACAGAGCTGGGAGCAGGGGCCTTCACTCACCGTGGTTCCTCATGTGGTCGCGGAGCAGCCTCTCCGTGGCAAACCTCTTGGAGCAGTGGGAGCACTGGAACCTCTGCTCTGCAGCAGTGGGGCAGGGAGGGGACAGGAGGGGTCAGGGCAGGGGGAACAGCACAGGGAGCAGTAAGGAGAGGGGTTACAGGAGCTGGAAACCCTGGTGTGCAGCCCTGGGGCCCCACAGGAGGAACAGCCTCTGATCCTGCCTCTGTGAGGAGAGACTTCCCACAGGACACGGCCTCAGGCTGGGCCAGGGGAGGCTCAGATGGGACATCAGGAGGAACTTCTTCATGAAAAGAGTGATCAGATGCTGGAAGGGGCTGCCCAGGGAAGTGGGAGAGTCCCTACCCCTGGTCAGGACATGACTGGCTGACAAGGTGAGGATCAACCACAGGCTGGATTGAACCTCAGAGATCTTTTCCAACCTAAAACAATTCTAGAATTCTGTGGCTGCCATCAGCCAGCAGAGAAGCCAGGCTGCCCCAAGCACACCCTGCCCTTGGCTCACAGGGTACAGGCAGCTCCAACCACCCAAATCCCCCAGCCCAGGGCTCCCCCAGCCCCTCCCTGCCCCAAGGCTCACGGTCCAGGGCGGTCTGGCGGCGGATATGGTCGAAGAACTTGGTGTTGTTGGCAAACATCCCCCCACAGGTGGGACAGGCCACCACCTTCTCCTGCGTGTGGCTGCGCAGGTGCTCCCGCAGTTTGCAGCGGCCTTTGAAGCTGCAGTTGCAGTCTGGGGAGGGACAGCACAGCTCAGAGCCCTCCCAAGGGATCAGCTTCACTCAACAACAGCAGCTTCCTCGTCCTGTTTTGGCCAGCAAGGCTCCAAAATCCCCACAGAGCCGGGGGAGATCACCACAGCACAACTAACATGGCCCCCCACCCAAGCAGTTAAGACAACTACACAAATGCGGGATAAATTAACAAAAAAAAATCAAAATAAAAACAGCTGTAGCCTTTTCCCCAAGGTTACATATAAATTACATATAAATATGAAGTTCTGTACTAAGCACTCAATTGGATTCCCTGAAGGAAGTTTTCAGGAGTATTTCATGGTCAAAACCACACACACACCTATTTCTGAGGAATATTTCACACTCAAAACCACACATACACCTATTTCTGAAGGCCAAAGGGCTCTGAACCCTGTTCCCCTGTCCCACATTTTCCAGCCAGCCCTGGAGACGCCCTGCAGTCCCCACAAACCTTTCCAGCCACAGAGCACGACGTGGTTCTCCTTCCCTGCTGCCTTGTACTCGGAGCAGAAGCTGTGATCCTCCACGTGCCGGTAGAACCACTCGGGGTTGTCAAACGATCTCTGAGGGGGGCAAGGACACACAGGACAGGGTGAAAGAGAGCAAAACAAGGCCAGAGATGCTCCCACAGAGCTCCAAACAGAGCCAGCAGCTCTGCAGGTCCTCCCTACACCTCCCCTTTCACACTGAGCCTGCCCAGCTCTCACCTCACAGTACTCCCAGAGGCACAGGAAGTTCTCCTGGATCTCAGGGATGATATTCCTGCTCTGGAAGTCCAGCTGGCAGTGGCTGACGTCTGCCTGGCTCTGCAGGGCCCTCAGCCCCCACTGCTTGAGCTTGGTGTGGTAGCAGTGGAAGTAAACGTGGCGCACCAGGTCGGCCGAGCTCTCCAGGGAGCAGAAGCCACAGTCCTGCCACAGGCACGTGTATTCCTCTGCAAGACACGCTAAATACTTCAGCAACATACACAAAATACTTCAGTACAACACAAACAGAGCACTCCTGTGCAACAGAAACCCCTCCTTTGCAACACAAACCCCTCCCGTGCAGCACACACCCCTCCCGTGCAGCACAAACACACAACTCGAAGGGTCCCTCCAAGCCAATCTCCTCCCCAAGTCCCTTTACTCTCCCAGTCAGGCTCAGCTGTAGCAGCTGGACAAACACCACCAGGGTGTTTTCCTGAGGTCCTAGCCCTGCCGCCCTTCTCTACTCAGGTAGAGGAAAAAAGGCCAGAAATTTCCTCTTGTCGGAAAATGACAGAGTTATTTAGGTTGGAGAATCCCTCCAAGGTCAGCGAGTCCCAGCTGTGCCCACCTTGTCCCCAGCCCAGAGCTCTGGGTGCCACCTCAGCCCTTCCCTGGGCACCTCCAGGGATGGGCACTCCAAACCTCCCTGGGCAGCCCCTTCAAGGCCTGAGCACCCTTTCCATGAAGAAATTCCCCTTTATGTCCAATCCGACCGTCCCCCGGCACAACCTGACGCTATTTCCCCTGTCCTGTGAGCAGAGTCCGATCCCCCCCGGCTGTTCCCTCCTGTCAGGGGCTTGTGCAGAGCCACAAACTCCCCCTGAGGCTCCTTTTCCCCAGCGGCTCACCCAGAGGGTCCATCTCGTCGCGGTGCTCTCCGGAGAGGTGCTGCTGCAGGTGCTGCGCGACGTGCCCGCAGAACTCCTCCATCTCCGAGGCCACGAAGGAGCACTGCTGCCACTCGCACTGCAGCACCACGGCCCCCTTACCGCCGGCACGGGCGGGCGGCATGGCCGGGCTTGTGCAGGGCCCTCCAGGGCTGCGGTCGCCGCTCGGAATCGGCCCCGAGGCCGGCGAGACCCGCGGGGTTCGGGAGAAGCGGGGCCGCGCTCCCACCCCGCCGCCCCTCCGCCCGCCTCTGCCCCGCGGGGGGCCCCGCGCCGCGACGGACCGAGCCCGCCCGCCAATCAGCGCGGCCGACGCCCGCCAGCCCGCCAATCAGCGCGGCCGCCGCCCGCCAGCCCGCCAATCAACGCGCAGGAATCCGCTGCTGCGCCCGGCGGCCGAGCGGCTCCACCCGCAAACAGCACTGCGCCACAAAGGTTCCGAGGGTCTTTAGGGCCTCGGGATAATTAAGGCATTAAGGCCTTGGGATAATTGGGGCATTAATTACCCTTCGGGTTTGGGAAAAGGCTGTTCCAGGAGCACTTCTCACCGAAAAGGAGCTGTGGCTGCCCCATCCCTGGAAGTGTCCAAGTTTTAAGGTGACGAGTTTTAAGGTTCCTTCCAACCCAAACCATTCCATGACTCCCAGTGAATTTTTGGTGCTTCCAGAACAATTCCTCGCTTAAACAAGAGTCCTCACACTGAAAATCCAGCCTGGCCAACAGTGAACACAAACCCCATCAGTTCTGCAGCTCTTTGCTGGGAGATAATGCAACGAATTCTCTCTCCTCTTTCATCAGTAGATAAATTGAATTAAATAAACTTTGACAGTCCCATGTGCTGTCCCGGCTCTTTGTTACACAAAGCAGAGGCACAATTCCCAAAGTTTGCTTTGGCACAGGTAAATGCCTTTTTAAAAGGGTTTTAAAGGGTTTAAGCCCCTTTATAAAAGAACAGAACGTGCCCGGAGTGTGTCATGTCAACACACAAGAGCTTCTGCAAATCCCAGCACAGAGCCCAGCTCTGCCCTATGTGAATGGAAAACATGTGCCCAAACCCACTAAACCATCCACAAAATCTGGGTGTGATGGTTTTTGAAAAGAGAACACCAGGTAAGAGGTTTTCATCTCAAAGAAGCCTGGCTGAGCTTTTGTTTTCTCTCTGTTTGGTCGATTTCAATGCAATGACTTTGCCTTGAGCACAGGAAACACCTGGATGAGCAGACACGGAATGGGGCTGGGATTTAACCTGAATGTCCTCACCAAAGCACAGCAATCTCCAGCCCAGGGGACAAAAATCAGTGCCAGGAGGCAGCTGACAAAGGCAGCTTTGCTGACAGAACAAAACCAACTTCTTTTTGTGTCACTTTCCATCTGGTGCTCCTGCCCCTCCTGTCACCTGCCAGCCAAACCCACACCTGGGAGGGCTGGGAAGGAATGGAGGGGCCAAAATGGGAGATGTTTTCATGTAGAAATCCTTCCTTACACTGGGGAAAGGTTCTGCACAGAGGGGTTTGGGGTTTGGTGTCCTCCCAGCCCTGAGCAGGCTGAGAACCTGGGGGGTTCTCCAGGGTAAAAAAATTGGGAATTAGTCAGGATTGCCTTGACCAGACACAGCCTTGGCCAGCTGCTGCTGCTCTTGGTGCTTTTTAATTTCCTCCAAAGGGAAAGAATAATTACACTTAAAAAATAATTACACTGTAGAAAAAAAACCTTCCCCAGGAAGGCAGGACATGTGAGGGGCTGAAATAATCTCCAGGTCAGGGCTGGGGAGAGCTCATGGACATGACCATAAGGGGAAGGATTTTACCTCATGGAATGACCAGGAGTGCAGGATTTTCCCTCGTGGCCCCGGGAGCCGGCACAGACTCCATCAGGACAGAGATTTAATTAGGAGCAGCTCCCGGCGCCAGGCTGGGGCTGTGAGCTGAGCCCGCCCACCCTGCTGGACACTGCAAGGTCCTCTGTGCCAAACAGGGAGAAGGCAAACAGCAAACGTGGGGATGCCTCAGAGCAGGATTGCAGTGGTTAAAGAAGGGTTTAAAGGCTTGAGTTCCTTGGTTTGGGTTGGTGATTTAGGATTTTCTATTTTCCATCTATTTGTAACCCTGCAGTTCTTTAGTGCAGAACTCCAAACCCCACACACACTGTGAGCTGCTGCTTCCCCACTTTGGGCAGACACAACAATTCCTCTCCAGGCCTGGCAATCAAGGACCCCTCACTGCCTCAGGCCCCAGAGATGGAAACAAAAGGGAGTTGGGGGCAGCAAACTTGGGCTCAATGACTTCATGACCTGGAGCTGGAATTGGAAGATGAACCCCCAATGTGCAAATGGCCCAGACTGATCCAAGTGTGCAAAGCCGTGCCCATTGTCCATTTTGGGTGGGCTTCATCTGCCCTAAATGGACCTGAAGGCCCTTCAATAAACAGAACTGCTTTTTATTTCCTTAATTTTTGTCTGGCCTCTGTTTTTAGGTAGCCCAAAAAGGCATCAGGATATTGCACAATCCACTCTTGCTACCCACAGAGGACTGGCCACAGCCACCAGAACCTTTAACCTGGGCCAGGAACTCCTTTAACCTGGGCCAGGAGCTCCTTTAACCTGGGCCAGGAACTCCTTTAACCTGGGCCAGGAGCTCCTTTCCTGGCTGCTGTTCCCTCTCCAGGTTCCCTCAGCCCCTCAGGGATGCTCCTGCCCATCCCTCATGTGGATCTTTTCCCTGTCCCTGTAGGAGCCCCCCACATTCCCAGGCACAGCTGGAGTTGTGGAAGGCTCAGATCAGCCTGTGGGGTCCCAGAAAAGCAGAATTCCTGCCCAAGTGTGGCCTTCAACAGCTCATGGGAATCTCCCACTCACACAGGAGAAAATGCTCATCCCAAGGCTTGTTTTTCCTCACCTGTAAGGAAATGGTTCCTCCCTCCAAGGCTTGCCAGCCTTTCACTTCACCCCAAGGGTTTTCTGCCCATAAACCTCAGGTTTTCACCCCTGACATGTCAGCTCAGACAGGAAGGAGCTCCTGGGGAAGGACCTGCACTGACCATGCAAAGTGGAGTGAAACACAGATCCAGGGATTTGCATTTAAGCAAATCCCAAGCAAGGTATGGTGCTGGAGACATCCCCGAGTTCTAGAAAACCCATTTCCGCCAGGCTCAGCTGGAAGTTTCCCAGGGAATTATGAGCACAGGCTTCACTCTGCTCTGGGCAGCTCATGAGGGACAGATCTTCCCCAAATTCCTGCAGGATCCGGGACCCCTCAGCAGCACCAGCAATGGAAACAGGTGAGTTCCAGCAGCTCAGATTTTCACAAGTTGGGGCATCCTCGTGGCAATATCAGGGAAGGAACTGACTGTGCTGTCCTTGGGCTCCTATTGAAAAAAAAATAAAACTCCACAAAAATTTGTCTAAAATAGACAAGTGACATCTTAAATGTCCCAAGAATTTAATAGTATCAATTAGCATGTTCTGCCTTCTGCAGACTGAATTTATATTCCTTCACAGTGCAATGGGTTTTGGTTTGGGTTGGGGGTTTTTTTATTATATTTTTTCAAAAGGCAGATCAAAGCTCTGTGAAATTGGATTCAATTTGCTTGGAAATGATATAAACTCGGGCCTGAATTAACATTTCCTTCCCCAGTGCTGCCAGTGGCAGAGTTATCTGAAGTTCTGACAGCTCAGCATCAGATGCCTCTGGATAATTCACTGTAAGCAACAGGTTCAGTTGTGTGAGAACTTCAGAACAGGGTTAGAGGGCTGAGAGCTGCTTGATTAAAACAATTTGGGCAGAGGAATAACTGAGGATGTGAGTGGAGTGACTGCAACAGCACAGAACAGTGGAAGTGCTTTTCCAGTGCCTTTGGGGCAGAGCAAAGGTGTCAGGAAAACCTGCAGAGCACCAGACCTGCTGGGATTCCTCCACCTGTGAGAGCTGATGCCCATTTCTGGCTACTTCTGTTGCTTTTTGGTCCGAGACTCTCATCCTCACCTCATTTTTGGGAGTCTGCCCCTTGCTTTGTGTTTGCTTTGTGCCTGAAGCTCTTTGGTCAGCACTCAAACACCAACATAAAATCCCACTTGCCCAAATTTGCAGCTGCTGTGACCCAAAAAAAATCCCATCTGGGGCAAGGCCAAGGCAGCACTGTGTTGTTTAAACCCTCTCTCATCTCCCCTTGTGTGCACCTGGGGCCACAATGCCACCAGCAAAGAGCCAAGGGGCACATCCTGCAGGGCAGAAGAGCCAAATGATAAATAAATCCTAGAGATCAAACACATCAGTTTGTTCTGCCTCAGCAGAGCGTGGCTCTGTGTTTTTTAAGGGATTAACTTCAAAGTTAAGGAGGTGGTTTTTTTTTTTGTTTGTTTTTTTTTTTTTTTTTTTTTTTTGTTTTTTTTTTTGTTTTTTTTTTGTTTTGTTTTGTTTTGTTTTGGTTTGGTTTTTTTTTTTTTTGGTTTTTTTTTTTTTTTTTTAATCCTGGATGATTCAATAAAAGCCCAGGTGGAAACTCCTCCCCGGCCCCACAGGTGGGAGCTCTGTGTTCAGGCCAGGATAAAAGAGCTGTCCCTGCCATTGTCCCTCCATTGTCCCTTTTTTTTTGGTGCCAAAACCTCTGTGCATCTCCCCAAATTCCATCCAGGCAGAGGGAGAGGGCAGATGCCTCGTGCCAAAGCCACTCAGAGCTGGTTTAGGCTGTGCTGTGCTCCAGAGCAAAACAACAAAACCCTCCAGGTGCCGTGGCAGGGACATTTTGTGCCTTCCCAATAACCTGGGTAAAAACAGAGCCCTCAGGCACCTGCTGTGGAGACAGAGCAGGCTGAGCAGGCAGCTCCTTTCTCCTTTTGGGGCTCAGAGGAGTCTCTCCATCCATCCAGGGCAGTTCCATGGGGTCAGGGCTGGCTGTGCTGGGAACCAGCAGCTCCACAAGGGCTGAGCCACGGCCCCCTCTGCTGAAATCTGCAGTTAAATAAACATTTTTTCTGAGCCGAAGAGGAAATTTGGGGTTCCCTTTGGAAAAATAAAAGCCCCAAAACCACCAGACAGAGAAGGATCAGCATGGAAAGGGTAGAGGACACATCAGTCTTTCCTCTGCTCTCACTGTCGGGCTCCCAAGGGATGATTTCCTGTTAATAATTGCAGATTTATATTTTCCCTCCCCAACTCGATGCGCAGAGGAGATGAATTGGTTTCTCCCAGCTGTTCTCTGCTTTCCCCTGACCCCTGCACCCCCTCAGTCCCCGCAGATTTCGGCAAACGCGTGTACCAGGGAGTGCGGGTGAAGCACACGGTGAAGGATCTGCTGGCGGAGAAGAGATCCCGGCAGAGCAGCGGCTCCCGCTTCACTGTGAGTCCCATCCCACACCCCTTCTGTAACCCCATAAAGTCACTCATTTCTGCTGTACAGAGAGTCTGGGGCACTGCCGGTATTAACAGAACAGCAAAAACTAATCCTTGCCCAAAACATCACTGATGGCTCCTTGTTTTTTACTTTTATTTTTTACCTCTGTGAACCTTAAATGCCTCGAATTCCTTTTTAAAGCCTGGCAGTGCTGTTAAATTCTTTTTTTTTCTTTCACATCCTACGTGTGACACCTTCCCAAGTCAACTTCCTTTGCCACCAGCTCCACTTGGACGAGGCAGTGCCCTGAAAATAGCTGCTCTTCCCCGAGTGCTGAGCTCCTTCCAGCTCCTCCCCGAGTGCCAGGGGAGCTGCAGGGATGTGATGGGCTGGAGAGAGGCCAAGCATCAGCTTGGAGGAGATGATTTCCTCTTAAAGTGGTTCTGTGGCAACAGGAAACCCAAGTCTTGCTACATAACACTGTTGTTTTTTTGTTTCTCAATCAGCAGCCAGGAAAGCGAGGCTGCCCCCAAAAAGGGACACAGTATTGTGATGGCAGGAGCTGGTGGCATCCAGTGGCACAAGGAACCCTTCCCTGGGTGCTCCTGGGACACGGGCAGAGGAGGGGGAGGAGAGAGAGGGAGCAGAGCCCCACATCTCTGGCAGCAGGACACAGAAATTGGGAATTCTGATGCTCTTTTCCCCCAAAGCCATTCACCTCTGGTGCTTTTTTTTTTTTTTTTTTTTTTTTTTTGGCTGAAGAGGCCTCACAGGGATTTACTTGCAGGTGTTTTTCTTGCTGTGACTTTCAGGCCCATTAACTCTGTGTGACAAAACAGGCAGGGAAAAAAAAGATAAAAATAAGCCAGGATTGGGCATCACCAAACCCAGCAGAATCCAGGCACAGAGGAAATCCATCCCCACAGCTCCAGCCCCATGAGCCATGGAGAAAGAACCACTGGGGAAGGCACAGTCCCAGCAGGCAGACATTTAGAGGAGCTCTCTGGGGAGCAGCAGGAAGCAGCTGAGAAAACAGCCCCTGGTTGATGATCTCACCATGTACCTGCTCCCCTCTCGGGAGGCGGCAGCTTCAACAGCCGCGCTGGAAACACCTGGAACTGTAAAATCCTCCTGGCTTTTATTGCCCTTGGCTTTGTGCTGCAGAGCCCAGCAGTTGTGTGTGGGGCTGTCTGATGCAAAACCAGCCCTGCTGCTCATTCCCCTGTGAGAGAGAGACAAAAAATTATTGTGCAGGGCAAACATCCTTATTTGCTCGGACGTTTCATGAAAAGAGCAGCTGGAAGTGCAGCTCTGTTTGTCTGGCAGGACATAACCCAGAATCAAAGCCAGGGGCACATAACTGAACACTCCTTTGGCTGTTGATGATGCAGGGTAATTTACCTGCATCTTTTGTTCCAGGGTGATCTTTGCTCCAGAAAAAAATAAGTAAAAGATCCCTGGGCTGTTGTTGGTGCAAGGGGAGGCCTGTGCTGGGCAGGGAAGGTCAGAGCTCAGCAGAGTAAAGCTTTGGGCTGAGGTTTCAATAATTTGCTGACAGCCAGGCCCTGCACACATCGAGTGATGGGAAATCAGGGTGTGCTGTGAGGAAACCCCCCCCAAAATCTGCACCAACTGCAGGACTGGGGCTTTAGGGAGAGTCTGGCTTTTCCTTTGCATGGTATGAACCTGCAGTTGTCCTCTGCAGGATCCCTGTCCTCTCTGAGGTGTGGAAGGGGATGCCTGGACAGGTGAGGCACTGCAAGGCTCTGCTTTAAAGAGAATTCACTGCTGAGTGTCCAGCAGCACTCCCAGAGCAGGGACACCCTTCCAGCAGTACCCTGCCCAGGCTCAGCTCTGCTTTGATGGAGAATTTTTATTCCTTCAGCTGGAATCACCAGAGAGGTGATGCCCTGAAGCCAAAGCTTTGCCAAAAGGCAAGGCCAGGTCATTATTTTGAGCTGGATCTTTAAATCTAGGAAGCTTTGTAGGCGAGTAGGAGGCAGTGGAGCAGCAGAGCTCTCTGGAGAAATCCCAGGCAGGATCTGTGCCTGGCCATGGGCAGGGCAGGCTGAGCCCCAGCTTATCAACAGCTGGACACACTGTGGGCCCCAGGGAGGCTGGACAGACCTGCAGGAGATGCAGACTGCCCGTTCCCATGGCAGGGAAAGGAAACAGTGCAGGGAGGAAATGAACTAATGGCTCTCAATTAAAGCCCACAAAGAGTGAGGAGGGGAATGAAACGCTGGGCTCTGCTCTGAGGAGGCCAAGGATGGGCTGCAGCAGAGGCTCCTGCACTGAATTCAGGAAGGTAAAGCCCTGGGAGCTCTGGGGCTCTCCAGCACAGGTGTGTACACACGGCCAGGCAGTTCCAGTGGCTGTTGACCAGACAGGATCAAAGATTAAATGCTCTGCTAGTTAAAAGTGATCCCTGCTGGAGGCTGCCAGCCCTGCCCAGAGACTTTCCTGTCCCTCCAGCAGAGCATCCCAGCTCCCACCACTGCAGCCCCTTGTCCTCTGGGCACCATCTGTGCTGCCTGAACCTCCCAGCTTGGCTTCTCCCCCTAAAAGTGACCTGGATGCTGAGAGAGGACCTGGATTTGCATGGGATGGCTTCAGCTGGGGACAGGTGCAAGCCCTGCCCGTGTGTCACCAACACTCCTCTGTCCACAAGCCCAGGGGCTCCTTCCTGCCACCTCCTGTCACCTCCTGCCACCTCTGCAGCCCGTGTGGCCCGTGCAGGCTCAGGGCTCATTTCCATGAGGGAGCAGGGAGCAGCTGCAGACCTTCCCTCGGCAGTAGAAGGAAGTCCTCAGAGCTGGCAAATTTAATTCAAATCTAAACCTCTAAATTTGGTTGCCTGCTAGGGCAGGAACCTCCTGTTTGCACTATGCAAACTGGCCAGAGGTGCCACCAGCAGTGGCCAGGGGACAGCAGAGGGGACAGCAGTGCAGCTGGGGGCTCTGGGGTCCTGCTCTCGGGGCCTGGAGCTCCCCAAACCAGAACTCAGTGGGATTCCAGAGGAGCTGATGCCTTTGCCAGGGTGCTCAGTAAGGAATGAGGCACTGGGAGCTTTCCAGGGATAATTCTCCTTTACCTGGGGACCAAGAAGAGACAACAACAACAACAACAACTATTATTATTATTATTATTATTATTATTATTATTATCATCACTATTGCTGTAGGATCCAAACAGGATTTAGGAACTCTCTTTCCCCCCACCCTGCTTGTGCTGCCAGGCCAAACAGCTCTGGGGCAGCAGACCCAGCACAGCTGAGCTGCAATGGGCTGGAATCTGCCCCTTTGGGCCACTCAAGGCCTCAGATCTCACCTGGCCTGGTTTGTGCCAACACCAGAAGGACTCCTCAGCATTCTGCCTGCTCCGAGGGACCCTGTGGGACAGGAGGGAGAAGCCAGTTATCTTGATACTCCTCCTCTTATCAGCTCTGCACAAGACCTTCACAATCTCTGCTTAGCCTACATCTGTTAATTCCTCCCAGGAAATCATGGAGTTAAACCCCTCACAGCACCCAGGCCCGAATAATGCACATGAATTACACTTAGAGAGCCTCCTTGCTTTGATCAGTCTTTTTTTTTTTTTTTTTTTTTTTTTTTTTTTTTTTTTTTCCCCAAACATCTCTTTATCTTTTGCAGGGCAGCACCAGCACAGCGCAGTCGCCCTTTGGCCAGATGCCAGGTGAAGTTCTCCCCGCCCTGATAAACCTCCTCCATGCAGGTGGGAGGGTTGGCACAACCCTGGTTCTTCTCCTCTAGAGGATGTGAGACAAGCCCCGGAGCGGGGCCACCCCTCAGAGAGAGCCCAGGAGGAAAGTAATTAAAAGAATCAAAAAAAGAGAACAGCAATAATCTTGTGTAAAAGCCTCAAAGAGAGTAATTAAAGTAGTTCCCACCTCTTTTAGCAGAGGAGCCGTACAGAATCCCTGCTTTTCCTCCTGTGTTTGCCCATTTTCCCCGCAGCTGGAGAGAGAAAGCACAAAATCAGGAGCTGACCTGTTTTATCCCTTGTGCTCTCGGGCAGGGAGAGCAGAGTGAGGCTGGAACCTCCTCCCCAGGGGCTGGAGCAGAGCGAGGGAAAAGCACAGCCTGGCTGAGCTGACCTCGATCTCCCTGCCCTCCTATTTAAAGCCTCCCAAACACTTTTGGTTTGGTGCAGATGGAGGTCACCAGATGGGAAGCAAAAACACCTCTGGGCTCACACACCTGAGTCAAGGCAGGATGGATTCCAGGATGGATTCCTGGGTGTTTGGATTCCAGGATGGATTCCAGGATGGATTCCTGGGTGGGTGGATTCCAGGATGGATTCCAGGATGGATTCCTGGGTGGGTGGATTCCAGGATGGATTCCAGGATGGATTCCTTGCCCCCACAGAGGTGTCCATCGTTCTGTGGCAGCTGTTAGAATTCCCTTTTCAGTTTCCCACCCTGTTTTGTGCCCCCCAGGCTCGCCCCCCACGGCTGGTTACTACGGCGTCCGCAGACCCTTCCCCGAGCTGGATTTCCACAGCACCAAGCAGTTTGTCAGTGATGTCTACTCCTCCCCTCTGGGCTCCAAGCCCTTCTCCTGCGACTCCTCTGCCCCCCAGGGCTACCCAGCCCTCCTGGAGCCCTATCTCAGCGAGCAGTTCGGGGATCACCGTGCTCCTCCTCTCCCAGCTGCCACCAGCTCCTTCTTCAACCCTCCTCCAGCTGTGCCCCCTCTCCTGCCGTCCTTCCCCAGCGACTCGGGGCCCTTCCTGCTCGTGAGTGGCTCCGTGGTTCTGTCCCCCAGGGCAGGGTCACCCCATAGAAATGTGGGCTTCAGTCAGGGGGGCTCGTGGGGGAAGGATGTGGCTGGGAAAGGGCTCTGGGGGAAAGGTTTTTCTCTTTGGTTCCATCTAATTGTCCCCTGTTCCTGTTGGAGACGTCCCATCTGAACTGGACACTGCTCCCAGGGACGGGGTGGGGTGTCCTGTGCTGGGCCAGGAGGGGGATTTGATGATGCTGGTGGGTCTCTTCCATCTCAGGATGCTCTGTGGTTCCATGGTTTTATAAAACTCCCTCCTTGGATTTCTAGAGACAGCCCTTGGTGACTTCAGGCTGTTGCCTGTCCCTATCCCTGTCACTTCCCACCACAGAGCTCCTGCATCCTGTAAGATCAGAGCTGGCCAGTCCTACTGGGACCCTGATGGATGTTTCCTGTCACAGTTATCCCACCCAACTGCTCCAGAGCCACAGGAACCCTTTGGGCCTTGCCTGGGATAGATATTCCCTAACCTCCAGGGCAGGCTTTTGTTCCTAAGGGTTTTCCTTGCCTTGTCTCCCTGTTTCCCTGCAGAGAGAGCCCTGGGAGCAAAGCTCCCCCGAGAGCCTCGGCCAGGCCGACAGTGCGTGCCCAGAGCCCCTGCAGGCGCTCCCCGCCAGCTCCAGCTGCCTCTCCCTGCCCGAACCCGGCGGCGTGTCCCCGTTCCGAGGCTCAGGCTGGACCCCAGCCCTCCCTGGAGCCCAGCCCTACCCTCTGCACCCCCTGGACGACGCTCACTACTCCCCCAGCTACGCTGGCACCTCTCCCTACAGCCTGTCCCCGTTGGTGGCCGTGGCCAACGAGCCCTCCAGGATGAGCCACCTGTGCCCGGAGCAGCCCTCGGAGCCACCGCACCTCCCCGACCACCCGGCCTGGCCGAAAGGGGATGGAAGTGCCCTCTGGGGGACTTATGAGGGCAGGAGAACTTATTGAGGAGAGAGGAGAGCTGGAGGAAAGAGAATCAGACCGTTATTGAAGCATAATTTTACACTCTGTCCTCAAAGTGCTCCTCCAAACGCGATGCTTTGTGCTCTGGTTAGAAACACAACCACTGGACACCACACTCAGCTCAGGGTGGTGCCTTCTAGTGCCTCCTGAGAGGAATTTCTCCCGGTCCCACGAGTAAAAACGCTCAGCCTGACAAACGTTCTGCGCTCTGCAGGTTTTTCCTACAACGAGGATCCCTCCTCGGGGGGCTCCTCCAGCCCTAATGGCTGAGAGGTTCTGCAGGGTGGGGACACTGCTGACCCGGGTGACCCCTGTTGACCCCGGGTGACCCCTGTTGACCCCGGGTGACCCCTGTTGACCCCGGGTGACCCCTGCCCACCTGCGGGGCACCAAACGACCCCTCCCCGAGGTCCCTTTGTCCTGGATGAGCCTTGCCCACCCCAGCCCACCCTGAGGGGCAGGAGGCTCCCGGGGCCCCCAGGGGGGCCGGCAGTGGGGAGGGGAGCGGTGCCCAGCCCGGGGACACTCCGGGGCCCGCGGCCACTAGAGGTAGCTCTGCACACACAAACACAGCGGGCCGGAGCCCTGGGAGAGGCGGCACATCCCTCCTTTGGGCTCTGGCCCAGCCAGGGGGGCCCCTCTGCCTCAGCTCGCCCCCAGCCTGGCACCCCCTGCAGCAGCAGCAGCAAGAGGCTCCGGAGCCATTCCAGCCCCGGGGAATGTGAAGGGATGAGGCGCTTTAAATCCTTCCTGGCCTTTTCTCCTCGAATCCCGGGGCTGGGGGGGCTTTTGGAGCCTTCACAGCACCTTCCCCTTCCCCGAGTGGCAGCTGTGGGGTGGTCCCTGCCCATCCAGAGCTGTCCCCCATCACCTCAGGGTGTGTGCAGCTCCCCTGGCCCCACAGCCGGCCCTGCTGCCCCAAACCTGAGTCCAGCCCGAGCCTCGTTCCCCTCCATGCCTGAATCCCAGGGCCCATCCCAGCTGTGCCCTGCCAGGGCCTGCTCTGAGCAGGGCCATGGGCCTCGGGGGCTGTGCGGCCTCCAGGCTCTGGGGGAGAAGCAGGGACAGGGGTTTGTGCTGTTCCTCAAAGCGTTTGACCCCCTCAGGCATCCAGCTCCTAACCCAGGCAGGGTTTTTATCAGGCTGGAAATGCCCCCAGGCCCTGCGGGGACAGGCAGAACTGAGCTCAGTCTGTGTTTGCTGGAGGCTCCAGCTCCCCCAGGCTGCAGGCTCTGCTCACAGGGGTAGACACCATCCCTGCTCCCTGCAGCCACCCACAGCAGCCCCAGCCAGGGAAAGGTTTCAGATCCCAAATTCCTCACTGAGACCCCCCACACCCCTTGCACAGCACATTCCTTTGTGCTCCGGGGCAGGTGGGCTCCTCTCCGGGTGGGATTGTCCCTATAAAGCTGTCCCAGGTGAGGCTTGGCCTACCAGGAGCTGCAGGGGCACATTTCAGAGCCAGGAATGGCCTCACTCCCCGCAGAAATCAAGTGTTGTTTGTTCAGCTTAAAGGAGAAGAAAAGATTGGGCCGTGACAGCAGCCAGGCTGAGCTGCTGGTAGATGATTAACAGCCTGGCCTGCTCTGTGCCTCCACTGCCTCCACAGGCACAGGCTGTGGTCCCCAGGGAAAAGCTCAAAGGCAGCCTGAAAACCCAGTGACAGCAGTGCTGGGAAGGGATGGCCATCCCTAAAGCCTGAGCCACACACTGACCCCCCCAGCTGCAGCTCCCGGGGCAGGCCAGCACTGAGCCTGGGGAGGAAAAGGCTGATTTGTGCAGCCCTGACAAACAGCCTGAACTGGGGGAAAACACAAATAAACTCCAGGGTGAGCCCAGCAGGCAGGCAGAGGGGGGAATGCTGTGGGGAGAAGTGGGGTTTGGGTAAATTCACCCCCCTGCCTGCCCAGGGCAGCCTCTTTGTTAGGCCATGCCTGGCCATTGCCATTTTGGCCCCAAAACCTCAGAATTTAGCCTTAAAACGTGAAAAAATGTACAAAAAGCGAGTGGGTCCCTTGCAGAGTGCTCACTGCAGGTAGCAAATGAAATATGAGAGGGCTGGAGCCCAGGCTGTGCATCTGAGGGGAAAACACTGAGCTGCTTTGGAGGCATCTGCTTCATTCAGGGAAAGATGGATAAAACCCTGCAAATGTCCCAAAAGCAAAGGGTGGGGAGGGTGACCCCGGCAAATCCTATTCCCCCAGACCCTCTGCTAGATGGGGATGTGCTCGGTTTCACCAAAAGATAGCCCATTTTGTGGAGCCTTTGAATATTCAAATTGAAAGTATCGCGCAATCATTGATTGTCAAATCATTGGTTTCTAGAGGTTTTAAATACTTGGCATTAGGAGAGAAAAACTCAAACTTATACCCGTAGGGATAAAACAATAATATTGTCGGGATCCACCTGCCATTGCCACCAGGCGGGCAGGTCCCTTCGGCCCCAAATTTCGAGGCTGACTCCTCTTGCCCCCTTGGCCAGCCCTGGGGCCGGGGGCCACCTGTGCTGCTGCTCCGGGCACCCGGCGAGGTGCCGCCCGCCCGGCTCGGGATGTCCGGTAAGCCCCGCTCCGGCCCCCCCGGCCCCGCCGGCCCCGCTTTTGGGGCCGTTTCGGGGTTCACTGGCCGGGGTCACTCCGCCAGCCGGCGAGACGAGCCCGCCTGCCAAGGCAGGAGGGAGCGGAGAGGGCGGGGAGGAGGGAGGGAGGAGGCAGTGAAGGATCGGCTGCTGCCGCGGGGTGCCAGCGCGGCCGGCTCGGGACGGGCTCCGCGGGCACCGAGCGGGGCTTCTGCGGGGCTGGGAGCGCTGCCATCCCCGGCCGGGGGGTGACAGGGGACCCCGCACCTCTGGGTGTCCACCCTGCATCCCTGTGTGCCCACCCCGCACCTCTGTGTGCCCTCTCTCCATCTCTGTGTGCCCACCCCGCATCCCTGTGTGCCCACCCCGCACCTCTGTGTGCCTTCTCTGCACCTCTGTGTGCCCTCTCTGCATCCCTGTGTGCCCACCCGCATCCCTGTGTGCCCACCCCGCACCTCTGTGTGCCCTCTCTGCATCCCTGTGTGCCCACCCCGCACCTCTGTGTGCCCTCTCTGCATCCCTGTGTGCCCTCTCTGCATCCCTGTGTGCCCACCCCGCATCTCTGTGTGCCCACCCCGCATCCCTGTGTGCCCACCCCGCACCTCTGTGTGCCCACCCCGCACATCTTGCTCCTAAATCCCAATCCCACTCCCCGACCCCGAGTCCGCCCCCTGTCCCTGTCACCCGACTCCCAGCCCACCCTCAGCAGCCTTTCCCTGATGCCCAGCACTGTCACTCTGCCCCTGGACCCCCAGCCCCATCACCCTGCTCTCTGACCCCCAGAATCATCACTCTGCCCCTGACCCCCAAACCCACCCTGTCCACCCTTCTCCCTGACCCCGAGTCCATCACCTTGCCCCTGACTCCCACCCCCTGCCCTTGACTCCCAGCCCACCCTCATCACCCTGCTCCTCATCCCCAGCCCAGCCTGTCCTTGTCACTCTGCTCCTGATCCCCACCCTGTGCCCACCCTGCCCTGACCCCCAGCCCCATCACCCTGACCCCAGAGCCACAACCCTGCCCACCCTGTGCCCACTCTGTGCCCACCCTCACCATCCCACCCTTGACCCTGCTAGAAGGAGCTGCTCCCCCTGGCCTCAGGGAGGTCTATTCCCCTGAAATCCCACCCTCCCCTCCCCTCATTTCCCCCATCTTTAGTTTGTTGAACAGCAACAAACCACCAAAACATGAGCTGGATAATCCCCAGCTCAGCAAACTGCCCTAAAGGGACCCGTGTGCCTGTCACAGCTTGTCCTGCCCCCAGGGAGGGCTGGCAGAGGTCACAGCAGCAGAGGACAGTGCCTGCAGTGCAGGATTCCCGGGCTGTGTGGGCAGAACCTGCAAACTCGGCTTTGTTTTTGTGCCAGGATCTCCTGGCACCGTGCACTGCCTTGGGGAAGGTGTTCTGTGCCCAGAGGTGGCACTGGAAGGCCGGGTCCAGCTCTGGCACTGCTCTGCTCCTGCTGGGAGTTTATTTTTTGGGCTGTCTGCTCCCCGCTCTGGCAGTTCTTGAGTGTAGAGACCAGTCTGGGTGTGTTTCCTTTCCTTGTGTGGTTTGGATTAAAACTCCAGCAGAAAGTGAGGACAGAAACAACTGCCAGAGGATCTGAGTGTTTTACCATGAGCACAACAAGTGAAAGTGGTTTTTCAGAAGAACTGAATTCTTTATTATTTCCTGTCCTAAAAATCCCTCATCAGGTAGTGACTGGTGACTGCTGGTTGGTTTGGGCTGGATTAAACACACCCTAAATTCTTGTTTGAAATAAGTAGGGGGTTGTGCATGAGCAGAATAAAGAGAGAATCTAGGCTTTGCAAGAAAGCAGCCATTTTATTGGTGTTTTGTTTAGCTCTCTGAATAACCACCCACATATTTCCATTGTTTTATTCCTGCCAGATGAAGCGCTTCCCACATTTATTTTCAGGTCCTGAGAGAGGCAAATATGTCAGGAATTTAAATGAATCCAACAGCAGCACCAGATGGAGCTTGGTGTTGGGAAAGCTGGAAAGGGGGCAGGGGGAAGAAGGAGATAGAGAAGAATAAAACATGTAGTTATTAAATATTATCAACAGCAAGATTTTCATGAGTGTCTGCCTGTCCCAAGCTGGAACAGCAGGTGTTAAAGGGGGCTGTGAGTGTGATTGCAAACAGAGAGAAATTAGTTATGTTAAATCTACTTGTTCTCCACATAGAGCACACCTGACAACCTGCTGGGTTTGCTGTTTGCTCTGACATTCTCTCTCTTTGTAAAGTGTTTTTTTCCCCACAAATTCTTCCAGGAAAGCCCAAGGTGTACCAAGGTGTGAGGGTGAAGATCACAGTCAAGGAGCTGCTGCAGCAGAGGAGAGCACGACAAGCAGCCACTGGTTCAGCAGTGAGTAAAAACACCGTGGGGTTTGCTTTGTACCTTCTCTTTAATTTGGGGGGTGGTTATTTTTGCCAAGACTGTAATCTCTGGGCCAAAATTTGAGTGGAACAGGCTGGTGAGGAGGAGGGAAAAGAACATTCAGTCAAAGTAGCTGCAGCAGTCACCTAAAGGAGTAAGAATCTGAGCAGTATAGGGAGAAAGCAGAGTTGCTGCTCCAGAAAAGTCACTCCCTCCGGGATGGAAGGCTCACCTGGGCAGCCCCGTCCCTTCTGGAGGAGGGGATGGAGCTCTGTGTGCACACACACCTGCACATTCCCTCTCAATCCCTCTTCCAGCCTTTGTAGGATTCCTCCAGCTCCAGCCACTCTGGGGATTTGCATAAAGAGCTTGGCAAATCATTATTTCTTCCTGGTTCGTGACACTGCAGCTCTTGAAGCCTTTCAGATTTCAGCTTCTGCCCCTTGCTGTGGCTGATTGCACAAACCCCAGCCTGAGAGGGTAGGGGTAGGGGCAGGGAGGTCTGGGTGGAGAGAACTGTCAGGTTTTGGAAAGCCTGGGTCACTCCTCCCCTGCAGCCCCAACAGCAGCAGCCTCTCCATCACAGCCAGGTGTCCCAGGGCCCCTCCAGCCCTTCGCACAACCCCTGTGGTGCCCACACAGGAAAAAATGAAAAGTGCCAGTGAGAGATGTCACCTCACAAGGTACAGCCCACCCCAAAACCCCCGAGGCTTTGGGATGTGAGCTGAGAAAAGCTCAACCCCATCTCTGCCTTCTGACACCTGCACCGGGGAGAAAAGGCACTCTCAGCCCAGAGGAGCCACTGCTCCAGGAATTCAATGCACGGGATGTGCTGGGAAGTTGTTGCCAGGGAAATGAGCTGCTCACCCGAGAGCATCTTGAATGAAGGAAATGCAGTTGAGGGCTGTATGAATTAAAACTGAGGGGAAAAATATCCAACAGTATTCGTAGTTGCAAAGGAAAATCCTGGGCCCCAAACATCAAAACTCCCGTGGCTCTTGGGGTGGATTTCTCCCTTCCAGCAGCTCAGGATCCTAGAAGTGGTTGGTCTGTCTTGCTTCAGCTTCCAACATTCCTTAAAAAATGAAGTTATCCCTTTTCAAGGAGCACTGGCTCTCAAACACCACCAATCCAGTCTGATGGGGCTCCTGGAGTGGTCTTGAGTTAATGACTCATTCTCAGTAACCTCCATCCCTGTGAACTCCTCGGGATTCCCTCCGCTGTGCAATCCAGGCTCCTGGAAATCAGCACATTTTAGTGTCAGAGGCAGCTCTGTGGCATCGGGAGTGCAGCAAAAGGAGCCCCCTGAGCAGGGAGTCCATCCAGGGGCTCCACACCGGCTCAGTGTTGTTGTTTCCCAGTGCCTGTCATCAGGAAAAATCCTGTTAAAGCACATTAATCGAATATTCTGTCAGTGCCGGGGAGGTTTTCCCAGCCACAGCTGCGAGGGAAATAAGGTTTGTTTCAAGAGTTTTCTCTGAAATCCAGACTCACCTCGCTCAGTGCCACAGCTCCTCTCCTTCCCTTCTCTCTGCTCAGGTGTCCTGGGGCAGCAGCAGCAGCAGCAGCAGCAGCAGCAGCAGCATCCAGTTCTCAGAGTCTGTGTCTCCGCCTCGCCCAGGTTGGTACAAAGCCCATCCACACGGCCCTACTGCCCCATTCCCAAATTTTCCCACCGCCCCGAGCCTTCCCAGCCCTTGTTTGGGGCCGGCACCACCCGCGGGGCGGCCAATCAGACCCGCCAGGAGCCCGGGGAATGCAGATGAGGAGCTCAGGGAAAGAACATTCAGTCAGAACCTCTCCTTTCTGGAGGTTATTCCTGCCCGCAGCGGGGAATTGCATCCCCTTCGGGAAGGGATGCTCATCCCTGGGGAATGACATCCCCTTCCCCGGGCTGTGGGTGCCGCACTGAGGTCAGAGTGCCCTGGAGCTGAGTCTGGTCTCCCTCTCCTGCCACCATCCATAGGAGTGAGAGAAACACCAGATTTTCAACACCCCCGAGTTTCCTCCTCCTGCCTGCGAATATCCTAGGAAAAGGGAGAAGGGGAGGGACACTTTGGGCTCACAGATCCTTCAGTTGTCCCCGGACAAAGCCTAGAGGAAAGGCTGGGCAGGTGTGAGTGCACACATTGCACGGACAAGGAAATTGTTAAATCATTGATCTCTGGGAATCCATTTGCTTATGTTAATAAAGAAACGTGAGACACGCCACAGCTGACATGCCAGAGCTGCCTCGGGCTGGAAAGTCTCCACCAGTTTATGTATTTTGGGTGTTTCTCACTCCACACAGGCAGCTGAACGCTGCCACCTTTGACCCTGCAATGTGCACTTCAGCCCTGGGCCCTTCATGTGGACAGGGCTTAAACCGTGTTTGAACTCGGTGTGAAGAGATAATAATTCTGCAAAGCCACATCTGCTGTGAGCTTTCCAGGAACTCACCCTTTGGCCAGTAACACGATGTGGTCACAATGTCACATCATCCCTGGCTTGCTGCATTTCTTCTGCTCAGGAGTTTGTCTCCTGTCTGGCTGTTTGGAGGATAAAAACTGCAAATTATCCTCCTGTATCCCCTTTTCCCTGCAGGTGTAGCTGCCCCAGGTCTGGAGATGAGGCAAAGGCACATCTGCCAGGCTGGGAAGCACAAATCACTGCCTGGCACCTTCTGGGGCAGCAAACAGTGCACAGAAGGGAGGCCAGAAGGTCAAGAGTCTGAGGGAGTTTCCGGCTGGATCCCTGTCCAAAAAGCCTGGGGCCAGAAGAGTTTGCAGCATTTAAAGAGCTTTATAGCTGAGGGGGCTGGATTCCCTGAGTGACTCCCCTGCTTTTGAGCATCTCCCTCCTGGTCTCTGCTTTCCTACAAAATTCACCCTGCCCTTGAAAGGCCTATATTGATGTCTAAATTCTAGAATTTTAATGTCTGAATTCACAGGGTTGCTGAGCATAGGAGAGCACTGAAACCTGGCCTGGGGCAACAACATCTGCCTTCTGTGAGAACATACATGGATTAATTTGCTGCTGTCTGCTCTCCCTTCTCTCCTAGAACCTTTTGAAGCAGAAGCCCTCCCTGCTGTGCCCAGCTGCTGCCCGTCCTGGCAGTTCTCCAGCTGCCTGTCCTGTGAGGAGAGCCCTGGGTACCTGGAGCAGCTGATAGATTCCTGCCTGCAGTCGGATGTGCCCTCGGAGCCAGCCCTCAGTGCCTTCCAGCCCTCACACTACACCCCAGAGCCCTTCCAGCCACTCCAGCTCTGCTTCAACCAGGGCCTGGTGAGCTTTGGGATCCAGGGGGGGCAGCCACAGGTGTCCCCAAGGGGACAGGGAGTCACATCCCGGGGCAGGACAGCAGCAATGTGGGAATTTGGCTGTTTTTAGGCCCCTGGGATGCTCATGGGCTCTGAATGCTTTCCCAAGGGGAGCCCCAAATGAACTGGGAGAGGCTGCAGGGCGGGGAATATCCCTTCTAGAGGTCCTGGAGGTTTTCTGCAAACAGTAGCACAGTTCCTGCTGAGAGAATCTGCCTTTGGGTTTGGACCTCCAAGATCTCCCTGGGCAGCCTGAGAAAGGCACCAGCACAGTAATTCTGGCTGCTGGCCACATTTCCCTGAAATCTCTCTTTTTTTTCTTTTTTTTTTCTTTTTTTTTTTTCTTTTTTTTTTTTTTTTTTTTTTCCCCTTTTATTTCCCTCTCTGTCTGACCCTGCAGGCTGCCAGCTCTCCCAGCTCAGCCGACCTGCCCAGCCCGTGGAGCTCCAGCTGCTCTCCCCCCGAGCTGTCCCCGCTGACCCCAGTGACCCCCAGCCCGCCCTCGGCCCTGGACCCCAAACCCTACAGCTGCCCCATGGAGGAGTGGCCCTGGCAGGGCCCGTGTCCCCTGGGCAGCCCAGCCTGCTGCTGCACAGCCTGCTGCTCCCAGGACATGGAGAGCAGGATCCCACAGTGCTGCCCCTGCCCCAGCACGGACTGCACGGAATTCCTGCCTCCCCTGCCCGAGGATTTCTTCAGGAGGGACAGGAGCTGTGACATTTGCTACAGCTAATGGGGACTGTGGTTTCACACATCCACTCTATCCAAATCAGATTAAATTGCCCATGAACTATGCAAAGTTTGTGCTGCCTAACACAGTCCAGTTCATTATTCACTACTTACACTTTTTTTTTTTTTACATGATGCTGTCACTACATTAATCTCTGGTCAGGGGTGTTTTGTTGTTGTTGTTTTCGTTGTAGTGGTTTGGTGGGGTTTTTTTCCCTGATTATTTTCGTTGTCGCTGTTTTTAAAATAATTCTGAAGCTGCCTTATCAAACACCTGTCATTAAACCAGCTCTTTTTGATACAAATAAATCATTTGGTGCAAATGCTGAAGCCTGGTTGTTTTTCATGTGCTAAAGATCAATGCTCCCCTTTTCTGCTGCTGACCCAGGCTGCTGACCCTGCCCTCACAGGGGTGAGGATGAGATTTTGAGCAGCCTGTTCAGTGACATCAAAGGTCTCACTCACCCTTTCCAGCAGATAAAAGGTCCATGTTTAATCCAACATCCAGAATTTCCCAGAGAACTCTGTGCATCACCCAGCTCTGGGGCAGATCTGCAGCTCAGGCTGCCCTGCTGACACTTGCCAGTGTTTCTGGCAGGAAAAAGAGGCTGCTCTTTGCCACACCAGCCCAGGGTTTAGCCCACAGATCCTGGGGCTAAACCCTTTTACAGAGGTAAAACCCAGAGCCAAACTTCTCTGGCTGCTGCTCAGCACCAGCTTCCCTGTGCAGGCAGAGTTTCCCTGAGAGGAAACTGATGTGATGAGGAGCTCTGATGTAGTTGGGCAGCCCTCGGTCAGGTTTGGGCTGTTGATAAAAGGTTTTCAGCATAACCAGCTGAACAGGAGCTAAATGCTTTGTTTTTTTGAAATAAAAGTAGATAATGGGAAAGTTGTAATACCTGAGGATTTCCTGTTTCTTGCATAAACCCAGACCTTTCTAAGATTTTGTCTGGCATCCTCTTGGTGAGGCAGACCCAGTTTCTCAGTTGAGAAAGAAAAGAAAGAAAAGAAAGAAAGAAAGAAAGAAAGAAAGAAAGAAAGAAAGAAAGAAAGAAAGAAAGAAAGAAGCATCTCTCCACATTAAATTCCACTAAAAAGAGAAAATAACCACAGCTGTGAAGAGAAATATGAATTTTATCCAGCTCTTTGCTCACCTCATCCAGACACTTCCACACTGAACTGAAAATCTTTCCAATTCCTTTGCCTTATATAAGGTAATGTGGTTTTTTTTCGTCCCAAAACATGCTTTAAAAATATTTAGACACCTTCAAATAATATCTCCCCTTCTCCTCTGATCAATCTCAGCATTGGCCCAAGTGATAAATTCAGATATATATATATATATATATATATATATATATATATATAATTACACAAATCATAAAGAGCTGTAATTTTGCAGCAGTTAAAGGTGTGATCACCCCTGTGCAGGGACACCCCACCAAGTGTCATTTCAGTTGTGCTGGCAGCTGCTTCAGCCCCTGAGGGATATTTTGGGGCACTGAAGGACTGAAGTTGTGCCCCAGAGCTCTGCCAGTGCCAGCTCCTCCTGTGCCTGCTGCCTCAGGTGCAGGCACACCTCGGGCCACACGTCAAAGCCCCTTATCAGCAACATGAAAGAGCCAGCAGGAGATAAGGCTGAGGCAAGAAATTTGAGGCTTGTGGAGGAAATGGGGTGCCCACATCCTCCCCATGGCTTGGCAAGGTCAGGCTGAGCTTAGCAGAGCCAGGGAGATGCTGTCAGGGGGTAAAAGGGCACCATGAAATGAGAAATAAGGGTTTAAAAACACCCATTAACACTTATTAACGTATCTTAGAGTAGCAGCTGGAGTGTGCACAGCAAGTGTTGGAGTGTGACAAGATATCTGTGACCTCCAGATGAGGTGGAATTCTGAGAGGTTCTTGGCACACTTATCAATATATTACAGTGTGGATCCTCGCCAGGACTGCTCTGTGCAGGGGCTGTGGTGGTGCCCATTCCTGACCCCACTCAGCGATGGCAGCACTAAAACCACCCCAAATCCCATCCTTCTCCTCGGGTGGTGCCTGATCCAGGCAAAAAAAGCCTCCTCCTCAGAGGAGACAAAGATATTTCCAGCAAAATATTCCTACACACCAAAATCTCCAGGTTTTATCAGCTTCCATCACATCAGCAGCAAGGTTTCCATTCCTTGCAGCCTTTTCCTCTTTCCTGCTGCTCCTTCTCCAGTGGTTTTGCAATTCCCCCCAGTGCCAGGCTGGAAACACGTTGGAGATGATGTCCCCACTCCCTGTCAACAACCCCGGGGACACACTCAGGACAAGTAAAAGCTTGCTGGATGTTGTTGACACGAGAAAGGGAAAAAAAACCCACAACAGAGGAGCCATTCAAAGGTTGATTCTGGCTGTGAGAAATGTGTTATTTCCCTCCTTTAGCCTTCTCAAAAATAATAATAATAAATAAAAGGAGTTAAAGGAAATACCTAAACCAGGCTGGCATTTCATCAGGCCCTGCCAGGTGAAGCCCTGACCGCCTTTATAAACACAAACCCGAGGATCATCTCCTGCCTGCAAAGCCACGAATAACTCCAGGAGTCACCCACAGTTACAGGGAAAAGAAAAGGTTCTTATTTCCAGCTCCTCCAGCAGAGAATTCGAGCTGAAAGTTTCACTTGCCAACCGGCTGACAGCTTTTCTATGGAGCCACTTCAGAACGTTTGTTTGGCGATAAGAAGCCTTTGTTATTAACAACTTATCCGAAGCCACAGGTAGGAAGAGATAAACTGTGCAAATAAAGGGATATCGCACACTGCCAGCACTGCTGGGCTTAGAGAAGTTACATTTCCCCCGAAACAGCAATAAAAAAATCCAGGGGTGAACTGTGAACTCCTTAAATCAGGGAAATTCACCCCAGCAGAGAAGACACTCAGGGCAGGTTTGAGCCTTAAAAGTGATTTCCTTCACAACCAGGCCAGGGATTGGAAAAGGGAAAGGGAAAATTGTTTTACACACAGGGGGAAGCAGCAGCTTCCAACAGTCTGGTGGCTCCAGTCCAAAGCCAACAGGAGCCTGTGGATTGTGGCTGCTCCCAGAGCCGCCTGAGCTTTGGGAAGCTGAGCACAGACAGGAGGAATCCCGGGGCTCTTCCCACTGCAAACCTCATCCAGCAGCTCCCAGCAGCACCAGGGTGATGCTTTAATCCTCCCCTAAAAGGATATTTCCCCTGACATTCTGGAGATTGGGATGATTCCAGGCTCCCATTGACACTGCTTTGTATGAAACACCCAACAGATGACACAATAAAGAGAAAAGCCACTCTAGGAAAGAAAGTTCCTGTATTTTTATTCTTTTTTTTCCACTCTCTGCCTTCAAGGACTTCAGTCACCTCCCAGACATTTCTCGGTGACAAAAAGCTTTTTTACATTCTCATGCTGCTCACAGTCTGACAGCTCTGCTGCCGGCAGGTGCCAGAAATTGCTATTTTATCCATCATTTTTTGGTAAATACCAGAAATTGGTATTTTATCCATCAGTACTGACTCACTGATACAGCTCTCACTCCCCTCAGGCCTCATCCTCACACCCTTCCCAGTGAGGCAGCACAAGGCTTTTGCTGGCCAGTGCTCAGATACATGAAAATTTATGCAAACACATGCAAATGCACGTCTGCTTGGCTGTCAGCAGGGCTGGAGATACCAGCAGTGGCCCAACAGCAGAGAGGAGGGCTGGGAAATCGAGATCTCCACATTTCTTAAGAGCTTTTGTTCTGTGTCAGTTGTTTAAACACTCCAGGGCTGCGAGTGCCTCAGGAAATCCCACTGGGGCAGCCCGAGGTGCTCAAGGAAGCGGCTGCAGTGATTTAAGAGCTCTGCCCTTCTTCTCTGAGCTCATCCTGCTGGAGAACAGCACCTGTGCACACCGAGGGACCAGCCAAAAGCAGCTGAGGATGAGAGAAACACCGACCTGCAGGGCAGAGTCACTGATTGCACAGCAACCCACAAACCATTTCACAGAAACGCCAAAAACAGCCTGTAAACCCCTCTCAGGCGGAAGGGCAGGAGGGGAGCACTCAGCCCTTGCACCCTGACCACGGTGTGCACACCCCACAGGGGTTTGTGCCCTAAAAGCTGCTGGAGACCCAAAGGAATTCCCCATGTCCCACACAGGAGGACTCAGGTCCCCACCTGAGGGGCTCCCAGAGCTGGTGGTGCCACCAGAGCTGGAGGTTGGGAATGTCCCCTCAGGGCCACACAAACCTGCCCCATGTCCTTGTTCCCAGCACCTGGGCCGGGGTGACAGTCCTGCCATGGGGAGCTGCTCCAGAGCCCTCCCAAAGTGCTCAGGGTGGGGAGCTCCAGCTTGCAGGACCCTCCCGTGGGGCTCTTGGGCTTGGATGTCCATTCCATTCCATTCCATTCCATTCCATTCCATTCCATTCCATCCCATCCCATCCCACTGCATCCCATCCCACTCCATTCCCTCAGGTGAAATCCAGCCAGGGGTGACTCCAGCTCTCCATCCAGGCTTTCCCTCCCCTCAGGATCATTCCCAGGTGAGGGGAGCAGGGTCAGTGGGAACTGCCCATCTCAGAGGCTGCAGCATTTCCAGCAGCCCCTCTGTGCAGGCCCCAGCCACAGGCAGAATTTGGGGATGTCTCAGAGCAGCATTTCTCAACCTTTTGCAGCCAAACTGGCACCTTGTGCTCTGTCACCTCCAGCTGCTGCCAAATCAAAGCTTGGCTGTGCTTTGAACATATTTGGAATATTTGCTTATTAATGTAGCAGCTACTTGATTTGCTCACCTCCTTGCTGGAGGTTTATTCACATTCTCTGCTACCAAAATTGAGTTTTCAACCATTTGAAAGCTCATCTTTTGCTATCTGGCATTGCTGCTTGTGGCCACAGGTTGAGAAACACTCTGACCCCACCCTGGGCTAAGGCTGGAGGAGCAGGGCTGTGCTGCAGAACCCCCTCACAGTTTTTACAGGAGGCAGAAGCTGGAGTTGAAGCCGTTCCATAAATTGCAGTCAACTCAGGATCTGGCATTTCCATGGCAGGAGCTGAACGCAGGTGAGACTTTCCCTTTCTTCAGCAAATGCCTGACCTGCCAAAAAATGCGGAATTTCAGGAAGCACCATCCAAAACACTCACGACACACAGTCATTTACATGTACATGTGCAACTAAATAAACATCCAAACACATCAGGAATATTTTTACACTGGAGCGCGCAGGGGAGAGCAGATCCCATACCTGCTCCCCAGCTTTTCCAGGAGGGGCCATGTGGATTGGCTGATCATTGTCCAAATTCCTGATGCTCGGGTCTGCCCCGTGCTCCAGGAGCAGCTGGATGATTTCCTTCTGGTTCTTGTCCCCAGGCAAAGCAGCTGCCATGTGCAGGGCTGTGTTGCCGTGGGCCTAAAGCAGAGGGGAAGGGGAAAAAAAAGGAATTAAAAACCCAAATAAACCCCCTGGTGAGCTGTGCCATCTCCTCAGAGTCATCCTAGAAATGGAGACGTGAAATGAGAGAAGAATCCTCATGGGATTTGTCATCAGGAGCTGAGGGAGGAAGGGAGGATCTCTGCTCTGTTTCTCCCAGGCAGGAGGTTTGTGCATTCAGATTTTTTTTTTATTTGCTAGAGCACCACAAACTGGGGGGTTTGATGCTTTGGGTGTAGGTGATAAACAGCCCTGAAGCAAGAACCTTCCCTGGCTGCTGAAATCTCCCCTAAATCATAGTCTCATGTAGGATTGCTCTGAAATCTCCCCAAAACTGCCCTGAAATCACCCCTAAATCACACCCTCATGTAGGATTGCTCTGAAATCCCCCCAAAACTGCCCTGAAATCACCCCTAAATCATGTAGATTGCTCTGAAATCCCCCCTAAAACTGCTCTGAAATCTCCCCTAAATCACAGCTTCATGTATGATTGCTCTGAAACCCCCCCTAAATCATACCTTCATGTAGGACTGTTCTGAAATCCCCCCCTAAAACTGCCCTGAAATCATCCCCTAAATTGCTCCCTCATGGAAACAGAGACTGGGGAGTTACTGGGAAAAGACAAGGCTGTAACAACCATGGAAATATTTCACTGGGGAACATTAAATTGGATTATAGACACCAAACACATCGCCACACAAAGCTCCACATCACCAGAGCCATTTGTGCTCCACTGCCCCCTTTTCCCAAATATTCCAAGTGCCAGGAGGGTGCAAATTCCCAAGGTCAGGCACGGACTGGCTCCAGTGGGAGGATCTGCACAGGAAGGACAGAGCTGGCTGTGAAGCCAGGCATGGATGGAGGGCCCTGCAGCAGCTCTGGTGCCACCAGACCGTGTAGAAATCTGTGCCCTGTCTGGTCAGGTATGACTGGTAACGGTTGTAAACGAGAGAAAAGCTGATAAACAAAGGCACAAGGGGAGGTATTTTTAGTCTGCAAGAGTCTCTTTGTGGCAGCTGCTTGTTTTGTGTTTTTTTTCTTCACTCAGAAATAATCATGGGTTTGTCACGATATTGGGATGGTTGGATAGAAATTGCAGCCTGTATTAATATTCCAGTTGTTAAAATGCTACATGAATAAATGTGATTTTCAGGTCCTGGTAAATCAGGGAGAACTGACGCAGAAAATAAAATTGCAGAATTTGAACGGTTTTTCTCAGATAAGGAATGTTTTACAAGCCTTGAACAAGGAGATCCTTGTCAAGTTTATTATCCCAGAAAGCCCAGGGATGGTTATAAGCTCTTTACAGGATTCCTTGTTAAAATGGAAAAGTCGGCACTTGAGAGCTTCCAAATCCAGGCAGGGGCAGGATCATGAGGCAATCTGACAGGGCCTGACCTTGGAGCCTCAGGTTGACTTTAATAGGTCTTGTTTGAGGCCAAGTGGGCTCCAGGAATCCTCCAGATGAAAAACACCTCCAAGGCTTCAAAGTTTTCCTCATTGTGAAAACACCATGGAAACAGATTTGGAGTGAGACAAGCACAGGCAGTGGCTGTGCCAGGGAAACCCAAACATTTTTTTTCCTTGTCTTTTCACTCTTCCAAGAGCTAAAAAAGCCAGGATTTCTCCCTGCCCCAGACAGCCCAGCAACAAGACTGAAGACTCCAAGTGATCCTATCACAGGAGGCAGCTCTCCCAGGATTGTGATCAAGAGACAACAGAGACTCCCATGGACAGGCTCCCACCTGCCTGGAGGGTCTTTAAAGATACGGAAGGAATGCCTGAAAAACCCTCCACTGGACAGAAAAACACCAGCTCGGCGCCGTTAACCACAGGCACAGCCCAAAAATATGTTTTTCTCCAGTCCAACAGAAATCTGGAGGGGTGAAAGAAGTGAAGCTGCCCTTTGTCTGCCTCAGTGAGCAATGGAGTTGACAGAGAAATTCAGTTCCTTCCTGAGGGAGCACAAACTCTGGGGAGCACAAGGCTGAGGCTGCAGCTGCTGAAATGAAAACCAGGGACCCCCAAAGGTGAAGGACAGAGTGGGGAACACCCAGAATCACCCCCTTAGCCCTGTCCAGAGCCAAAGCTCTGCCTGCTGGGACAGTGATGGCTCAGCTGAGGCTCCAGGAATGCCAGGATTTTTGTTTGGGAGGCAGGGTGGAGCTGTGTGAGGTGGTCACTGCTCAGGGTCTGCTCCCAGGTGAGGTGTGGGGCAGCACTGGGGAAGTTTCCAGCTGGATTTACCCAGCCCAGGGGTGGCTGTGCCAGAAAATTTACAAATAACATTTAAGGCAGAAAGAATCCCCGTGTCCCTTGATGGAAGCAGGAACTTTGTCCTTCCTGTAAGGCCACATTTGACAGCAGAGAGGAATCGATTCCTGGCTGCCCTAAAGTGCCACCTCTCAGGGCTGTGCTGCTGTCAAACCTTGCACCACTGGGTTTTCTCAATCCTCAGCCTCATCTAAAGTTCATGTTCCTCCTCAAGCAACCAGTTCCCATGTTCTTCCTCCTTCCTGCTTATCTCCTTCTCCCTGTGTCATCTCCTGCTGGGAGAGGCTCTGCTTTTCATGGCAGAGTTCAAGCCAGGCGCTGCTTTCCTGGTGAATTGTCTGTTTACTGGAAAATGCAGTTTGGGGTTGAAAAGAAGTTCAGATTTGCAACTTTTGCTCTTTTTGCTCTATGAAAAAACCCCTGTTGTTGACAGAAATTACCTTGTTGTTGACAAAATCCTTGGACTTGAAAGCGTTCAGCTCCAGGAAGTACCTGAGCAGGGAGATGTTCCCATCCTGGACTGTGTAATGAAGAACTGTCTTGTTGCTTTTCACATCCTATTTAAAAATGGAGAAAAAAAAGAATATAAAGAACCCCAAGCCAAATAAGAAATGTTCTGCAGGATGAGCTGGAGATATCCCATAATACCATTAGAGGAAACTCAGGCCAGCTCTGGAGCTGATGGGGAGCACCTCCCTTCCTCCAGTGACCCATGGAGTGTCCAGTGTCTGCTCCAGGAACTCCAAAAGGCAGCACCTAACCCTGCCAGCTGCCCCTTGGAAGGAGAGCAGGCTTGGCCCCTGTGCCAGCAGCTCATTCCTTCTCCAATCCTGTGTTTTGAGCACCAAATGGGGGAGAATTCCCAGGCAAAGCCAGGGATGAGCGAGCCCATCCTCACCCGGCTGTAGATGGAGGCTCCGGTCTGCACCAGGAGGTGGATGCAGGATTCCAGCTCCCTGCTCTGCTGCTGGAGCTCCCTGTGCTGCTCCTCTGTCACTGCCTGCCTGCCCTGATCCCTCAGCAGGGTGTTGTGGGCCAGGACAGCGCAGTGGAGAGGGGTATGGCCTGGAAAAGAGATATGGGATGGAGATGAGGACAGTGCCAGGAAAATACTGATGGGGCAGAGAGGAGGCAGGGCTGCCACAGAGAGCATTGACTCAATCATTTATTCTATCATTTATTCTATCATTCACTCAATCATTCACTCAATCATTCACTCAATCATTTATTCTATCATTTATTCTGTCATTTATTCTATCATTTATTCTATCATTTATCCATTCTGGGCCGGTGTTGCTGAGGCACAAGCCCCTCTCAGGTTTCTTCTCTGGCTCTATGGGCACTTTTTGGGGCATTCCAGCATGGTTTTAGTTCAAATTGAATCCCCACTGAGCCATCAGCTCCTTTGAATTTTGTGACATTTGGGTGCACAGACACAATTCTCTCTCTCCCAGGAATTTCCTGAGCCTGCTCTGGCCTCCACACCCCCAAAAACCAACGAGCATCAGGCAATGAAACACCCAATACAGGTTTTCACACCACTTGTGTAAAGGTTTTTACCTTCAAAATCCTTCATTTCCAAATCCAGAGGGAAGGCCAGCGACAGGATGACCTGGAGGCAACAGGGAAATGCAGAATTTTAGTTCAGCAGAAACCAAAACCAGCCAAAAGGAACAAAATGTAAAATCAAACATGAGATAATGATAATTTGACTACAACCAAAGCCATTATTTGACACTAGATTCCAGTGCTGTGAATGTTCCCAACAGGGACATTCCAGGTGATCACATTCCTTGGTTTCTTTCCTCCCACCTCATTATCCTTTCAGATTCTCAGTTCAGAGCAGTGAAATCCAGTCCTGCCCCAGCTCAGGAGTGTCAGACTCCTCATTTCACCCTGGATCAGGCACAGACACCAGTGACACCAGCCCATGTTTGTTATTCTGAGTGATCCTCGACAAGGAGAATGAAAACCTCTCCTTGACAGGTGTAGCCAAACCTTGTGGACTAAAAGTTTGCCAACACTGCCAGTTCTCAGGCTGGATTTATTTACTCTTTTGTTTTCAGTGTGTGAGGTTAAGCCCTTAGCTTGTGGCAATGAGGATACAGAAACACCAGGAATTGTGATCTGGAGAAGAGAATTTCTTGGATTTAGCAGAGAATCAAAACTTAATGTAAGAAAATTATAGATTTATCACGATGGAGTTAAGTGGCTCCTTGTCTGTGTTATTACAGAGAATTTATTTCTTGCTTTTGATTGAATAGAGCAAGTTGTTCACATTAATGGCTGAGAATTTTTGCAGTGACTCATCTGTGTGAAGTGAGACGAGGCTCAGGACAGAATCCTCCCAGAAAGATCACTCAGAACGGTTGGGGCTTGACTTATCTTCTCATAACAAAAAGAAAATATGTACAGATCAAATATTGACAGCCAGCTCCGAGGTGCTTATTAGAGATTAGATAGTTCATCCATTAGAAAAAAAAACAACTAATAAAATAAACAAATAAACCATAAAGCCTTTCATGCCTCTGACCACAGCCAGGAGCGAGTCTCTGCCCGTTTTCCCTTTAAAAAAAAACAAAGCCCACAAAAGAAAAAACCAAACAAAGGAACCCTGCAATCCAAACCAGCACGAGGCACTCTGCGAGGCTTTGTTGGCATCCTCTGGATTAAACCCCTTTTTCCTACTTAAGGAAACACCTGTTTTCCAGAGAACTGGCCGTGTTACACATTAACTGCCTGCCCAGGGCTCAGCCAACGAATGCTGGACGTGGTGCCAGCAGCACAGGCAGCCCCTGGCACCTCACCCTGTCCCCTGCCCAGGGAGCTCAGCAGAGCCACCAAATCCTGCCTGTGCTCAGCCCTGACATGGCTCAACACAGGGGTTTTTATAAATTAATTTTATTTTCTGGCCAATAGTGAAGCAGGTTTTTTATTATTTTTATTTTCTGGTCAATAGTGAAGCAGGGTTTTTTTATTAATTTTATTTTCTGGCCAATAGTGAAACACATTTTTTTATTAATTTTATTTTCTCGTCAATAGTGAAGCAGTTTTTTTATTATCTTTATTTTCTGGCCAATAGTGAAACAGTTTTTTTTATTAATTCCATTTTCTGGCTAATAGTGAAGCAGTTTTTTTTATTAATTTCATTTTCTGGCCAATAGTGAAGTGTTTAAGACTCATGGGTTGCTAATCCCTGCTGTGCTATGCCTTCCAAAAATTCCCACCGGGCCTGTTTTGAGGTGTTAATTTGCTGTTCAGGGCTGGCACAGAGCTGAGGTGCAGTCCCTGTCTGCAGAGAAATCCGTAAAGCAACAGGGAAGCAAAGATTTGCTGGTATGAGTCAGGTTTGGAAGGAAAATCTGACAAATGTGCCTCATTTTGGAGGCTCTGCCTGGGCTGTGCAGGGTCACATCTCATCTCTCTTCTGCTGGCTTGAGTCTGGATGATTTTTTGCTCCTGTATGGATGACAGTGCCCCCAGGGAGGGGATGACAGTGCCCCCAGGGAGGGGATGACAGTGCCCCCAGGGAGGGGATGACAGTGTCCCCAGGGAGGGGATGACAGTGTCCTCAGGGAGGGATGACAGTGTCCCCAGGGAGGGGATGACAGTGTCCTCAGGGAGGGATGACAGTGCCCCCAGGGAGGGGGTTTTGCCCTGGTTTTGGAGCTCCGCCTCCTCACTCCTCATGGCTGGGGAGCCCCTGCAATGCTGAACCACCCTGGGACAGCCACCAGCACATTCAGAGCTGTGATCTGCAGAAATAATTCCTTCCCCCCCAACAGAGCCACTAGAGAATGTTCCTCTGTAACAGCAGGCTGCAAATACAGCCCTAAAACAGGGATAAAACCCACCCTGGGCAGTCAATTCCTGCCACAAGGAGCCTTTGCTCAGTCTCCATCTCCCTGAGACTTTGCCTTTATTTAAAGACACCAACACCTTATTGTGGTTTGAATGAAAAGCATGGAACCTCTCCTACCTGGAGGACCTGGGCATAGCCATAAGTGGCTGCGAGGTGCAGAGCTGACTGCCCCTTGTTGTCCACGGCGTTGATGTCTGCTCCAGCCTGGATCAGGTCGTGCACAATCGCTGCCTGCCTGGCAGTGACAGCCACCAGCAGGGGAGTCTGCAACAGCAGCACACACAGCTGGGAGAGGCAGCTCTGACTCTGGGAGAGTCAGGGATGCCTCGGGGTGGCTGCCTAAAGCAGAGGCTAGGCGAGATTAGGAGAGTAAAAATGGGGGTTTATTAAAGGTCTTTATTAGATACACCTCGGGCTGTCAGAGCCCCCCAGGGGCTGCACCCAAGGGGGAGGATGGGCAGGAGGTTTTCAGACAGTTGTAAGTTTGGTCCATTGGCATATCAGGGGTTAATCCTCCAATTAAGGTAATGAAGTGATATTCCCCCAGTTTGCTCCCCTCACAATTCACTTTTGTTTATACTTTTCAGGGCCTGAGACACTGAGATGTCCTGGAATTCCAGGCCTAGAGAGAAATCATTTTGTCTGAATAAAATGGGAGAACAGAAGCTGACAGTTTATGGAGCTTTAGAGTTATACACTGCAGAACTGCAGGATTGTAAATATGAAAAATAGAAAATCTAAAATCCTAAAGCATCAGCAGCAGCTGCTGGTGTAAAATAAGGAGTGGGGGAAGTGCTGGCTGAAATCCCAAGGAATGAGGAACAGCTCCCAGCATGGTTTGGAATCCCCCATGGCACCGTGAGATGGAAACATCTCCCACCTCTTGCTGGACTCCCTCTGGTGTTCCTCAGCCCTTAATTTGGGTGCCAACCCAAACCCAGCATTTCTGACACCCTGATTGCATCAGCTACAGACAAAGTCAGTGGCCATAAACCCTTCAGCCTCAGAGACTGACACCAACACTCAAATATTTTGCTGGACCAGTGTTTTCCCACATCACTCCATAAATCATGGCCTGAAAAAAGAATGGGCTCATTCTCATCCCAATTCATTTATGGTCAAGCCACTGAATTTTACAATCCCCAAGTGAGGCCGATCAGTGCCAAGCCTTCCTTGCAGGAGCAGAGGGGCAGAGCTGGATTCTTTTAGGGTATCTTGCTCATGCCAAGCCTGTTCCCATCCCAAACCCCGCTGTCTGCAGGAGAACGTGGCCCCTTTTCCCCGTTTTTACCTTTCCTCTGTGCTCCTTGGCATCGAGTCTCCTCAGGGCTCTCATGCGCTCTGCAGCCGCCAGCGTGTGAGCCCTCAGCCCTTTGGCTGCATAAATGTGCAGAATTCTAAGACAGTAAATAAAAACACCAATCACTGACAGGCCATGGCAGTGAAGTTTCACAGGGCAGCACTGCCACTTTTGGGGTTTTACACCCAGAGCCCCACAAATCCATGCCCTGAGCCCCCAAAGCTCCCACTCCCATGGGATGGGCTTCCTACCTCCAAGAGCTGCAGTGTCCTGGAGCCCTCAGCACTGCTGAGCTTTGCCAAGCTGCCTCCTTCCCACTCCAGCACCTTCTTGCAGCTGAGATTCGCCACTGGGAGGTGTCAAAGTCCTCCACAATTCCCACTTTGGGGAATTGCATGTATAAAGCACTTTCTGGGGGTGATACAGCTCTGGGTGTGTTGGGGAAACCTCATCATCTGGGGTAACAACCACTCCCCAATTGATGTATTTGTGATTTAGCAACCTGTTCAACTCCTTAATTGATGTATTTGTGATATACCAACCTATTCAACTCCCTAAATTTATATATATGTGACATATCAACCTGTTCAACTCCATAATTGATATATCTGTGATATATTAACCTGTTCAACTCCCCAGTTGATATATCTGTGATATATTAACCTGTTCAATTCCCTAATTGATATATTTGTACAATATCAATCTGTTCAACTCCCCAATTGATATATCTGTGATATATCGACCTGTTCAACTCCCCAGTTGATATATTTGTACTACATCAACCTGTTCAACTCTAATTTTTATCAAAACTCCTGGTGAGAGGGACCCAGTCCTTATATTTTGCACAAGACAAAGAGTTGTCACTTGTCACAGCCCATGGGAGTGTCTGGTGGCCCTGAGTGATGGGGAAAACACTTCTCATCTTCCCTTTGGTCACCTGGCTCTGGCTGGAGCCACTTCCATTCCCCCAGGTCCTACTTGAAGGAAATTTTCCAACCCCCTAGAACAGGAGGAGACCACCCCACACACAGTCACACCAACCCCTGGCTTCATCTTGCTCCAGGCAGAAATATTTGGTGCTCCTCAGGCAGAAGGTGGTGGGCAGTTGTGTCTCTCCTCGGGTAATTTTGTACCCCAGAGCCACCCCTCACAATTTCAGGAAGTGGAAATACAATTTTCTGGCTAATCTGATTTTCAGTCAAGCTCAGCATTCGCTGTGGCTGCACACCCACACATCCCCAAGGGTGCCAGGAGAGGATAAGAGTGATTGAAGCTGAGCTGCAGGAGCAAGGGCTGCTGCAGGAAATGCCTCCAGGCCACAGCTGGATCATGGAATTCCTTCTCAGTCTGCTTCATGTGTAAAATTAGCACAAAGTCTGACAGCTAATCTCTGCTTCTAGCCTGTACATATATTATTGAACTAATTGATTGCTGAACCAACGCTTGTGGGCAGGAAATAAAACACTCTAGGCATAGCAAAGTTACTGTAGATCTTTATTGGAAAAAAAAATAAAAAAGACTTTGTCTTTCTTTTTTTTCTAACCAGAACAACCCAGAAAGAAATGATGAAACAGTTTCATCTTTGTTTTATGTTCACACACAGAATTTACATACATTGGAGTGAAAGGAATTGAAAAGCAATCAGAGCAACCACAGGCTTGATTCACAACTGCTTTATCCCAGTTTCACCTAGGGAATATCTCTGAACTTTATCAAACTGGAGGAAGCAGTGGTGAATTAAGCTCCTTTGAATTAATTTCTTTGCTGGGTTTTTCTGCAAATATAAGCCACTAATTTCAATGCAAACCTCAACTAGTGCTCTTTTCCAACAGCTTTATGATCACTTCCATGATCTAGTGCTTGTGTCTTCCACATTTGTCAATATTCAATAAAAAAAAAAATACTCTTGGAAAGTCTTTAAGACTTTCAACCTGAGTTTTCAAACCTCACCCAGGCATGAACTGTAAGGCCACTTGAAATATTGCCTGGTGGGCAACTGGACTCCAGGTAATAAAGAGTACAATAAATTAGTTTGCAAATAACAAAGTCACCTAACAATCCTGGGCTTTAGAAAGCAGAAAAACCCAGAGAAATTGTGTTCACCAGCCAAAAGCCTCTTGTTTGTCAAGAAAACAATAAACAGGGGTTGAAGGAGATGAATCTCCTGAAATACATTTGCCTGTGGCATGGCACTCCTGAGCCTCAACCAAAATATTTACAGTTGCATTGGTTTTGTAAAAGTGAAGCTACTCATTCTTCAGGGAGGGGAATCAGAAAGCCACAAAGGAATTGTGTGCACCTCTGGGCCTGGGGAACTTCCCAAGGACAGGTCACTAAAGTTCTCTGGCTCAGCACATCACCAGCCTCACACCCAAACAGAAAAGTGAAAATATTGCCAAATAACAGTAATGCCCACGGATTCCTTGCTGGGCTGCAGTCCAGGCTCTGGAAAATCCCTGATACAGGGCCATGAATTGCAATCCTGACTCAGATAAAACTCCCAGAGACTTCATTGGGACAGGAACTGTCCACTGGCAGCGTTACCAGCCACTAAACCAGCCCCACCCCTCAAACTGGGATATTCCAGAGCCCCAAACCCCTGTGCAGATAAAAGCCACGACCCCAACCCACTGCTCCACACCTGCAGGGCTGGGCTCCAGGGCCAGACAAGGTGAGAGCTTCCACTTACACCTGGGTGTGAATTCTTGCTCTGCAAACAGGGGTCCCTGAGTGCTCTGGCATTTAGTTCAGCTTTATTTTTAAATTCCTGCACTGACCTGCACCAGCAGAATGAAGCTACACTTTATGTTTTCCTGATTTCTAAAGGAGGAGTAAAATTTAAGAGAGAAAAAATGTCAATTTAGGCCCTCAAATGTTTTCTAGTGGCTCAAATCTGGAGGGAGTTCCTCCATGGACACACAAACAAGGCATTCACACAAGAGCAGCCCTATTGAACTGGGTTTGCCAAAATTTAGAGGTAACTGTGCCCTCACCAAATGCTATAGCTGGCCTTGGCTACACTGAAATCTGTGAATTTGAAGCCACAAGGGTGAAAATCACCTCGTGCTGGTGCTGAGCACAAGTGTCCAGCATCCAAACCTGCCTGGGAGAGGCAGCAGGAGCTGGAACTGCTGAGGAATCTCGTGCTGGGCACCAGGACAAAGCAAATTTCACTCCACACACAAACCACAGAGTGCTAAAATTCCCACCCCACCCCTCCTGCTTCTCCTCCCTGCTCAAACCCCACTGCTGGAGCACTGAGCAGCCGAGGAGGAGGCCCCAGACGTGCATCCTAAAGCCCTTGGACAGAGAGAGCGTGGCTTAACACGTACGTATCATTGTCTTCATCTTCCAGGAGCAGCTTCTCGATGGGCAGGGCTCCGATGGCTCTCCGGGCATCCTCCAGCTCCTGCGGGGCTGGCTCGGGGATGGAGATGGGCACAGGCACCAGCTGGGGCCCCGGCAGGGAGGAGGAGGCTGCGGGGTACTGCAGGGTGGAGGCTGGCAGGGCAGACAGGGGCTGTGCCCACGGGAAGTAGGTGAGAGGCGGCTGCTGCTCCGGCACCTCCAGCGGTGGCACCACGGCCGGGGTGGTGCTGCGGGGCTGGGGAAGGGCACACAGACACAGCAGAGTGAGATCATGGGGCAGGGGGAGGATGAAGCACAGGCTCATCCTGTGAGCCTGATATTTCAGGCTCATTCTGTGAGTCTGATGAGCTTGGGGATGCTCATCCTGTGGGTTTGGTATTTCTGAGTCTGAAAGGTTTTGGGCCTCCTAGCAGCTGCTAACTTTTTCCCTAATTTTCCCAAAAAATTTTTCTCAAGGAAGCTTCTTCTCAAAACAATCCTGGCAAACAACTCTCCTTTCTCAGAACAATCTTTCTCCAGGTGGTGTTTTGCTGTTTCTCTGGTTTAACCCATGGGATCAGAGAGGTGTCGTTCCTATTCCCCAACCATGTTCAGTCTGGATGGGAACACCTTATAAAAGGCAGTGAGAATTAGACAATAAAGCCTTTTTTTAATGTTCTTTGCCTTCTGAAATATTTGTAGTCTTTTTTTCATGTCCTACAGCGACACTCATCCCACTGCTAACACCCCTCATCCTTCCTCTCCAGGTGAAGCTCTGACTGAGGGTGACACTTTTCTGTGCCCAGGTCACACTCACCTCAGGCTCCCTCCAGATTTCTGTTCCCATTCCCTCCCTCCCTGTGACCCATCACCCTCCCTGTGACCCTGTCCCACCCCGTGCTGGCAGCTGCCCTCTGGACAGTCCCAATTTGCTGTCACCAAGGCTGAAGGAGCTCGTTGTGGCCTCTGGGACACAGCCCAGGCAGAGCCACATCCCAAACCCATCACCCTGATCTTTTTCAGCCTCCTGATGTTTGAACTTTTGTAGTGGAGTTTCTCACAGACTTTCAGATAAACAAAAGTAATAGAATGTAAACTGTCCTTTGTGTCTATCACTCCTCTCTTGAGGAGGGACAATTAATGGACTTCTACTTTGACCAGTGTGTTTGGAGAGGTGGCAACTCCATCCTCCAACCCCTGCTCATTGTCCAGAATCTTTATAAATCGAGGTCTCAAATGAACTGCCCCTCTTTTCTTGCCCTGACTGCTGACTGTGTCCTTCATTTCGTGTCCTCTAACAACACAACCCCAGCCTTGTCTCAGCACTGAGGGCCACAGGGACACAGAAATGGCCTTTGGAGGATCTGCTGGCTCTGTCTGAGCAGCCAAAACTGAAGCAGGGAAAGGAGAATCAGCTCCCTGAGGTCCACTGGAACAGAAATCTCTGCCCTTCCCCTCTCAAGGGGGCCACATCACCTTGTGTCAGCCCAGCAGATTTTGTCTGGCCTGAAGCCAAATATTCTGCTGTCTTGACGTATTTTGACCTCCTCTTTTATCTTTTAACAGCAATTTCTGAGAAATTTATTGCCAAGTCATCCTTCCTGCCTCACCTGATCGATGTGTTTCCTGGAAACCCAATGACACTTTTTTTTTTTTTCATTTTAAACTTGGAAATAAAGAGTGAAAATCCCTGCTCTGTCTGAAAAAGTGATGAGAGCTGGAGAAAAGGTTGTGAATTTTGCCTGATTCCAGTACAACCACAACTTTTTTCCCCTGCTCAAGCCATATCACTGTCCAGGAAACTACATGGCACGAGTGCAAAGACACACACAACATCACAGCAATTAAATAAATTAGCCTGACTACACCCCACAGCTCTTGCTAGAAGGAGAGAATTAACATAATTTCCAGCTTGGTGTTTTGGACTTACTGCAAAATTGGTGATGAGAGGCTGGGAGGTGTAAGTGAGGACGGAGGAGGGTCCCACCAGGGTGTAGCTGGGGCACACGGGCTGCACGTACATATCTGCAGTGTAGGGACAGCTGCCCCCCTCGTGGGACACGTAGTCAGGGTAAGGGCTCCACTGAGCCAGGGGCTGCAGGGGGCTGGCAGAGGGCTGGGGGATCCATCCAGAGGCCACAGCTCCTTCCTCTGGGCCAGGCAGGGCAGGGGCAGCAGTGTCCATGTCGATGCAAGGCTGGCCTGGAAAACAGGACAGGGTTAAAGCCCAGCTCAGCACAGCCTCCCCCAGAGAGTCACAGAGGGGCAGGGATACATTACCCATGGGGGAGTAGGAAGGCACTGGCTGATGGGGCAGAACAACCTGGAAGAGAGGAGAAAAAAATAAAAATCAGAGGTGAAGCCCATCAGCATTGGATTGAATCACTTGGAGAGAAGCACGAAGCAGACCAGGAGTTATCAGCTGATTGTCAGTGTCAGGGTCTGGATTCTCCCACCCCACACAAGGGCCAGAAGAACTGACCCTGACAGCCAGGACACACCACTCCAAACACTCACAGCATCCCCTCAGCTCAAGAGGACCCTAAAATGTGTTTAAACCTCATGTAGCAGAGAGAATTCTCCTTCAGAGAGGAGTCAGCCAAGCTGCTGCCCTGCTGGGAGGGCAAATTCAGGTGAAAACAAGCAGCAAACAGCCAGGGATGGCTCTGGACTGTCTCTTTTAGACTCCTGAACAAGCTGCCTCCTTTCCAAGCCCCAGGAATCAGATCCTGCCAAGTGCAGAGCACTTCCCCCTTTCCATTAAGTGATGGAAGGTGCCCAGCACACTAAAAACATCCCACCTAAAGAGTTATTGATGGCATTGCCGGGTAACCCCAGCCTTCAGGGCCTTCAAAATGCTTTAGAGAAGGAAAGGCTTCTTTCCTTGGCACAGCATTGCCGGGGCTGGGCAATCCCTGAGCTCCTGAGGGAGTATTTCCCTCCAGGTTGTGTTTTCCCTACCGTTGGGGCTGCAGTTGCACTGGGATTCTGGACATTCCCCCTTTTCCTCTTCAGCAGCTCCTTCACCGGCTCCTTCACTCGGACACCTTGGTAGGGCCGAGGCTGGGGCTGCTGCTCTGGGGCAGAAGCTGAGAAAAAAAACCAAAAAAATAAAACTTATGCAACATTTTTTTTCCTTTCAGAGACCCCAAATCCCTATGGCAGCCTGGTGGCTGTACCAGGAACACATTTCTTTTGTTTTATTCTTCCTTTCCTTTGTGTTCCTCTGCAGGTGCCACTGACCTGCAGAGCAGCTTTACACACTCCCAAAAAGAAAATCAGATCAAATACACCCAAAAGGTGACACACCAGAATTGCTGGCCAGGCAGGGACATAAAAAAAGTAGAAATTAGACATTTAACAGAAATATAATCACTGTTTAGGCAGAAGGTATAAGAGCAACCCAAATCAGGAGAACATCCTCACTTGGAAAACCATTTAAACATCATTGGTTGGACTTGAATATCTATCTCATTTTCTCTTGAATACCTCATTTTCTCTTGAATACCTCATCTTGAATATCTTCAGGGGCTGAAGTCCCAACCCAGACCAGAGCTGTATTTCAGTTCCAAACAAACTTTGCTCACAGCCTGGCCAGGAGATTGATAAACAGGGGACAGCACATCACAGATATTAAACCCCAAAACCTCCCAGCCCACACCCAGAAATTCGGCTCCATTCTGAAGAATGAAGTTTACAGGCAGCTCCAAAAGCCTCTCCCAAAGCCATGTGAGCAGGGGAAGCACATTTCTGCCAGATCCAGAATTAACAACTCAACATTTCTGCCAGAGCCAGAATTAACAACTCAATTAACAATATTTTACCCAGGGTGTTTGGAGGGAATCGATAGCAGGAGGAAACCAGGGGATATCAAAGGCTGCTGTTTGTAAAGCCACCGATAGCAGAGGTGGCTGCCTGCCCCTTTTACTGCACTTTGGTGTGTAAATATATAAATTGATAAGTTTGCCATTTTTAAAGATTGCAAGTGGCCTTTGGTTTTGAGGCACAGGTGGGTGTCCAGTTCCAATTGGAATTTTAAGCTGTTATTCCACCCCAGGAACATTTATTTAGATTCATGTCCTACAAGGATGAATCATTTCACCTCAGACCATCTCTCCCAGCTGCATTGAATTCTGTGTACACTGAGATGTTTCTGTTGCACCTTCCTGGGAGGAGAAAAATGGACTTCTAAATACAGAGATCACAAATCCACCTCAAAAATTACTTAACGGAATAAATGCTTCTGCTCCAATTTCTTTTTAAAAAATACTTTTTTTCCATTCAGCTTGACTCTTTTATTAACTCATAATACATAATTTAATGATGAAATCTTGATTGGCCACTATAAATCCTTTTAGGACCAGACAGAACTCCATTTATGCACTGAACCGTTGCCTTTGTTATGCACATTAAGGAAATACTTTACTTTTAAACGGTACTTGAAGCAAAGATGATTTCCCAGCCTTTGCTTGATCTACCTTTGCTTTCTTTGTGGCTCATTAAATCAGGTTTTTCACATTCCCGTGAATCCTGTGGCTTTCAAAATGATTTCTTAAAAGAGAATGAGTGTTCTTTAAGTCTCCATACAAGGGCTTTTAATACAATTCACGTTTTGCTTTTTAAATTTAATTGGCATTAATTTATTTGAGTGCAAATAATAAAAGAGTTCTGGTGTTCTTGGTGCTGCGGGAAAACATCAACCCTACAAATCGGAGCTCTGCCAGAGCTGCTTGAGTGGCAGAAATGAACATTTTGGGGAGTATCTCATCCCCAACTCATCAAAGGGCCTCCCTGCAGAATTAGGGTGGGGAAGGATGGTGGTTTCTGGCTCCAGGTTTGGGGGATGGGAAAGAAGAAATTTACTGTAAAAGCTGACAAATATACCTATTCAGAGTTTCCGGTGCAAGCAGAATAACCCCCCCAAAAAAGAGAAAAAAAATAAAGAGAAAAAAAAATTTTAAAAACCAAAGTCTGCAGATCATATTTCGGTTCCCCCAAGCTGACCTCCAGAAATAAAAATAATGTGAGCACAGCTGCTTTTCCACTGCTCAGGGGCATGTGGGGTCTGAGCATCACAGACAGACCACAGCAAAATGACTTTGGGGCTTCAGGGTGCAATTCCTCATTGAGAGAAAGATACATGGTCATTTACCAGTATTAACATTTGGAGGAATAATGACAATTAAAATGTCTTTATAGGAGAAGAACCTGGATTTAGTCATCCTTTTCTAAAGGTTTTAACAAGCTGTGAAGCTGTCTTGGACCAAGATTCTATTAGATTTTAATTTTAGTCATGAGAGGCCAAGTTCCATTCAATGAAACTAAAGGAACAGCAGCAGTGTCCTGGCCTGTCTCCTGCAATTCCAGCACCCCACACGCTGCTCCTCAGTTGGCACATCTTGATTTGCACCTGCTCTGTGAAGCTGGGGCAGTTTGAAACCTCTCCAGTCAAGAAAGAAGAGCAGGAACCCAAACCCGGCCATTGGGAAGCTTTGCAATGGTTTCCACATTTCATTTGGGCTCATTCCAACGCTCTGGCCAGGCTGGTGCTCAGCCCCAGGCTCCCTCCATCAATGTTATCACCTGCTGTATTTGCTGAAAGTCCACAAAAGCCTTGAAAACTCCTGAGCAATCTTTAAAAGTGGCTGCAGAACAGCAGAGGTGCTGGAAAGGCACCAAATGGCTCGAAACGTTGAGTGACAAGAGCAGGGAGATGTTGAACTCCAGACCACGCTGCAGCTCGGCCTGGGAGCATCCAAACTGCACCAAAAACAGGTTCTGTGGGATCTGCCACCCTGAATTTATGCAGATACAGATCCCTGATTCCCAAAAATACTGATCTGAGTAGAAGGCCAGGAAGGGAAAGCACATTGAGACATCACCAAACATTCAACCCCCATCCTCCCCTCCATTTCGCTTCAAGCACTGCTGAAACTGGAGGGAAGAGAGTGGCAAAACAGCTGCTGGAAGGGTGCAGGCAGTGGAGCATGGCCGGTTTCAGATCACTAAACTTCACCCCAGCAGCCCTGGCCTTCACACACTCACACACACAGAAGCTGCAGCTCGGTTTTAGCCTTCCAGCCAAGGCAGAGCATTTCCCAGCAGGCAGATTTCAGTTTGCAATACCCTGCTGCTCCTGCCTGCAGCAGCAGTGTCACACTGGTCCCTCTTGCAGAAGATTTTTGTGTTCAAACACCTTTTTATTTTTTGTTTTGTGACACCTGATAAGCTTATCGATTGATCAGCGTTAACACTGCAAATGGTTTTCCCTTTTTTTTTTTCTATCCTTTCACCCTCCAGGGTAATAAATAATTGAAAAGAAACACAAGAGTTTCTCTTGTTTGCGGTAGCACCAAAAAGCAATCGCTGACTGCAAATAACGAGGAAAAAATTAGATTTCAATTAGCAAAGCCTTGAGTTAATGGCTTGGATATTGGAGACCAAATCACATTTTTATCAGACACGGTGAACTTTGACTAATAAAAAGAAGAAAGAGGCCTCATTTCATAGGATTGTATGCTTGGAGTCAAATCAAAATCTTTTTACATCTATGCCCATTGCAAGGGACTCAGCATTGCTCATGATCCTGTCCTTATTTCCTAAATAAATACAGATCCTGTCCTTAATTCCTAAATAATTACACTCAAAAAAAACCAGGGTGATTTTTATCTCTGCTTTGTGGTCAGTCCAGGGCAGGGCAGCAAAGCAATGAAATGTATTTAATTGCCCAAAAATCCCAGATAGTGACAGGGAGTCCCTCAGAAATCTTCATTTCAGCTCCATCCCTATCCCTCAGCAGCCTGCAGGGTATGTCCTGCTTTTAATTAATATTTTAATTGATCCGACCAACAATTAGAGATGAAACACTGACACGACCCACCTGCAACTCCAGCCCCTGGAAACAAAAATCCAGTTATTTCTGCCAAGCTCCATCTGAACCAGTCGTGTTGGTGGCCTCAGGCTGGGATGGCTGGTGAGCACCAGGTCCCTGGTACTTGATCTAAATTAATTAATACACACCTGACTGATAATTCTCTGGCTGGTCCTGAGAAAGAACAACCTCATCAGTGCCAAATAAATCATGAAACGACTCAGAAAATGGTTATCTGAGTTCCATTTGGCCATTTCTTGCTTCATGATCTTTTCATTCCCAAAGGATCCATCCCAAAGCCCCAGGTTTGCACATCCAGGCACATTTGGAGGGCTGGACATGCCAATTTTTTTTTTTGGGAAAACACGAATTTCCTTTGAAGAACCAGGAATATTGAGCTGGGGAGGATTCTCATTTATCCCCTTCAATGCACTGTGGCTGGGTAATTCAATGGAGATTTTGCCAATGCAAAGCACCCACCAAACATCTGCTTTAAACCAAACCCAGCTCAGAGCAGGGGCAAAAAGGGGCTGGGTGATGGCCGAGTGCTCAGCACAGGGAAATAAACTCAGGAGGCTCCTGGGCATAATTCAAGAGCCTCAATATTTCACCTGCTCGCCAGAATCGTGTTTGGCCAGGTCTCCTACACTGCATTATAACCACCAAAGTCAGGGAAATGTTAATTTGACAGAAGGATATTTTAGATTTATGCCCAAGATTTTCATTTTCAGGTGTTGGAAGATTTTTCTAGGAATCAAACTAGCCTTGGATTCAGGCAAATCCATGTGCCCTGTGCTGTTTTTGAGGAATGCTTTTGATAACTACCCTTTAAAAAATATTTCCTTCACACCTAAAAGGATCTAACAGAGTGGAGAGCACTGTGCAGAGTCCACATTTTGTTCCCACACAAGGAAGGTGTTGCAGATGAACAAATACAGAGTGGATTTTAGATTTTTCCACTCGGATAGAAACAAAAATCAAGGGGAGACACAAAGTGATGGCTAATCCCTACTGTTCTGGTTATTCTAATTAAAAAAAATAAAAGCTTTCAAGTGCCAAAGGAGAGTTGGATGCCTTGGCCATGTAGTGGTGAGGGCCACTAAAAATGTTTCTTCTGTTTCAGAAGAAGAGGAGCCTTGGTGCAAAGGGGAAGCTGAGATAGACAGAAAGTGCCTTTAATCATAAGTCACCCACAGGCCCTAATTCCTCCCAGCCCATTATGCTCTTTCCATTTTAGTAATGCAGCCTTTCCATTTAATTGCTGCTGTGGTCATTCACAGAGTGTGACACCTGCTTTGCAAAGCCTGGATGGGCTCAACTTTCGTGCTATCCCTCTTTCCTGGTGGGGTTTTACCAAAATTATCACTCACAAGGTGCAGAATTGGTGCAGTTTCACCTCTCAGTCTCATTAAGCTGATACTTTCAGGGTGGCCCTGTGCAGCCCCGCATCTGTTGTGGGCAGAAAAAGCTTTTTCTCTCCACTTTAAAAGCCTTTGGGAAAGGATTTGCAGAGGTGTGAATTCACATCTCTCGATGGCAGAGGGAATCTGAGCAGCTGAATCTCTGCCGGTGACTGAGACAGGAGCTGAGCACCCAAAAAACATCCACAGAGGCCAAACCAGCATCTAAATAGGAGATTCCTGCAGAGTTAGAATTAACTAGGCTGGAAAAGACCTCTGAGACCATCAAGCCCAAGCTGCCTGCGCACTTTTCACAACACAAACCGTTTGTAGGGAAGGTACATTGGGTTGTTTTAGGAAAAATTACTACAGAGGCAACAATAAAAAACAAACCAGGAGGAAATCGCTGGTGCTGCCCATGAATTTCCCATCCCTGAGGGGCTGCTGGGGATTCAGCAGAATCCTGGGGAGCCCCGACCAGTCACTTCTGGTGGGCCGTGGGAGGGGAGGCTTTCGGGCTGAGCCACCCTGGGGGTTTGTGGGCCCCAGCCGTGCTCAGGAGTCACTGTGCCGTGACCTGGGGAACATTCCCAGCCTGCAGGGCCACCCTCCCTGCACCTCAGCAGCCTCTGAGTGCCCCAGCTGCCCCTGTGTCCCTGCAGAAATGTCCCCTGAAGGAGCAGGAAACCACCCTGGAGAGGTGCCCTGCGAAATGTCCTCAGGTGAGGTCACACCTGCTGCTCGAGGGAGTTCTTGTGTTACTTTGCGGTTTTCACAGAATATTCTGACCCACCAGCATCATCCACTCTGAAGTGAAGGGCCCCTACAGGGATTGAACCCAAAGTCTTGGTGTTCTCAGCACCAAATGAGTCAAACCTCAGGGTTTCACTTTGGAAAGTTCCCAGGTCACCCGAGCTGCCTCTGTACCGATTTCTGTCCCAGTGGCCACAGGAACATCCCCAGGTGGCCTGAGGCAGGTGGTGCAGGGAACGTGAGGAGCCAGCTGGTCACAGGGACAGGGAACAGAGGTGACACCAAACCCCCAGTTCTCCTCACAGAGCTGCTGGCAGCTGCAGCTTCCACTGAAACCTGTGGGATCCTGGGTCCCTGCCCTGGGCTCAGGGGTCACACAGGGGTCTCCAGGACTCCCCTCCTGGCTGCCCTCAAAGCCAACACCCTGCAATGGCTTGGGAGAGAAGCAGCATTCATCAGATTCCCAATAGTTCCATGCTGGAACAATTCTGACAAAATTCTGACAATTCAAATTCTGACAGAACTACAAAAGGAGGGAGATTCCAGGATTAACCAGCTCAGGGGACACTGGCCAGGAGTTGTCCATAAATTATCATCAGGGAATGACTGACATAACTTGTAATTCCTGCAAGTGTCAAAGGGAAAAAGCAAAATAAAAACACCAGTTCTGTTCCCAGTTTCCTCCTACCCAAAGCATTGCTTTGTCATTGCAGGAATAAAACCAGGAATGAAAAAACCCAACCCAAATAAACCATTCAGGGACTTCTGAAGATGGAAGGTTAGAATCAGGATTTCGATGGAATCATCTTGAAGTTTTTTCCCAACATCTTCTCCTGAAAACTGCTCAAGGTGAAAGGGGGGAAAAAACAAAATAAAACTCCTCAAATACACATTTGAGCTTCCAAAATGTTCAGCTGAAAAGAAAGAAAGCAGGAGAGAAAAAAAAAAAAAGCAAACCAGAGGAAATGGATTTCAAAGCTCATGAAGACACAGGGTTGGTTTATTACACGGAGTAAAACAACCTACAAGCTGTGATAAAAAGATGAGTAATGTCAGATAAGTCACTGACAAGGGTTTAAGAAATTAATTTTTCCACTCAGGTGTGTTGTACCGTTCTGTGATAATGGAACAGCAGGGTGAGAGGCAAAGGGTGCCTGCACAGTTGCCAAAATGAGCATCACCTACTGATGACAAATGAGATCTATGGAGATAAGAGTGAGAATGAAAACCTTGCAAGAAGCAAACACCTACCTGGAGTAGGATCAGCAAACTACTCCAGCAAAGGTAGGCCCAGAGGAGTGAAATTATCTTGAAAACAAGAAAACTGATTTCCTGTAAAGTCATAACTGTATTGCCCTGAATTGCTTTGTTCCTTACCTTTTTTAATTAGCTGAAAGAGGTACATATCAGAGAAAAAAAAAAAAAAAAAAAAAAAAAAAGCAGAGAAATAAGATTTCTCACAGGTTTCACTTTTCAAAAGGAAAATTTTCTGCTATGTAACCACCGTAACCTTTGATATAATACCTGCATCCTGTTATTGTTTTTATGAATCATAGTCTTCCACTTGATTCATAGTGATGAAAGCCAAGCAAGCAGCCCTGAGCTCATATCCCTGCTGGAAAATGAGCATCACACCTGAGCACTGGCCTCTCCTGAGCCATCCCTGAGCATCCCCTCCCCTGCCATTCATCCTCACAGCCCCCAGCTGACCCAGAGGTAGGAAAAGCAAATCAGAGCTCACTTACATTTTTGCCAGTGCATTCTGTGGTGGGATGGAGCTTTTTTTTTTCTCCCCTTCTTGGCTGAGGATAACTCGGCTCTGGGTGTGTGTGAGTGTGTGAGTGGCTCCTGGGTGGGGATGTGACAAGTGAAGGGTCAGGATGTTTCTTTCAGCTTTTTAAAAGCGCCGTGTTCCCGCTGAGCCCGGTGACATCATCACCCCTCCAACCACAGCCACTTCTACATTTTCCCTTTGCTCTCTGCTTCTTCTTCTTCTTCTTCTTCTTCTTTCTTCTTCCCCAGGCTCAGCAGCTCCTCCGAGCCCTGGGGGATGTTCTGCATAAAAAAGGTGTCACCTCGATGGCTTTGAACAATCAAAGGCGGAACCTTTGTTGCCTCTCCTGGGATTTTCACCCACAAATTTGCAAAATCGGGGGCAAAAGGTTGGACAGCAGCAAAAGGGTCTTTTAGGAAGGTTTTGGACCTCTTGTGGCACTAAAGATGATTTTTTTTTTTGTTTATTTTTTCTCACATTCTGCTGCTCTGGATGGCACAACTCTTGCCTTCACACCCCAGGCCATGCCTGCCTGGCCCTTTAAATGCTCAACCCTCCTAAAACCCAAAATTTGAGTGTTTGCTCCTGCCTTATGAGAATCTCAACTCCCCAGGGCCACTAAATTTGAACTTGTGAGGAAACACCTGTAAACACTTCAAGCCCCATTAAGCCAGGACGTCCTTCATTTAAAAAAGAAACCCTCTTTTTTTTTCCTTTTTCTGTTTTGTTTTTATCAAAATACAACATTTCCTAGCCAGGGTGAAGAAGAATCTTGATCTTCCAAAAGAGCCTGCAAAGCTGAAGGAAGGCCACGGGAGCCTGGAGAAGTTCTCGGCATTAATGACAGCACCAATTACACTCCACACCATGAACACAACCCTCTAAAAATCAGATCCCCTGGGATCAATTTTCACAATTATCACTGACTTAGGAGCTTCATTCCCAGAGAAATATTTGTTGGACCTGCACAGTGAGGTCAGGATCTCTTCATTCCCATCTTGCTGTTCAGTTATTCAGGATTGAATTGCCCCAAAAATTCCCTCTCCCAAATTTCCTTTCCCACCAAAAGACCAAGGCAGGATCTGGTGGGGGATTTTGGCCAGAATTCTGCTAAAGGAATTTTATGTTTCAGGTGCTTCAAGCACCTCTTGGGGGACAGATCCATTCTGTGAATCATTCTACGACACACCAAACTGCATTTAGTGGGAGAACACAGATTAATCAGTAATTCATTGTACTCACTCTACTTCAAAGACTTGTCCAAAACCCAAAAAAGAAGCAAACCTCAGAGCAAGCGGAGTGGAAAGAATTAAGGGATGTGCATGTCTGCCCTCCAAAATAGCCCCGACCTCCTCTGTTCTCAGGCACCAGGGCATTGTTCAGCCACATTTTGCATATCTGAATTACTGCTGAGTACCAGCCCCACGCTGGGACATCCTCCCTGCTGCTGAAGTGCTTAGTAACAGCTGATACTGCAAAACCAGACAGGTAGGCTGGGCTTTGCCTCCCAGTGAAGCCAGGAGAAGCATTGAGACTGGTTTCTCTGGAATTTCAGCCACTCCAGAGCACAAAGGAACCACAGACTCTCCTGCCTGTGACATGTCCACGTTGAATTTCTCACTAAACTAAAGAAACTCTGTTTCAGAAACTTCCTGCGTGTGTAGAATTAAAATAATACAGCAGAAAATCTCTTCCTGACAGATTCAACCTGAAATCCAGGGCCTGAGCACACTTTTGGATTTGCTGAAGGACAGGGCAATGCCAGGGAACGCTGGGAGAAGTTCTGGAGTTTGGTTGGACCAAACGCAGTGCCAGAGGAGGGGTTTGAGGTGCTCTCTGCTGAAATTTTCTTGTGGAAACCACTGGATTCTGACAGATTCTTGACAGATCCTTACAGATTCTTGACAGATTCTGACAGATTCTGATAGATTCTGAAAGCACAGAGCAAAACCCAGGATGGAAACCTGACCCCAACTGCAAGAATACCTTTGTCCCTGTTTCCTTTTGTTTCTCTTGATTCCTAGTAGTAGTAGTGCTGCATCACAAGTTTTTAGTGAAATCCTTTGTGCTTCATTCGTTGGGGAGTTGTGTGGGGAGAAGAATCTCATTGATATTGTCAATCCTGAGCTCTCTGCTCTGGGAATATTCACTGCTGGGCAGCACAAGGAAATCATCCTTTAGTAGGACCTGACCAAGCCTGACAAAACAGAATTGATCATTCTCAGACAGGAACATTTATTGCTTTTACTATTCACCAGATCACTTTATTTTCCTCCTTGCTGGCCAGAGCCTGAAATCAAAGCCCCAGGCAGTACTCTGGGCTGGTTTTTCACCCTCTGTGTACATTTGGGCTCTGCAGAGCAGCAGCAGCACAGGCTGAGATTTGTACACAGCAGCTCTGGAGTGCAGCTGAAGGCAGATTGCTTCACAGCCCAAAGTAAATATACAGACTCATATTAAAAGAATCTATATGTGCTTATCATCCTGCCCTCAACTGTGCTTTAACTGAGCATAGAAAAGCTGTGGGCAACGTTAAATAACTCAGGATTAAACCGGTTTTGAGGTCTTTACATTGATACTTTAAAAATAAGAAGCCAGGCAGATAAAGTCTTATTGTAATGAACATTTAAAATGAGGAAGTTGCAGCAAAGGGGGCATGTTTTCCTCAGATAAAACTGTTTTGGTGGCTGATAATCGTCCATTTCTATGTTTTATACATGGTTTCTAGATTAACTTTTGATGTGCTTAACAAAGAATCACTGTCTGAAAAGTGACTTTAACTGTACATTAAAGTAGAAAGGGCCACATCACCCCACACCAAGCAAAATGAAAATGTGAGTTTTTCCTCATTTAATGCATTTTATAAATGCAATTTAGTTAAGGACCATTTATTTATGAGGCGCAAAGGAAGAGACAAATCAGAGAGAAAGATCAAACCCATCATATTTGCCTCTTCCTCTGAAAACTCTGTAATTCATGATTCAAGTCTATAAATGTGAATGTGAATTATTTTAAACCATAAACTTTAGGTCTATAAATAAGTCTGGAGCCTCAGAATTGTTGCAGACCATCCATCCTTCCCTTTTTTTCATGGCAAACCCTTTTCTCCATCCATCCCTCCTGCCACTGGTTCTCCTCAGCACAGCAGTGCAGATGAGTAGGGTGAAGTGATGGAGAGAAAGCAGATTTTTGGTGATCTTGCAGCTAAACTCTCTGCAAAAAAAAGGTGTTTATTCTCTAAGCTGATGCTGCTCTTAAGGGGAACTAAAACCAAGAGCTGTCCCTGCTCAGTCTGGTCTGGCTCTGCAAGAATTTTGAGTGACAAACAGAAATATCCCAATTTGAACCTGAGCTTCAATTCACTCCCTCTTCTCTTGCATGTTGTCCTACCAGCCCAGCTCCAGGGAATCAGTGATTTTCTGCAGAAAGTGGATTAATGCTGTTGACAGAAGTGTTGAGTGTTGGGTTTTGTTGTTGTTGTGGGGTGTGGGGTTTGTTTCCCTTTGTTTTTAAAGAAGTCAATATTAGCACTTCAATCCTGCCGTGCACACGAGAGGCAGGAATATTTAAGGAGCAGTTTGATATTTCAGAGAGCTTTGTGGTCTGCAAACACAAACGTTTACCTTTGAGAACACAAAACCTAAATTAATAAGTGGATCTTTCGATGAGTTTAGAGGACAACCATGCTTAGAAAAGGTTCTCATGCTCCTTTCCTCATCAACCAAGACAGAGAATGGAGGAAACAAAAAGCTGAGTCTCATTTAAGGCAAAAAAAAAAATCTGACATAAGATCAGGAAAGATCTGTTATTTCAGATCACAGATTCTACAATCTGTGTCTTTACTTTGTAGCCTGATATTGGATGTGAAAATACTGCAGGGAACCACCCAGCAGCAGAGCTCAGAGAGCCTGGATGTGTTCCAGCCAGCTGATGTAAAAATTCCCATCCCCTGGTTTAGGGCCATCGCTCTGTGCCCTGGTGAATTCCCTGAGCACAACCACAGCTCTGGGCCACCCCAAATCCCACTACCCCCAGCTCTCCTGTGGGACTCAGAGCAGGACTGAACGAGGCTCCTCATCCTGGAACTGATGAGGTGAATAAAGCAAAATTGCTTTGCTCAAAGCCACATCAGAAATCTGTAACAGGGCCAGGAGCAGAGGCCAGATTTTGGGGCCAGCCTCGTGTACAAGGTCCTGCTGATCCCGTCCTTCCCAAGAAGTGCATCATCCTTTTTATCCAGCACCACAATTCACACTGAAAGGAGCGTGGTGCGACACGCTCCGTTTTGTTGGGTTTTTTTTCTTCTTCTTCTTTCGTTTTTTTAATATCAATATCAGCCTCACACCTCCCACTGCGCCCTCTGAAACAAGCTCTGATTCATTCCTCAGCTTTGATAAGGAACAAATGATGCAGCCCTGGGCTGTGCTCAGCACTGGAGACGAAGTCCTTGGGCAGAATAAACACCAGAGTCCTCTCAGGCAGCCAGGACCTGATCCTGGCACATCCCACGTCCCCTCCAGGGTTATTCCATGGATCTTTGAAATAAATAATAATAATTATCCCTCAATAAATTTTTCCTTACATCAGGCACAAAGGAAAGTGGGAAACCCTTCAAAACTCTACCCCAGTGAAGACATTTCTAAACATCCTCAAGAAAATTCTGAGTTCTGGAGCAAAAAGTTTTGGAGTAAAGAGAAAATAAAAAAAAACCCAACTAAACCGTATTTTTCTGCACTTAGAGAGGTGAGAATTTCCCATCAGCAAATACTTGTGGATTTTTAACACACCCCAAATACTAGAAGAGCTTTTTCCAGGAGTTTTTTTCATCCTTAGGAGATGATCTGATCCATTCCTGAGCTCCAAGATGCGACCAGTTCACCCCCTCCAAAAAAATTCAGACACAGAACCACCCCAGCACTTCTTAAAGATTTAAAAATATAAAAATATTGAAGAATATATCAATATTTATCTGGTGTTTATAGTGATCACTCCCCTCCTGCTGCCCACACAGACCTCAGGGCTTTGTCCTCCTGAATTCTGTGATTCCCTGAGAGGCTCCTGAAGCACCTGGGCTCAAAAGGAGAAGGGGCAGCAGCATCTCTGTGACTTCCCCCACCTACAGCAGCCTCCCCCTGGTGCTCTGCTGGCTCCCAGAGCCCGGTGCTCACCCAACAAACACCCATCCAAAATGAATCTGTCGGGAAATTACGCCCGGAGGAGCCGCCCCCAAAACAAACGCGGCGCTGACAGAAATCGAACGCGGGTCAAAAATGATTCACGGGGAGAAAAGAGGATTAAGGGTATCACTGAACGCATGGAAATGGCACTGCTGGCTCTGGGAGCTGCTATGGGGAGCCAAGTGTGATGCCTTAAGTTTTATCTTTCATGTATTTCAGGTTCTGTGCTGCCCAGGGGTGATTTCTGAGCTCACAGTCAGTGTCACTCAGCTCTGCACACAGCAGGGACACAAAACAAATCCTTTTCCTGCTGCACACCAAGGACAACTTTCTGCCCAAAAGCACAAACAAGGGGGGCTGGAGGGAGGAACAAGAAGGATGAGACCTCACAGCCTGGAGCTGGGATTGGACTATTAAACCCCAATATACAAATGGACCAAAACTTATAAAAATGTGAGATCGCATGACCAGCCGTCCATTTTGTGACCCTTTTGGGTCCATTTTGTGACCATTTTGGCTCCATTTTGGGTCTACCTTGGTTGTGGCCTGGTCAGGCTCCTGTCCTGCCCAAGGTGCACCCTAAAGGCCTTTCAATAAAAATCTACTTTATTCTCCAGCTCTATCCAGTATCTGTTTCAGGTCAGCCCTGCCAAGGCCTCAGGGTTATACCCTGAGAAATAAACCATAACCCAGGGTTACACCAGTTGGGAAATAAATCAGCAGAAAGTTCCACTCCCCCTCTGGACTCACAGACTTTGCCTGTTCTGCACAGAAATTATTTTGCCCAAAAAGCCTTTTCTCTCTCTTTGCCCAGTCTGCCAAAGCACAGCAGGTTTTTCAGGAGCATTTAACAGCCTGTCTCTCCTCTCAGGAGCAGAACTGAAGAGAGGGAAGGTGTGTAACACGAGCTCAGAGCTGCTTCTCATGCCCTACATTCACCCTTCGCAGAAGAGGCTTTCACTCCAAATTCCTGTTAGTGCTGACACCAGTCTGGGTTCTGAGAACGGCCCTTTTGACTGGATACACACTGAGGCAAGGCCTAGGAAGGCGTTTTAGAGCTCACACGGTGGAACAAACCCACCTCAAAGCGTTTTAGAAAAGCCACATCAGCCCCCACTCAGCAGAGCAACACAAGGGCTCCAACAGCTCCTTTCGCCCTCAGATCTCGGCCCGGGCTTGCCAAAACCCAACACCCAGCACTTCTTCAAGGCCAAGGTGTTTGATATCCTCCTATCAGGCCAGAAAATCAGGCTGGCTTTCACCTGATTCACTCAGCACACGAGCCTTGCCTGTGGCACCGAGGCGAAAGTTCAGGCCCGGGCTGAGTCACCAGGAAAGTCCAGTGCCCTCGGTGAGGTCCCGTCAGGAACACGATCGTGCCGAGAGCTCCCTCTGAGCTCCTTTCCCCGGAGTTTCGAGGAGGAGGAGGAGGAACAGGGCCCGGCAGCTTTGGCAGCATCTCCCGCCTGCCTTCCCCCGAATCTGTGCCCGGGAGTGGGCAGAGGGAGCGGAGAACAATAGCCAGCTCTGAGTGTACACAGCAGCTTCATGTTCTTGGCCCTGCTCTCCTCCAGAGCTCCGGGAAAGCCCCCTGAGGGTGCAGCTGCTGCTCAGAGCTCGGCACGTTTACTTTTCCCAGGACACCAGGGCTGTGAGGGTTGGACAGCTCTGCCTGCAGGGCTCACCCCAAAACTCGGCCCCTCTCTGCTGCCACATGAATTCCCTGCATAATCTGGGGGAAAAAACTCCATTAGAAAACTGGGGGAGAGGGGAAACAGGAAAAGTTTTGTGAGCATGTGTCCTCCATGTACTCCATGTGTGTTCCTTTTTTTTTTTTTTTTTTTTTTTTTTTTTTTTTTTTTTTTTCCTGTTGCAGAATTTGACCAAACCCGCAAATTCTTGGCATCAAAAAGAAGCCAACAGCACGTTCAGTCACCTATTTCTCTGCCCTGGGATAGTCAGAGAGGGAAGGGCAGCACAGCATGAGGCAAAAGGGCAATTTTGGGTTTAAAACAGCCCCTGCTCTGAGGAGAAAGTGTCTGATCCCTTTTGAGGGTGGGTGAGATGGGATCTGCAGCTCCTGCCAGCAGATTTCAGCTCGGAGCCAGCCCAGCCCGGGATGCAGAGGGGTTTATCAGCATTTAAATGACCCAGGGGGATTTTCTGACACCAACAATCCCCGTTCCCAAAGCCCAAACCCCAGGCCTGACCCCGAGCCCAGAGCATCCCCTGTGGCCGCTGTCACTGTCCCCAAACCCCAGCACGAAGCCACCCAAAAGAGCCATAAAGCACGAGCAAAATCCATAATTTATCTAAACTCAAAAAGTTTCCCAGTCAGCATTTATATATATAGGTATATATTTTATTTATTTAATTTTTTTTTTTAGTTTCACAGATTCGTTGGGTGAAGCTGCCACCTGCTGGTCCCCTCCCTGCTGCTGCTGCTCCGGATTAAGTCGCAAAATCAGAGGAAATGCTCGAAAAATAAATCGGAAACAACCTCCTTTCCCCTCATTCCGTCCAGTAAATCGTGATTTTAAAAAAAAGGAAAGTGCAGCAACGGGGGAAATGAGATGTAAGAGCGGCATCTTGGAGTAAACAGAGAATTCTGCTCTGATTTTTGTTCAGGGCTCACAGGCAGATTTATGACACATTATATAAAATATGCCCCATGATGCAGAAATTCTGTTTGCAGCCATGAATTTTCTGTTAGCCAAAGTTAACTTTGTCTTTAACCCAAATTAATTTTTTTTTTTGTAAAAAATAGAAGATATAAAATGCAGATGTTTAAAAGTTTCATCATCATGGTGATAACATCAGCAGCAAAGAATGTATTTGAGAAAAAATGTTCAAACCAGACATTCCCATTTAAAATAAGGATATTTTCTTGTACTGCAGAAACACAAAAGTGATAAAAATGAAGGGAAAAAAATAAGGGTTTTCCCTCTGGAGGACTTAGCTGTGAAAATTCCCCACTCTCAGTTTCTGGAGCTCTCCCTGGGTGACTTTTAATTGTGTTTAATCGAGGTAGAGAAACCAGCCAGGACTGAACTTGATGATTCTGGTGCAAGAACCAATGAAGGCATTTAATTTTCCATTTAATTCTCCCCTTTGTTCACCTGTCAACAGCTCTGCACACTCTGCAGTTATTTATTTTCCACACAATTTCACCTCTGAAGGTGCTCTGAGCCAGGGAAAGGCTAATGAGGGGAGTTCACCCTGCCAGGGAGTCTGACCTCAGGAATCCTCACCTGCAACGTGAGCTGGGGCAGACAGAATTCATCCAGCCCCTGCTGCCCTGGGTGACCCAAATCTCCAAAAAAATCGGATTAAATTCAGTGATCATACTCGGTGTGAGGGATAGAAACTTCAAGTGTTGTGCCTATAGCAGTTAAATGCTCATTTTCACTCTCAGGTGGATTTTTTGTTGGAACACACAAGTCCTGCAGGGAGAATTTGGGGATTTCCCCTCACATAAAATGCTGAATAAGTAAAAAAACACAATAAAACAAGACTGGAACAAAGTTGGTTAAATTATTTCCTTTTTTTTTCCACTAGAAAACATCACTTCTAGCAAAAAAACACAAATTGCAAATACCTTCTCCTGTCATTCCAAGCTCTACAACATGTCAGATCTACAGGGACACCAGAAAATGGTGGGGGGAAATTACAAAGTATATGGGCAAAAATGGAAATAAATTCTGCAGGCATTAAAAATGAGGAGTTTTCCCTTGTCATTCCATGCCCTGATGTCACTGAAAAGTATCAACATCCAGTTAAAATCCCAGATATCCACTGGAATTCAGATTCTCTTTGGATCTCTGTGACCTCTGTCCACTCTTACACCAGCACTGCTTGTAACTGCAAATGTCCCATTTTGGAAGACCTAAACCCAAATATTACAAATATTACAACATTAATATTTGTGTGGGGTTTTTTTGTTGTTGTTGTTTTGTTTTGTTTTTTTGGTGGTTTTTTTTTTTGTTTTGGTTTGGTTTGGTTTGGTTTGGTTTTTTTGGAGTTTTTTTCTTTTCCTATTAGACAAGGCCAGATGACTTCCCCCCGCCAAAAAAAAAAAAAAAAAAAAAGGGATTTAAAGTTGTTTTTCTCTTTACAGAATTTTCCCTGTGGTTTGGATCACACCTTAAACAATGTTAAAATCATTTCTTTCCCTCCCATTTGCAGGCACTGAGTTCAAGTGCATCACAAGTGCAGGCAGACCATGGCCAGGTGAATAAATTCAGGAAAAAATCAGGGTTTTTTGGGGGGAAGAATTTGTCAAGTATGGGAAACACTTGGCTGCAAAACTCCAATTTTTCATCCTCTGCACTCCTGGGAAAAATAACACCTCATGCTCACCTGCAGAGAGGATGGAGCAGAGCAGCTTTTCCTCACATCCTTCTGTGGAAAAAAAGGGGAAAATTCCCTAAATCCTGACAGGCAGCAAAAGAAACTTTGTGTGTTTTCAGCAATAATTAATTTATCTTCAACCACGAGGTCAGGGCACGGGTATCTGCATTCTGCTGAGGGCTCTCCAAAATTTGCATGGAGTTTTCTGTCCTGATAACATCAGAGGAAATAAGAAACAACAAAACCCCAAAACAAACCAAAACAAATCAGATTGTGCTGTTTGTGCCTCAGTGGGTAAAGGTGGACTTTCCCAATGAAACCTCTCGATATTGTAAAAAAAATATTGTGACTCATTTATTCTGATGTTTCCTCTGGCTTTGCAACTTATAAATGAAACATCAGGAGCGAATACACAAATGAGTTGAGGTGCTGAGTGTTTTCATAAAGGGAAAAATGTCATTTTCAGTTTCCCTTCCAAGCTTTGTCAACACTCGATGGATTTTCTCCGCGGCCGCAGCAAATGGAACATTTTCAGCCTTTTCAGTGGGGCAGAAAAGAGCCAAAGCACAGCAATAAATCCCATCCTGCCATTCATTAAACCACTGAATAATCAGAAAATGAATGATCTTTTTGATTTTTCTGTATGGAAAAAGAAAAATAAAAAAATCCCAGCTGAAATAAACAGAATAAAAGCCAACCAAACCCAAATTCACAGAATATCCAGGTCAAGGTTCAGGGATGAAAGGTCCCTGCTGTTCCCAGTGGTTTATGTAATATTTTCAAAATTCTGATTTTAAGATGTCTCTGAAAATCTCAGGACTTCTGAAGCAAAAATTCTGCTTTTTGGGAGAATCAGTCCCTTAGGAGATATTAGAAAATGGTACCACTGAAATTATTTACTCATGTAACAACAATATCCAATAAAACTCCTAAAGTTTTAAAATTGGTTTGCTCCTGTGACAGAGATGATTCCTTTCCACAGAGAACTCAATCAGAGATAAATTTTTTGGGCATTTTAACCCAACAAATTCCATCTTACAACCCAAAGAGGCAGAGCTGCTGCTTTCCCCTGTGTGTGGTTAGAGGAACTGAGGGGCTGAAAGCACCAAATCCTATTTTGCATTTCCATGAAACATCCTTAAATGTGAGATGGGATAAAAACCTGCCCTGGTTTGGGCAGGAATAAAATAAAATATCTCTGATTGATTTGGGAAAAGACAGAGCCAAGCATGGCTGGATGCTAAAAATCTGTTCAGGAAGAAGTTAATTTATTAATTAAACCTAATTTCAAAGCTGTACCATCCTCCTACCTGGAAATCCTCTCCAGCATCAGCTCCCAAATAAGAGGAGACTTTGGCTCTTCCCTGTATTTTCTGAGGGAGAACACTGAATTAAACCTCCAATAATGTTAACATGACTCCCAGGAGCACACAAAATAATCCAATTTTAGAGCTTTTGCACAAAGATTCCCCCATTAACAGAAGAGAGCCCTGCAGGTGATTAACTCAGCCTAAGGAGGCTCAGCCAGGCAGGACACAACGTGTTTTATGGGGATTTTTTCTGCCTGGGCCCTGTTTTATGGGGACCATTCCTTTTTTCTGACCCTTTGGATGTGGCTCCAGGCAGGAGCAGCTCCTGACTCACCCTAAAACCCACCACCTGTCCTGCAGGAAAAGTAGGATTTGCTCAATCCCTCAGGAGCAAATTAACAACTCTCTGAGAGAAGTGGGTGAAAAACTGAAATATCTCTGTGCTACTTCATTGCCAGGTCTGAGGTGCCAACATTTTTCATTTTTTTTTCCTCCCTCCCCTTCCAACTGTTCTAGTTTATTTTCAAATTTTTGACATTTAACATTTCTCGTCAAGAAGCAGCACCTGCAATCGAGTGGGTGAGAGTATTTCTGTAATTAATTAAAAAAAAAAGGCGAATCCAGGGACTTCAGCTGCAGGGAAGGACTTGCAAACATGAGCTGGAGTGTGTTTGAGATTTAAGAATAGACTACAAATATGACAAACACTGAGGTTTATTTAATCCTGCTAATCTCAAGCCAATCGTTGAGGATCCGATTGGGGATTTTTAAATATTTAAGATAATGATGTGCTGAATAGCTGGGCACACTCCTGAAAAACAAAAATCACATTCTGGTCATTAACATCCTCTGCCTATTCCAGCTGGAATGATATCATTATCCTGGCATCCAAAAAAACAAAATTAAAAAAAACCCAAACCAAACAAAACAACAACAAAAAGAAAGGAAAAAACCCACAAAAAACTAACCAACCAACCAAATAAACCCCCAAAAACAAACAAAACAAACAAAATTACCCCACCACCAAAAAACACCCCAAAACAAACCCCAAAAACCTCAAACCTATCCCATTTCTAGTTGATGGAAACACAGCTTCCAACAGGGAATTCATGAGTTAAGGTGAATCCCCCAGGATGTTTCTTTCTTGAGCATAAATAGAATTTTAGCACCTGAGAAGAGTTTAGACAAAACAACCCTTTTCCAGCCCCAGAACTAAGGACACTCCTGCAGCTTCAGGCCCCAAAACAGCAAACAACAGGGAATTGAGGGGAGTAAACTGGGAGGATGGGACTTCATTAACTGGAGCGTAATTGGACAATTAATATGGAAATGGACCAAAACTTAAAAGTATAAAAACTCATCAGCCATATTGGGTGTAGCCCTGGCCAGGTGTATCCTTTAAAATCCTTTTAATAAATCCCCACTTTATTCCTCTAACTCTGTCCAGCCTCTGTTCTAGGGAGCCTCTCCAGGCATCCCCAGGAATCCAAAGAATCCCCAAACTCATCCCTGTGGCTGCAGGTGAGGGGTCAGGGCTGGAATGGAGCAGTTTGATCCTATCAGGGACATTTCCTTGGCAGTTTTGTTGTTGAGCAATGGCCCCGGCAGCATCCCCAGCTCTGGCCAAGCCCTGGGGAGGCCAAAGGCAGCAGGGAGGGCAGCAGGGAGGGCAGCAGGGAGGGCAGCTCCCAGCCCTGCAGCATTCCCGGGATGAGGATCCCTGCCTGCTCCAAACCCAGCTCATCCCATTGCAGAGAGCACAGGGAGCTGGGGACAGAGCTCAGTTACTGAGAGGTTATTCAAGTGTCTCACTGTCATTGTAGGACACGAAAGAAAGACTCCAAATATTTCAGCAGGCAAAGAGCACAGAAAAAAGGCTTTATTGTCTAATTCTCACTGCCTTTTATAAGGTGTTCCCATCCAGACTGAACATGGTTGGGGAATAGGAACGACACCTCTCTGATCCCATGGGTTAAACCAGAGAAACAGTAAAACACCACCTGGAAAAAGATTGTTCTGAGAAAGGAGAGTTGTTTGCCAAGACTGTTTGGAGAAGAAGCTTTCTTGGGAAATTTTTCCTTGGGAAAAAGTCAGCAGCTGCCAGCAGGCTGAAATCTCTCAGACCCAGAAATATCAAGCCCACACCTCACCACCTCTAAAACTCAAGTTTGAGCAGAAAATCCTTGGCCTCCAAACTTTCCATGCCCACCAACCTCTGCTCAAATGTTTGACTCGATGATCTTGGAGGTCTTTTCCAGCTCTAATGATGCTGTGATTCGACAGAGATCCACCAAACCAAAATCCTCTCTTCCCACAAGTGCTTGTTCCCTGCTCACTGAGGAGTCAGGTTGTTTTTCAAGGCAGAAATAAATTCTCCACCCTCCAGCTCCACTCAGGACAGGGAATAAACCTTGTTTTCCACATCACTCTTTAAAATTCAGTCCTGCAAGGAATTAGATGGTCAGAACTGAGCATCCCTACAAACAGAACTTCCCTGCACTAGAAAGCCACAGGAAAACCACTCTGAAATCTTAAAATCGGGGCAGGTTTGGATCATGACCAATGGAGCAGCTCCCTCAGTGAGTTGTGCTGACTTAATAATTTCCTTTCTCTTTATGGAGAGGAAATGCAAATGAAGACGTGGTTCCATATAGCAGCAGTTTCTCTCTAAAGGTGATTTCCATGAATGCAGAGTCATGAAAAGCTGTCACCCCCTCAGGTGACATTTGCCAGCACCAGGACACCACGATCTGATGGGGAGAAAAGATACCAGGTGAAGGGTTTTTTTAATTATTTCTACATCAAAAGTAGAGGATTTAGGGGAAAACAAATTAAAAAAAAAAAAAAAAAAAAAAAAAAACAAAAAAAAAACCAAAAAAAACAAAAAAAACACCACCAAAATATTTGAGGGCTCTTCTCATCTGGTTCTGTCCCTTTCAGGGTTCGAGAACAAGGCTTTGTGAATTATCCAGAGATTGAACAGCAGCCACAGACCTGAAATTTTCCTCCAGAAAATTCCATTCAGGACAAAATTTAGAGCATCCAGCACTCACTGGAGCTCATGTTGAATACTGGAAAAAAAACCCTTTTAGGTTTTGGTAGTTCTTAGGCATAAATCCCACATGAAACCTGAAAAAAACTGAATTTTGGCCAGGCTAAAACTAGACTGGGAAGGGATGGAAAGGGACTGGGAACCAATCCCAGTGTTCCTGGGGGTCACTGCTCTCCAGGTGGGCAAGTCCCTCCTGCCTTTGCACAGGTGGGGAGCTTGTCCCAGGTATTTGTTATTCCTATGATATTTTTTTTTGTCCTGGAATCATAGGAATGATAACAAAGAACCTGCATATTTAATCTGGCAATTGGCATTTCTTTCACTGGGTAAATATTTAATTCTTTCCCCTTTTTTTTATTTTTTTTTCTTTTTCCTTAGCCAAGATCCCCCTTGTGTGAGCTGTGTTTTCCATTAGCCTCTTAACCCTGGATAAAGAGGAGCAAATTCCAAGCAGCGCCTGCATTTTTGCATTTTTCTCATTTCCCTACCCAAACTCACCCTTCAGCCAGTTGCACATCCCAGAAAATTGCATCATCTTGCAGCCCAGCTAAATGATAGATCTCATTTTTTGGGGAATGAGGTGCTGCTCCCTGCAGGAATTCAGCACTCCATGTATTGGCTCAGCCAAGCCCTGCTGGGATCAGTGATTCCTTCATTTTAACTGCTCAGTCTGTGGTTTGAAGTGAGAGTTATGAACCTTTTTTTTGAGAATTAAGCTTGTCTCTGGGGGTATTTCCATCCTCTGGCCAGCATGGCCCTTAAAATTTCATGTTTGGGGGGAGTGTGTTCTCATTTTTCTGTGCCTCAGGTCAAAGGATTTTGCTAAAAAATGGGTAAAATCTTCAATGTTAAAGAATAAAATCTTTCAGGGGCAGGAATTTTAGAGACAGCAGCCCCAGCAGAAGGAATTTCTGCTGAATTTCTCCAACAAGGAAGGATGAGATGCAGCTTTGTAGCCATGGAGAAATTAGGTCAGACTCCAGAAGACACAGAATGATTTATGCTAATGAAATATTAACTCCCAGCAAGGCGGGGGGAAGATGTTGGCGCTTTCATGGGAACTGAGCACTCAAGAAGAATAATGAAAATTAACCAAAAAAAAAAAAAAAAAAGCAAACACGTGGCAAGAAACCAACCCAAACAATGCCCAGGTTGGACTAGTTTGGGCAGAGAGGTTCTTGATCCTCAAAAGCTGACAGAGCAATCGTTTATTTGTTCATGGTTCAAGCAAATGAAAGCAAGAATAATCCCAAGGAAAATCTCTCCTGTAGCAAATCAACACTTTTCTGTAAAATGTATCTATTTAAGGGCAGCAATCTGGCTTTGGTGAGATGTTTCTCCTTAAAATTTTGTGCCTCAGCTCAATGAAACAAAGCCCTGGCTTTTAAAACTCTGTCCCCACAGAGCTGGGCACACACACAACCCTTGGAGATTCATTGATCCCCCTACAGAGGAATTTAATGCCTCTGAGTACATTTTCTCAGCCTGGCAGATTTAACAGGATGTACTTCCTTATTTTGAGGTAAATACCAGCTGTCACAATTACCAAAGGAAAGCAAGAAGGCAATAAAATACACAACATTTAACAAAGAAAACAGTTCAACAAGATCAGGAGTTTTACAGGGTTGTTTTGCAGGGTTCTGCTCTTATTCAGTTATGATGCAGAGACCAGCAAAGATCAAATTTCAGAATTAAGAGTTAATTTTGAGTATTATTAATTTGAATATTGACCATAAAAGCAGCAAATTTTTTTGTTTGTTTGTTTGTTTTGCTGCATCCTCTCAGACCAGCCAGAATCACATTAAATTCCATTTCTACATTAAAAAAAATAAAAATTGAGGTTTGCTTTGTGTTTTTCCTTGAAATCAAAATCATTTGTCCATTCCAAGTGACTGCTTGAGGTGGAGGATAGAGAATAACAATCTTTTTACTCCTTTTTCAGGCAAAGTGCAATAATTTTCCAAGCAGTGGCAACAATGCTGATCTTTCCCATCTCTGCAGAAGCAGATTTGGGGAACCCTCACCTGTTTTTTCCTGACCTGCAGCACAAAGCCACACATTTATTTTTATTTTTTAATAAATTTATCTCTTTTTTTTTCTTTTTTTTTTTTCTTTTTTTTTTTTTTTTCTTTTTTCTATGGCTTTCTTCTGTCCACACACAGAATAATCAGCATTTTTCTGCCTCAATAAAATCATTCCTCCCCATTTTCCTGCAGCCCTGGATGAAGTGACCTCAGTGGGAGTCGTTTCCCCGATGCTGAAGGAATTTTGGATGGAGGCCACTGGCACTGAAATCTAATCCGGGTCTATGGGAAAAGGGCTGGGAAACCTGACCCCGGATTAAACCCCATTGTTGGTTGTGACTTTCCACAGGACTAAAATGGATTTAGGGCCTTTATTTTCTTCTCCCCACTTGTGTATGGCTTTAATTATTAACCCCAAATAAGCAAATTTTCCTGCTGCCAACCTGCAGTTAATGAAGAGCAGTTGAAATTTGGCCCAATTTTAATTCTGGTTTTATTCAGCTGCCTTGCTCCAGGTTCCCTGACATTTAGGAACTCTCCTTTCCTGGATTTTTGCTTTGGGATGAGAGGTTTATTCAGGGTTTGGCTGTAGAAAAATAAAGTTTCTGGCAAATGCCATCAGTGATTATTACAAGTGGCTCAAACCCCCTTCAAAAAGAAATTCAGCACGAAGGGACTAAAATATATTTTAAAATATAAAATTGGAATATAATTTGGAATAATAGAAATATTTCTATTTATTCTATAGAATAAATGTGTTTTAGTATATATTATATATGTGTGTGTGTTATATATATTATATACATTATAGATATTATATTATTCTATATAACAGGAATAATAGAAATATTTCTATTTCTATTTCTTTTTACCGTATATAGAATAAATACATAATATATTATATATATTATATGTGTTATATATATAATCTAAATATGTTATATTATTCTGTATAACAGGAATAAAATTGTGAATAATAGAAATATTTCTATTTATTCTATAGACTAAACATTTTGTATGCATATTATATATGTGTTATATATAATATATATTATAAACATGTTATATTTTTCTATATAGCAGGAATAAAATTGTGAATAATAGAAATATTTATATTTATTCTATAGACTAAATATGTTATATTATATATATTATATATGTGTTATATATGCGTATTTTTATATTTTATATATATTAAAATATTAAAAATATGTTCCACTATTCTATATAAAATTATGAATAATAGAAATATTTCCCCCACAGCCCACTGTGGAAATCCTGCTTTGATCCAGGCACTTTGGAGCTTATCTATATATATAATTTTTATATATATATATATATACACATATATATATATACACACACACATATTTTTATATATACATTTATATATATAATATAGATATAAAATTTATATGTATATTTTATATATATAGTGTATAAGCTTTTATTTATATATATATGTGTGTGTGTATATATATATAAATATAAGGTTATATTTATATATATATAATAGAAATAATTTTCATTTCAGTGTTTTCTCCCTGCTCTGGACAGAGACAATCCAATGGAGAATCCCCAGGGTCACACCTGGTCCCTGTCGGGGGCTCAGATTTCTCTCCCCTCTCTCTGCAGACCAAACTCAATAACTCCAGCTCCATCCCAAAGCTGCTGCACTGGGCAATTCCTGGGGGTATTTGACCCCCAGAGACACAAAAGGTGCTGGGCCCAGTCGCGGTTAAAGTCAGGCCAGCCCCGAATTCCTGATTTAAGTGTTTTCCTGAGATAAAAACCTTCTGTCCTCCACACATCGCCACCAGCCCCGAGACCGGGCACAAAATGAGAATAAAAATAGATTAATGACCACTGTTCAATTGGCAGGACACCAATCAAGGGAGAGAACTTGCAAAAAATAAAAGAAAAATCAGAGGTTTGGAGCTCAAATTCCCCATTTTGTCCATATGTAAAATCTCACTGGAGCAAGAAAAGCTCTTGGAGCTCCTGAAGAGAAGAGCAGATCCCGAGGGCTGGAGCCTGGCTGGGGCAGGAATTCTTACATTTTTCTCATCTCCCTACCCAAACTCACCCTTCAGCCAGTTGCACATCCCAGAAAATTGCACCATAAATGTGATTTTTTGGGGAACAAGGGGCAGGAATTGAGCTCTCGCCGTGAGGGGAGCGAGACACGGATTGGGCAAGAGCCGGGCCTGTTTGGCCTGGCCGGCCGCCACCTCTTTGTATTTCAATAACAAAGCGGATAAATGAGCCTTAAAAACACCCAACTGTCACTGGAGAAATTCAAGCACCCAGACTCCAAAAAAATACGTGGTTTTTTGTGAGTCTGGCTCTCAAAACATTAACCCTGAGCATCCTAAAGGTGAGTTTATCCTCTGCTGAACCGGGAACAGCCCTCGGGCCTTTGCTGGAACCCGGTTTTGGTGTGCAGAGATTTAAATTAAATCCACACCCAGCGAGCTGCAGGGACACCAAAAGGGGACATTTTCTGTGCCTGGTGTGTTCCACAATTCTCTCATTTAAATCCCACCTTCTCTGAGTGCTTTTTTTTTTTTTTTTTTTTCTGTGTATTTTTTTTTCTGAGAATCGCCAGATCCTAAAACCAACCCCATTTTCTGCACTGTCCCTTCCACTCCCTTTTTTCCTCCAGCTCCCGGTGTCAGAAACCAAAATAAATGTGTGAGACATCGACCTTGCAAAGAGGGGAAAGCGTTAAAAATTGTAAATTTTGCTGTGTTCTGCAGATTTTAAAGCTCAGGGAAATCCTCACACATCGCGCTCGTACATCAGATTTGTCTCAATATTAAATTTCCACGCCTTCTCCTCTATATCTGTTTTTGCTGAGGTTGTTTGGAATCTGATGAGGTTTTGGGGTTTTTTTTGCTGCCGAGGTTTTCCTTTGGTCTGATTCCCAGCACCATCTAGTGACACAACCGGGGATATAAAACCAGTGTTTTATCGCTCTCCTCGATTTTCATGACCTGTTTTGTTTTGTTTGGTTTTATTTTATTTTATTTTATTTTTTACACTCGTCCCAAATTAAAATTCAGTTCTACTCTTAAAAAAAAAAATTACAACATGTCTCAAAAGCCAAACCTAATTATTGCAATTCTTTCTTTTTTTTTTTTTCTTCTTTCCTACGCTTTCTGCTCCAATCTCCTTCAGCCCAAATAACAGCACAGAAATTCCAAACAGAAATTCCCAAAATGCTTTAGGTAGCCTAAAAAAAAAAAAAAATCTGCATTTTGGAAGGAATAGAAAATGCTGAGCTCGGCAATCCCTTCCCCTGGATCCCTGGAGCTGCAGTTGATGCCGACACTCCCCAGCTGAAGGTTATTTGTTTGAAAGATGAACCATCAGCGCCTTGCAGAGTTTGCAAACAGAATATTAACATTTATTTCCCATCTCTCCAGCGCACGCACAAATGGATGTGGCCAATTCCTCGGCACAAATGTCTGGTTTTCATCTCAAGAGCGAAAACCCCAGAATCCCCTTGGGTTTAATTCCCATTTTTTATTTCTGTCTGCCTCCACGCAGCCAGCCCAGCCTCAGGAAAAGAACCCATTGTTCCTCCACCACCGCTCATTTCTGAGCTCGGGAGCTGGATGCACTTTGTTTCTAGAGGCATCAGGGTGAAGGGATGAAAAATAATGCCAAGAACAAACATCCCTGAGTTTGTTCCATCCCCATCTACCTTCTGGGGAGGTGCAACTCTGAGCACTCCCATTAACATTTAAAAGTAACGTGGCCCCGGGACTCGGCAGAATGAAACATCTTAAATCACTCGGTTCCCTCCCTCGGTGGCTAAAAATAATTGGTGGCTAAAAATAAAACCACTCCGGTTTCCAAGGGGCAGTGAGGTAACGGGACACGGGTGGAGAGCCAGGCTCTGCAATTCCCAGCACTGGAGGAAGAGTTTTAGGATGGAATAAAAATCCCTGCCTCTGCAGGAACGAGATCTCCCCCTCTACAGCCAGGGTCACTCAGCTGGGGAAGGATGAAGAGCTCAAGGAAAATGGGAGAGAATTCCCTGAGGTGAGCCCACAACGCTGCCAATGCAGAGCAATTCCTGTAACTCAGCCCCCTCCAACACCACAAAAGCCAAATTATTCCTCTCTGAGCTCAGCAAAGTCCTCCTGCAGCCAGCAGCAGGTTTGGCTTCATCAGCTGCATCCAGCAGCAGCCTGGGATGAGTTTTCCTCTCCATCTCACATTTTGGGTGGTCTGGGATAACAACACTCTGCTCAGAGCCCAGCACTGATCAGCTGAGGAAGCACAGCCAAGGCTGCCTTTGATGATTCCTAAAAGTTCGCTTTGGCAAAGAAATCAGGAGGAAAAAAACTACCCCAAAATAAGGGAAACATCTGAATCTTTTTTCTTGTCTGAAAAAAAAAAAAATTTTTCTTAGTGAGAAAATGGGTTAAAGTGAGGAGCACCCAAAGGAAGACCCATCAAAATGCTCCAATAGCAATAAGATTTATCTCCTTTGTCTTTCCATGCTTATCAGGCCTCTAGATTTGAACTTTTATCTGGGTATTTGTGCAGTATAGACTGGTGAAAAGCTCTGCCAGAAAAAGGATGAATAAAAAGATTGATCCCAAGTTATTTGAAAAGCTGGGAAGTGCTGCACATCCTTTGGGACTGGGTCATCAATTCCGTTTGGGATGGGGTGACCAATTCCATTTGGGATTGGGTGATCAGGTCTCTTTTGGGATAGGGTGATCAATTCCATTCTGGATCTGTCGGGTCAATGGGACAGGAGCACCCGGCCCTGCAGCTCGTCCTGCCCAGGGGAGGTCACTGTTGCTGCACAGAAAGGCTCAGACAGGGCAGGTTTAGGTCTAACAGCACCGTTTAAATGTGGAACACCAGCAAACCCCTCCTACAGTAGCTCAGAGTTCCTTTCCTTCCTCATCTTCCCAGAAATCCACCAAAAAATCAAGCCCACAACCGCATCATTCTGAGTGGAGACTGAGAATTCTCAGAGCTGCACAAAATCCCAACCCCAGGTGCCTCAAGGCATCAAAACCGGGCAGATTAAAATAATTCCTTCACCTTTAATCACCTGCAATTCCAGACCGCACAGCTGAGAAATCATCAGCAATTAACTGTGTCTGATCATTGCATAAAAATTAGGAAATTATTCTCCCAGGGGAGAGGAGCTTTGCTTGTCCTGCTCTGAAGAGGTGAAAATCCTGGGAAACGTCTTGGTTTCCCTCTGAGGGGGACAGAGCCAACCCAGCAGCCCCACACAGGAGGAATTTGCTCACGGTGGAACATTTCAGGGAGGTAAAAATAGTCTGAACATGCCACCCCTGCCATGGCCAGGGAGCTTTTGGATCCAAGGAAAACATTTGGAGGTAACCATGGAGCACCAGCAAGGATGACTCAGGGGCAGGTAGTTCTTGGATAGGAAACAATGGAGATTGTTCAGTGGGCAAAAGGGACGGTGATGTTGTCACCTTTGGGCTGGAGGGGATGGAGAATTCCTTAAGGAGCTGGGAAAGGGGGTCAGCCTGGAGAAAAGGGGATCGGGGGGATCTTCTGGCTCTGCAGACAGGAGGAGGGGATTGGGATCTTACCCCAGGAAACAGGGACAGGAGGAGAGGGAGCAGCCCCAAATTACACCAGGGGAGGTGTAGCCCTGGTTTAGTGCCTGAAGTGTTTTGGTTTTCTGAAATTCTTTACTCAGAGAATTTTCTGTAAACAAAAGAAATATTTTTGTATTTGTAACTTTGTTTTTCATTCCTTTTCTTAGGAGGGACTTCTTGCTGTCCCTCTACTCTGATCAATGGGAGTGAAGAGGTTTGTCTTTGTGTCACCAAGCCAATTGGTCTGTGTGAAATAGTATAAAAGGGAGACACATCCCAAAAATAGAGAAGTCATTTTCAGCCTTCTGAAGTTCATAGTTTGTGTCGTTGTGGTGTAAAACAGCGTCAGGGAGGCTCAGGTTGGACATCAGCAAGAATTTCCCCATGGAAAGGGTGGCCAGGCCTTGGAACTGCCCAGAGAGTTTTGGATCCCCATCCCTGGAGGTGTCCCAGGAATTCCTGGAGGTGGCACTCAGAGCTCTGGGTTGGGGACAAGGTGGGGATGGGCACAGCTGGGACTCGCTGACCTTGGAGGGATTTTCCAACCTCAGTGAAATCCTGGGATTCATCCCAGCCGTGCCCTACTGTGCCCTCCTGCCTTCAACAGGGATTTTCAGCTCCCCAAAAACAAAGGGTTTGTTTCTTTGTGAAGCATCACCCACCCTGCGACACTGTCCCCAGCCACCTCAGATGACCCCATGCCAGTCTTGGCGTAGGTGATGAATGAATGAATGAATTAATCAGGTGGATGTTTACTCCGAAAGCGTGTGACAAACCCAGCAGCGATGTCACAACCCGCTGCCACCGCCAGCACCGGAATTGTCACATCTCAATTGCAGCGCTTGCCATGCAAATGGAGCCTCCACAGCCCTGCTCTGCTTCCCAGGGGAGAGGCTCGCAGGGGAAAATCCACCCTTATCCCGCTCTAGCTCTTCATTTTAAATATCTTCATCATTCAGCCTTTTAAATACTCCTCATCCATTTAGCTCGGGATATATTAACACAGGATTGCATTCACCTTTAGCTAATCACAATTCTCTTTACAGATGAGCTTTAAAATCTCTCCTGATATTTTGTTTGTCACCTTCTCAGTGGCTGGAAAAACCTCCTCCTGCCTTTCTCCATCGGTGCAAACCAAATCTGCCCCCTCCCAAATATGCAAAAGAGGATTTTAAGGAAGGAAACCTCTTGCAACAAAGGGGTTTTATCGGGTGGGTTCAGAGCTGGTATCCAAAGGGAGAGACAGACAAACATTTACCCCAGCAAAGGCTGTTAAAATGGGTGTGTGCACAGGAACGTGTAGCAACAAGGGAGGAGAAAAGAGAGAGAGGATTCACCCTCCCTCCAGAGATGGAAAAGCAGCTCAACCCATGGGCAGCACAGCCTGAATGTTCACATGGGGAGGTTTTGCAGAGCTGCCCATCACAAATCAGTTCATTACAGGTTTTTTTATCACTAGAACTTCAGAGGGTGATGGCTGAAAATGTTACAGCAGGAATCAGAATTCCTACATCAGTGTATCAGGAATTAATCAGGATGTCAGGAGCGTGCAAAGGAGAAAAAAGAAATCCCCCCAGCACAAATAAAATAAAATAAAATTTAAAAAAAAAATAATAATAATAAAAAAAAAAAAATCGGGATTTCTCCTACAGTGCAAACCTGCCTTTCCTCAAAGCTCAGCTCTGTTTATACCGAAAGCTGGCTTGACCCTCACCCCCTGCCCCAGATTATTGCCACTGAAAATCCTCACCCAATCACATCCTCTTTTCTTCCCCCTTCAACCCTTGACATTTTCTCCCTTTCTTAGATGTGTTTAAAAAACCACAGAAATCACTAAAACTGTGGAAAATAACAAAAACATTCCACGCTCTTGGGTAAATAAAACACTTTCCCCAGCTCAGGTTTCGCTGAGTAATAAATTAAATAGTTCTGTGCACAGGAAACTTCCTGTGGGAATCAGGAGGCACCGACTGAAGCAGCAGCTACAAATCCTAGAAAGTAATTTTTGGGATCTCCCTGTGCTCACTGTGCAGGCTGGAACCTGCCCTGCCTCGGTGGATAAAAGAGGACTGGGTGCAGCATTATTAGAGGGTCCAGATTGAAAATTGTTATTGAACAGGCAGGGCTGGAGCTGGAGGTGGACAGCTCACAGCCAGCAGTGCCTGTTTACAGAACAGGACTCATGGGAGCTGTTTGAAATTACAGCAACAAAGGATTCTTTGGAAACATCAGGTACCTGTTGAGGTTGGGAGCAGAACCACAAAATTCCCAGTTAAGCAAACACAAAGCTTTGGAGACCTTGTAGTGTCCACATTCCAAGGGGGTTTTCTTGCTGGATTTGAAAATCCACTTCTCCTGGCCGAAGAATGTTTTTTGGTCCTTTCTGTACCATGGAAATGTCAATTCCTTATCAATATAGGTCAATTCCTGTACCAAACCAGGCCAATTCCTGCTGTGCTGTGAATGTGATCACGAGTTATAAACAAAAAGATAAAACCACCCAGCACAGGGGCTGGAGTCTGGAGGAGAATGGAAAGAGAAGGAATCTGATGTGATTTACTGCCCAATAAAGGCAGTGAGTCACTGCAGTAATTTCCTGTTTGCAGGAGGCCAAATTCTCCCACCTCTGCGAGCGTGGAGGAGTTCCCGAGCTGCTGCCTCATCCCAGGGATTTGCACAGGATATTTACAGGGATAACACAGGGTTTCATGGCACTGAGGGGCTGGATCCTGCCTCCAGCTCGTCCTGGACTCGTGTGCATCATACATCAATAAGGAAAAGCAGGTGGAATGGAAGGAAAACATTCACCCAAACAGAGCAGGAGGTGTTCTTAGAGGAAGCAGACACCCTGTGTCAGGCAAAGTACAGTTCAAAAGTGAAAAGGTTATCCAGCAAATCCCTTTCCCGGGAACAAACTGAGGGATCAGCTGGGATGTTGGCTCGCTGTGGCTTTAACCCCTGACCTGCCGAGCCCTGAGATTTCCCAGGGAGAGGAGAGGAAAGGAAAGTGAACCCCGGCTCCAGCCGTGCCTCTCCCTGATCCATTGGCGTTCCCACCTCCATTAATTGGCAGCAATAATCTGTGGGGCGGGGAGCCAGGGAAGAGCCACGGCAATGCAGATCAGCTGCTGATCTGATTTTGTTCTTGTTCTACAAGCATCAAATCTCCTTTGATCAATACCTGAATAATCCTTTCAACATCCCTGAGCCCGCAGTGGTTGCTTCCAGAGAAAGCAGGAGATGGGATTGTTCAGGCCAGGGAGAGGAGTCACTGCCCAGTTTAAATTATAACACAAATGTGATGATTTTCTTTTAAATCTGCCTCACAAAGTCTGGCTGCTGTCTGCCCAGGCTGATGTCAAAAATAATATTTCTTGGGATTAAATCTGGAATGCTTTCCAGGACACAGCCAGGGAAGAAGATGCAGCTGATAACATCGTAATCCTTTTTTTCAATCTAGGTACTTAAGAGAAATATCTGCTTGTTCAGTTGAAATGGCACAGCCCACAGGGTGAAATACATTTCCCAGGGACATGGGAATGGAGTTTGGATCTGATACTGAGATCTGGTGACAAGGAAATAGATTTCCTGTAAGAAGTGTCCCCATTTGTCATGGTTTAACCCCTGTGGCACCAAACACCCCAGAGTCACCAGCTCACCCCCTGTCCCTGGTAGGATGGGGAGAGAGCTGTGAGAAGGTAAAACAAAAAATCCTGGTTGAGATGAGACCAGTTTAATAAATGAAATAATTGAATTAAATGAGAGAGGGAGGAGAGGGAGATAAATAAACCCCAAGTAAAACAATAAACACAAGGTGCTCTCCCACCAGCTGCTGCACTGAAATCAGTGCCTCGATCCCCCAGTTTAAATATTGGGCAGGACTTTTTACAGTATGGGATGTCCCTTTGGCCATGGGCAGCTGTCCAGCAGAGCTGCTCCCTCACAGCTTCTCCTGCCTGGGAAAATTCCTTGATTTGGGGGAAACACAACTGAGCAAGAGCTGCAGAATCAGTTTGGTATCAAAAGTACTATCCGAAATTTAAAACACAGCACTGAGAACAAAACTCACCCTATCCCAGCTGAAAACCACTTTCAAGAATTCCCAAAACATTTACTTAACACTTTCCTACTACTTTACTCACTTGCACAACCCTAAGTCAGAAGTTTCTTTTCCCTTCCCAGTAAATCAGAATTTAACTTTTCCTGTTGCGCACAGCAGGGGAAAAAAAATAATTCAACTTGCAGTTAAACTTTTTCTTGGGAAAACTCATTTCTTCATCAGCTGCTCAGGATTGTCAGGAAAGAGGGTGGAGCCTTCCCAGGCTGCCGTCCTCCAAACCATACCTGAGTATAAAGAGCAAAGCAGAACTGCAGCCAAGAAACTCTCAAAAGCTGCTTCCAGTGCCTGCTGGGATTCCAGGGCTGGTTTCATTCTTCCCCTGCTGGAACTTGCTGCTCCAAAGACAAGAGGGAAGCTGGACTCAGCTAATTGCATTGGGGGATTAATTACATTGCCATGGTCTCCATGTGATACAGGATTGATTTTTTTTTTTTTTTTTAAACACAACCGAACAGGGTTGGGTTTTTTTTTTCCCTCCCCTCTTCTTTTTCATCTTTTCCTGCACACACACACACCCACAGTGGAGATGTTGCAAACGGTCTGCATGAGTCCTGAGCTCCTTGTCAGCCAAAACATGAGTGAAAGTGAAGTGTGTGGTGGCTACAGCCCAGGCCAGGGCTCTCCCCTGCCTGGAGAAACTGCCAGTCCCAAGAGCTGCTTCCAGCAGAGCCCCTCTCTGCCAGACTCTGGATTAACTGAGCTCAACGTGGAAAGTCCCAAGATCTACCATCCTCCTCCCTGCAAACCTCCAGGGATGCCTGCTCCTGCTGGTAAGAGAAAAAAAAAATCTTTATTCCCATTTCCTCTTTGGTGTTTGTGGCAGCAGCTGATGGAGCTCAGTGACCTGGGGCTCTGAGCAGCACAAATCAAGCTCAGTCACAGCAGAGACGTTCAGCACGTTCCCCTGCTCAGGCTGGGCTGGATTTTGTTGCTGCTGAGGTCAGAAATGGCTCTGGTTCCCAAAGGATGCCCAAAATTCCGGCATTTCTGTCCATCTCCATCCAGCGTTTTGCTGCTCATTTGCATTCTGAATTGCAGGTTTGGTTCTGAGCTAACACACGATGTGACCCGAGTTATTAACATTTCAAAGTCACAGGGAAGTGTGTTTGGTGAATCATTGCCTTTGCAGAATTGAATCCTTCAATTTCTAGGATATATCTGATCCATCACTGGAAACTCTTCCCAGATAACATAGTAACAATCTTACTGGCTTGTTGTAAACTTCTCAAAGAAACCTTACAAATACTCTACAAACAGTAAATAATTCATTATCAAAACACCAATCTATGAAAAAAATGAATAATTTCTAGACCAGCCCGAGAAACAAACTGTGCTTTTCGAGGTCTCGGTGTTTTGATTATTCAGCGATAGGTTCAACACCGAGAAGTGCCAGAAATCTCAGCACAAAACAACAAGCCCATCTCCATTCCAAAGGCACCATTTGCTGCTCGGGATTCGCCTCCCTCCCGCTGGAGGGGTGTCAGCTCTCGTTGCCTGGAGCGGGGAAGGGAAACAAAAATCACGCAACAAGAAACCACATCTTGTGGGGCTGGTTCCCCTGCCAGGGTTGCCTCCTCTCAGCCACCCCAGGAGCTGCACCTTTCCATCTGCTGAGCTCCCCTGGGTCCTCTCCATGGGGCCCAGCCACACTCCAGCACAGATTTTGGTCAGGAATATCGGTTCAGGCTCCTCATGTTTTATTTAACAGCACCAGGAGCTGCTGGCCCAAAGCACCTTTTTCATTTCGGGCTCTTGTGTTGTTTAACCCTGGATTGTGTTTGATGATGAGAGCTGGTTTTGTTCCTCTCACCACGAGCTGCAGTGGGAACAGAAACTTCTCCCAGCTCCAGCATTGCTGCTGGATGACTCCTGCTCTCAGGATCCCACGCTCTGCTTCCCAAAGCTCAGGCTCTCCTCAGAGCTGGGCCTTTCTCTCTAGTGTGTTTTTATTGTGTTCCCAAAGCTCAGGCTTTCCTCAGAGCTGTGCCTTCCTCCCTGGTGTATTTTTATTGTGTTCCCAAAGCTCAGGCTCTCCTCAGAGCTGGGCCTTTCTCCCTGGTGTATTTTAATTGTGTTCCCAAAGCTCAGGCTTTCCCTGGAGCTGGGCCTTCTCCGTGGTGTTTTTTTATCAGGAAGACCCAGATCTAATACATTAAATCTGTAAATTTTTAATGCTAATATCTGTCACTGGATGCGTTTTATATAAAGGTTATTCCAAGGAAGGGGACACACAAGGCAAGGAGGTGAATGCCAGGGTTACATAAAAGGTATTTCAAAAGCTGATGGATTTAAGCTCCTAATCTGGGCAAGTCTTTCAAGTTTGGGGATGCAGGCCCCAGATGCAAGGAAACCTAACACAAACAATCCCAGAGCAGCTTGTTTTGACAAAGAGAGAGCCTGTTTGGACAGTGAGGAGTATTCTCAAATAACTGTTTAATTTCAGTGCAGAAAATCAGTTTCCCTTGAGTCGGAGCACACCAAAAGCCACTGGACAGGGCATCCTTATCTTAATTCTGAACTAATTCTGCTCCTGGTTGTTGCACCGATAACAATTCACCAGACCACAGGACAGGAAAGTGCAAAGGCAGGTTTACCACAACACAGAATGTCAGAGGGGCAGAGGCCAAAGCCCTGCTGACACATTCCCCAAAAGCAAATCCACACTCTGTGGCAGGCAGGAAAACTGAGGAGGAATTTATAAAGGAAAATTATCGAGCAGAGCCAAGGAACACGCAGGGAGATGTGGAAATTTCCCAAAAGTGATGATGAACGTGGGAATCAGAGCCCATTCCCCAGGCTGACCTCATCCTCCCACCCTTCTCCAACAGCTCAGACAACTGTGTCACTTTGAGCACCGTGTTGTGACTTTTCCAGACTCTGAACTTAGCTCTGATCCCCCTCAGAAGCGTTACATGGGTGTGAGAGTGAAGATGCCCGTGCGGGAACTGCTGAGGAAAATCCGACTTTCCAAAGGCTTGGAGCCTCCTCCCGGCAAGGTGAGAATCCCCCGGGGCTGGGGAGGTTCCCCCGGGGCTGGGGAGGTTCCCCCGGGGCTGCAGCATCCCGGAGCACACAGTCACAGCCCGCTGAGTGCTCTGCAGGGCTCACACCTGCACTGCTGCCTCTTCCAGCCACCAAATCAATGCTTTTTTTGCTCAAAGTGGAGAATAAAGCAAATTTCAAACAGAATGAGGGCTGGGCTAGGAACAGGCAGTGACAGCAGGAGCACATCCGTGCCATGGATGATGTGCATCATTCAATCGAGGCAAAGATGGCCCTATAAACAGTAAAAATATCACTCCAGAACCTGCAACAACAGCCCAAGGAGCTGAAAATCTCCCGGGGCTGCTGTAAAGATCTTTATAAAGCTGCCATGGATTCCCCACCCATGGAAATCTCTCCACCTGCAGCCCCTGCTGAGCCAAACCCAATAAACAGCACAGGAGGCAGCTTCACCCTGTCCAGGTGTTCAATATTTGCCCCGTTTCATCCTCCCCTCGGTGTGAGCACCTCACATTGAAGCTGGGTGCTTTTGTCTCCTCAGGAAGCCTCAGCAGTGAAGACGGTAACCAAAGGATCCTCAGGAAAAACAGGTTTGGAAACGCCTCACTGGGTAACAGAGCCTCGTTTCCTAGTGGGATCCTCACTGTGGGGTACCCCAGGGCCAGAGCAGTCCTGCCCCACGGGCAGTGAGCCCTGCTGGTCCCGTCCATTGCAGGAGGCCCCAGCCGGGCACCACCGCCCTGAACGGGTTATCGGGCTCTTATCTGGGGCAGGACTGATGGGAATCTGCTCTGCCTGTGCCTCTCCTCAGCTCTGAACCTTTTCTTCCCCCTTTGTTTTTTTTTTTTTTCCTCCAGCAGAGAAGAGGCGAGCTCACCCTTATACAGAGAAACAGCCTAGACAGGTATGCAGAGCAGCCTGAGCCCCGTGTGCCAGGCTCCCGGGGCAGAATTCCTGTTGTAGCACCGAGGGAGAGAACAGGACACTTCATGTCTGCCTCCCTCCCCCTTCCTCCTCCTCCTCCTCCTCCTCCCCCCTGCCCGCCTTTCTGTTGCCGTTTCAGAGCAAGCAGAGCGCCGGGCAAACCCCCAAAGGCCTGGAGGACCTCGACATCCTGGTGGAGGTGCTGCAGGAGGATCTGAACTCCAGCCAGCCCCGGGAGGAGCCCCGGCACCCCGCGCCGGGCGGCTGCTTCTGGCAGGGATTCCCCGGCGAGCTGCAGCGCTGGGAGGGCGCGGGGAGCGGAGACCCGCAGGGGAGGCGGCAGAGCCCGGCTCGGCTCCACCAGGAGCCCTCCTGGACAGATTTCCACCCCATCCCGCCGGGACAGGCAGAGCTTTCCCTCCGTGAGGAGCAGGGGAGTGTCCAAAGGTCCGGCTCGCCGGGAATATTCTCCAGGACGGGAGAGAAAGGGAGCAGCTGGTGGATGCAGGATGCTCTCCAGGATGGTTTCCCCAGGAATGATTCATCCCAGGACAGTTTCTCCAGGAATTCTCCATCCCAGGACAGTTTCTCCAGGAATTCTCCATCCCAGGAATGTTTTCTGAGAAGTTCTCCATCCCAGGAAGATTTCCCCAGGAATTCTCCATCCCAGGGAGGTTTCCTGAGAAATTCCCCATCCCCAGAATGTTTCCTGAGGAATTCTCCATCCCAAGAACATTTCCTGAGAAATTCTCCATCCCAGGAATGCTCCTCCAGGAATTCTCCATCGCAGGATGTTTTCCTGAGAAATTCTCCATCCCAGGAAGAATTCCCCAGGAATTCTCCATCGCAGGACGTTTTCCTGAGGAATTCTCCATGCCAGGGAGGTTTCTCCAGGAATTCTCCATGTCAGGGAGGTTTCTCCAGGAGTTCTCCATCCCAGGACATCCCTGCCCTCCCCAGCCCAGCCCAGATGTTGCTGGAAGCTCCCAGGGGCTCTCCAGATGTGACCCCAATTTCCTTCAGCCGCCAGGACCTCTCTGCCCTCTCCTTCTTCCAGTTCCAGCTGCACAGGGAGGAAAACTGGCTGAGGAACATCCCAGAGGAAAAACTGCTGGCTCCTGATGAAAATGGCAACAGGTCCTCGATTTTTCTGTAAAAATACATCGATTTCTGTCCCCTGGGGACATCACTTTGCTCTGACCTCTGATCAGAAGCTTCTTTGCTCAAGGGGAGGCTCAAACTTGAACCAATACACAGAATTTTTGGCAGATATTAAAAATAGAAATGCTCCATATTTGCAGTAATATTCCTGAGCTACAGCTGATATCAGGATAAATTCAGGGTGTTAAAAATTTTAAGGATGAGGGGTGCGTATAAGGATTGACCAGAAAATTAAAATCAAACAAAATAAATACTGGGGAAAAAAATTGTAAAAAAAGATCTTTTCCATGCTGCAGACACACTCAGGGTAATTATTTGTATTATTACCTGCTAATAAAAATGGATGGGAGGATTACCCAAAATCACAGACTGGAGCTGGGAGTGGCTGTGCTGCTGGAAATGAAAACAAAGCTTTTCCTGATCCCAGTAATGCCCTGGAACGGGGTGCTTGTGGAGAAAATAGCTATTTATAAGAAAAAAAAATAAATTAAAATATCTAATTCTGATTGTTCCTAACTGAGTTCTCTTGCAGGCTGCTGCACAAGGCTGTTGCCCAGGGAAGGAGGGCTCTGACTTTTGCCCTGGCCCAGAGATTTGCATCCCTCAACAAGATCGACGAGAAAGATGCAGAGAAAAGGGTAGGAGGCTGATTTGCCAAGGGGAAAAAGTAACTTTTTATCACATGGAACCCTCTTTCAAACCCCACCCAAGCACCAAGTACCCTCCTGCTGTCCTGGAAAAGAAGATAAAATGGGAATGGGGAGGGAATGATGGAGCCCACGTGGGAACAGAGCCCCAAAATCCCAACTCCCCTCTTCATTAACTATTAAATGTTGTTGTTTTTAAACTATTTTTTGCCTTTCACTGCAACTTTCTGCCCTTCTTCCCTTCTCAGACTGCTTTACATCTTGCTGCAGAAAAGAACCAGCACCTGATGGTGAGTGACCTGATCTCCCTGGGGGCCAATGTCAACGAGCAGGACAGCTCTGGGAAAACTCCCCTCCACCTGTGTGCAGAGAACGGATACCTGAGAGTCCTGGAGGTAAACTGGGTGTTTATCTGGGGCTAAAAATGGAGTAAAAGTGATTAATGCATGTTCTGGTGGTTAAAAAGTGGAGTAAAAGCAACTAATGCACATTCTGGTGTTTAAAAAGTAGAGAAAAGGCAACTAATGCACGTTCTGGTGGTTAAAAAGTGAAATGAAAGCAGTTAATGCACATTCTGGTGTTTAAAAAACAGAGTAAAACCAACTAATGCACATTCTGTGGTTAAAAAGTGGAGAAAAAGTAACTAATGCATGTTCTGGCGTTTAAAAAACAGAGTAAAAGCGACTAATGCATGTTCTGGTGGTTAAAATAACCCAGGGTTTTCCACATGGCTCTGCTCTGATGGGGTTGCACAGAGATTTGGGGCAGGAAAGGATATTTTTGGCACTGCCAAAGGTCAGGGATCACCTGGATATTCTTCGTTGCAGGTCCTGAAAAACTGCAAGAACAACGGGGTGTGTGTGGAAGTTGATCTGCCTGACCACCATGGTAAAGAGGGAAAACTGAACTGCTCAGAGTTTAGATCCCAAATTTATAAATACAGATTTAACCCAGTCAGAGGCACTGGATTTGACTTTTCCAAGGGTGTTCCCTGCAGGTTTAACACCTCTGCACTGTGCTGCTGTTAACAAAATTTATAAATACAGATTTACCCCAGACAGGGGTCAGGCACTGGATTTTTTTCCCTGCAGGTTTAACTCCCTTGCACTGTGCTGCTGTTAATCTATAAATACAGATATACTCCAGGCACTGGGTTTGACTTTTCCCTGGGTGTTCCCTGCAGGTTTAACACCTCTGCACTGTGCTGCTGTTAATAAATCTACAAATACAGATTTACCCCAGACAGGGGTCAAACACTGGATTTGACTTTTCCATGGGTGTTCCTGCAAGTCTAACTCTCCTGCACTGTGCTGCTGTTAACAAAATTTATAAATACAGATTTACTCCAGACAGGGGCATTGGGTTTGACTTTTCTAAGGGTATTTCCAGGTTTAAACCCCTGCACTGTGCTGCTCTTAAAAAAACCTACAAATACAGATTTACTCCAGATAGGAGCACTGGATTTGACTTTTCCTTGCAGGTTTAACCCCCCTGCTCTGTGCTGCTGTTGCCCACACTGTGCTGGTGACACAATCCCAGAGCTCTGCCAGGGACACCAGCACCGGGAGGTTCCTCACGCTGCGCAAAGACCAAATCCTGGAGGGAATTCTCTGCCTGCTCCAGATGGGAGCAAAGCCCCAGCTGCAGGTGAGGATCACGGCAGGAATCCCTGCCCTGGCTTAAGTGTTCCCGTCCTTGTGCAAGCGCAGGATTTGCTGTCACCTGCAGGTGCTGAATTCATGTCAAACCTCCACCTCCTGCCCAAAACTGGAGGAGAACATGGAGCTCATGTGGTTGCTTCAGACTCATAAACCCCAGGCACAGGATGTTCTTCAGGAGGTAACTATGGGTGCTTTACACTTCAGGATTAAGCAAATATTTAGAGCTTAAAAAAAACCAAAAAACATTACAGCTCTTTTGTTTTTTCCAAGCTCATTTTGGACTCTGTCAGCTAAGAATTTCCAACCAGAGTAAATGGAATAACTGTAATAATATAACAAGATCTCAATTAGAAATACTTAAAACCCCATTTCAAGCCACTGAGGTTCTCCCAACAGGAGAGAAAACACAGCAGAGAGGAAAAAACCCCTCATTTCAGTCCAGTTCAATTGGAAATTGACTGTTCTGTTCTCACCTGTACAGAGCTGCAGCCTGCCGAGTGCTCCCCGAGGGATCCCTGCACTCCCAGAGGAGGATAACTCACCTGAATTTTGCTCCTTGCCATCCTCAGACCTCCTTGATGTCTTTCTCAAAGGTATTTTGTGGTAGGAAGTTGAGTCCAGGGAGTTTGGGGGTTTTTGTGACTCCGCAGCTGGGATGGAGAGGCTCAATCCAGTCCCTGCTCTGCCGTCCCACAGAATGGTTTGGAGTGGAAAAGAACCCCAAAATCATTGAGGTCAAACCTCCACAGAGAGGAGCTGATGGAAAAGATGCTCAGCCCCTCATCCCAGATTTTGGATTTACTCCAGAGCCCTGCCCTGAATTAGTTTTCCTTGCAAACTTCCTTCCCCACCCAAAGGCAGGCAGAAAATGGGGGAATAAATCTGTGGTTTTAGCAGGCCCAGCTGGGCTGGGGATGGAGCTGAGATTTGCTGCTTTGTTGCCTTCCAGGGAAATGCTGAGAACTCTCCTCACCTGCATCTGCTGGGCCTGACATCTGCAAGAGGACAGAGAGTAAAATATAGAATTTATTCTATCCTATCCTATCTGACTGCTGGAGAGATCTCACCTGGAGCCAGAACTAAAGAGCAAACTGAGAAATGAGGGAAATCCTCAGCGCAGGTTTCACCAGGAATTCAGTGTGAGGTGCTCCAGGAAGAATTGGATTCTTCATTTTCCCACAAATTTGTGCTTCTCTGCCCAGGTCTGAGGTGTAGCTGCCCTGCAGTCTGAGGCTCTGAGGGTTTTTCATGCAGGTGTTTAACCCAAGAGAAAAGATTTGAACCATCCAGGGCCTCATCTTGAGGGTTTCAGGCTTAGTATTGAGAGTTTCAGTCTCAAACTACTCTCTACTCTCCAAATTCAATGTCCAGACAGGCTGAAAACCTCAGTCATTTTAAACATGAGTTCTGGGAATTCAGGGCCTGGTGAGTTTTATTTAATATTTTCTGCAGTCTGGCTCTGGATTTGGCCAAGGCTGGAGGGGTCACACTTTAAGGCAGTCTAAGTCCTTCCAAAATAAAACATCGTGCTGAGCATGTATTTTTTTTTCAACAAAACTCAAGCTTTGTATTAATGCAATCAGAATTTTGCACCAATAATGGATTGTAGGTGAAGTCTGGGACAAAGAGTTTCAAATTAGCTCCTTTCTAACAGATCTTAGAGAGGATTTTACCTTTATAAAATTTAAATATTTAACAACAGCTTTTGAAGGATCATTTTTTGGTTACACAGAAGTTGGGAGCACAACAAGGAGCTGAAATGATCCTGCACTGCCAGAAAACCAAGTTTTTCAGCAGAATTACTGCCAGCCAGATAATTTTTATTTTTAATTATTTCTCCCCCCAGACTTAATCTCATTTAATTTGAACTTCTGGTTGCGAGTTCGCTGGTTTCTATGAAACTTCCCTGTTTGCTACATAGGGAGCAATTCTAATTTTACAGAACCTAAACCCAAAAAAAATTCCACTGATCCAGCAACTCTTCACGTGTCTCCTGTCAGGAAAATGGGAGATTTCCCACGTGAAGCCACTGCAGGGTCCAGTGTTTAGTACTCAGCATCTTTGGGGAATGTTTTTAGTGAACCCTTTGCGTTTGCTTCTTGTTAAAAATGAAAAAAAAAAAAGTTTTTTTTCGTGTTATGGGGTTTCCTGAAGTGTTAAGCTCCAAGAGCTACGTTGCACAAGGTGAATGGACTTTAAGGAGTGGCAGTGTTGAAGTGAATTCCAATGGGATTTGGGTCATATTCTGATTATTCTGATAGCCCTGAACAGCTAAAGAGTTCTCTGGTGTATTTTTTTTAGTCTGAGATATAATAATTCATCATCTTTCAGTATTTCATTAAAAAATACATCTGTAATATGTTATTGTCATGATAAGTTGCATAACTCATCCACCTCCCTCCAAAGCTTTCCCTCATGTTTTAATAGTCTTTTCTTTTTCCCTTTTTGCTTCAGCTTTTACAGACCTTTTTCCTCTCTGGTTATTTCTCTCTGTCCCCCCCACCACTCCTCATCCTTTTTTTTTTTTTCCTGTTTTAACTTTTAACTCACATCTGTTCTCACTGAACTTTTTTTATTCATTTGAAGACAATTAAGGAGGAACTTCTGGGTTAGCTCAGCTTCTATTTGTGGGATTGAAGGGTCAGATCCAGCTCCTTATTTTCATTATTAACTGACCAAGAAATCCCACAAGGGATTTCACAATCACAAGGATGAAGCAGAGGGAAGAACAGAATATCATCTATAAGCAACTGCAGGGAAAAAAACCCTGAATTTTCTCACAGGATTTCTTTAAAAATCATAGTAAACTCTCATTTAATAATCCAGCATTAATCTTTTAGTCATGGGAACCATTCAGGTGAAAGGACAGGAGTATTAAATATCCATTTAAATATCATTTATTCAATATACTCAGAGATGAACTTGCTCCTACAGTGTATTTTACCACAGTTATCCATTCGTTGCATTGTTAGTAGGTGGCTTTACATTGTTCCACTGCTCCTTCCTGTCAATAAATACATTTATCTCATGCAGTAACTTGGTTTTTTCTGTGCTTTTCTGTCTTTACTAAGAAGGGACATCATGGAAAAAGCAAATTAAGTAGAGTTTAGAAGGTGAGAAGTGCGTGAAGGTTTTTGTTGTTTTGTTTTTAGGATGGCAGAAATGCTCCAGCATCCCCTTTCCCACCACTAATTCCAAAGGGAATTACAAAAAACCCCAAATTCCTGGCAGAAGAGGCTGAGTCCTTCTTTTTCCCCTTCTTCTCCATGGTCTGGGTGATATTTTATAATTGGAGAGAAAAATCCTCATTGCAGCCACGGCTGGTTTGTTATTGGGTTAAAAGTAAAAATAATTTAGATGTCATTTCTTAATTGGACAGTTTATCCTGAAAGGCCTTGTAGAGACAGGGATAGGAGCCATTTTTGACTTTGTTGGCTGGAAATTATGGTCTGTGAGACTGTAACAGAGATAAGAATTAATAAACATCTGAGTCCAAACAGGAAACAAGTCGAGCATTTAATCCCAACTCCGGCAGAAAAGAAGATAAAAAGCAAGAGGGGCAGAGCAGGGTGAGGCAGGGAAAGGGAAAGGAGGGCAGGGCTGGGTCCCACTGAGCTCTCAGGTCACTGTGGAGCCTCATCCTGCTCATTTCATTGATGTTTTGCTTGTCCTGAGGACAAACATCCATTTTACCACTTGGAAGCTGCAGGATGAGCCCCAAAAAACTCCTTCTGTCTTGCCAACAAGTTGCCACTCCAGGCATCCCTACATATTTATATCCCAGCTTTGGGGCTCCCTTGGCTCAGCAGCAAGGCTTGAGTGGATAAAACATCCCTTTGAGGGTATAAAACCCCAATAAAACATTTCCCCAGTTGGCATCAGGAGGCCCCAGGCACTGCTCTGCTCCCCACTGGATCTGGAAGCTGCTACACCCATGAGAATCCTGCCTGGGAAGGTCCCAGCTCTTCACTATCTCTGTTTGTTATCTCTATCCAGCAGCAGCAGCCCCAGCAGTTTACAGAAGTCTTGTTTTTTCCCCAGCAGAACAAGATCTCCAGACACAGGCACCGAGAGCTGTGTGGGGTGAGGAGCAGGGGCAGAAATCTCACACCACGGCCTGAGAACCCAGAAAAATCACTGTCCTGGGTGACTTTGTGATGCTTGTACCCCCAGTCCAATCCCCAATCCAATCCTATCAAGCAGAAGGAAAAAGAGTAAGTAATTCTAGACCACTACACTGATTTTGAGAAACAGAAATTGGCCAACAATAATTCCTGTTTCTCAAATTCCACAATCACCCATGGCAGGAACTCACAAAAAAACCCAACCAAAACCAACCTGGTGGCAGATTTGAAATTCTCACTTTGGCCCAGGTTGGCTTTGTTTTAGACGAAAGTTTAAATGAAACCTGGTGGCAGATTTGGAATTCTCAGTTTGGCCCAGGTTGGCTTTGTTTTAAACGAAAGCCCCTGGGTCCCTTTGCTGTAACCAGTTTTTGAACCCTCCACAATTATTTCCAGGAAGGCATTTGCAGCTAATTGTGTGCTGGAGGCAGAGGAACACACACCGACCTGCCTTCAAAGCTCCACAACGAGGCCAAAAATATTTCCACCCTCCCAAACCCCGAGACTTGAAGCGTTTTAAGAGCCCCATGAAGCAAAACCCGCTGAAAACATCATTTTAACTTCCTCCAGCAGCTCTTCACCTGGAGGTTCTGTAGGGCTGAAAGTTGTTTTTATTGCAGCTCTGCTGAGGCTGTGATGAAACAATTAAAATTATGAATTTTAATTAAGAAAAAGCCAGAGAGGCTCTAGTGTATCCCTGGTTTGTGCCTGAGGTGTTTTGGTTTTCTGAAATTCTTTTCCCAGGGAATTTTCTGTAAACAGGAGAAATGTTTTTGTAGCTGTAACTTTGTTATTCATTCCTTTCCCCAGGAGGGACTTCTCCTTGCTGTCCCTCTGCTCTGACCAATGGGAGTGAAGAGGTTTGTCTTTGTGTCACCAATCCAATTGGTCTGTGTGAAATGGGATAAAAGGGAGACACATCCTAAAAATAAAAGAATAGTTTTTAGCCTTCTGAAGTTCATAGTTTGTGTCATTGTGGTGTAAAACAGCGTCACTCTAGGAACCAGCAGAAATGAACCCACCGGGGTTTCGGGGCTGTGATTCCCCTCCCAGCCAGGCCTGACCTTTGTGTTTCTGTGGAATCGTTACTCACACTCGCTGCTCTGATCCCAGGGCTGATAAACTTCTGCAGAAGTTTCAGCTCCGAGCCAAGCCGTGTTTGCTGAGCTGAGCCCTGTGAAAGTCCACCCCGCTGACATTTGTGTTGTGATAAGGTCTCGTTCCAGCAGTGCAGTTTATTTTCTTTCCTCGTAGTGCGTTGTTTATTTCCACTTGTCTGTTACAACCCAAAAAACCTCAGCTGCCTTCCCTTTCTGATTAAATAAACTTTGGGGGTTGACTCCCCATGTCATCTCCTCTCCTGGAATCAGAGCTGAAAAAAAAAGTATTTATATTCAAAATATAAAATTTATATTTTAATCCATCAATCTAGAAAACATTCCCCTTGCAAAAATACAGTGAAATGCAAAAGAGAAAGTACTGAATGCAAAATACAAAATACTGACTATAAATTTAAGTGAAAACAAACCACTTCCAGTCACTGCCTTGTCCGTGGGGTTTGAATAAATTTTGGGCTCCCTTCGGCCTCCGATCCTCATTTGTCTAAATTTAAATTGTGATCCAGCTGGCTTTTCAGGATTATCTCAGAATTACCACTCTTCAGGGTTGGGTTTTTCTGGTTTTGAACCCAGATATCCAACCCCTGGATCCAGAAGTCCTGTGGCCATTTGGTCCCCCCAAAAAAACAACTTTATGGTCGTGATTCCCCAAAAAGGATAAACAACAAGAGTGATAAAGAGTAGGAAAAATAGAAATAAATTTTTAAAAAATTAGAAATAAATAGAAAAAATAGAAAAACTGGAAATAAACTATAGAAAGAGGAAGGAAAATAAAAATAGAATCTGCCACTTTCATTTGTTTAAATTTAAATTGTGATTCAGCTGGCTTTTCAGGATTATCTCAGAATTACCACTCTTCAGGGTTGGCGTTTATTTGTTTAGATCCAGAAGTCCTGTGCCCATTTGATCCCCCTGAAAAAACAACATTATGGTCATTATTTCCCAAAAAGGATAAACAACAACAAGAGCAATAAAAAGTAGGAAAAAATAGAAATAAATAGAAAAAAATAGAAAAAATAATAGAAATAAAATAGAAATAAATAGAAATAATTAGAAAAAAATAGAAATAAATAGAAAAAAATTAAAACCAGAATAAACAGAATAAATAGAAATAAATAGAAACAAATAGAGAAAAACTAGAAATAAATAAACTAGAAATAAATCATAGAAAGAGGAAGGAAAATAAAAAGAGCCCCAGTTCACGGGCGGTTGTTGCTCTGAAGGTGACCCCACAAAGCCCCATGTCGTGACCCACATTTGGGGTTTCTTTGCACTTTTTAGGGCCCTGAGTCCTCTGAGAGTTCATTGAGGGCAATTCCTGCCAAAGCCATCCCGAGTGCCTTTGGCTTTGCCCCAAAAATCCCCTTGGCTCTGTCCCAAAAATCTCTTGGCTCTGTCCCAAAAATCCCAGCCCAGCCTTTCCCCAGAAGCCTCCCAAGATTGTTTCAGCTTTTCTCCAATTCCTCTCCAGGTGATTTGAAGCCCAGGGTTATCTCAACATAAATCTCCTCCAGCAGAGCCAAAACCTGCAGTAAATAATATCCAGAGAGTAAAGCTGATGCGGGAAAAAAATAAAGAATAATAATTTAAAAAAATAATAACTTGATACGGGCAGACTCATCAAATATTTGCTCATCAACACATTCCACTCGTGGCTCCTTTTGGCTGAGAAACTTTGATGAAATTTCACAGAGAAATAAAATCAAAATTTTGGTTTGTCTGACTTGTCAACCATGGGTCTTACAGACAAATCAGTTCCTGCTCATTCAGGTGGAATTAAAATAAATGGAATTATGGAATGGAATTAAAATGGATGGAATGGAATTAAAATGAATGGAATGGAATTAAAATAAATAATTTCAAAATCTGATGGCCAGGAAGAAAAATAGCAAAAAATTGGCTAAAATTGGCTAAAAATAGCTTTAAAACGGCTAATAATAGCTTAAAATATTTTTTAAAATTAAATTTTTTTTGTGGTTCTAAGCTAAATTAAAATACTTAGCTTAGAACAGATAAAAATTGCTTAAAAATTGCTAAAAAGAACATGAATCTTGTGTAATAGAGACTGAAAACACCAGTGATAAATTCACCAAGGGGGAAAACAACAGAATTCCAAACCAAAATAATGACACGAGTTTAAAAACTACATTAGGGACGATTCCACAAGTTCCAGAGCTGGTTTTGCTTTGCTCTTTTCAGGAGCTGCTTGAGCAGGTGTGAAATTTCTGTGCTCAATAATACGGTGGTTTTAGATGCTATTTATATTAGCATATTAATATATTATTATATTTATATTAATATATTACTATATTATATTTATATTAGAGGCTCTTAGCTAATAGCTGCTCATTTCCCCATTTCCTCAGAAAACTGAACAGAAAATCTGATTTATTTTAGCCTCCTTCCCCTCTTTTTTCATGCCCTTTGTGAAGCCTGAAAAAAAAAATTTGATTTTTTTTCCTGCCCCTTTTGCCAGCCCGGAAAAAAAATCTGATTTTTAATTTTTTTAGCCTTCCCCTTTTTTCGTGCCACTTTTGCCAGAATGAAAAGAAAATCTGATTTTTTTTTTCCTGCCCCTTTTGCCAGCCTGAAAAAAAAAATCTGATTTTTAATTTTTTAAGCCTTCCACTCTTTTTTCCTTCCCTTTTGCAGCCTGAAGAGCGAAGGGAGGTGATGACAAAGCCAAAGCTGGCAGAGTGACTCAGACATTAATTCCTGGCATTAATTAATCACCGAAGGTTTTATGGGGCTGTAAAACTCCCGTCCCGTTCTGGGGAAAAGGGAAATGCTGAATGTCCCTGCCACAGACAGAAATCAGGATTAACCACAGGGCCCATGTTTATTTATTATTTATTTATTCTGGCCTCATAGATAAAAATATTTCTTATTTATTTATTCTGTCACAGACAGAAATCAGGACTCAGGATTAACCACAGGGCCCATATTTATTTATTGTTTATTTATTCTGGCCCCATGCAGCAGATAAAGGGCTGGAAAATAGTTCCTGGGTAATTAATTGACTTTGTAATTGACTGTTGGGGTTCTGTGCCCGAACTCCGTCCCCTGAGGGATCTCTGGGTCATTTCCTAAAGGTGAATTCTGCCACACCCGGGATGGGGGTTTGGCCCAGCCCTTCTGCACTGGGTGAAAAAAAAACCCAAAACAACAAAAATCCAACAAAAAAACAACAACAAAAAAAGTCCGAAACAAAAAGAACCCAAACAAAAAAACCCTAACACCCCAAAAAAACAAAACAACAAAAAATAAACAAAAACAAAACAACAATAAAACCCCCAAAACCCAAAAAACCACCCCCAAAATCCTACAAAAAACCCCAAAACAACAACAAAACTCCCCAAAAAAGAACTCAAAAAAAACCAAATCAAACCGAACCCCCCAAAAAACACCGAAAAACTACAAAAAAAACCCCAAAAACCTCAAAATCCAACAAAGCCCCACAAAACCCCCACAAAACAAAGAAACCCGCCAAAAAAAATCAAAAAACAAACCCAACAACAAAATGAACTCCAAAAGCAAACAAAAACCCCCAAAAAACCCCTAAAGAAAACAAAACCAACAAAAAAACAAACCAAACAAAACCCCAAAAAATTACAAAAAATCCAAACTCCCAAAACCAAAACCAAAACAAAGCAACAAAAAAATCCAACAGCAAAAAGTACAAAAAAACTCCCAAACACTAATTATTAAAAATTGTTAATAACATAATAATATTAAGGTAATTTTTAAAATGATAATTATAATGATGATAATATTATTATTGATAATTGGAATGATTGACAATAAAATTATATTAAAATTAATATTAATAAAATAAGAGAATTATATTATTAATGATAATGAAAATGATGATAATATTATTGTTAGTGATAATAATACTGATTGTCAATAAAATAATACTAATAATTAATATTAATAAAATAATAGGATTTTATTATTGTTATTTATATTATTAATATTATTAATGGTATTGATATAATTGATTATATTATGTCATAATAAAGTTACGAATTATTATATTAGAATATTAATGATATTGATATAATATTAGTAATGATAATGATACTGATTGTCAATAAAATAATACTAAGGATTAATATTAATAAAATTATAAGATAATGATATTATTAGTAATGATTATGATAATGATAATGATAATAATATTATTAATGATAATGATACTGCTTGACAATAAATTATATTAATATTAATATTAATAAAATAATATTAATAAATTAATAAGATAATGAAATTGTTATTAATGGTATTATTAATATTATTAATATTATTAATGATATTGATATAATTGATTATATTATATCATTATGTAATTACGAATTATTATATTGATGATATTGATATAGTATTAGTAATGCTAATGATACTGATTGTTAATAAAATTATATTAAAAATTAGTATTATAAAATAATATTAATAAATTAATAAGATGATGATATAATGATAATGGTAATGGTATTATTATTAATGATTATTAATGATTATTAATGATAATAATAATAAAATAATAAGAGGATATTATTATTAATGATCATGATTATTATATTATTATTAATTATGCTGACGATAAATTAAAAATGTATTTATATAATATTAATGCTAATGCTACTGATTGTCAGTAAAATAACACTAAAAATTAATATTATTAAAATAATATTTATAAATTAATAAGATGATTATATTATTAATGATAACGATAATGATATTAATAATTATTATTACTGATTATGATAATTAGGATAATATAAATATAATAATACGATTATATTATTAATGATAATGATAACGATGATTATATTATTATTAATTATTGTGATGATGATAATAATAATGATATTGATATAATATTAATGCTAATGATACTGATTGTCAATAATATAAAAATTAATATTAACAAAATAATATTTATAAATTAATAAAATTATGATATTATCTTTAATGAAAATGATAATGATATTATTATTGATGATGAGTAATGATGACAATATTAATAAAATAATGAGAGGATAGTATTATTAATGATAATTATAATGATGATTATATTATTAATAATTATGATTATGATAATAATGATATTGATATAATATTAATGCTAAATATACTGTTTTTCAATAAAATAATACTAAAAGTTATTATTAATAAACTAAAATAATAAAATAATAAAAATAAAATATTTATAAATTAATAAGATGATGATATTATTTTTAATGATAATGATAATGATAGTATTAATAATGATGATTAATGTCGACGATAATAGGATAATATTAATTAAATAATATGAATGATAATATTGATGATCATGCTGATTATGATAATAATATTATTAATGTGATGATAATGATAATGGTGATTATGATAATATCATTATTAATAATGATAATGATAATAATGATAATAATGATAATAATGATATTATTAATAAAGTAGTAAGATTATATTACTACTAATGCTAATTATGATAATATTATTATTAATGATGATAATAATGATGATGATGATGATGATGATGATGATGATGATGATGATGATGATAATCTAAATTCTGAATTTCCAGCCCAGAACCCGCGCAGGCCCCGCGGTTCAGGGCCGGCAGCAGCTCCGGGTCCCTCCCTGGGCAGCTCCAGACACGCTCCGGGAATGTCTGAACCGCACAGGGAGAATCTCCACACGGGGAGGGAAAATCACAGCGCAGGAAATGGGGATTGAGGCAAATCCTGCTTTAAAAACACCAATTTTAGTGGATTTTCTGCTTTGCCCGGGGAAATCCGGGTTTTTCTGGGTGTAAAAACTGAATGATCCTTCAGTGCAGCATCAGGGGTTTGTCCCAGAACGGCAATTTCTGACAATTTCTGCCCATTCCCAGTTAAATCACATTGGCAAACACACAAAAAAATATTTCCTCTCTCCGAAAAACCTTCTCTTCTTTTTTTTCTGGTTTTTCTGTTTTTTGTTTTTTTGTTTTTTTTTGTTTTTTTTTTTTTTTTTTTTTTCTTCTGTTTTTGGGGTGGTTTTTTTGTTTGTTTTTGTTTTGGTTTGTTTGGTTTTGGTTTTGTTTGTTGTTTTTTTTTTTTTTTTTTTTTTTTTTCCTGGGTTTTCTGAGTTTTTTCTGATTTTTCTGGCTTTTTTTTCTTGTTTTACTGGGTCTTTTTCTGGTTTTTCTGTTTTGTTTTGTTTTTTCTGGGTTTTCTGGGGGTTTTTTTCTAGATTTTTTTTCTGGTTTTTCTGATGATTTTTTTCTGGTTTTTCTGATGATTTTTTTTCTGGTTTTTTTCTGGGGTTTTTTTCTGGTTTTCTATGTTTTTTCTGGCTTTTCTGGGGTTTTCTCTGGTTTTTTCTGGGTTTTTTTCTGTTTTTTCTCCCAGACTACCACTGAAAAATAAATCTAAATTATGCAAACCCCTGATTTATTGTGTCCCTAGAAAAGTCCACCCAGCTGCAGGTCCTTGAACGAGCAGTTGTGTAAAGGAATTTTAAGGAAAAAAGTGCATTTATTATTATGAGCGGATGGAGAAAAGCCGCCCAGAAATGCTGTGGAATATTTGATTATCAATTTCTCCAGGAGAAAACAGAAATCTCTGCTGGACGTGGAACATCTCCAGGCTGGCAGGGGTTGGGATTTCTGCTCTGGATGATCAGGGGGAGGTCTCAGAAATAGAAATTATAAATTTCCTCTTCCTCATCCTGCAGGGAGCCAGGCTGCCCTCTGCTGTGAAATAACCAAAAAGAAAATCGGATTTTATTTGTTCTGTTTTTAGCCTTCCCCTCTTTTTTCCTGCTCATTTTGCCAGACTGAAAAGAAAATCTGATTTTTTTTTATATGGCAGGAGCTCTGCCCGGCTTTGTCACCTCCAAAAACCCCCCAAAATCCTCCCAAACCAGGTCCCCGATTGCACTGAAGGTATTGAAAAGCAGAGGGGGAAATCCAGCTGTGGGTAATTCATTTTTCATGGCAAATTCCAAAAATACACTGATTTCTTGAGGGTTTTTTGCTTCAGGCTGTGCAGGTTATTGTAGCCCTGAGGTGTTTTGGTTTTCTGAAATTCCTTTCCCAGGGAATTTTCTGTAAACAGGAGAAATGTTTTTGTAGCTGTACCTTTGTTATTCATTCCTTTCCCCAGGAGGGACTTCTCCTTGCTGTCCCTCTGCTCTGACCAATGGGAGTGAAGAGGTTTGTCTTTGTGTCACCAATCCAATTGGTCTGTGTGAAATGGGATAAAAGGGAGACACATCCCAGAAATAAAGGAGTCATTTTCAGCCTCTGGAATCTCAGAGTCTGTGTCGTTGTGGTGTAAAACAGAGTCAGTTTATGATGAGCACACCCCAAACCCACAGCTGATCCCACATTAACTGATGATTAATCAGTTTAATTAATCCCTTTGTGGTAAATGAGGATTTGTGGATTTCCCAAAGCCAGGGTTGGTGTGCAGGACCAAACTCCAGAATCCCAAATCTGCCTTTCCCTGCCTTTATTCCCTGTGAACGTTCCCTGGGTGGGCAGAGAGCAGCTCTGTGACCTGTGGGGCTCAAATAACTCCCATAAATATTTCACAGCAATCCTTTAACTCTCCCTGGCCATGAAATATTCAGCAGGAGAGGAAAGCTCTTCTCACGCCTCTGTTGCTTTTGGCAGCTCCAGCTGCTCAGGGCAATAAATCCATGGCCCTTTTCCTCTTTCTTTTCTCTCTTTTTCCAGCCTTGCCTGGTGTCAACACGGGGGAGACACAACTCCAAAATGATGGGGAGTGCACGAGTGGGATTCACTGCAAAGGAGGAGAACAGAACCTGCCACTTTGCCCAGCAGGTAATTTTGCATAATTTATCAGAGATTATTTGTTTCTCAGTCAGATATTCCTCAATAAAAATGCCAGTTTGCCCAGCAGGTAATTTTGGATAATTTATCAAGGATTATTTGCTTCTCAGTCACAGATTCCTCAATAAAAATGCAGTCAGGCTTGAATTTTGCTAGGATAATTCTCAGATAATCAATAGGGCTTGCTGAAACTCATGATGTAACAAGTAAAACAAAAAAAAAAAAGCTTAGAGAAAAAATCTATGACAAAAATTATGACAATAGAAACCAGAAAAACTCTGGATTCTGTTGTCATAATATCCACATCTCAGAAGAGTTCCTTTCTGCGTCTTGTGAATAAACAATATTGAAATGAGGGAACTGAAATGAAGGGATTGAGATGAGGGAATTGAAATGGGGGAATTGAAATGGGGGAACTGAAATGAAGGAATTGAAATGGAGGAATTGAAATGGGGGAATTGAAATGGGGAGATTGAAATGGGGAGATTGAAATGGAGGAATTGAAATGGAGGAATTGAAATGGGGGGATTGAAATGAGGGAATTGAAATTAGGAAATTTAAATGGGGGAACTGAACTGGGGGAATTGAAATTTAGGAAATGGAAATTTAGGAAATGGAAATTCAGGAAATGGAAATTTAGGAAACATTTTGGTTTAAGCTGGATGCATTTAACCAATTCCTGACATAAACACACCACAATATTTAAACTGCAAACGCAACCATTCGCTTACACAACGAGCTGCTTCGCAGGGGAAAAAACCTGACAGAGATTTTATATATTTTTTTTGCTGTTGGCAGGTTTTTTCTGCCCTGGAGGGAACAGCAGTGGGGCACTGGTGCCAGTTCCATGCCCGCCGGGGACATTCCGGCCCGATGGGGCAGCGCTGCCCTCCCAGCACTGCCTGCCCTGCCCTGTGGATTTCTTCAACCCCAGACCTGCCCAAAAATCCTGTTTTCCCTGTGGTTCCGAGGCCGTGCAGCCTGCAGAGGGGCAGCCCAGCTGTGTGTGCCTGGGGAGAGGGCTGCTGTTCCAGGTACAGCAGAAATTCACCTTGATCCCCCAGTGTAAATTCACTTTTTTGCTCGTTCTCGCCGTTATGTTTTCTCTTCCTCTTGTTTCCAACCTCAGGGAAAAGGGTGGGGACAACAAGTTTACAAATATTCTGAATTTCTCAGGGGTATATTGATGCCTTAGAAAGGTTGACCTGAAAGAGAGATTGGACAGAGCTGGAGAATAAAGCAGATATTTATTGAAAGGCTTTTAGGATACACCTTGGGCAGGATGAGAGCCTGGCCAGGGCTACACCCAAGGTGGACCCAAAATGGTCACAAAATGGACCCAGAATTGTCACAAAATGGTTAAAAAATGGACACAAAATTGCTGACCAGTCACAAGGTCTCACATTTTTATAAGTTTTGGTCCATTTGCATTTTGGGGTTTAATTGTCCAATTCCAGCTCCAGGTTGTGAGGTCCCATCCTTCTTGTTCCTCCCTTCAGCCCACCCTTGTTTGTGCTTTGGGGCTGAGAGTTGTCCTTGGTGTGCAGCAGGAAAAGGGTTTGTTTTGTGTCCCTGCTCTGTGCAGAGCTGAGTGACACTAAATATACTTTTTTTTTTTTCTTTTTGGAAAATTAAACTTAAAGGGCTTTTTGTTTAATTGGTTTGGGAAAAAAATCTTTTTAGAGAAAAATGGACAAAACTATTTATTTAACAAAAAAAAAGTTCTTAAAGGCATAAAAAAATGAATAATATGAAAAAACAAAACTCTTTGTTGTTTTGAAGAGACATGGAAAATTGAGAAAGTTTTTGTTGGTGTAGTTTGGTTTGTTTAGTCCTTTTTTTTTTTTTTGGTGTTGGGAAATGCTGTCTTGGGTTTTGGTGGGTTGCAGGTGTGAGCTTTTGGTGCATTTTTGGTTTTTTTTTCAGTTTAGAGTAGGTTTAAACAGTTTAGGGAGCTTTTAGAGGCTCAGAACTGCCCCCTGGGCAGTGCAGAATCTGAAAAACACAAAAGATAAAATTTAAAGCATCAACATCAATCCCTCCCCCTTCACTGGGATGTTTGGGGTGGTGTGTGGACACCAAACTGCAGGTTCCTAAATTGTTATTTTTGAATTTCCAGCCTTCTGACGCCCTCTGCACCTGCCCCCCTGGTTTCAGGAGGTCTGGGAGGGATGGAAAGGTCTGTGCCAGGCAAACGTTCCCCGTGTGCAGAGACTCGGCCTCCCGGAACCAGGATGGGCAGTGCCTGAGCAGGAGAGGATGGGCTCGCTACTGCTCCCAGAAGGTATTTTTATCTTTGGTAAATCCCAAAAAATGGGCAGAAAATACTCCCCCAAAAAAGCAAAATTCCCAAGGTCTTCTGTCTTGTTTTATCTTCTTTTGCCAGAGTTGGGATTAAATGCTCAAGATGGTGTTTCTTGTTTGGACTCAGGTGTTTGTTAATTCTTATCTCTGTTACAGTCTCACAAACCATGAGTTCTACAGCATTTCCAGCTAACTAACTAAAAATGGAGTCCCCCAATATCTCTCTCTACAAGGCCTTAAGGATGAACTGTCCAATTGAGAAATGACACCTAAATTATTTTTACTTTTAACCCAATAACCAACCACCCGTGGCCCACAAGGTGGATTATTCCATCCAATTACAAAATCCCACCCAGACCTATAAAGAAGGTGAAAAAGAAGGACTCAGCCTCGACTCTAAAACCTCCATCTTACTTCCTCTGTATACATCACTATATTCTACACATTAAACTCTGAGTTTTCCCCCCTGTGATATCACACACCTCTATCCAAACCCCACACCCACAATCCCAGGGCTGTCACTCAATTTTGGGAGCCTTTTCCATGGCCTCAGGTCAGTGCAGTGTTTGCTGGGGGTCAGTGCCTGTGAGCACAGAAATCTGGAATTCTCAGTGCCCAGGGCTCCAACACTCTTCTTTCACAGGGCACACTCAGCATAACTCGAGGGTTATTTGTGTTTCCACTGGAGGTTTTGCCTCTTTTTTCAGCTTTAGAAACCCCTGGACATTCTATTCTATTCCATTTCTATTCTAGTTCTAATTCTAATTCTATTCTATTTCTATTCCATTCCTTATATATCTATATAGATATTATATACACACATATATATTCTATATGTTTATTTATATTTACTATATACACATATATACTTATATATGTATATATAGAATATGTACACATATATATTCTCTATATTCATATTCACTACATATATGCTTATATACATATATATATCATATATATACACACATATTCTCTATATTTATTTATATTTACTATATGTCTACATATATACTTATATATGTATATATAGAATATATACACATCTATAATATATATTTATTTTTATTCACTATATATACACATATATACTTATATATGCATATATAGAAAACATATATACATATGTATTCTATGTATTTATTTATATTTACCTTCTAATTATTAATTTTATATCTATTTTACATGTTTATGAACATATTTATGAATCTAAAATGGAATTTCTATCTCCTGAGGCTGCTGTTTGCTCTCACAGATCCCCCTGGCCCTGAGGAGTGCAGGAACATATCCTGAGCCCCCCAAAGTCTGTTGGTTTTCCTCCCTCTCCTCCCGCAGGTCTGTGCTGACCCCAGGGATTTCCAAGGCTATGACAAAGTCCTCGGGCTCTGCATTTGTCACTCGGGGAGCCTGGAGGAGATTTGCAACTCCCAGTGCAGGAGGGAACAAAAGCTCACCCTGCAGCTCTCCTGTGCAGAGAGAAAAGCTCAGCTCCTCATCACCCACAGCAACGGCAGCAAGGTGAAAAAAAAATAAAAATAAATGTGATTTCCACCATCTCTATACTCCTGTCATGCTCTGCCCCTCATTCCTTTTGCTCAGAAAATTCTAGAATGTGACAACAACAAGAAAAAAGATCCTCAAATATTATTCTATTAAACACATAAAGTGCTTTTTAAATTGTATTTTAACCATGAAAAAAATTTAAGGTTAAAAAATAATCAAAATCTGAATTCTTTTTCTCTTAGACTGCTGTTCTCTTAGAAGGCTTGAGGAAAGTCCTGCCAAGACCCAGTTTCTCTCTGGAGGGTGTCTGTGCTGCAGGACAGCAAACCTGGCCAGCACACCTGGTGGAGACAAGCGGTGAGGGAGAGGAATTTATTGGGGTGTCGAATGGGGTTTGCACACAAAGAGCCTTTCCATGGGGATTAAAACACAAATAATGAGAAATTTCCACATTTATATCCCGGCAATGCAGGTTTAGCACTCCATACAAAACATATCCTGCTCAGTCCCGGAATGTTCATTTGAAATTTGTGGATTTCCAAGGGAAATTTGAGTGTTTCCAAAGGAAATTTTTCCAAATATTTGTGTATTTTCAAAGGAAATATTTCCAAAGGAAATTTTTCCAAATACTTGTGCATTTCCAAGGGGAATTTGTGCATTTCCAGAGGAAATTTTTCCAAATATTTGTGTATTTCCAAAGGAAATTTGTGCATTTCCAAAGGAGATATTTCCAAAGGAAATTTGTACATTTCCAAAGGAAATTTTTCCAAATACTTGTGCATTTCCAAGGGAAATTTGTATGTTTCCAAAGGAAATCTTTCCAAATATTTGTGCATTTCCAAAGGAAATGTTTCCAAATATTTGTGTATTTCCAGGGCCAATTAGTGTATTTCCAAAGGAAATCTGCGTATTTTTAAAGGAAATATTTCCAAACATTTGTGCATTTACAAAGGAAATTTATGCGTTTCCAAAGAAAATATTTCAAAATATTTGTGTATTTTCAAGGGGAATTTGTGCATTTCCAGTAGCACAGCAAAGGGCAGATAATTCAGGGGTTTCCTTCCCAAATTACAGTAACCACAGCTGGAATCCCCTCTCAGCTCCTTCACCTGCACAGATTAATTTTTTTTCCTTTGGGATTGAGACTTTACTGTGCTTTTATTGACTAAAATTCAAAGGAGTTCGAAAATTTCCCCTCTGAATTCCAGATCCAAAAGGCACAATTTGCAGAGCCAGAAAATTTAATACCAACATCAGGAAAGGCTCGTTTGCCCCTGTGCAGGTTCATTGATTCCATCCAAGTTAAATCAATTACTGGATCAAAAAAAAAAAGAATCAAGGATTTGAGCAAGGCCCAAACATATTAAAAACTTCCCTAAAATGAGAAGAAAGTGATAAAAATGATCCCATTTGGGTTTAGTGCTGGTAAATCACGCTTGGGGGGGGCTTTGCTGAGCAAAAATGAAAATTTTGTCTGAGCAAAATTTTGCTTTTCAAGAAGGAGAAGCAAAATTCAGAGCAAAATTCACACTGAAAATCAGAAATGACTAATTTTTTTTTTTTTTTTGGTACCACTCCAGGGAAAGGGTTTTTAGGAGTTTATAATCCTGACCCTCAATTAATTCATGACCTCATAATGATGAATGAGGATCCATCACTCTATAAAATGAGTCCTCCAGCAGCAGCTCCAGGTGAGTTCTGCATTAATAAATCTGTATTTAATGGAGTTATTTTAAAATTTAATTGTGTTTTGTTACATGTACACAGCCCCTACCAGGCCCTGCAGGGAACACCAGGTAATTCCCCCAGAAAATACAAAAATAACAAGAATTCAGTGAATCCACCCTGCTCCTGGGGCATTTTCTGTTCCCATTCCTTGCTTTGGGCAGAGCTGGGATTATTCTGGAATTCTCTGCTGCTCTCTTTTCACACTGTGTTGACAGCAAAACTAATTCTGGAAATTAAATTTATATATATATTTTTTTTTATATATATATATGCATATATACATGTATATATATTCTATATATAGAATATATATACACACAGGTATATATTTATAGTTACAGTTTTCATATGTTATATATAGGCATTTTCATACTTTTATAAAAATATTTTTATATATTTATATAATTCTAAATATATATTTATATTTACAGTTTTCATATGTTATATATAGGCACTTTTATATTTTTATATTTATAAAAAAATTTATGTATTTATATAATTTTAAATATATTTTTATATTTACAGTTTTCATATGTTCTATTTAGGCATTTTTATATTTACAATTTGCATATGTTCTATTTAGGCACTTTTCTATTTTTATATTTATTTATATTTATTATAAATATACTATATTATATATTTATATTATGTTTATATTATTATATTTATATTTATTTATATTTGTATTTACAGTCTTTATATGTTACATTTATACATTTATATTTTATATTTATATTTACATTTTAATATTTATATTTACATGTTTTATTCTTTGTTTTTCTATTTTAAAACATTTTTTTATATATTTATAATCCTAAAAATGAGATTTCCATCTCCTGAGGCTGCTCTTTGCTCTCACAGCTCCCCCCGTCCCCGAGGAGTGCAGGGACCCCCGGGAACAAAACCTGAGCCCCCCAAATTCCACGTCCCAACCCAAATTTTTGGGCATCCTGAACCCCACCACGTGCATCAGTGACAACGTCAGCCTGGTGTTCATCATCTCCCGGGAGCATTTCCCACTTTATGATGTGTGAGTACAACCCAAAACTCATCTAATGCTTTTTTACTGCAGCAAAGAGAAATCCTTCACCTTTTCCCAACATGGAGCTGAGAGGGAACGTGGCTGTGAACAGTACAATTCTCATTTATAAAGATAATTCAATGTATTTTTCACAGAAAAGGCTGTGCACTGTAGGAAATAGTGTTTAAATCGGTAAAAAATTCACATTTACTAATTAAAATTGGCAAAATTAAATCTGAATTACTGCTCCTGCTCCCCTGGCCATGCATTTCCCAGTTTATGATGTGTGAGTACAGACCACGACAGAACAGAACTCACCTAATGCATTCTTACTGCAGCAAAGAGAAATTCTTCACCATTTCCCATAATGGAAATGAAAGGAAACATGACTGGGAACAGTAAAATTCTCATTATTAAAGATAATTCAGTGTATTTTTCACAGAGAGGGCAGTGCACTGTAGGAAACTGTTTAAATCAGTAAGAAATTCATATTTACTTATTAAAATAGACAAAATTAAATCTGAATTATTGCTCCTGCTGTCCTGGCCATGCTGTTTGTGACCCAGAGGGGCTCCCAGGAATTATATTTGCTCAGGAAAATAAAAATTTCTGCCCCTTGTGGTTAATTATTTTATTTTGGGGAGGGAAGAGGTGGTTGGATCATCCCAAAGCAGAGCTGGGTGAGGAAATCCTGGAGCTGTGGGGACATTTCAGTGCTGAAATCCCTCTGATGCTCTTTAATTTACTGCTGTGATGGACAAAACTCTGAATTTATCAATCTCCGCCCTGTTTACGAGCCTAGAAATAGAAAATAATTAAAATAAAAAAGGAAATAACAAGAGGGTTTTTATATTTTTCCTCCTAGAAACAACCTGTACAACACGAACGCTGAATTTGACTGGGGAGATTTCCGGAGCCTCAGGGAGGAAATCAGGGAGAATTCCAGGAATTCCCAGAAATTCCTCCTGTTCCTTTTCCATTTCCAGGCCCCTGGCACGTACGTGCTGCACCTGAGCAGCAACAAACACAGGAGAATGGTTTGTACACAGAAAATCCTGCTTTTAAAATTTATAATCATTAAAAATTATATTTTTATAAATTATAGCATTTATATTATATATATAATTTATAATCTATTTCAATGTAATTTATTTTTATATATTTATAATATACATATAAAATATATTAAAATATTTTTATACTTATATTATAAATATAAAATAGAAGTTTACATATTTATTATGTATAATAATACATATGTATTATTATAGATATATAATAATATATAGATTTATAAATAAATATACAGATTCATAAATAAATAATAAATATATTTATAAATAAATATATAATATATAGATTTATAAATAAATAAATCTTATATTTTTTTAATATAAGATACATATAAATATATCTTACATCTTTATAAATAATTAATATTATAATACCAAAATAGATTTAATATATTTTATATATATATCAGATTTTTATATGCTCTTTTAATAAATAATTAATATAATAGTAAAATAAATATAAATAGAATAGGTAACACAAATAATATAAATAAAACTAATTATATTAAGATGTAAATAACAATTGCTATAAATAATATTGCAATGTAATGAATCTATTTATAATAAATTATTTTTCTAAATTTATCTATAATATAGAATAATTTTATATACTATATAATAATTATATTAATTATAATACAATATTTATATTATAACATATAATTTGTAAATTTATAAGGCAGCAGAAACAACAGTGAGCATCTTTTTATAGCACAGAAATAAATATGAATTTGTTTCTGTGAAGGGGAAATGGGTCAATTCCTGCCAAGCTTGAGTGTGTAAATACAAAATAATGAATTTAAATATTTATAAACATAAAACTGTGTTGTCTTGTAGTACTTGAGTATGATACCAGTGAAGGACAGTGCTATGAAAACAGGGAAAATCCTACTAAATTTGAGTGTGTAAATACAAAATAATGAATTTAAATAATTCTAAACATAAAATTTTTTTCGTCATGCAGTACTTGAGGGTGATGGTGCTATGAAAACAGGGAAATTCTGGCCAAATTTGAATGTGTAAATACAAAAAATGAATTTAAATAATTCTATCAATGAAATTATGTCTTGCAGTACCTGAGGGTAATGCAGGCAGGAGGACAGTGCTATAAAAACAGGGAAATTCCTGCTAAATTTGAGTGTGTAAATGAAAAATAGTGAATTTAAATAATTCTAACAATGGAATTATGTGGTGCAGTACTTGAGGGTGATGCCAGCAGTGTGATGAAAACAGTGAAATTCTTGCCAAGTTTGAGTGTGTAAATGCAAAAACTGAATTTAAATAATTCTAACCATAAAATTGTGTTGTTTTGCAGTACATCAGCGTGTTGTAGGCCGAGGGAACGTGCTATGAAAACAGGGAAATTCCTGCTAAATTTGAGTGTGTAAATGCAAAAATGAATTCAAATAACTAACTCTGGAATTATGTTGTGTGGTACCTGAGGGTGATGCCAGTGAAGGACGGTGCTATGAAAATGCAGCAATTCCTGCAAAATTTGAGTGTGTAAATGCAAAAAAAATTCTAACTCTGGAATTATGTCTTGCAGTAGCTGAGGGTGATGCCAGCAGGGGGACAGTGCTATGAAAACGGGGAAATTCCTGCTAAATTTGAGTGTGTAAATACAAAATAATGAATTTAAATAACTCTAACTCTGGAATTATGTGGTGCAGTACCTGAGGGTGATGCCAGTGGGGGGACAGTGCTATAAAAACAGGGGAATTCCTGCCCAGTTTGAGTGTATAAATGCAAAATAATGAATTTAAATAGTTCTAACTATAAAATTGTGTTGTGCAGTACATCAGCGTGTTGCAGGCCAGAGGAACGTGCTATGAAAACAGGGAAATTCCTGCAAAGTTTGAGTGTGTAAAGGCAAAAAATGAATTTAAATAACTAACTCTGGAATTATGTTGTGTGGTACCTGAGGGTGATGCCAGTGAAGGACGGTGCTATGAAAATGCAGGAATTCCTGCTATATTTGAGTGTGTAAATGCAAAAAAAAAAAAAAAAAAAAAAAAAAAAAAAAAAAAAAAAAAAAAAAAAAAAAAAAAAATCTAACTCTGGAATTATGTGGTGCAGTACCTGAGGGAGATGATGGCAGAGAGACAGTGCTATGAAAACAGGGAAATTTCTGCTAAATTTGAGTGTGTAAATACAAAAAATGAACTTAAATAATTCTATCAATGAAATTATGTCATGCTGTACCTGAGGGTGATGCCAGCAGGAGGACAGTGCTATAAAAACAGGGAAATTCCTGCCAAGTTTGAGTGTGTAAATGCAAAATAATGAATTTAAATAACTCTTACAATGGAGTTCTGTGGTGCAGCACCTGAGGGTGATGCCAGCAGGGACACAGTGCTATGAAAACAGGGAAAATCCTGCATAGCTTGAGTGCGTAAATGCAAAACCCGAATTTAACTATTTATAAATATAAAACTGTGTTGTGTTGCAGTACGTGAGGGTGATGCCAGCAGGGGGACGGTGCCCTCAGGACGGTCCCTTCCTCCCCAGCAGCCCCAGGTTCACTGTCCAGCTGGGGATGGGCAGGAGGAAGGAGCTGCTGCTCAGCCCGGACTGGGCAGCGCTCACCGGGCTCATCTCGGGGCTGCTGCTGCTGCTGGCGGCCGCCCTGGCCATGGCTGTGAGTCTAATTCATCTCAATATTTTAAGAATATTTTAATATTTTACACACTGAACCCACAATTTGTCTGTTCATAATACTTTAGAGACTGTTACAAGATTTTCTATGATGAACCCATAATTTGTTTGTTCCCTTCAGCGCCACCTTGAGGCTGAAAATCAGAATAAATTGTAACCAACCCATTTTATGTTTTATATATGGGGTAAAAATTCATCACCGTGAACTGATCCCATCCAAGCCCCAATATGTTTATATATAATCCCAAAAATGTCCCATCAAAACCTGGTTTATAAACCTCTCAAAGAAATTCAATATATTTATATATAACCCCAATAAATATCCTATTAAAACCTGGTTCATAACCCTCTCAAAGACCTTCAATATATTTATGTATAACCCCAATTAATATGCTATAAAAACCCCATCAAAACCTGGTTCATAAATTCTCAACGACCTTCAATATATTTATATATAACCCCAAAAATATCCCATCAAAACCAGGTTCATAAATTCTCAAAGATATTTAAGATATTTATATTTAACGCCCAAAAATATCCCACAAAAACCCCATCAAAACCAGGTTCATAAACCTCTCAAAGACATTCGAGGTATAGATAAGAATGTCATCCTTATTTTCTGATTTATCAATGAGACATTATTATTTTTTTAATGCCTGGCCAAAACTACCTCAAAATAAAGACAATTTTTTTTTTTTTTTTTTACCAAAAAAAAGTGTGAGCCAGAAATAAATTTCTTCCATTTTTATTCACATAGACATTAAGGTTTGCTCCCCTAGTTCAGACAAAAGTCATCACAGCACACCTGAGATCAGCTTCAAACCCAAGCTGGTCCCTCAGACTGTAAAAACCCCTCCCCAAAAAATTCATTCATATTCTACATTTAAAAATTAATTAATTTTTAAATTAATTTTTTTATAGCACTTCTTTTATGGGCCACAAAACAATTAATTTGTCCATAAACAAGAGGTGACACCCAAAACCTGCAAGGGGTCAGGGGCAAAATAACAACCAAAACTTACATGAGGAAAACATTAAATAGAAACAAAAGTTCAGTTGAGCAGGATTTGGTTTTTTTTTTTCCTGCAACCAGACTCCTGAGATAATGAGAGAAAATGTGATTTATTCATCCAGCAGATAATTCCACTTCCCCTCACTGGGATCACTAATTCAGAACAAATTAATGATTATTAATAATCACAAACCAGGTCTCAGGGTGATGATGGATGATGGTTGGGGAGTGAATCATGTTGATGAAAGATGCAAAATTAAGAAAATTATTATTTATAATATTATATTTTAGTATATTTTATGTATATTATTATATTTTATATTATATATTATACATTATACATTATATATTATATATTATTTATATTCTATTATATATTATTATATGTATTATATCTTATATTATATATAATTTTATACTATATCCTATATTATTCTATATTAGTCTATATATTTTTATATATGTTATATATTCACATATATAATATAAATATATTATATACATAATATTATATTGTATATTATATATTATTATATGTACTATACATTATATATATTTATTATATTCTATGTTCTATATTCTATATATATTATATATTTTATATATAATATATAATATATAATATATAATATATAATATATTTTATATATATAATATATATAATTTATTATTTTATATATATATATATAAATTATTATTTATATATAAATTTTTTGGTGTTTTTTATTTTTGCAGTTCCTGTGGCAGGGCCTGGGCTGGGCAGGGAGGGGCAGCCCCAGCCCCGCGTTCCGCAGGCGGCAGCTCCAGTACAGCCTGGACAGATTCTCCTCCCAAATTCCAGAGCTTTTTGTCGTGAAAAAAACTCACCCCTGGCTGCAGCAGCGGGCTGGGAACCCCTGCAGCGCTGCCGGGACAGGTCAGGGAACAGGAACGCTAAAAGGGCCAAAAAGGGGCCAAAAAAAAACCCCCAAAAAGCCTCAAAAAAAGGCCCTAAAAAGGCCCCTAAAAAAAACCCTAAAAATCCAGCGAGGTTCTGCACAGAATGGAACCCAAATTCCATGTTGAAGCTGCTGAATTCATGGATCTGACTAAAGTGTAACTAAAAATAAGTTTAAAAAAACCCCACCGTATTGGAAATGGCCAAAAAACCCCCATATGTTTTAAACATAAATTTCCTCCAAAAGAAATATTTCAAAACCCCCCAAAAAATCTTAAATAAATGTTTAAAATAGCAGCTGTAAAACCAAAAAATAGTGGACAATATTAAAATATATTAAATGTCAAATTATTATATATTAATATAGTATATTTATATAATATATAATATACCATATATTATTATATATCTTAACACACATATATTAAATACATTATATATTATATAAATATATGTTATTAATAATAATATTAAATTATTAAACACCTTGCCTAAAAACCCATCTACTGTAGAACTGCTAAAAAAAATACAAAACAACTCAAAACTAATTCCCATCCACAAAATAATAACCTATAAACTAAAAATCCAATAAACAGTCAGTAAACCCACTCACCCTTCAACAGCTCCATCTAACCTGTGCACAAACCTAAAAAAAAAATTAAAATTAACCATAAATTATCGTACTTTAAATAAAGTAAATTAAATTCTGCTGGACCAAAAGTGTTAAAACTCCAGTAGGAGCAGCTGTGGGCAGAACCAACCCCCATAAAATAGAATTAAAAGAAAGAAAACACCCTAAAATTAATAAACAAAAAATGGTTTTATTTATTAATAAATAAATTTAATTTAAAAAAACCAGGATTTAATAAATGCGAATTTCCAGGCTGTTTCCTGAGGGGAGGGGACGATGCCTGGGAGGCTGAAGGACAAATTGACCTCAAATCTTTTAACACCAAAGTTTACCAACAATACAAAACAACTCAAAATACTGTAATTCCCATCCACAAAATAATAAAGTAAAAACCTAAAAAGTAGCCAGCAAAACCCACTCACCCTTCAACATCTAACCTGTGCAGAAGGCTATTAAAAAATAATAAAAATTAACTGTAAATTATTATGCCCTAAATAAAGTAAATTAAATTCTGCTGGACAAAAGTGTTAAAACTCCACTAGGAGCAGCTGTGGGCAGAACCAACCCCAAATGTCATAAAATAGAATTAAAAGAAAGAAAACACTCTAAATTTAATAAATAAAAGTTCCTTTTATTTATTAATAAATAAATTTAATTTAAAAAAATTAGGATTTAATAAATGCTAATTTCCAGGCTGTTTCCTGAGGGGAGGGGACGATGCCTGGGAGGCTGAAGGACAAATTGACCTCGAATCCTTTAATTCCAATGTTTACCAACAATACAAAACAACTTAAAATACTGTAATTCCCATCCACAAAATAATAAAACATAAACTAAAAACCTAAAAAGTAGCCAGCAAAACCCACTCACCCTTCAACATCTAACCTGTGCAGAAGCCTATAAAAAATAAAAATTAACTGTAAATTATCATGCCTTAAATAAAGTAAATTAAATTCTGCTGCAAAAGTGTTAAAACTCCAGTCGGAGCAGCTGTGGGCAGAACCAACCCCAAAAATAATAAAATAGAATTAAAATAAAGAAAAGCCCTAAAATTAATAAATAAAAATTCCTTTTATTTATTAATAAATAAATTTAATTTTTAAAATTTAGGATTTAATAAATGCTAATTTCCAGGCTGTTTCCCGAGGAGAGGGGACGATGCCTGGGAGGCTGAAGGACAAATCGACCTCGAATCCTTTAACACCAAAGTTTTCTTTGAGCTCCTGCTGAGACAGTCCCAGTCTGTCACCACCACCCTGGGCCACTTCCAGGAGGAGGTAAAAATCATTTTTTGGGGCTGCTTTTCCTGTAGAAAACCCTAAATCTGAGGAATTTTGTCTGGTCCCATTGTTTAGTCAACTCTGGGCAAGGAGGGAGATGCTTTATTTCACTTTACATCTGTTCAGGACATGATAAATTAATCTGTCCTCATTTTATTAATTATTTCCCAGAAGTGAGGAGTGGCCTTAAGGCAAAATATTTTGGTTCTCTTAGAATTTTTGTTCTTGGTACTGAGCTGGCAATATTTGGGAAGTGACTTCAACTTTTCATCTGTAAAATGGGGGAAAAAAATAAAAATAATGGATTTTCTACACTGGAGATCCACAGGTTAAACAGACGAGAGATGAATAAACGACTAGGTGAGGATGTCATTTGAATTTTATATAGAAATATAGAAATATATATTTTATATAGAAATATAAAAAATATAGCAATTTTTGCTGCTGGAGTCAATAGGAGAGCATTTCACAGCCTGAACCTGAACCCACCTGTGGCACCCTGGTAACTCCAGGTGAGGTTTTAAAGGCAGCAGAGGGAGCTGGAGCACAGCGAGGATTTAACAGATAAATAATATGGAAAAATCATCATTTTTTACCAATCTGAGCATTCATGGCTTTGCACCAAAAATCCACCCCAGTTTGGGATTTAACACATAAAGGGAAATTTCAGCAGCTCGAAATTATCCCCCTTCACTCCTAATATCAGCTTTTAATTTTATTTATTTATTTTATTTTTATTTTGTGCCTCAGGTAAAAGCTCTGTATCACAGGATAATGAATGAAATCTCCTCGCTGAAAAACCTTTGGGTAAAGGCTCTGAGCACCCCAGGAAAGGGGGAGGAGGATGATGAGGATGATAAGAGCAGAGGGGCAAAACAGCAGGTAGAGTTCAGCAAGAGTATAACTTAAAAAATGGAATAAATTGAATAAATGAATATGGAATATTCATATATTATAACATAGTATAAATGGAATAAATGAAATTTGTACATGGGATAACAAATTGAGTTTGTGCATGGAATGACAAATTGAATTTATACATGGAATAATTGGATTTATACAAGGAATGGTGAATTAAATTGAAACACAGAATAATAAATTGAATCCTCTTCTAGAAATTTTAGGCACGGCCATGTAAATTGTCACTTTTATTACATTTTTATATTTTATAGGCTGAAAAACACCTAATTTGTCCATAAACATGAGGTGACACCCAAAAACTGCGAGGGATCAGAACAAAATAACAAATAAACTTACAGGAGAAAAACATTAAATGTGAGCAAAAGTTCAAATCACATTTGCAACATTTCCATCAACTTGGAGGACGTGAAAAATCTGAGTTTGGGACAACAACCACTGGAAAAGTGGTTTTAAGTTGCTGTAGCATTTATTGGATCACTGAACATTCTACTATTAATCTATAATTGAAGTTTTTCAAGAAAAGGCAGCGAGTGGCAAGAGGTTTGATTTTATAAAACCCTATTTTTGCCAGACACCAAGGGCCTCTGTGTGTTCTGTGCCGTTCCAGGTGCCTTTCCCTGGCTCCCCACTGGAAAACCCTCAGGCCACCAGATTTTATGGCCTCAGTGAAATCTCAAATAACCCCTGGGAGATCATCCCCCAAAAACTGATCCCACTGCTCCAGTCTATGCTTCGGGTGCTGGAGGAAAACAGAAAAAACAATTTATCACCTGAGAGCCCAGGTAAGAGAGGAGAAAGGCATTTCCACTTCTCCTAATTTATTCTTCTATTATTTCAACTCTAAATCCAGAAGATTCTCCAGCTGCAAATCAGATTTTGGTCTCATTTGGTTGAAGAACTCCTTTGGCTTGATGAGCAAATTAAATTAAAAGTTTGCCCCCGGCTGGGATGAGATCTGAAATCACCTGTAAGGCTCAATTTTCCTTGCCAGCTCTCATCAAAGTTAAGGTAAAGTTCAAAAAATCATTAATTTCTTGCAGAAAACATATTTCCCTCTTATTTCTTGTCCAGGCTACTCGTCAAGGAGCACTTTAAAAGCCTCTGCTGCTCACACAGAGCTGTTAAAAGGTGAAGAAAATCAGGAAATCACTTCAGCTTCCACAACATCCCCTGCCCTGCTCCCCTCACCGGCACAAAGGATCACCCAGGTGCAGCAAGAAATGCAGAGAAGGTGAGAAATCCTCATTATTCCCTCATTTCTGGACATAAAAATACATTATTTGTAAGTTTTTTTCCCCTCGGGAAGTTTCTCTTTGGGGATGGTGTGTGGCTCAAAAGTTACAGAGTCTGGGGAGTGCTCAACTTAAAAAGATTTTTAAAAAGTAGGATTTTCTACACCAAAAAAGAGCTTTGTGGTCAGCAGGGACAGAGAAGTCCAATTCCCAAGGGAGACATGGAATATATGAATTTCTGGTCGTGTTTGAGGTGCTCTGATAACCCTGGAATGGCCAAAGCCACCCATGGGGGGTGACAAAAAAAACCCTAAAAATGCCTCAGACTCACCTGCTGCTGGCTGAGGTCACAGGTTCCCTGACCTCCAGGTACAGAGGTGATGTTTTACACCACAATGACACAGACTCTGAGATTCAGGAGGCTGAAAATGACTCCTTTATTTCTGGGATGTGTCTCCCTTTTATCCCATTTCACACAGACCAATTGGATTGGTGACACAAAGACAAACCTCTTCACTCCCATTGGTCAGAGCAGAGGGACAGCAAGGAGAAGTCCCTCCTGGGGAAAGGAATGAATAACAAAGGTACAGCTACAAAAACATTTCTCCTGTTTACAGAAAATTCCCTGGGAAAAGAATTTCAGAAAACCAAAACACCTCAGGCACGGAACCAGGGCTACACACAGGGATGAGGGAAGTGCTGATGGTGATAATTTTGGGGAAGCAGAGCTGTTTTCAGGCTGTTTGTGCACATCTGGCTGCAGGTTCCTGTGGGAGAAGCACAGCTGGGAGTGGGCACAGCTGGAATTGGCCCTGCTGGCCCAGGAGATGGGCACTGTCTGCTCCTTCTGTGAATCATCCAGGGAGTGCCAGGAAGGACACGGGGTAAGGCTCCCATCCTGTCATCCCACATCTCCCAGCTGACACTCAGAAAAATAAAGTTTTCCTTTCCTATCTCAATTCTGCTCAGCTTCCCCACATTGCTTCCAAAAATTGAAGTAAGAAGTCACATATTAGAGAAGGAAAAAAGCCCAAACTGATTATGGTAAAGAAAAAAAAAAAAAAAAAAAAAAAACAACCCAACATAATTCAGTTTTCCTCTCTCAACATTAAGGCAAAAGAAGCAGTGGCCTCATTTTCAGTAACTCTTGGGTATTAAGCCCACTTAAATGATGGCACTTAAACGAGCAAGGATTCTTCAAAAATCCTACTGGTGGCACTTAAACGAGCAGGGACTTTTAAAATCCCACAGGGTACTCAAATGAAGAGGAATTTTGAAATCCCATTGACGGCATTCAAATGAACAAGGATTTATTAAAATTCCTACTGGTGGCACTTGAACAAGGATTTTTCAAAAATCCTACTGATGGCACTTAAATAAACAAGAAATTTTCGTTTCTGGCTGAGTGTTTCACACCCCAGCTCCCCTCTCTCTCCCCTGGTGCTCCTGACTGTGCAGATGTGATGTCCATGATTTCAGGGGCTGGAGAGCAGGGCTGCCAGCCTGGATCCCCTCCTGGAGGAGCTCTCAGAACACCACAGGCAGGCTGGACAAGCCCTGCTCCAGAGACACCGGGATGAAATCAAACATTCCAACCTCAGCCCGGAGCTGGCCGTGCCCAAAGAGCCCCAACATTTCCTGGATGAGCTTCCCCAGCAGTTGTCCTTCTGTCTGCTCAGCCTGCAAAGCCCAAATCAGGACCTCAGCCAGGAGCAGGTGAGTCTGAGGAGGTTTTGGGGTGGTTTTTGTCACCTCCCAGCTGTGCAGGGAGGGAGGTCACCCCCCGTGGGTGGCTTTGGCCACTCCATGGTCATCAGAGCACCTTAAACATGACCAGGAATTCAAATATTCCAGATCTTCCTTGGGAATTGGACTTCTCTGTTCCTACTGACCACAGAGGTCTCTGTTGGTGGAGAAAATTCTGCTTTTTAAAAATCTTTTTATCAGGAACATCCCTGGGAAGTCGAGCCCTGCCCAGACTCTGTCACTCGGATGCTCTGGGTCTCAGGGATGAAGATTGTCAAGCTGGAGGCTCTGAGCCACAGGTGCCTCTACAGAGTCCTGGATCTCTACAGCCACCTCCAGGTAGAGGCATTTTGTGATTTTTTTGTGCTTTCCCCTCTCCCTGCATGACCCTCAGGGCATCTCACAAAACCTGCAGTGGAAAAATGCCCAAAAATTCACAGGAACCTCCTGTGCAGAGCCCAGCTCTTCAAACCCCTGTGATTATGCCCAGTGCTAGAAAAAACAGGTTATTTCTATTAAAAAAAAAACCCAAAACCCCCAAAAAACAAAATAAAATAAACCCCAAAAACCCAAACCCACCAAAAAAAGAAAAAAACAGCCCCCTAAAAGAACCAACCAAAAAAACCCCACAAAAACCCACCCCAAAATAATAATTTTCTCACTCTGCTTGCTTGTTCCAGGCTGGGGCCTGCCCAGAAGGTGTGAGCAGGATCCTGAGCAGGTTCAGCTGCCAAAATCCAGGTGAAGAAGTGGCTGGAGAGGTGGCAGAGAGCAGGGAGCAGCAGCAGGCAGCCAGAGCAGTGCAATTCCTCCGGGAGCACCATCGGGAAGGGGATTTGCTGAAGGGGTTAAATGCAGAGGCAGAGGCTGAGCTGAGGAAAATGCAGGCGCAGTTCAGGCTGGAGCTCCAAACTCTGACAGAGGAAAAGGTACTGCAGTGGTTTGAAAGCAAAACCAGGGAGAGACTCCAAGTCAGAACTACAATTTAATAGGGGAAAAAAAAAAGCAATAATACAAAAGACCCTGACAGATTCAGAATATAACCTGAAACCCTGTTGGTCAGGGTGTTGGAAACAGTCTAAAAGTAAACCCTCCTGGAGTGGCAGGTGTGTCCTGTTGGAAGCAGAGATGATCCTTGGAGCCAAAGGGTCCAGAGATGGGTCCGGTCCTCCTTTGGGAGTCCCATGGGAACACTGGATATCTGGTGACATTTGTGGCTCCTTTTTATCTACATGGAAATGGTTTGGCTCCTCCTCCCTGGGTGGAGCATCTCCCAATGGGATGGTGTGATGTCACTGGTGAGTTTTAATGGCCCATTAACAGGAGATATCCCTATGGATGAGATAAGGAACACTGGGATGATGTCATGTGTGATGTCACTGGTGAGCCTTGATGGCCCATTAACAGGAGATAACCCCATGGAGGCAATGAGAGGGTGAGCAGAGATAAGAAACAATGCCCCGCCCAGTTTTAACAGCTGGCTCCTTATCAGAGATGGCACCCCCTCCCTTCTGGAGTTACAACAAGTAAAGAAAAAAACCACCTCCCCAACCACGTTTCAAGAGATGGAATAGAATAAACATCTTTTTTGGTGACATAACCCAAGACAGGCACCTTGGCTACAACATTTTTGAGCAGCCACACGGAGCTGGGGGGAGCTCAGTAAAAACTTCGTTGTTTCCAGGGGTATTTTGTGGCATTCCCAATTCTTTAACTTGTGCTGTCAAGGGAAAAAAAATTAAAAAGTCTTTTTGGGAGCTGATGGATTCCATTATTCTCAGGGGGGTTTATTATCATCCCCTCTGCTTTTTTATACCCAAAACTGTGATATTTCCACACTTTCCCCAAGCCTGTAAATCTTTGTTTCCTCCCCAGCTAAAAGCCAAAGAAACAGAAGTGATGCAGGAGATGGAAGGACAGAAATTCAGGAATTTTGTGGCCTATTCCCTCCTGTCCCAGAGACACCTGAGGCAAAGGGTGACTTTGCTCCAGGATTGCCACAGGCTCAGGAACGCTGCCCTGAAATCCCAAAAGGAGGGCACAGGCCTGGAGTACCTCGGGCTGGAAGTAAAATTCTCTTTTTTTTTTTTTTTTTTTTTTTTTTTTTTTTTTTTTTTTTGGTTTAAAATTTGCTAAGTTTCGTTTAGAACCTGGATGTGTTGCTGCAAAACTTGACAAAGTCTCAGGAATTGTGTCTGTTTAGAGAAATCTTTCTAGAAATGTTTCTAGCTCCAGATTAAAATAAATTATACTCTTTTTTAAGGCCAAAAAGGATAGAAACCATCCTGTGATTTTCTACTAAAAAAAAAAAATCAGACACTTCACATCCACTTTTAACATAAATTCATATAAGGCTCCTTTGAGAATCTTAAATTTCTTTTAGCAGTCGTGGGTTTGTTATTTGGATGTTTATAAGCAAAAAAACCAAAGAACTGCAAGATATTTTTACCAAATTTCCACTGGGGTTTTTTTTGTTGTTTTTTTTTTTTTTAATTGTATTTTCAAAACTCTGGCTCTTACACCTGTCCTCACCCCATTGTGTAGAAATTAAATTCACCGGAGAAGATTTAGATATTCCAGTGATATTTCACATAACCAATTTACCTTCCAGGATTTATCAATGGATGATGAGAGCAGGGACATCCTGCAGCTCCTGAAGGACAACACTGAATATCTATTTTTAGTGCTGGAATTTATACAGGCTGTGAGATTGTTACAGCTGAGAGAAACCCACTTTGAGGAAATAATCAGAAGCTTAAAAGGCTGCAGCCAGGAGAAGGTAAAAAAATTCAAAATATATAATTTTCACTCTTATTCAGAAAATAATAAATAGTTGCTGTTTTTACTGTGCAGAGGAATTTGTTCTCAAAGTATCAAAATTCCCAAAGCAAGACCAGGATCTTTGGGTTTGGATTTTTTTTTTATTATTTATTTACAGTTTGTGGATGACGCAAACGCCACAAGCAACGAAGTGAAGAAATTCAGAGAGCAGAAAATGAGAGAGCTGAAGGAACAGCTGAAGCACTTCCTGGAAAAGAAAAGAACTGAGAATATTTCAAGGAGTTTTGATCCATTTCAGGTTAGAAAAGAGCAAATCCCAAGTGTTTTTTTAATTGAATATGGAGAGGACATAAAATTAATGGTATAATGTTAGGATGACCGTGCGTGCAGCTGTCCTGAATTATGAAATTCAAAATATATACATAAATATATACATTAAAAAATTATATAAAATAAATACATTAAAAATTCTATTAAAATATATACATAAAAATTTATATAAAGAAATTTATATAAAATATAGACATAAAATTATATATAAATATATATAAAAACTATACAAAATATATCTAAAATTTACATTAAAATACATAAATAAAAATTATATGAAGAATTTATATAAAGATACATACATAAAAATTATATAAAATATATACATAAAATTATATAAAATATAAATAAAAATTTATATTAAAATATATAAAACTATATAGAAAATATATATTAAAATTACATAAAATATAAAAAATATATAAAATTTATATGAAATTTATATATTTAAGAAATATATAAAAATATATATAGCTAAAAGTAGAGACCAGGAATGTCATACTTGAGGAAATTGGAAAGGGATGAAGAAGAAGAGGTTTCTAAAGGAGGTTATGCCCAAAATGATGAGTTTAGGGGGTTTTGAGGGGGTTTTTTTACTGATTTTGTGGTCTGGTGCTCTGGCCCTGCCTCATCCAGCACAGAGAAATCATCCTTAGGGAGCCAGAGACATCCCCCAGCTTTCTCCAGACACTTTTTCATCCTTTTCCTCGCAGAGTCTGATGGAGGATTGCACTGAGGGAAAACGTTCCTTGGGGAAGGATTTCCAGCTGGATCTGCAGAAACTGAGGATGAAATCAGGAGATAAAAAAGGGGAAATGCAGCAGGACAATCAAGCCCCATCACAGAATTCCCAAATCCCAGGGGCACATCCAAAGGCTGAGCATCAGCTCCCCCTGTTCCTGACTAAGAGTAAGTTGAGGAATTTCACTGAGCTGGGATTAATTATTGATATGGATAATTTTAGATATTAATTTTGATGCATTAATTTGGTGTCCCTGATGGAAATAGAGAAGGGGAGAGATTCCAGCACACTTTTAACATAGCTAAACCTCTTCCAAAAATTAGATATTTAGTAAAAAAATACAGCTTTTAATTCTAATAACTCATTTTTAAACTGAGGCCTGTGTAGGAGAGTCCAAATTAACTCATGGAAAAAGGGACAGGCACAAATCCCTCTGGAATCATGCCAGATTAACACCTGGAATTCCCTTTTTCTCGCAGGTATCAAGGTGCTGAAACAGGCAGAGCACCTGGTGGCCTCCAGGATCTCCCTGCTGAGCCCTCAGCTCACAGCACCTCCCCTGCACGGTAAAAAAAAATTGAAAATAAAAATTGAATTTTGACTTTCCTTTGCTTTCCTGCCACTGTCTCACCTCACCTACAAAACATACAAAACCTTTGCTCAGAAAACACGGTGAAGAATGGATTGTTTAAGAAAACAACAAATTTTGTGTTTATTCCCACAGGGGATGGAAGGACATGGAAAAGCTCCTCTGTTCTCCTCGGGCTCCTAAAGGAGGTGAACGAGGAGCTCCGAGGTCACGCCGAGGCTGCTGGGCTGGGGCAGAGCCCAAAGCTGGAAAAATGTAAATTTTACCCTTTTTCCTTCTCACAGAACAGCCAGAATTGGGTGGAGTTGGAAGATTTCTGCTCCATCCTTGAGGGAGCTGTTGATTATGATTAAATTTTGCTGAATTTTGCTGCACAAACCTCATTTATTCTCTCAGTGAAGGAGAAAGACTCAGCACCCAAATCACCCAAATTTGCTGCTGATCTCTGACGCCAATTTCCCAGACCTTGATTATTTCTCTAGGAAAAAGTAAAGTTTTGGACATTTGCTTCATTATCATCATAATAATTCCCAATCCATCAACAGGGATTCATTTTTGCTTTGAAAAATATTAAAATAAAGATGAGAAATGCAGTGTTTTATCCACTCGTGTTGCAGTGGACAGAAAAGAATGGAAATGAGATTAATTAATCTAATTAAATTGTGCTGTTCCTGCAGCAGGAATGGCTGATGAGGGAGGGGAGCTGAGAGCGGTGGATCCTGCAGCTCTTTCCCCCAGGGAGTTCGTGGTGTTCCAGTACGGCCTCTCCATCCTAAAATTCCTCACGTTCCACATGAAAGTAAGTCTAAAATACTGAAAAAAACCAACAAAATTTACCCCAAGGTACTCGTCAGCCAACAGGCTGCAAAGTTAAAATCAATAAAAATTAAATCAGAATTCAAAATCAAAATCAATTAGAATTTTAAATCAAAATCAATTAGAATTTAAAATCAAAATTAAAATCAATTAGAGGATGACCAGTGTGCCAACAGCAGGAATTAAATTGCACTCCTGTTCTCTCCACAACAGCACTGAATTGTTTTCAACTCCACAAGATCCACATTTGTTGTTCCTCTTACATTTGTTGTTTCTTGACCACACCAGTCAGGAAATGAGGAATTAATCCCTGGCTGTTGCATAATTTTTTTTTTTTTTAATATAAAGTTTAACTAATGATTAAATATTTAGTTAATGATATATTATTTTAATTCATCATGTTTATATTCATATATTATATCCAATATTATATTAATATATTCATAATGTTAATAATTATTAAACATTTTAAATATTTATATTTAATTGGTCATTAAATATTTTAATAATTATTATACATTAATATTACATATATAAATATATAGAAAATAATAATTAAAAATATTTTTTAAACGAAATTGTAGCGACTCCACCCAGAGCTCCAGGCCTGGAGAACAATTTAATTTCTTTAATTAAACGACTGGCAAGAGGAAACTCTAAAGTTTTTCAAACCATCACCATTCCCACGTGGATTTTTTTTTTTTTTTTGGCTCTGTGCACCCAGTGCCAATCAGAGGTGGCTTTAAAATGGATTTAAATCCCATTAATCCCTGATGTGTCCAAAATTCTTATTTTCCCTTCCCTTTCAGGCTCCAGGAGTGGCCCTGGGTGTTGCCTCCAGCCTCCCCCCGAGCCCTACCCCAGGAAACGCCTTCAGAAATTATTTCTATTATCAGGTTTGTCCACCCCACACCCACAAAATATTGTTATTTTCATCGAGGGCAGCAAAATGAAAAGCATTAAATAATTTCTGCAACTTGTAGAGTGCTTGATATTTTCTAAGCAAAAATAAATTATATAAGGAATCATCAAGTGTTAATAACTTCCAGATATATCTGAGCACAAACCTGCCCCAGCAAGGTTTAAATCTGTATTTCATGGGAGGGTCATACACAAAGCACATTTCATGAATAAACTATGATTTTCCAGGTTCTCATGTCCAAGTTTTGCCACTTTTCATTTCTTCCCAATTCTCTCTAGGTCAGCTTTGCAGGAGTCAGTGGATCAGCATTTTACTCCCCATATATAAATTACAAACTGCTCTAATTAAATTATAAAATCTGGCTATTCAGGCTTATTTTTTAAAAAGTTTTCCAAGGTTCACAAAATATCAATGTAAAACTGTCTATGTTTATATTTATATAATAATATTTATATGAATTTATATATAACATATATGTGTGTTTATTTTAAAATATATATAATTTTAAATATATATATTTATATAAATAAGGTCTAGATTTATATTTTACATAAATATGTACTATATAATACATAACAAAATTTAAAATATATTTATATAAATAAAGTCTAGGCTTCCATTGATATATAAATATATATAATATTTTTATGTAGTATTTATAAGTTTAAAAATATATTTATATAAAGAATGTCTAGGGTTATATTTATATAGATTTTTATATAAATATATATATAATAAACGTTTATTTTATATATGTATTTTTAAATTTATTTATTTATCATATTCATTTATATTTGCCCAGAGCAGAGACAGCAGGAATGTTTAACTCCCATCACAGATTGAGTGAAGCCCAGTGCACTGATTTAAATCCTTGCACCCACCTGAAATTGAGATAAACTGAAAGATTCCCCCAGTGCCCAGCTGAGGATATTCCATTTTTTTCCCCACAGAATTCCAAGAAGAAACTTTTCCTCCTGAGGGATTCCCTGTGCTCTGGGGGAGGATTCCTGCTGCTCCTGGTTCACTGCTGGGCTCACGTCACTGCTGGGGACCTCGGCCACGACTCCAACCCCCTTTTCCTGAGCCTTTTCTACCAGGTACACCAGGATGCTCCAAAAAATACTCCAGGATTTCTCTCCCCTACATCCCCCCAATACTCCAGTATTAAAAAAAAAAAAAAAAAAAAAAAAAAAATCAAAAAAAACAACAACCACACACCAAAAAAACTCCAGTATTTTCCAAAAAAAAAAAAAAAAAACCAAAAAACAAAACTCCAGCATTAAAAAAAAAACCAAACCAACAAACAACAACAAAAAACCTCCAGTATTTTCAAAAAAAACCCTAAAAAACAACACAAAAAAAATCAAACCAAAAAAACCCACAACGCCCTCAGTATTCCCCCCCAAAATACTCCAGTATTTAAAAGAAAAAGAAAACGCCAGTATTTTCCAGAAAAATTAAAAAAAAAATTCCAGAAAAAAAGCTCTAGTATTTTCTCAATATAATCACAATAAACCCATTTCTGCTCAAAGAATTCTTATTTTAAAAGCAAAGCAAAGAGTTAATGCTGCCTGAACTGAGAAAATCAAACCAAGACAACTCCATCCTACCCCTCAGCTGGGCAGTAAATGGGAAAATCCAACAGAAAAAACCATTTTCATTGTCACAGTTCTGGCTCAAAGCACAGAGAAATTCATTGGAAGAATCAAGCAGGAATTGGAATTTTCCTCTCCAACCCCCCTTGATGTGATGAAGGTTCTCAACACTTTTTATAAAATTGATTTTTATTATTATTTCTCCAGGCTGTAAAGGCCTGTCTCAGTGAGATGTTCTCCCTGAGGCTGCAGCTCTCAGCAGCTGCCCAGGGGGACAAAGCCCAGGGGATAAACCAGATGCTGCTCAAGGGGGAACCAATTTCCCCAGAGGAGATAAACCTCATCTCCCAACTCTTTGAAGTGAGAGTGAAAAACCTCGCAGACATGGAAGCCTTGGAGAAGGTAACAAGAAAAAAAAAAAAAAAAAAAAAAAAAATCACCATTCCTAATTTTTTAAAGTGGCAATTAAGTGGTTTATAAAACCCAGCTGGTTCCAAATTACTATGCTTAAGTAGCATTATTTAATTATAATTTAATTATTAATCATTTAACTTCACATAAACCATTAGATCAGCATAAGCAACAATATCATGGAAATGTATTTTAAAAATCTACAGAAAGGCTTTTTAAATTCAAAATTTATCTGCTCTCTCCACTTGTGTCTCCACAAAGAGCCTCTTGCTCCGTGCGAAATCTGAAGAATCACTCAACAAGTGGCTGGTGAAGAAAACAGAGAATTTCCTTCACCCCCTGAGCAAAAGGGGAAGGAAGAGCCTTGGACAGAGGGCACAGTGAGCAGAATTCTCAATTATTTCCTACTTAAATTTATTATTTCACTACCCTGTGCAGTGAAATTTGTCTTTCTGGTTTGCTCCTGTGAAGACAAAATTTTAATTCTGGCATTTTTTCTCTCTCACTTTAAACATTTCCCTGTTGGTTTTTCTTTTAGCCTTGAAGAGGAAACTGTCAATTCCTCATCCCCTTCAGAGCTGGAGGACAAAGTGGATGCACTGACTGAGGAGCTGGTGCAGATTTTAGAGGATGAGCAGCAGTTTTTAAGCAGTGAAGGCAATGAAGATCTGCTCTCTTATTACCTTGAAATAACCACTCTGGAGAAGGAGAGTTTGGTAAAACAAATAAATGAATTAGAGGAGGAAATAGCCCGGGGCAGAGAGTTGTGATGCTCCAAACTCTGCATTGGGCACTGGGCTGCAATCCAGAGTAAATTCTCTATTTTTGCTTCCATTCCAATGGATTTTCCCTCTCCATCCCAAAGGCTCATTAAATCAGGAGGAAAAGCAGTACAGCAATTTAAGTGACAAGACTTTGGCCAGGGGAACTGACATTCCTGGCCACATCCAAGTGCTGAGAAGAAAAATCGCTGCGAAATCCCGGGCTCAGAGTTTCCAGGAACAGGAGCAGAATATAGAACCACTCAACCCCTCCTGTTAAATAAATTATTCTTTAAACTAATGCATCGCCCCACGAGGTGTTCTGAGGCCTCTGCAGCTGAGAGCTGCAGTTTTCTGATTTTATGACACAGCAAAAACTCCAGGTACTGTTACTTGGGTTAATTATGTCTGTGCAGTTACACTTAAAGTGCAAGAAATATTATTTTCCACCACTGAAGCAACTTCTGAAGTCACTTTATTTCAGCTCTGTGCTACCACCACCCAAGAAAACTCTTAAACCTGGGGTATCACTCTCTCCTCCTCCCAAATTCCAGAGGGAAACCCCAAAACATGAAATATTCAACATTTCCCAATCAGTGAAACATCAGCCCAGCCTCCAATGGAGATAAAAAAACAAGTGAGGGAAGAGCAAAGTCACTCAAAATTCCTTTTTTTTTTTTACCCCCTCCATCAGGAGAGAACTTATAGGAGCACAGCACAAATTAAATATTTTTGTGAGTCACCCCAGACATTTCTGCTGGTGATTTTTAGGTCTTGGCTCTTCACACCTTTGCCTGAAGGAAGAAAAGTGTCTTTTAAAGCAGCTTTGGGGGTGTTTTTTATCTTCTTCACATTTGTACCAAAAAGCTCCTGAACACCCTTGAAGGCACCACCAGCAGTTGGCTTTGATAAAAACACATCAGCAGATTTATTGATTTATGCATTTCCTTTTTAACTCACAAGGAGAGTCTCACATTCCATCTTCAGTCTTATGTTAACAACAATTAAAAACACTTTAAAAATCTCAGATTAAATCCCCCCCACATCCCCCCAAAAATATCCATAAATACAGAGTCAGAGACAGGGATGAGACAGGAATTGCTGTTTTTATGTGGGTTTGCAGTGCCAGCCTTCACCCCAGCACGAAATCAGGGCTCCAAAACGCACAGGAGGAGCTCTGGGCTCTACCTCTTGGTGTTGATCCAGTGGTACCTGTCCACTCGTGGGCCAGCGAAAGCAGCCGTGGGCTTGTAGGTCCTGTAGCCCCTGTGCTGGCCAAAGTGGGGGCCCTCGGCCAGGTGGGGCTTCCTGTGCAGGTACTGCCACCACACCTGGGGGGGAGCCTTGCAGAAGTCACCAAACTGGGCAGTAGAAAGGGAAATAATGATAAAATGTGCTGGGGAGCAGTGAGGACATCCCCAATTCCACCACAGCCCCTCCCACCCACAGCACTGCTGAGCTTGGGGAAAACCTTTAAAGAACAAGCCCAGCTGTTCCCTGAGCCGTGTCCCCAAGTGCCACATCCTTTAATCCCCTCCAGGGACGGTGACTCCATTGGGGTGGTCACCATCCCACAGAAACAGTTATTGAGGTCTTCAAATAATTAATATACTGGTGTTAAAACAAGTATCATGAGAATTAGTTCATAAGAAACAGGTCTACAGTTTTGTAGCTTTGTTTCACACAACGGGAAAATTGGACATTTAAAATCAGACCATACACACTCCCATGGGGCTGGAAAAGTTGGATATCTAAAACAGACTGTACACACTCTCTTGGGGCTGGAAAACCCTTCCAGGGGAGAAATCAAAGCTGAACCTCCCCTGGAGCAGCTCGAGGCTGTTTCCTCTCACAGGGAGAGGAGCCAGACCCTCAGTTCCCACCTGCCAGAACCTCTCCTGAGGTATTTCAGAGGGAGAAGTTCCCCCGGCTCACCTGGTAGACGCTGTTGGGGTTGCTGACGGTGGGGATGGCTCTGGGCTCCCTGCTGAAGCTCTCCTCATCTGAGGAGGTGCTCGAGTGATAGTCCAGGGCTGCCCTGCCCACGGCCAGGCTGATCTGCTGGGGCAGCTCGGGGTTGTCCTCCCCACCAAAGTGCGCCACGGTGAAGGGCCGGCTCCTCTCCCCGTACCTGCAACACCTGCCGTGGGTGCTGCTGCCCTGCCAGGACCCAGCTCACACCCAAAGCCACCAAACCCCCCAGTGCTGAGGCTCAGGGTGATGAAGCCCCCAGCATTGGGGGTTCTCAGCCCCTGGGAGGCTCACCTGCAGCACACCTCGAAGGGATCCACCCACAGGGTCATCTCCTTGGGCAGGCCCAGCGTGTCGAAGTCCACGTCACTCTCCGCACACGCCTGTTCCAGCAGGGGGTCCCGGGCCTGGTGCTGGTTGATCCTGATGCACCTGGTGTGGAGTCACTGGGGCCATTAAAGGCATTTCCAAGTGCCTTGCCTTGGGAAGGCAAAGATTAAAGCAACCCCTCCCAGGTGTAACGTAAGTCTTCTTCCCCATGGATCCCTGCAGATACTGCGCAATCTTCTCTCTGGGTTTGGCAAGTCCATCACTCCCCCATGGTACCCCCTGTCCCTGTTCCCCCATTGGTTATGGGGCCAGGTGTCCTGTTCCTCTCTTCCCTATGGTCACTTGCTCCTTGTGCCACCCCCAAACCTGAGATCCTGTATAACTGAGAAAATACATATAATATATAACTGAGAAAAGCCACATGTTCTCTCTTGGGCTCCAGATTCATCTTTGGCACATGGAATAAACTCTTGTTTAGAGAGTTTATATAAATAAAATAAAATAAACTTCTTGTTAGAAATTGCTCAGGGGCTGGGAGCCCTCTGCCCCTCTGCTGAGCCTTGTAACGAGTGTGGATGTCTGAGCTTGAATTGCTGCCTGAATTTTTCCCAAGCAGTTTCTCTGTGGAGAGGCTGACTGGGGTATAGAAAGTCTCAGCTACACCCCAAAAAGACACACAGTTACACCTGGGGAGCAGCAGAGTGCAGCTGGAGTTGGGATTTCTCTGCAGCTTTGCAGGTTTTCCTCATGCAGAGCACACCCAAAATCTCTATTTATTGCCTCAGCACTCATAACCTGTTGATTCAGGTTCTCACTTAGAGCCTTAAGCAGCAATTCAGCCCCAAAAGCTGATTTATCAGCTCCAGCAGGGCTTGGCTCTTCATTCTCATCAACAGCTGAGGAGGCAAGTCACTGCTTTAAGTGTTTAAAACAGAACTATCCCAAAAAATCACTTTAAGGCCACTTAAATTCTGCATCCTGGCAGTCAGAGGCTGCTTGAGACACTTGTCTTAAGATTTCCATCTCAGTTCTCTAATCACACATTTCTAAGTTCAAAAAAAAATGGAACTTTCACCAGTTAATAAGCTTCCTTCAAGCTTAAGGGGTGTCCTGATGGTTCCCTTTGCATTACTTAACTTTAAGCCCTCCAGGAATTATTTGCATTATTTATTTCACCTTAAGGCCTCCAGGAACTGCTCCTTTAATATCAGCCCAGGGCTCCACATCCTTCCCCTCTCACCTGAAGGCCTGGCCTCGGGCTGGGTTGTCCAGGTACCAGTGATTTTTGTATTTCTCAAACAGGATCGTGGTCAGCCTGGCTGCAAACTTCTCCATTTTGTGCTTGCTCAGCTTGTCCTCCCTCTTCACCAGCTTTGTGATGAAGAAAACCGTGGCAGCAATTTCATCTTTCATCTTAAATCACAGCCCAGGAGCTGCTGGAGCAGAGAGGGAACACCAACCACAGGGATTTAATAACATTAAGGCACCATCAGCTTCCAAGAGTTGATGCTGCAAAACCTGCACAAGCCAGAGCCTGGATAAGCCTGAGTGCCAAACAGCAGATTAAATTTAGTTTGGGATATTAAAGCCAGTTTAATGCATTACTAGAAGGCACCAGCACTAAGCAAGTTAAGAAGGACTATTTAAAAAGAGCTTTAAATATAGTAGTTCTTATTTGTCACATATATTACAAGCAGCAGACCTGACAAATATACAGCTTTTTATCTATAAATAAAAAAAATTATCTGAATTTTTTAAAATCTTAAAATTTATCTTTTTATCTTAAAAAAATCAAAAATATCACCTTTTCAGAGCAGAGACAGTAAAAACTTGAGATAAACCCCACAAACAGCTTAAAGATGCACCAAGAAAAGAGATAAAACAGCCCAGGACACCAGATCATTGACACAGGCAAAAAGCCCAACAGCCAAAAGCTCCCTCCCTCCTTCCCCAGCAGGCCTTGGTCAGGGTTTTATGGGACAGGAGCCGTGTGGGGCTGAGGGATGTAAGAATATTCAGGTGTGCAGCAGCTGCAGGTGTGTGACAGATCAATTAACACCCTGTTCCAAAGGTATTCCCAATCTCCTTGGCTTTATTCCAATATCAGCTCCTTCTTTTAGGGTGATTTAATTGATTTCCTTCTAAATTCTGTTGTGTCCATCAGTCCACCCCATAAACCCTTGTGGAATATTCAATATTCACCAGGAGGAAAACAGCACCAGGCTTATTAATTAATGATTAGAGTTGTGCTGGGCTGCTTCTAGCAGACTTAACAGGATTATTTGCCACCTGAGGGCTTCACATTTGGTTCCTTATTTAGAAAACTTTGCTGGCTATTCCTGGATTTCATTTTGCTTCACTCACACAGTTCCTTCCTCGGTCTTGCATTTCTTTAAAAAAGCCAATTTCTTTCTGCATCACACACACACAAAAATAAAATTTAAATAAATAAATAAATAAAATAAAAGACCAAGGCTTTCAGTAGAAATTCTGCTTTTAAGGAATGAGTAACAAACCACAAAACAGCCCCAGGTTCCTTCTCTTCCTTTGGCTCCCATATCAAAACGCCTCCTCAGCAAGTGGAGACTTTTCCCTTTCCATGACCACTCAAGAGAAACAGAAATCAGAGCCTGAGACAGAGAAGGGATCCAAAGGAAAAGGAAAAAGAAAAGGAAAAAGAAAAAGGAGAAAAGAAAAAAAAGGTGTTTTTTTCCTCTGGTCTAGAACCCCCAGTGTTGTCACCACAGGGGGTTCCCCCATCCTTCACTCCTGGGATGACACAAGAGGATTTTGTTTCCTGCAAACCCTGAGTAATTCCTTCCCTTTTCATGGAGAAAGGAGGGCAGGGCCAGCCTGCTCTGGGCTTATGGGGAATGCTGGAGGATAACAGGAAATCACTGCAGGAAGGAATTTCCTCCCAGCATTTTCTGGCCCCTGTCTGTGCAGTCTGGGAAGGTTCTGACTCTGTCTGCATCCAGAATTAGCTCTGGAGCATTCTTGGACAGCCAAACTGGCTCCTCATGCCTGAGGGCTGAGTTTTATTCTGGAGATTAAACTTCCTTTAAAAATGTCATTCTCTGAGCTGGGTGGATTCCCTTGCAAACACTGCAGCCACATCAGTTTTTCTGGGATTAAAAGAAATTGTTTCATGGTGACAAAAAAAAAAAAAAAAAAAAAAAAAAAAAAAAAAAAAAAAAAAAAAAAAAAAAGTTCTCCAGTGACTTCAAAGTTTTGATCACGTTGATTTTGCTGCAGTGGGGTTGAACTGCAGGAGAACTGGGTGATAACAAAAAACTGGGGGCACCAACCACAGATCTGTGGGGTTTTAACAGAGATTACAAAATTGGTGTCCAGGGAAATTTGAGTGGCAAGATTTGCCACTCAAAAAATGATGAGTAATGCACATAATTCTGATTTTATTAAGTTCTTCTCAGTAAGTTTAGTCCACTCAGGGTTTCCTGCACAATCCCAGGCACAGGATTGGGATTCCTCTGGGGATGAGTTTGTCTTTCTGGCCAAAGTCTGGGTGTTAAGTCTGATTTCTTCGATTTCATTACATTTCTCCTCAATATCAGACTGTAACCTAAGAAAAGACGTGATCTCTTCCTCTCAACTTTGATTTCCTTTTATTCCTGAGCTGCCCAAGCTAAAACAGCAAAACCAGCAGTGGGGACTCCCTGCCCTGCCCTGGGCTGGGTAATTTGATCACCATTTCTGACCCGGCCAATTTGATCATCATTTCTGACCCGGCCACATCTCAGCCTCAGGAATTCCCCCGTCCCAAAATCCAGGGCGGTTTGGGGCAGACAGAGACAAAGGATAAGGTTTAATCTTTCTGCTTAATTTAGCAAACCCAGGATTTCCCCTGAGAGGGGGAAATTCTGTGACAAAGGGCTGGGATCCAGGAGAGACAGCAGAGGGGAGCCTGATCCCTCCTCCACCTCCTCCTGCTGGTCCCTCGTCCCCACAGGTGACACAGAACTGCAGGTGAGCACAAACAAAGCCCTCACCTGAGGAACCTGCCCTGCACTGAGGTGACATTTCCTGAGTGATGAGAGGCAGAAGCTCAAATTCAAATTCTACACATTTGTAACACCAAACACGGGGAGGTTTAGGCAAAGCCCTCAGTAATTCACCCAGCTGGCTCTGAATGTTCAGATTGTGGTTGTGCAGAAGTTCTCAGAGCTTTTTTAACTTGGTGTTTTTAACATCACTCAGGAGTTCAGGCATTTTGTGCTGTTAATGCCACAGAGAGCAGAACAGCAGAGGGTGATTCTGGGACTCCATGACAGTGGCAAGAATAATTGGCTCCTCTAATTAGGGAGATTCATTAGGCTCAAACCCTTCCCAGTGCTGTCAGTGGAAGAAAAACCAGCCCAGGGTGCCCTGTTTGGGTAAAAACTGCTGAGGAGGAAAATGTCTGAACCAAAACTGTCCCAGCCCATGCCAGAGAGGGAGATCCATTAAAGAGCAGCCAGCAAACTCATCCCCTGGGGAGATGCACCAAAACAGAAAGTGTTCTCATCCCAGCAGATTTAGCAAAAGCCAGGATGGACAGCCAAGAGCTCTGACTGTGAGGAGATAAATGAGGAGATGTTTGTGCCTTTTGTAAAACGATGTTGGTTTAGTCCTTATTAGGAACAGGGAAAAAAAGCCAAACCACTAAAAACCAGTGCCTGGATATCCACGGGATGATCCAGAACCCCCTGAAAGCAGGGAATTGTATCCAAAGCCTTCCCTGGGACTGAAATCAGGCCCTCAGCTCCAGCATTCTTTACCAGATTAAATGAGGTGTCCCCTGGGTCAGCAGGCAAGTCTGGGCTTGAGCCACAGAGGGCCAGAGCCAGGAGGAGTTTCTGTAGTAACTGCAGCCCCAGGCAGGAGCAAACACAGCTCCCCAAACACACCCTGCAGCAGCCACCCCTGCGGGACCTTTTATTTTTGCCATTTTCTTGCTTTAAAGGATTGAGTACATGGAAATAAAGAAACCAAGTGCATGGAAACAAAAGAAACCAAGTGCAGCTTGGATTGCCAGTGGTAATTTCCCCTCTCAAAGCCATTTGATTTTTGGGGGTGATGGATGGCGGGCAGCTCCTCCAGGTAAGCAGCTGCAGTTCATAGATATTGATATAAAAATCAGAAAGTCTGGGTGATTTCCATATGGGTGACAATCTCTTGAGGGAAAAGCAGCTTGAATTTGTTTGGTCACTGTCCTGGTGACAGTCAGAAGCACCAATTCCATCCACCACAAAGTCAGAGAGCAGAGGAAACCTCCTACCTGGAGGTTACAAACTCAAACACCTTAAACCAAACCTTAAACCAAACTTAAACCATGCAGACTCTGCAAAAAGAATTATTTTGGGGCTGGAATGAACCAGAAGCTGATTCTGATCAAAAAATTTAAAGGTTTGAGTACTCCATATTGCTAGAATTTAATTTAAGATTTTGTGATTTAAGTAATAAAATAAACCTAAAAAATCCTCAGTGGTGTTGATCTGGGATGTTCTAAAATTAAACAACAAAGACTGCAAAGCCACCTCGGGTTTATTTTATGGAGTCTAAGAGCTGTTGCCATAACTCTTCAAATTTTCTGGGTTTTCTTGCTCTGTTTGTGTGCTGTTGGAGTCCAGGGCACGGCAGGGCAATCTTGGACTCGAAATCCAAGAGTGTGCCATGATTTTCTGAGCTGAAAATCAAGGACAAGCAGTGAGAAATTCCTGGGCAGAGCCCCAAAAACCAGGGGCAGAGGTGAGGGAGGTGAGGATGAGCTGGCACAGCACAGGACACTCATCCCTCTGAGCTGTTTCTCTGCCTTTGGGCCATTCCTGGTGGGAATTAAACCAGCCTGGAGCCCCAGGGACACCAGGACTGCCACCAGTGCCACCCCACCCTCCCCTGGAGCCGTTTGGGTGGAAATTCCAAACTCGGGGCGTGTTCCCCGCGTTGACTTCTTGCCCATGGAAACCTCTCCCTGCAACACAAAACTCCCAGGGCCACCTGAGTGTCCCCAAGTCCCCCTGGCAGGGTGACCATGGTGACAACCAGTACACAAAGCTCCGGCCACGGGCTGACCCACGGACACTCCGAGCCGGGAGCCCCACGGGGAAAGGTGGGAAAGAGGGGAAAGATGGAAATATGAAAAGGTGGAAAAGATTGAGAAGATGGAAAAGGTGGGAAAGATGAAAAGGTGGAAAAGATGGGAAAGATGGGAAAGATGGAAAGATGGGAAAGATGGAAAAGGTGGGAAAGATGAAAAGATGAGAAAGGTGGAAAAGGTGGGAAAGGTGGAAAAGATGGAAAAGATGGGAAAGATGGGAAAGATGGAAACGATGGAAAAGATTGAAAAAATGAAAAGATGGAAAAGATGGGAAAGATGGAAAGATGGGAAAGATGGAAACGATGGAAAAGATGGAAAAGTTGGAAGAGCATCCCCAGATGAATTCTGCCAGGGAAAAGCTCCACGGACAGGAAGAGAGAAGAATTCACCTATTTTTTCCCCTTCCCATGAAATCCTTTTTTATCCAAAATCTGTCTTTATCAGGATTATTCCAAGGTGAGCTGCTTGAGGGTAAGTCCTGAATTCTTTAAGGAGTTTAAATTAAATTCAATTCTTTAAAATAGTTTCATTTGCAGAAAAACTTCTCCTTGCATGCTCACAGATTGTGTCCCATTCCTCTTTCAGCTTGATAATCTATCTAAACCAGCTTTATCAGGTTATTAATTGCCTGCACATCCATCAGACACGAGACATAATTGATGAGAACTCCTGCCACACATTCAGAACGGATCTGTAAGTTGGTTTTTATAGCTGCCTCAAATGAGGGTAAAAATTGGAGTGTTCTGACACCTGACTGACAGCACGGTCTGTGCTCATGGATTTTTTTTATTTAGGGGAGGGAAAAAAAGAATTGAAAGCTTTCTGAAATTCAGGGAAATGCTGAAATTCCACCATTCCTACTGTACTTTATTGTGGAAAACTCCCCGTGGGAATGGCACAAAATCCAGGGCACAGGGACAGGAGGGATCAGCAGGAACCCGAGGTGCTGCAAACCAGACACGATGATATTCCCAAGGAATATTTTGTTTTGACCCAAATTTGCAGCTGGATCTGCACTCCCACCTCTGGATACAACAAGGACCCCAAGGATTTTCCTTCTCTCCCCTTCCCTTTGTGGTGCTGCATAATAATTTCTATGTTAGTGTTTAATTGCTTTGCATTTGCACTCTTGAAGTGACTTTTGTGCTGTGTTCACTGCAGTTTGTGTTAGTAAGAACTCCTCAAATGTGGTGTAAATATCTAAATATATAGAGAAATATTACATAGAAATATATTAAAAGTACATGCATATGAATATAAATATTAATGGAAATAAATTTACAAGTATACATTTATAAATATAAAATAAAAATGAAAATAATATGAATATGAATGTGAATGTGAATATGAGTGTGAATGTGAATATGAATATAATAGAAATAGAAATACAACTATAAATACAAATTTAAATATTTAGCATTTAGCAGAATAAGGGTGATATGATTGCCTCATTATTGCCTCATTATTTTAAGAGCATTTCTTATTATTTTAAGGGCACTTGAGCAGATGGAGAATATGAATATAATTATTGGAAGTTCTTTCTTTCCTTCCAGGTTTGAGTTCCACGACTCCGGGAGGAGTCCTTGGTTTGCAGGCAGTGTAATTAGCTGATTGTATCCATAACTCCACAATCACTAACTTCACTGCCATCAAAACAGGGCACAGAATTCCCTGCTCCATCCTCAGCCTGGGAACTTCCTTATTCCCACTGCAAAATCATCAATAATGGGATTTATTTGGGTTTTACCTGCCCACAGCAGCGTGTGGTGCCTGTTGGTAACGTGAAGTGAAATCTTGGATTTCTTGAAACTGGTGCTAAAATCCTCAGGAATTTTCCTGGGCCAGGAATCCTGTCTGTTATTGAAATGATTAATTTAATGTAGATTTAATTTTTAATACACAAAGCCTGGAGTATGATTTTTTTTTTAGGTTGCATCCTTCAGTTTATCTGCCAGATATCAATAATTCTCATTTGTTTTTCATGTTTTATTAAGCAAGGTAAGCAAAGGGAGTTTTGAGCAATGATTAAGCTCACTGGAAGTATAAATTCTTTTGTTGTTTTTTTTCTCTGACCAATTAGCTCCACTAAGAATTTGAATTGGAGAAAATAATGAATAATGCCAGGACTTTCCTCTTTTTGAAAGAAAAGGCTGTGCCATCAGCCTGGTTGCCAGGCAGTGTAGTTAGCTGATTGCCCAAAGCAACAATCACTAACCACACAGCCAGGTAAAAAGGTCTGGAATACCAGGATCAGGAATTTGGGAGCAGGAATCAGACCCACTGGAGTTCTCAGGACACAAGACAGAAGCATCAATCAGCAGGACAGTGAAATAAAACAAGTGCTGTGTTCCTGCCCTGCCAATTCTCCTGCTGAGCCACCTCATTTACAGCTCATTCCCGCTAAAAAATATGAGGATAAAATTAATTTTTGAGTTTTTCTTCTCCAGATTTGCAGGGTTTGACTCCCATTCTGTCTCAGCCTTACTGAGGCCTCTATTCTCACATTTCCCTCCATTTATTCTTGTTGAATAAATGAAATTGAGGCCTGTGGTTGTGGTGGCAGCTCTTTCTCATCCTTAGAGAAGCTGGACTGGAGTGAAAATAGCCTGGATATTACTATTGTTATTGTTATTGTTAGTACTACTAAAATAACTACTCAGTGTTATCCTGTACTAATACATATTATTACAAGATACAGAAATTAAAAGGCTGCTGCTGTTTTTTCTATGCTTTTCTCCTTTATTTTCTGTATATTTCCCATTTATATCTCCATAGTGATCAAGAGAAGGAAATGGGTTTATCCTAAAGCAGACACTGGTATGGAGCAGCACCAGGAGGGTGATTTGTGCACCCGGATGGGATGAGCACAGAATGAACGCAGTTGGTTCCTATTAAACACTTGCTCTCATCAAAGTTCATAAAAATGCTGAACCAAGTCTGTCTGCTCGGGCCAAATGCTGGGTTTTATTTCCCTTGGTCTAAAAACTCAGATTCTGTTTAGGGGGAAAAGATGTCCTGGATACTATTATTATTATTATTATTGTTGCTCTTGTTGTTACTACTACTATTATTACTACTACTAAAATAACTACTCAGTGTTATCCTGTATTAACAGGATATAGATATAGAAATTAAAATACATAGAAATTAAAAGGCTGCTGCTGTTTTTCTATGCTTTTCTCCTTTATTTTCTGTCTATTTCCCATTTATATCTCCATAGTGGTCAAGAGAAGGAAATGGGTTTATCCTAAAGCAGACACTGATGTGGAGCAACACGTGGAGTGAAAGACGATGGAACTTCTGCTGGAGCCCCAATTAGTGACCTGGTTAATTATTGTGCCCCACCACCACCAGATAAAGCATTCCCAGGCAAAGCATCCAACACAGAAACTGCATTTTCTGCCTGACTCTGCAATTTATTTTTTTTTTTCTAATTTTAGTGAAGCACTCCCCGTTTCCAGTGGGAAGGCGGGTTTGGGAGCCAGGCCTGGCAGGGGAATCTGCAGGAGGTGCTGAGCTCTGCAAGCCTTTCCTGCAAGTCAGCAATGCCCCTCTGCCCATCAATAATCCCAAAAGGAATCAATAATCCCAAATGGAACTCATCCATTGCCATCCATTAGTCTGCTCCGAATTCTGGCAGCAACACTTCGCTGAGGCTCTCATTCTTTTTATTTTTTAAATTTTTTATTTTTTTTTTAATTCGGTGGAAGGTTGGATTTGATGGGTTTGGAGACGTTTTCCAAGCAGGGATGGAAGCCAGGATTTGCAGCTTTGGGCAGCAGGCAGCCATAAAGATTCATTTCAAGGAGTAAATGGCTTTACACAAATATAGGATATCCTAAAAGCACCCCATTAGTCTAAGAAAATTCAAATTACTGCGGTGGATAGAATAAGAATAATGTTCAGGTTATTGTCAGCTAGTGTTCAAATCCAGATTTCAGATTTGATTCAGACAGGAACAATTCAGAAGGAGCAAACCCTGGAAATTGTATAAATCTGGGAACTAAATGTGGGTTTATCCAACAAATTCCTTAAGCAAAGAGGGTCCTGCAGGGTGAGGAACTCTGAAATTCCAGGCCAGGCACAGGGGGAAAATGAAGTTTAATTGAGCTAAAAAAGGTCCTTAAGGACAATTTTCTATCTCAAAACCCCAAGAAATGAGGCAGTGAGTCTAAATTTCTCACTTTAATATGAAAGGTCATTGTTTTTTTAATTTTTAAAATTTTTTTCCATTGCTGTCGCCAAGGTTTTATCCACTGAAGCACAAACACTCAGCTCATAACCAAGTTATCAAACCTGCTCTGCCCCCTAAAAAGCTCTCAGAAACTGGATTTGAGCAATGAAGGAAGATTTCCACTTGGGGATTTTGATTATTATCAGCAGAGAACTGGAGATTTACTGATCTATAAAGGTTTGGTCCGGCCTGGCCGGATGTTTGTCAGGAGAATAAAATCCAGGAATAAGAGGTCTGGATTCTATTAAAGCTTTTCTTTCCTTCTGCTGCAATTCCCAGGACACAAAGCAGAGATAAATGAGTTGAAGATTTAAGAACCACATATCTGAATTAATACAATTTAATTCCTCAATTCGTACAGCACTGGAGTAGCACTGAAATATCAGAGCTGATAAGTGCAGTGATGGGAGAAATAACCTGGAAAACAAGATTTCAAAAGGTACTTTCAGGAATGACGTCTTCAGTTTGGACACAAAAGCCTTCTTTTTTCCTTCCTCTTTATTTAAGCTTTTAAGTTGGTTCCTATTAAGAACTTCCTCTCCTCAAAGTTCATTAAAATGCTGAACCAAGTCTGTTTGCTTGGGCCAAATGCTGGGTTTATTTCCCTTGTCTAAATGCTCAGATTCTGTTTAGGGGGAAAAAGATGTCCTGGATATAATAATAATAATAATAATAATTATTATTATTATTATTATCATCATCTTGTTATTGTGGTATTATTATTATTACTACTACTACTACTAAAATAACTACTCAGTTTTATCCTGTACTAATATATATTGTTACAAGATTTAGGAATTAAAAGGCTGCTGTTATTTTTCTATTCTTTTCTCCTTTATTTTCTGTGTATTTCCCATTTATTTCTCGGTAGTGGTCAAGAGAAGGAAATGGAAGCTTCAGCATTTTTTAATCCTGCTTTAATTCTGGCTGGGATTCAGAAAGGCAGGGAGCAGCGTGGTTGTAGACGTATTTTTATTTTTCTGAAAAAGGCAGGAAACAGCAGAGCCTGTTCCTGTTTCACAGACACGACACACGCTCAGGGGCAGCAGCTTTGCAGCTCTTCCCTCTGCAATCCCTGGCTCTGCTGACCTGCAGCCGGGCTCTTTCCAGGCCATTTCAGAGGATTTCCCATCCCTTAAAATATCAATTTCACAAACATCTTCTCCACTGACCCCCCAAGAGCGGCTCGAGGTTTTAAATCCCCTCTAAAACCATCGATCTCCTGTTTTAAAGGTTATTTTCCGCCTGGGCAGATTCACTTGGCTGCTCTGAGACCTGGGAGAATCCCCCGGAGCCGGAGCTGCAGGAAACAGGTGCGGGGGACCAGGAAAGGCTCGGCCTTAGCCCTGGGCCAGACACAATTCCCCGGCTCCAATTCCCTCCCCAGGCTCTTCCCGCAGGGATTTTATCATCGTGCGCTAAAAACGCCCAGATTTTGGAGTCAAACCCCGGATTTTTTTTTTTTTTTTTTTTTTTTTTTTTTTTTTTTTTTTTTTTTTTTTGTGTGTGTGTGTGTGTGTGTGGTTTTTTTTTTTCTTTTTTTTTTTTTCTTTTTTTTTTTTTTTTGGGGGTTTATTTTTCTTTTGTTTTTTTGGGGGGGGGGTTTTTTGTGTTTGTTTGTTTGTTTTGATTTTTTTGTAGGGGTTTTTGTGGTTTTGGTTGGTTTTTTTTTTTCCACTTAAAGTCGGGTTTGGTGATGCTCGCGGTGATGCCTTCCAAATCAGAACGTTTAGATTTAGAAAACTGGCCTTGGGATGGGTAAAATAAATCGGTGGTTGGCTTGACCGGCAGGAAATAATAAAAGCTCATCCCGCTGCTTCACAAAAGGCAAATCCAGATGTGGGAAAGCCAAGGAAGAACCTTAAAAATAAATAAATAAATAAATAAATAAATAAATAAATAAATAAATCCTCCGGGGGTGGGTCCGCCCGTGGGCGGCTCCCGGGGCGGGCGGGGAGGGGATGGGGATATAAAGGGAGCGGAGGGGACGCGGGCAGGGGATGGGGGTTCGGAGCGCGGGCCGGGGAGCAGCGGCCGGAGCAGAGCGCGCAGCGCCGCCGGGCCGGGGCTGAGGAGGAGGAGGAGAAAGGAGCAGGGAAGGAAGGGAAGAAGGAGGGAAGGAAGGAAGGAGGAGCCGGCCCGGGCGATGCTGGCGGCAGCGGCGCTGTGCGCGGCCGCGTTGGGCTGCGCGGCGGGGGCGCGCCTGCTCAGCGGTAAGCGGGGCTGGGGATGGCTCGGGATCGCTGTGAGATTATCTGGGGACCCTCCCTGTCCCGGAGACATCCCCACCCTCCCCTCTGTGCCGGCAGGGTCGGGGTGTCGCTGCCTGTCGCGACATGGGCGGGGGCGTTCTGCAGTGATGCGGGGGGGTCGAGGCTGGTGGTCCTGGGGGTTGGGGCTGGTGGTCCTGGGGGTTGGGGCTGGTGATCCTGGGGGTCGGGGCTGCTGGTCCTGGGGGTTGGGGCTGCTGGTCCTGGGGGTCTTTGCCAGGTTTTCCAGCTGTTTTCCCCGCCCTGCCCTGCGGAGCTGGCTGCAGTCAGCGGGCAGATCCCGGGGAGGAGATAACGGGAGTACATTCGGGATAAGGAATACAGGGAGCCCTTTCAGCCTGGCTCAGAGCTGCATGTTCAGTGTTCTAAACTGAGCTCGGGAGCCGAACTCCAGCCAGGAATCCGCTCCAGTCAGTTTCTCCTTTAGCTGAAAGTAATGGCAAGTTTGGCTGAGAAGGCAGAGACTTTCTTCCTTTTTTTTTTTTTTTTTTTTTTTTTTTTTTTTTTTTTTTTTTTTAACGAGGAAAAATGTGTTATTTATCAGCAAAGAGCCTGGGTGCAGTTTGGTGATTGTTTTCTAGGGAGTTGCAGGTTTTTAATGAAACTCTGCTGTCTGTGTTTTCCTTTTGCCTCCCCCAACAGCAGTGGACATTTCCCTCAGAAGAGGTAAGGGGGCTTTGAATTTATCTCTGAGGGTCGAATTCCCAAGGGAAACATTTCTATGTAGAAATGTATTTTTAATAGTGCTGTTGTAGTAAAAATCCTGCTCCTATTGTAATCCCTGCGTAAAATATTAGCAAACTCCATGTCTGGATATTTAACTGCTGAAAAATTCCAGAGTGGAAGGTGTTTAAAGTCCCACTCCTGCAGTGGAGTGTAAAAGGATAAAGCAAAGCCAGTAAATATTTATGGCAGGGTTTATAATGACCTGGCCTTGCATTATCCCATTTGTTCCAGGCACACCACCAGTGTTGCTGAATGTTTTCCTTCTGTAAAACAACATGTAGGTTAGCAGATTGTGCCTGCAAAAGAAATATTTACTGAGCAAAACAAAACTGTTTGTTTGCATAGTCTAAATATTGGGACTGCTCTGCTGAAAAAAAAAACTAAAAAAAACCACCAAAAAACCAAAACACATAAGTGCATAATTTTGGATGATGTGTCTTTTCACTTTGATCTTCTCTCAGAACCAAAATCAGCCCTGCTGCTCCTGCAGGAGAACAGCCCTTGGCTGGTGAGAGCCTGAAAACAGACATTGTTTATTCCCTGGGCAGGCAGAGACATTGCAGAGCTCAGAGCAGAGCTGGAAATGGGGCTGTGGGAACTCACCTCGTGATAATCAGGATGGGCACTGGAAAAGGAAGGAGGTTGGATGTAAGGAAGGGATTCTTCCCTGTGAGGGTGGTGAGGCCTTGAGAAAGTGTGGATGTCCCATCCCTGGAAGTGTCCAGGGCCAGGCTGGACTGGGCTTGGAGCAGCCTGGGACAGTGGGAGGTGTCCCCATGGCAAGGGATGGAATGAGATGGTTTTAAAGACCTTTCCAGCCCCAAATATTCTGGGATTCTGTGGTGTCGCTGTAGGACACAAAAGAAAGATGAAAGACTCTAAATATTTCAGCAGGCAAAGAGCACAGAAAAAAGGCTTTATTGTCTAATTCTCACTGCCTTTTATAAGGTGTTCCCATCCAGACTGAACATGGTTGGGGAATAGGAATGACACCTCTCTGATCCCATGGGTTAAACCAGAGAAACAGCAAAACACCACCTGGAGAAAAATTGTTCTGAGAAAGGAGAGTTGTGTGCCAGGATTGTTTGGAGAAGGAGCTTTCTTGGGAAATTTTTCCTTGGGACAAAGTCAGCAGGTGCCAGCAGGCTGAAATCCCTCAGACCCAGAAATATCAGGCCCACACTGTGGCACTGAAATATCCATTAAACTATTGTGTACACCCCAAAAGAGAAATTCTTGCTCTCTGCTCGTGTGAGGAAATCTCTGATTTTGACCATTTAACTCTGTAAAAATAATCGTAATTTTAAAAGCCTCTTTGAACCCTTGTAAGGGAAATTTGCTTTTTAAAAGGTTGTGTGTATCAGCTGGCATAGGGTTCTTTGGGAGGAACTCCCAGGATCTGCAAATCCCAAAAATACTGTGAGGGAGGTGAAAAGAGCAGGACACAAAAGGATCAACCTAAATTGTGAGATGCAGCAATAAGAATTTGGAGATGCCATTTGCCAGCCCAGTAACACAAGAGACTTTTACCCGTGTTGTGTTTTCCATATGAACAGCACAAAATTCACCCAAATTGCTGTTTTAACCTTAATTTTGTTGGTGTTTAGCACCGTTCCTGTGAGAGTTTTTGTAGCCCTGGTTCTGTGCCTGAGGTGTTTTGGTTTTCTGAAATTCTTTTCCCAGGGAATTTTCTGTAAACAGGAGAAATGTTTTTGTAGCTGTACCTTTGTTATTCATTCCTTTCCCCAGGAGGGACTTCTCCTTGCTGTCCCTCTGCTCTGACCAATGGGAGTGAAGAGGTTTGTCTTTGTGTCACCAATCCAATTGGTCTGTGTGAAATGGGATAAAAGGGAGACACATCCCAGAAATAAAGGAGTCATTTTCAGCCTCAAAATCTTTCCTCAAACTCTTTTGAGATCTTTCAGTCTCAAAATCTGTGTCATTGTGGTGTCAAACAGCACTGAGTTGTGTCTCCCTCCCCGCAGGGCAGACGGTTTGCAGGCGGGGCACACAGAAACCCTGCTATAAGATCGTGTATTTCCACGACGCCTCGCGCAGGACCAGCTATGAGGAGGCTCACCTGGCCTGCAGGGCTGACGGGGGACATCTGGTCAGCATCGAGAGCCCCGCAGAGCAGAGACTGATCGAGTCCTTCATCAGGAGCCTCCTGCCCTCTGACGGGGACTTCTGGATCGGGCTCAGGAGGAGGAAGGAGGAGGAGGACAACAGCACCGAGTGTCACAGCTTCTACTCCTGGTCAGACGGGAGCTCAGCCAAATTCCGGTGGGTGCCTGGCACTGTGGGGCCTGCGGTGCCTTTGGGAATGAAGGGATTTGGCCAGTTGTCATTTGTCTCATCCCATCCAGGTGCACAAATCACCCTCCTGTTGTTGCTCCATATCAGCGTCTGCTTTAGGCTAAATCCATTTGCTTCTCTTGTATTAATACAGGATAACACTGAGTAGTTATTGTAGTAGTAGTAATAATAACAACAACAATAATACTTTATTGTTGTTGTTTATAGTATTTATTATTATTATTTATTTAATATTATTTTTATATTTATATATATTTATTGTTGGTTTTATTATTAATAATAATAATATCCAGGATGTCTTTTTCCCCTAAACAGTATCTGAGCCTTTAGACCAAGGGAAATAAAACCCAGAATTTGGCCCAAGCAGACCGACTTGGTTCAGCATTTTAATGAATTTTGAGGAGAGGAACCAACTGTGTTCATTCTTCCTTCATCCCATCCGGGTGCACAAATCACCCTCCTGGTGTTCCTCCTCATCAGTGTCTGCTTTAGGATAAACCCATTTCCTTCTCTTGACCACTATGGAGATATAAATGGGAAATATACAGAAAATAAAGGAGAAAAGCATAGAAAAATAGCAGCAGCCTTTTAATTTCTAAATCTTGTAATAATATGTATTAGTACAGAGTAGTTATTTTAGTAGTAGTAATGATGATAATAATAATAATATCCAGGACATCTTTTTTCCCTAAAAAGAATCTGAGTCTTTAGACCAAGGGAAATAAACCCCAGCATTTGGCCCAAGCAGACAGACTTGGTTCAGCATTTTAATGAACTGTGAGGAGAGGAAATGTTTAGTAGGAACCAACTGTGTTCATTCTTCCCTCATCCCATCCGGGTGCACAAATCACCCTCCTGCTGTTGCTCCATATCAGCATCTGCTTTAGGATAAATTGATCATTTTTGGGGGGCTAAAAAGAGAGGAAAGAACAAGTGGTGTGGCCTTAAAAATCTCTGATTAAACAGCTACAAATGAACTGAAGATTCCTGCACCATGGATCCCCTGAAGTCTATACCTAATGTCCTTAAAAATGAAAAGTGTTACTCCTTTCCTGAGGAAATAACATTTTTTTTCCTGTGAGACCGCAAAATATCTGAGCTGCAGGATTTATTGCAGGCATGGAAAACTAAAATCTTCACAGCACTTTTTAGATTTCTGCCTCTTTGTCTTTAGGAACCACAGGATTTGTCATAATTAAATTATAAAAGCAACGACATTGACACCAATTTTCATCCTTATTTCAACCTTACATCATCCTTATATATGTAACAACACCTTGGAATTGTGACCCTTTTTTGCTCTGGGAGCCCATAAGGCATTTCAGCCACTCAGAAATCAACAAATAAAAGGTGGTTGTAGTATTATTTGACAATTTAAATTCTCTGCCATGGTTCAGATATTGGGGGTAGATAATGGGAAGCTGGAAGCAGAATCTGCTGCTAAGAAACAGGCCCAGCTTTGCTGCCTGCCATTGGTGAGACACAGTTATTTGTGCTGAGTGATAAAAGCCAAGGAAAACACCAGGGGAGGAAGGAAGTGAGGGAGGAATAAAGTGTTGGAATGGCTGGGAAAAAAAAAAAACCCTGCTGGAAATGGGTGTTCTCCCATGGTGAATATCTGGAATTATTGATGTGCTTGTGGATCAGCTGGCAGCAAATCCTTGGCAGGCAGGACTTTGCTCCTTCCAGGATCTGGGGATTGAATAATTGGCAAAATCGGGAGATATTTAGAGGTGTTTTCTGAGTTACATAAATGATCCTCTGACTAACAGTGACATTTCAGTGCTCTTTCCTTCCAGGATCAGTGGGGATTAAGCAATTGGCAAAATCAGGAGATTTTTGGAGGTGTTTTCAGAGTTACATAAAATATCCTCTGACTAACAGTGACATTTTGGTGCTGCCTCCTTCCTGTGCACTGCCTGGGGAAGTGGCACAGGTGTGTCTTGTGGGGAGGTTTATTCTTAGAAAACAAGAAAAAAACATCATCTGCAAGACTGTGCGGGTGCGTTTCTGGCAGAGGAAATCAGGTTCTGCTTCAGATTCTTCTTTCTTTTTTTTTTTTTTTTTTTTCCCCCATTAAATAGGTGCCAAAATTTTGCAGTCATTGAGACCAAAAGAGGAAAAATTATGATTTTGCACAGGTCTGAAATTGTGTGGAGAAACCTCTGTGCAAGAGGAGGAGAACTTGGACTTTCTCTACACAATTGCATTTTTTATACTCATTTTTAACTGTTTTAATGTTCAAGAAGGAGTCTTGTCTACAAGAAAATACTGAATTCTAAACCAACAATGCTTAAAGATGTACCCAGGGACCAGAACTGAATCCTTATTTCTGGTTTATTCCATGGTCTCCATGTTCATTCCTAACATTGCCACTACCTTTCAGAAATAATTATTTTTTAAAAAATAAGTTATATATAAATATAATGTATATCAAATTAAGTATCTATTATATATATTTAATTAGATATCTATAATATATATTTAATTGACTATCTATAATATATATATGTGTGTTTATTGTGTTATATTATTTTTATATATGATATTATCTCTATATATCAATAATATAAATTTAATTAAATATATATTAAATACATCTATTTAGTATATCATTTATATAGATTATATTTATTATATAGATTATATATTAAAATATGTAAAATTATATTTGTTTAAAAATAATTGTAAAAATCTGTAAATTGTACTAGCTGAGATCTTTTGGTGATGCTGACTGGGACAGGAAGGAGGGCAGGTTGATTGTGAGGAGCTCAGTCAGCCCTTTGCTTATCGAAAAATCTGAATTAAAAGAACAAATAATTGCATTTATCACTCCCATTTTTCCCAGTGGAAGTGTGAGATGGTGCCATAACCCCTTTAAACCCTGCCTTTTCCCCATCCCAGCTGCTGGAATGCCCTGAGCTGTGTTTTCTGGTGTTTCCCCAGGAACTGGTACGTGGACGAGCCGTCGTGCGGGGGCGAGGTGTGTGTGGTGCTGTACCACCAGCCCTCGGCGCCCCCGGGCGTGGGGGGCCCCTACATGTTCCAGTGGAACGACGACAGGTGCAACATGAAGAACAACTTCATCTGCAAATATGCCCTGGGTAAGGGGGGTTTAAATGTTTAGATATTTCCAGGAGAAGGAATGAGGAGAGCGGTGACTGATAACTAAAATCCTCCCTCAGCTTTGCTGGTGGGACAGGGAAATGTGGGGCTGAGAGATTTCAGCCTGCTAGAGGCTGCTGACTTTGTCCCAAGAAAGCTTCTTCTCAAAACAATCCTGGCAAACAACTCTCCTTTCTCAGAACAGTCTTTCTCCAGGTGGTGTTTTGCTGTTTCTCTGGTTTAACCCATGGGATCAGAGAGGTGTCGTTCCTATTCCCCAACCATGTTCAGTCTGGATGGGAGCACCTTATAAAAAGTAGAAAGAATCAGACAATAAAGAGCTTTCTACACTTTTGCCTTCTAAAATATTTGGAGACTTTCATCCGACAGCAACAGGCAAAGCTTTAAATTTGTGCAACAAATGAGGGAAAAAATTATCCCAGTGTGTCCTATCTGTAGCTGTTTGTGGTTTACAGAAATTCCCTGGGGGGGTTTGTGAAGGGGTTGAGGTCTCACATTGGAAGGACAGTGCTCAGGTTGGAAATCGTGTGTTTCACTCATGAGGAAATTCTGCATTTCTCTTTTCTTTCAGAGAGGCCAACAAAAGCTCCAATAGACAATTCCCGAAGAGGTGAGTCGGACACATTTTTTGGGATTTTTTTTAAACAATTTTACCTTTTTGTTTTAAATTTTTTTAAACAAATTTTAAACCATTTAAAAAATTAAATATAACTTTTTTTTAACAAACACTTCTAGTGGAAATACTTTGACATTCATTGTCAAGGGCACCCAAAAAACATCCTGAGCAAGAAGCTCCCCTGGGCTGTCCCATGCTTCATCCTGCAGGGAAATTCTTACTGCTGAGTTTGGTGATGCTGCAGGGATTGAAGTGCAAGAATCCCAGTGCTCATCACACTTCTTTGCAGCTCTCAGCCTCACTTATTATTTTTATTTTTAAAAAATTTAATTTTAATTATTATTTATATATATAGTATTTTATTATTTAAAATAAATAAATTATTTCTTTTATATATAAATGAAATTACATTGTTATTATAAAATATAAATTATTATTTACTGAACATTTTTATGAATTTTTTTTTAAAAAAACCCATCTGCAGTATTAATGAAGCTGTTTCTTTCCAGCTGTGGCCACAGAGGCCTGGCAGGCAGAATTCCCAGAGGAACGCCGCAGGAAAGGTGCCAATGGAACAGCTGTGGGAGCCAAAGGTGAGCTGTGCTCTCAAAATCTCATTGCAGCTCTTTGACTCAAAATGTGGAAGACTGAACGCAGAAAACAGAAAACAAAAATATTCCCACAAGTATTTCCCAGAACAAAAGAAGGAGGTTGCTCTGGTGGTAAAAATGTTCAAAATCCAAAGTATTTTGGGTGTGAAAAAGCCATTTTTATTAAATCACTTTTGGGTGACTCAACTGTGCATGGTTTGTTTGTACATCTGTGATTAACTATGAAAAACTCACCATTTCTTCTGGTGGTCCTGATTGTTTTTTACCCCCAGAGCCTGTTCAGAGCCTTGCCTACATCCTGATCTCCATCATTCCTGTGCTGCTGCTCCTCCTGGCCATCACAGGCATCTCCTGCTTTTGCCTCCTTGTGAAAAGGTGAGTGACATTTATTGTTCTAAATCACCAGTGACACCCTGTCCTGTTTACAGCTCATTTCACCACCCTGAAAAAAGCTCTGGACAGGAGTGTTTGCAGCCAGAGAAATGCTGAAAATGTGGTGTTGATGCTCCAGCCTGAGTGAATTGTGAAATAAAATTCTAAATAAACACTATATCCTAGGTAAATTGTATTATATAAGTACAACACAAGATATAACATAATATAATATGTATTAGTAAATTATATTTACTTATATTCAAAATAAACATTCTATCACATTATATCCTTTTCTTCCATTTACAGACATGGCAGGCAGGAAATAATATCACCAAGGTTATGATCTTGATGTTTTAACCCTTGTACTTATTAAAGCTTTGAATTATCAGAAGTTCCCCTTCAAAGGCAAAAAAATGCAGCAGTGGGAATAAAAGGGGAGCAATTTGGAGCAAATAATGGTTACCAATGTTCTCTCCTTGCTTTTCCCTGTGTGCACAGGTGCACTGGGGGGGGGAATTTTGGGCGTGTCAGGAGGAGTTCTGCTGGTTGGGATTTTGGGGGTGTCAGGAGGAGTTTTGCTGGTTGGGATTTTGGGGGTGTCAGGAGGAGTTTTGCTGGCCCAGCACCTGAGCTGGCAGCCCGGAGTGTCCCTCAGCAGGTGCTGCCATGGGATTTTCCAGGAGTGCAGCCTGGAATGGCTGGGATTAGGAATGTCCTGAGCCCAGCTTTGCTCAAGGCTCATCACCAAATTACTGTCAAGTTCTGTGGGCTTGATATTTCTGGGTCTGAGGGATTTCAGCCTGCTGGCAGCTGCTGACTTTTTCCCAAGGAAAAATTTCTCAAGAAAGTTTCTTCTCCAAACAATCCTGGCAAACAACTCTCCTTTCTCAGAACAATCTTTCTCCAGGTGGTGTTTTGCTGTTTCTCTGGTTTAACCAATGGGATCAGAGAGGTGTCGTTCCTATTCCCCAACCATGTTCAGTCTGGATGGGAACACCTTATAAAAGGCAGTGAGAATTAGACAATAAAAGCCTTTTTTCTGTGCTCTTTGCCTTCTGAAATATTTGGAGTCTCTCGTCTTTCTTTCGTGTCCTACAATGACAGAGTTCTGCTGTTGGTTTGTGTTTTCCTCTGTGCATTTTATGCTTTTTAATTTATGCTTTCCCCTTTTTCCCTGCCCTCCTCAGGAGACGGGAGCTGGTGGACGTGGCCCAGAAGGGTGACAGTGCCTGGCTGCCACAGCCCAGGAGGGACAGCCCCAAGCTGGACATTTACAGGGTGATCAACAAACAATCTGAAGCTGACCTGGCTGGGGCCAGGCCTGGCACAAAGAATTCCTCCTTCCGTGCCCGGGAGGGGCTGGAGAGCCCCAGGGACACCTCCAGCAGTGGCCTGGGGACACTGGCCAGCACAGAGAGTGGCTTTGTCACCAACGACATCTACGAGCTCTGCGGGGACCGTGTGGGCAGGAGCAAGGAGTCCACCTGGGTGGACAATGAGATTTATGGATATTGAGGAAATGGACCCCAAAAAACCCCACTGGAATTCAGATTTTGAATATCAACACGAGTTGACTTGCACTTGTTTAATAATGATATGTGTGATGTTTGTCCTGGTTGTGCATTGTCCCCTTGTTCTTCTGTTTTCTGGAAGAATGGGGGTTTTTAAAGACCCAAACTGACAAGAATGTAGAGATTTGGCTTTGCACCAAGCCCCCTCCCCCCAGGAATGGCTTGTTGATACCCTGGATTCCTTTTTGTACCAAAGATATGCCTTGAGACTGAAGGACAATCCAAAATCCTTATTTATTTATACCCCTCTCCCTCGTTTAAGGTGCTAAAAGTTACCTGTAATGTGTGATGGAGCTCTGCTTTCCTGGAGATGCTGAGCAGTGGGAACTGGGGAATGAATCTCTTGGTTGGCTTTGCCTGTGTGTGCAACTTTTACTGTGCCTATTAAACTTCTTTATCTCAACCCATGGATTTTCTCAATTTTTACTCCTCCAAGTCTCACCCTCCTTCTGCTGGAAGGGACAGCAGAAGTGGAGGGGGAATGACCAAGCAACCAAAGAGTGCCAGGCAGGAACACAAATATTTCACACCTTTTGTTCTGCTGGTGATTTTCTGGCTCCAGGAGAGCAGAACAAGACTATGAAGCACCTAAAATGTGTTTTAGTTGCCTAAAAGTTGGCTGTTCTTCATTGCATGTAAATAAATAAATAGGAAAATGAAAAAAAAAATCAATTCATAAGCTAGGAAGAAACGAAGAGTTTGGCAAAAAGGTGTTTTAAATGTGGCTGAAACAAGAGCAGAACTGAGTGCAGACATGGCCATCAATCTGTTCTGCCAAAATAGGCAGGGAGAAGTTTGTAGATCTCTGATTTGTTGCTGACTGCTGCAAACACTGAAATATTGCAGTTCACAGCTGTTTCTGCCTTCCTAAATGTCCCAGGTGCTGTGGCTCTGGCTCTGCCGTGTCTCAGTGGCTGCTCCTCCACCAGGACGTGGCGCAAATAAAGCCCTGAAAGGAGAAAGCCCTTTTAAAAATTAAATAATCTTCCAATTGTTTCGAAAACAGCGTCCAGTGGGCAAGAATTTCTCCTGAAAAGCAAATTCCTGATACAGGAGCGTGGTCAGGGCTGGCACTCACAAAATCTGGAGTTTCCAATGCAGTAATGAATGCAAATCAAGCAAAAGGCTGTCCACTTTTAATCTTGTATTCTAGGTCTCTTTATTTATTTTTTTCTTTTTGGCAGCTATTAAGCAGCTTTTAGGCACTGAATAACAGGAGTATGAGTAGGAAGGCTTGTCAGGTGCTGGAGTTCAGGTGTGTAAAGCCATATTTTGGCAGCCAGGTTTGTGCTCCGACCCCTTGATCCACCCGTTGGACTGGGGCAGCGATCTGAGTGCGCCGGGAGTTATTAACGAGAGGGAATTTTATAAATCCCGCTGTTTGCCCCCTCCTTTGGGGCTGTCCCGGCTGCGGGAGGATGTGCGGGAGCAGCGACCACACGAGGGCATGTTCGCTCCACGTCCTGCAAAAGCCGCTCAGCCCCGGCCTTTGGGAGGAGTTCAATCCCTTTCCTCGGAGCTGAGCAAAAACCCATCAAAGGCCGCCGAAAGCTGCCCCGCAAAAGATGTTTTTTTGTGGGTGCAGTTCCTCTCGCACCGTTTTTAAGCCGTGGGTTTTTTTTTTGGTTTTTTTTTGGTTTTTTTTTTTTTTTTTTTTTTTTTTTTTTGTTTTTTTGGTTTTTTTTGTTTTTTTTTTTGGTGTTTTTTTTTTTGGGTGGTTTTTTTTTTTTTTTTTTTTTTTTTGTTTTTTTTTTTTTTTGTGGGTTGTTGTTTTTGTTTTTGCGACCTGAACTTTCCGGCTTTGTGGTGGGCTTTCTGCAGAGGTTTTTTTCTCTTCCCGGCAACAAAAATCTGATTTAATAATTCATTTTGCGCCGGGCTGAGGCTTGAAAGTGGGCAGGAAGCAAACGCTTTAAGGCTGAAAAACTTCGTTTAGAATGACGTGACTGAGAAGGAGTATTAGGTAACGCTCTGTAGGGGGGGAAAAAGTCACTTTCCACACGCCGAGTTTGGATGCGAAGAAAAGGTGAAAGAGGAGTGAAATTTGGCAAGTGGCAGCTCGGGATGACACCACTTGCTATTCAAAGAGGATTCTGGAAGGCTCTCTCACGTACCCATCAATCACTGAAAGGGTGGATGTCTGACTAACCCGAGCCATCAGTTACTCACTGCCAGAACTTCTGCAGGGGATAAATAGAGCAGCAACAGCTCCCTTCTTCTCCATGGCAGCCCGAGGCAGCAGCGTCATCCCAAAATGTCACTCCTTGGAGGGATCTCATCAGCAGTGAAGGACAAGCATTCATTCCTGCACAGGGATCTTCAGTTCCCTCTGCAGAACAGTCATCGCTGCTTGACACAGAACAAAAGTAACTTTTCACCAGGGTGAGGCAGCTTTACGTGTAAAACCTGCCTAAAAAGGGAAAGAACGACACAACTTTGTTCCTTGTGTTCTTCCACTCTTTTTTTTTTTCTTTTTTTTTTTTTTTCGTGCCCAGGCTCTGTTTTCAGCTGTGTCCACTTTGTGTGTTCAAAAAGTTCCGTGGCTGTTGCTGATTCCACAGCTTTGGGATGGGCCTTGGTTAGTCAGGGGAACTCAGCAGAGATTGCAGGGGTGATTCCTGGTCCCCAAATGTCAGACAGGTACCAATCCTCCAGCCTGACATGGAGTAGGGCAGAGGGAGGGACAGGCATGAACTGGAATTTTAAAATGTAAGTGCACACCTAAAGCAGAATCAGTGGGAAAAAAGGAAACTCAGCAGAAAGAGCTTTAAATTTTTTCACACATTCTCAGCTCTGATGGTCCTCAGACCATTTCAGATCAAAGGGCCCAAGAGAGCTTCCAAATCTGCCTTTCCAAATGTGCAGGAAATAAAACTGAAGAATAATTCAGTGAGAAAGGACCTGCAAGAATCCCCCTGTCCATCCGCCTGGCCACTGCAGGACATCACAGAAGTTATTGAAGGGCTTTATTCAAACACTGCCAGGCTTGGGGCACTGACCACCTCCCTGAGAAGCTTCGACCACCCTCTTGGTACAGAAATGCTTTGTGATGTCCAGTCTGGACCTGCCCTGACACAGCTTTGAGCCATCCCCGTGTGTCCTGTCCCTGGAGCAGCTCAGCACCTCCCTCTCCTCAGGAAGCTGCAGAGAACCCGAGGTTGTTCCCCATCCTCCTTTTCTCCGAGCTGGATGGATCCAGCCCTTCCCAGGACAGCTCTGCTCCCTGTCACCTGCTCTGTTACCCTCTCTGGATGTATCCTAAAACATTCACATCCTCCTGAAAGGCTGGGGCCCAGAGCTGCTCAGGATTGTGGGGTGCTGAGCAGGATTTGAGGAGGCTGACAGGCACAGAAAAGGCTTCGTTGTGATCTGGAGGAACTTGGCCCATTGGAAACGCAGCTCAGGGCCAGGGAGGGGGGATTTCCATCAGGAAACTGCATTTGGGACATGCGGGGTCTGATCCAGGTGCAGAATGCTGGGGTCTGTGTGTGGAGCCCCTGGTTCAGGGCTGGACACACCTGGGCTGGACAGACACCTGGGCTGGACGGACACCTGGGCTGGACAGACAGCTGGGGTTGGATGGACACCTGGGCTGGACGGACACCAGTGGTTGGATGGACACCTGGGCTGGACGGACACCTGGGCTGGACAGACAGCTGGGGTTGGATGGACACCTGGGCTGGACGGACACCTGGGGTTGGATGGACACCTGGGGTTGGACGGACACCTGGGGTTGGATGGACACAGGGGGCTGGACAAAAACTGATGGCACTATCCCCGCGCAGTGCCACGGTGTCCCCCGAGGCTGGTGTCGGTGTCCCCCGGGGCTAGTGGCAGTGTCCCTCAGGGTTGGTGGCACTGTCCCCCGGTGGTGCTGACCCTGTCCCCGCGCGGTGCCGCGGTGTCCCCCGGGGCTGGTGTCGCTGTCCCCCGGGGCTGGTGTCGGTGTCCCCTGGGGCTGATGGCACCGTCCCCCGGTACTAGTGGCCTGTCCCCCGGGGCTGGTGTCGCTGTCCCCCGGGGCTGGTGTCTGTGTCCCTGGGGCTGATGGCACGGTTCCTCAGTGTTGCCGGCCGTGTTCCCCGGTGTTGCCGGCCCTATCCCCCGGCGGGGCGGGCCGTGTGTCCCCGTTCTGTGCCCGCTGTCCCCTCACGGGCAGTCCCGGGGCGGGCCGTGTCTCCCCTCTCCGTGCCCGCCGTCCCCTCATGGGCCGTGTCCTCGCTCTGTGCCCGCCGTGTCCCTCACGGGGGTCCCGGGGCGGGCCGTGTCCCCTCCCGCTCTATCCCGGGGCGGGCCGTGTCCCCCCTGTCCCCTCCCGGCGCTATCCCGGGGCGGGCCGTGTCCCCCCTGTCCCCTCACGGCTCTATCCCGGGCGGGCCGTGTCCCCTCACAGCTCTATCCCGGGCGGGCCGTGTCCTCTCCCGCTCTATCCCGGGGCGGGCCGTGTCCCCCCTGTCCCCTCACAGCTCTATCCCGGGGCGGGCCGTGTCCCCCCTGTCCCCTCACAGCTCTATCCCGGGCGGGCCGTGTCCTCTCCCGCTCTATCCCGGGCGGGCCGTGTCCCCCCTGTCCCCTCACAGCTCTATCCCGGGGCGGGCCGTGTCCCCACATGGCGCTATCCCGGGGCGGGCCGTGTCCCCCCTGTCCCCTCCCGCTCTATCCCGGGGCGGGCCGTGTCCCCCCTGTCCCCTCACAGCTCTATCCCGGGGCGGGCCGTGTCCCCCCTGTCCCCTCCCGGCGCTATCCCGGGGCGGGCCGTGTCCCCCCTGTCCCCTCCCGGCTCTATCCCGGGCGGGCCGCTCAGCCGCCGTTGCCATGGCGAGGCCCCGCCCGCGGTGACGCGCGCGGTGACGCCGGTCGGTGGCGGAGGGGGCGGCGCGGCCCCGGGGGCGCCGCGCGGAGCCCGAGCCGGAGCCGCCGCCGCCGCCCCCCGAGCCCAGCATGGTGATGGCCGAGCCCCGGCGGCCCCCGGCGCTGCTGCCCCGCGGGCTCGGGCCCGTCCGAGTCGGCTTCTACGACATCGAGGGCACGCTGGGCAAGGGCAACTTCGCCGTGGTGAAGCTGGCGCGGCACCGCATCACCCGCAGCGAGGTGGGCACGGCTCGGGGGGCGGCGGGGCCGAGCGGGGCCGGGGCTGCCGCCGGAGGCTCCGGCTCCGCTTTTTTTGTCCCTTCCGGCACCTCCCGAGGGGACGCGGCTGTGCCGGGCAGCGGAGCGGCGGCAGCCCCGGCCCCGGGTGGGGAGGAGGGGGGTGGCGGTGCTCGTCCTGCCCGTGTCCTCCCGGGAACGCCTGCCAGGCCTCCGAGGTGTCCCCGGCAGGATGGCACCCCCAGGGTGTCCCCCCGAGGATGTCACCCCAGGGGGGCGGCATCAGTGCCAGGATGGCCCCCCCGGGGTGGCGGCAGCGCTGCCAGGATGGCACCCCGGGGATGCTCCGGTGCAGCTCCAGCAAAGTGTCAAACCCCCTGGATAATTTAGGGTTTCCTGACCTGGGTGATGTGTTTCAGCAGAGGAACTTGTGTGTGTGTGTGTGCTGAATTCTCCAGCACGGCATCCTGCAAGTTCACCAAATCCAACCATTTTTAGCCTCTTTGTTTAACCGCCCCCGTGTATTACCCGGTGATTATTGTTCGTACCTGGTGCTGTACCTGAAACAGAAATGAATGTCAGTCTGCCTGGGTTAAAAAATAAAAATGCAGTCGTGTTCACTTTAAAAAAAAAATGAAAGAAAAAAAAAGGAGGTATCTGATGAGAGTAATGGCTCTGAAGGATCAGCTTCCTCTTGTGTTGTTTTAGGTAGTTTTAGTTGCTACACCTAGAGGTGAGCTTTTTGTACGCCTCTCTTCTGCTCGCTCTCATTGTTGGCTGAAGAAGAGGTTCCTGCGCTGCTCTGAACCTGACAAAAGTCATTAAAATCCCTGTCCCGAGAGCAGCCTGGAAGGGCCTGCAGGTATCCACCGCCCTGGGCTTGTGTGGGGGAATAATTTCCTTTCAGGATGGGGAAAATGCAATGCCCTGAGAGCTGGAGCCCAGAGGAGAGTTAGCAGGGCCGCGCTGTGATGATGGACGAGCTTTGCATCCCAGAGACTGAAAGAAAACTTCTCCTCTTGCCTCGTTTCTCAAGTTCATAATAAACTCGAGTCTGTTTTCTGAGCCCTTCCTTGCTCTTGCTGAAGAGCCGAGCGGTGCCAGCGTTTTCCCTTTTTCCAAGTTTGGTGCCATGTGCCAGAATTGCAAATGCTCCACTTGAAGACACTCGGTTGTCATTCAGCTCTCCAGCCCCTCGTTTTCTTTTGGCAGGCTTTGTGATGGAGATGAAAACTTTAATCTTCGGTTTTATTGTCGTTTTAGAAAGCCGGTGTTTGTTTAGCATTGTTCGAAATGACAAAGGTTACAGAAAACACGGAGCTTAAAAGCTCCCTAAATCCTGGATGATTCTTTCATCTGTGTCCTGAGGAATTGCTGAATTCTGTTAGTCTTGAATTTTATTATTTTTTTTAACCAGCTTTTCTGTCCAGCCTGCAGCTTTTTTTTCCTTCTATGGGATTTTTACAGCAAATTTGCCTGTGCTGGAGGGGTATTTTTGTCAAGGTCTGATTTTTTGAGTCAGCTCTGACTTCTGCAGTGAGAGATGCAAGAGTGTTTTTCTGGAACTGAATTGCTGAGTTGCTTGCTGGAAGCATTTACACAATCTTTGAGGAAGGGGAACCCTGTTAAGATCACTTCTGGTGATGTCAGAGGAAATTAATTCCAGCCAAATACTCTTTGGAATAAGCACTTCCAGTTTGGAGCAGCTCACCTGATTGTTGGGTCCCCGAGCACACCGAGTGGAAATCCTGCTTGTTGATGACTCCACGCTGAAGGGTTTTCTTATTTAAACCTTGTTCTGAACTGTTGCTTAAGTTCCAGTGGAAGAATATTCAGTTTTTAGGTCCTGGAAGGGCTGTGCTGGTGCACCCTCAGGTCTGTGCTACAGGAGGATGCTGTGATGCTGCTGGGACTTGCTCAAAAAACCTGTTTTAAAAGGACTCCTTACCCAAGTTTCTCCTGATTTCAACCCTTTACATCCAGAACCTGTTTGTTGTTAGGCTTTTCTAGCACTTGGGCATTTTGAAATTGTGTTTTATATAATTTTGACCTTTAAAATATTTGCTATTTTTTAAAAAAAACAATTCTGCCTAGCCAAATTAAAAAAAAAAGATGGGCTCTTACTACCTTGAATGCTGCACTTATGGATTGTGTACAATCCATCCTTTTTATGAAGAGGACAGGACTGTTGCCATGAATTGTTGGCAGAGGTGGGAATGAGATGGAAACAAATGTGAAGCGGGAGAAGCACACGGGGTGTGTGTGCAGACAACACCAGAAACCATCACTTGAATTAATGCAACCCCAGCATTCTAAACAACCAAAGGGCAGCGTGAAAGTTGGGAAAAACGAGGGGATTAATAAAGATTTGACCCTTTTTTACTTGCCAGTCCACCCAGGGGGGGCTGAACCCGACCTTTGCTTGGCTTGTTTGGGATTTTTGGTGCCATTTGAGTGGAGGCCACGTGGCGCTTTTTTCCTGCCACGCTCCCTGTTCTTCATCCTGCTGCCCAGAAATCCTGTGATCCCAGGGCAGCTCCTGCTAATGAGCCGTGGAAATGAGCTGAGATTTTTTTTTCCTGGGCAGGAGGAGGAGGAGAGGAGAGAACAGAAATAATTGGAAGAGTAAAAGTTGGAGAAGATGAAGGAGATTTGCTGCCAGTGAAATGGTGTGGGGATGGAATGAGGGAAAGGTTTGGGATAGGTGTGAAATAAGGAAAAGGTTTAGGATAAGTGTGAAATAAGGAGAAGGTTTGGGATAGGTGTGAAATAAGGGAAAGGTTTGGGATAGGTGATATAAGGGAAAGGTTTGGGATAGGTGTGAAATAAGAAGGTTTGGAATAGGTGAAGTAAGGAAAAGGTTTGGGATAGGTGATGTAAGGGAAAGGTTTGGGATAGGTGATGTAAGGGAAAGGTTTGGGATAGGTGAGAAGTCAGGGAAAGGTTTGGGATTGGTGTGAATAAGGAAAAGGTTTAGGATAAGTGTGAAATAAGGAGAAGGTTTGGAGTAGGTGAAGGTGCTGCTTGGAAAAAGCAGGGAATTTGGGAACCCACCCCTAAAACCCTAAATTAATCCCCCCCAAAGGATTAATCCCCTGCAGAGGAGCTCTGCTGGCTGCTCCCCAGGTGAAGATAAAACCTGGATGTCCCTGTGGAGCCCAGATGTGCTTTCACCTGGCTGCTGTTACAGGGAATTTGTATTTTCCTCTGGGGAAAAAGGATGAAAAATAACCCTCCAGCCCCTGATTTGATCTGTGGCACCAGTTCAGGTGTGCTCAGGTATTTGCAAAGTGAATAACTCCAGCAGAGACAGCAGCTCCCTGTGCTACCCAACAAAAAATAGAGTTTTTCCAGGCTGCAGGAAGTGGTGTTTGTTAATTTTAATTCATTTTATCTATTTTAACAACATGCTGGGTTAACAAATCTGAATTTCTGTAACCTGCAGGGACAAAGCTCTGTTTGAATGTGAACTTGTAGCGGGAGGTTGTGTTGTGGTTTTGGTGTTTTGCCTTTTTTTCTTGTTTGGGTGTTTGCTTTTTGCCTTTGTTTTTCCTTTCAAGAACTGAATGAATAAAACAGAAACAATGCAAACTGACAGTTGGAGTAGCTGAGGAGCAGAAGAACTTTCATCTTTCCTTGACAAGCATTTCATCCTCACTCCTTGGCAGCTGCAATTCCCAGATGTCAGGGCAGGATTGAGCAAACTCCAGTTCCCTGGGCCTCCACTGAAAGAGGGAAGGAAATAAGGGCAGTTCCTTGTGTTTTTAAAATGAGAAGAACCCATGAAAGCTGCAAAGATATATTGGAACCCTATAAAAAAACCTGGTGATGGGGGAGATCAGGGAAGGCAGAGGATTCCCTTTTGGTTTTTTTCCCTGTCAGATGAAGGATGTGCTGACTTTACCTATTGAAATTTGGAATTTTTTTTTTTTTTGGTTGTTTGTTTGAAGCTGTTGCCAGTGGCTGTTGGCAAGCTGCATGTTTAGGAAGAAAACACACTTTGGAGATAGGAAACTGCTCCGTGGCTTGAAGGAGCTTCTCCACCTCTAAGAATTACATCCCTTTTCCTGTCATCAAGACACAGCTGAGCTCGTGGACAAAGAGGAGCTGCTGAATTCCCTGTTCCTCCTCACATCCTTGGGGAGGCTTTGCTGGGTTTTAAGTATTTTTCAAGTGGTTCTTGTGTAAAATCTTGCCTGGTCCTGGCAGGATGAAGATGCAGAATGAGCTGAGGTATTTAATTTAATCTGCATTTGAGTGGAGGAGCAGAGGTGGCAGCTGCTGCTGTGCTGCCTCTCTTATAATATTTACATTTTATGGACATATTTAATACACACTTGAAGTTGTGCAAGGCTTGCAAAGAGCAAGGGTTTGTTGTTTTTTTTTTTTCCCTTCAAGTAGATTTTTTTTTTCTGTGCTCAACAGCAACTTTTTAATAGCCCCAAAAATCTCATCATGAGGCAAAGCCTGGTTTGATGTAATGCTGTGATGTTAGTAGGCTAAAAATCTATTTAAATCTATTCAAAAATCTATTTCAATTGGAAATCCAGCTTGTTCTTCATTAGTTTTTAGCTCAGGATATTCTTGATTAGTGGCAGAGCTGTGCTCAGAGTTGTTTCAGGTCCCTGTGGTTGCACAGCATGAATGTGGTGGTGATGGTCACCCAGGGAATGCTGCAGCTCATCAGTGATTATTTCCTTTATTACCAAGTTTTATGCTTGAAATAAAGAGGTAACAAATAGGAGAAGAAGCAAATGATCCACTTGGGATTTTCATTGTTCAGAGCAGTCTCTTCGTAATTTAAATCACAAAAACTTTCAAAGAATGACCTGGAGTTTTTCAGGCTTTGCCACCTTGAGCATCACAGTTCCCTTATGGTTCTCAGCTCCGTGTTTTGAAGAAATAAAAGCTGTGGAATAACTCAGGGTTAATGCTGGAAATTCTGTGTTTATAGATTTAATTCTGTAGGATGTGAACTTCTTTTGATTGATTTTAATGGCTTTATATATCAGAATTACTATAAATTTATATTAGGTTTTGATGAAGCTGTTTTCCTCAAAATTTTGGATGTTTAAAAAAATAGTCCCACACATCTCTTTTGAAAAAAAAAAAAACAAAAAAACCCCCCCCCCAAAAAAAAAAAAAAAAAAAAAAAAAAAAAAAAAAAAAAAAAAAACCACCACCAAAACAAACCCCAAAACTAAAAACAACTTTGTTTGTTTTGGATAACTCAGCTCTGTAAAAGCACATCCTGCACCTTCAAAACAAGCCCAAATTTGCACAAATTTTACAGTTTATTCGCTCACAACAGAATCTCATTTTCCTGGGGACAGACAAGGGGCTTCTAAAGAGGGAAAATCAGAGTGAACTGAAGTCAATAAATAGTTAATTGTGAATTCAGGTGGGCCCATAATCAGTGTTGGAGCAGATAATGAGTTCACCTCCCGTGGATTTCTGTCTCCTGTGCAGCAGCTCTCCCTTGTTCAATAGTTTGTGAAATTCTGCTGTAATTAGAAGCATTTGTGGGACTTACACTGTTTGCTCCTGCTTCGGCATTAATAAAGTGACATTCAGGGTGAACAAACACCATTTACACATTCAGCATTTTCACCCTGGCCATGTGCAGGGGCTGAATTTTCACTTTCTTCTTGGTTTCAGTTTTAAAATTGGTTTTCTCTTGGAGCTTTTTCAGTCCCCTCAGCATCTCTGTCATCTTCCCTTTGCATTTATTGGCTAAAAACAAGGTCAGCAGGGCCAGGATGTGTTTTGTGAACTGACTGAGATGTGTTTCCAAGGTTTGACTGATAAATTTATCTGCAGAGGGATGAACTGCAGATACCCTTTAATGACAGCATTTGAATTAATTAAACATGTCACAGCTGGAACTGCAGGGATCCTCTATGCTTGGATTGTTTGTATGGAGCCAACAGTTCTTCTCTTAAAATGTCATTTTATGGGACTCAGACTTTGTCACCTTGACTCCAGAAATGGGCACCACTGAGCTTTGTAAGGAGATTTTGGTCACTGCAAGTTGCTGATTTAAGAGCAGCTGCAGAACTGGCTTCTCTCACCTGTTCTGCGCCTTCCATTCCATGGAAAATCTGGTTTTTTTCATTGAAAATCTGCTTTTCTCACTGAAAACCTGTTTTTTTCTCACTGAAAATCTGTTTTTTCTCATGGAAACCCTGTTTTTCTTCCCATGCTCTCTTACCTGTTCTGCACCTTCCATTCCATGGAAAATCTGTTTTTTTTCTTGTGGAAAACCTGCTTTTTCTCATTGAAAATCTGCTTTTTTCTCACTGAAAACCTGCTTTTTCTCATGAAAACCATGTTTTTCCTCCCATGCTCCCTAACCTCTTCTGCACCTTCCATTCCATGGAAAACCTGATTTTTCTCATTGAAAATCTGCTTTTTCTCGTGGAAAACCTGATTTTTCTCATTGAAAATCTGCTTTTTCTCGTGGAAAACCTGATTTTTCTCATTGAAAACCTGTTTTTTCTCATTGAAAACCTGTTTTTCCTCCCATGCTGGTGTGGGTGAGAGCCCTGCAGCCCCTTCGAGGGACCCCTGACCCTTCCAATGCTGCCCCTGGTGTATTTTTCAGTCTGGGATTTGTGTCTCAGAACTCCCCAGAAAACCCCCAGGTACCTGGGGCTGCATTATCCCCTTCCTAATGAGGGTAAACTCACCAGGAGCACGTCATGGGGATGTTTTTAAGCCTCATTTTTTTGCTGTTGTTCTGCAGGTGGCAATAAAAATCATTGACAAATCTCAGCTGGACGCTGTGAATCTGGAGAAGATCTACAGGGAGGTGCAGATAATGAAGATGCTCGACCACCCACACATCATAAAACTTTACCAGGTAGGCCTAGAGGGGCTTTTTTCCCCTTGTTTCCCCCTTTCCCCCCTTTTTTCCTGCTTTTTTCCCTTCTTTCCCTCCTTTTTTCTTCCTTTTTTACCCCTCTTTCCCCTTATTTCCCCCTTTCCTTCCCTTTTCCATTTATTTCCCCCATTTCCCCCCCTTTCCATCTTTTTTCTCTTTATTTCCTTTTTTTCCCCCTTTCCCCCTTTATTTCCACCCTTTCACCCTTTTTCCCCCTTTTTTCCCTTTTCCCCCCCTTTCCTTTCTTTTTTCCCCCTTTTCCCCCTTATTTCCCCCCTTTCCCCCCCTTTTTCCCCTATTCCCCCTTATTTCCCCTTTTTCCTCCTTTTTTCCCCTCTCTTAGTTCTGCTAAATAAAGATGAAGATCCCACTTAAGACCAGTTCAGCTTTAAATTAATTTCACACAAAAAGAAACCAAGCACTTGGCCTTTAAAATATGAATATCCCAGGTAGAGGTGGAGCTTAGGGAGTTAAATTTGCTGCTGCCTCGATGGTTTCTCCCCTCGGTTGGTTCCTTTCTGAATGAAGGACAGCACACAGAAGTGCCAGAGGAGAGGCTGAGAGTATTTAAATGAAGTCTGAAAATCAGTAAGATCACTTCAAGGGAAGGTGATGGTTGTGTCCTGCTCACTCCTTCACTCACTGGTCAAAAAATGCATTTGATAAATGAGTTTATTTTTAAAATAAATCCATTCAAATTGTCTCCCTGTTTGCTTTTATTTGTGAGCAGTCTCTGGGGGCTTTCAGGCCTGCTAATAAATAAAATGCAAAATGAAATTCACAGAGGTCTTGCCCATGGTCAGGTTCAGCTCGTGCTTGTTTCTCTGAGGTTATGGAAATAAACCCAAAACAAAATTGTTGAAATCCTGAAGTCTGACATGAGTTTGTGGAGGATTTTTTCCTCTCAGTGAAGCTCTTGGTTATTTTATTTGCCCACATTGGAAGAGGCAGAACTTTCACAGCTTTAGGAGAGAACCATTAAAATAAGGATCCTTTGGGGGATTTGTTGCCTTTTTTTTTTTTTACTCTTCCCACAAGCCCTCATGTGTGATTTGTGCATCCACAGGTGATGGAGACCAAAAGCATGCTGTACCTGGTGACAGAATTTGCCAAAAACGGGGAGATTTTCGGTAAGCAGGAGAATTATTTCCATGTTTTAATGCATTCCTGTGTAAATAAGGATTTTTTTGGCTCTGTTATTAGGGGTTTAATATTTCTGTGCACCTGCAGAGTTAAAAACCTTTCCGTTTTAAATTCCGTTTCCTCTGTTTCAATTGGTTTCCACTGCCTCTTGTCCTTTTGCTGGGGAAGAGCCTTGGCTTTGTCTTGGGACAAAAAATCCTGCTCCTTTGGCTGAAGTGAATCTCAAATCACTTCTGGCTTCTATTTTATTATAATAAAATAATAAAAATAAAAAAACCCAACACCCAAACCCTGCTGTAGGAAGGTGTAGCCAGAGGGTGACACACCAGGCTGAGATAAATTTATAAAACTTAATAATTTTTTTTAATTAACTTAAAAAATTAAACTTAAAACTTTCAATTAATTGAAAAATTTAACTGTAAAAGATTTAAACTTTCTGGCAGAGTTGGCTTTGCAGGATGCTCAGGGCTGGACCTGCAGTAAAAGGCAGCTGTGGATCTTTGCTGCAGAGCCCTGGTGAGATATTCCAGCAGATCCTGGATGTGCTCAGCAAATTCCAGCTGCCTTGGAGAGTTGGTTCCTGTGCCCAGTTCCTGGCCCAGTGCCCCCATCCCAATCCCTGTTTGCACTCTGGTTAATGCACAACCCCCAGTGCTCCAGCAGGGAGAGAGGGGGCTGATCCCACAACAAATGACCTGTTCTGGGCAAGGCTGAAAGGTTTGGAATCTCGAAATACAAAATCCTGACAGGCCAAGAGCCGTAAAAGCCAACGCCAGCTTGGCTTCATTAACTTGTTTGCTGCACTGCTAACAAATGATGGATTAACAGCTCACAGGGCTGGCTGGGGCTCAGGGGTAATTTAGTTTGTGCCTTTGATATCTGACTTCACCTTGATACCACAGGATTTGTCAGTCACTCCGTGCCTGGGTGATATTTAGCTTGCAAATATTATGATCTCCCCTCGCTGCCAGGCTTTTGTTTGTTCTTGTGCTTTGCCAAGTGAAAACCAGCTGAGGGTTGTGTGAGGTGTGGGGTGGGAGCTCTGGGAGGACAATGAGGAGCTGCAGCTCCCGGGGATCAGCTCTGGCCACAGAGAAAAGTTTAAATGGACATATTGCCAAAGTTACAAAGCCCCTGAATGATATTTGAGTTCAAAATCCCCTAAAACACAGGTTAACAAAGCCACTAAATGATATTTGAATTAGAAGTCCCCTAAAACACGGGCTAACAAAGTCCCCTAAATGATATTTGAATTCAAAATCTGCTAAAACATGGGCTAACAAAGCCCCTAAATGATATTTAATTAAATGTCCCCTAAAACACAGGGGACATAGCTATGCTCCTAAATGATCTTTGAATTAAAAATCACCTAAAACACAGGCTAACAAAACCCCCTAAATGATATTTTAATTAAAAGTCCCATAAAACATGGGCTAACAAAGCCCCTAAATGATATTTTAATTAAAAATCCCCTAAAACAAGAGCTAACAGAACCCCTAAATGATAACATGAGCTCCCAAAGGCAGGACTGGAGCTGTGTTGGGCAGGATGCTCCTGCTGGGGTCTCTGACCTTACACACCTGGGTTAGAAGGTCAGATCAATCACTGGCTATAAAATCTCTGTGCCTTTGCTGCTCCTTGGCCATTGACTCCATCCTTTGTGGGGTGTTGGGGGCAGTTCTGGGCCCCCTCCAGCAGCTCATTCTCTGATTTTGGTGCCCCTTAAATCAGGATTTGGCAGTGGGAGCTGTTCCTGTCACGGAGCTGCTGCTCCCCTTGGTTTTGTCCTTTGGAGGATAAATGGAGTTTTCAGTTTCAGGGCTGACATTGGTTTTTTACAATGTAATCAAATATGAAAAACAAAATGTTCTCTCTGCCCGTGACGCAGTGAAACCCAGAGAGAGGTCAGGATGGGCACCTTTGGGGTACTTGTTTTATTTCCACAAATTAAACAATAAAAGAGCTTTTTAACCACGCCACAGCCATTGCTGAGGCTTCAGAGGGAGGAGTGTGATGTGAGCCTTAGAGGGATTAAAGCTTGAAGTATCCAGGATGGTGAAGCAAATTATTCCAAGTATTCCCCATGAGCTGTGTTGTGAAAATATTGTGAAAATACTGACCAGGTAGCTGTAGGAGAAGGAGTAGAGAAGATTTTCCTCTTCTTTTCCATTTTTTTTTTTTGAGGGTTGAGTGGAAGAACAACAAGTTGGACAATGGTTTGAGTTCCCTTGTGCTAATTATTTGGGAGAAATTAAATTTCAGTGTTGTTGCTTGCTGCCAGTCCATTTAAACCTGAATTGCTTGATTTATTATGGTTTGAGTTCCCAGGCTGTGAAGATACTGGTCAAGTGGCCATGAAAGAAGGAGTGGAGAGAAATTTCCTGGTTTTTTCCCATTTTTTTCAAAAGGTTGAGTAGGAGAACAACAAACTGAAAACTGGTTTGAGTTCCTTGGTGCCAATTATTGGGGAGAAATCATTGAGTTTCAATGTTGCCTGAGTCCTTTTAAACCTGGTTTGTTGGAGTTCTGCTGCTTTTATTTCTCATGAGTTCTGTTATAAAAATGTTTGAGAAATACTGACCAGGTAGCTATAAATGAAGGACCAGAGAGAAATTGCCTTATTTTTTCAGAGGGTTGGCTGAGAGAACAACAGGCTGGAAGCTGATTTGAGTTCCTTGGTGCTGATATTGGGGGAGAAATCATTGAGTTTCAATGTTACCTGAGTCCATTTGAACCTGATTTGTTGGAGTTCTGCTGCTTTTATTTCCCAAATTACCATGAGTAAAATATTGTGCAAATATTGTCCAGGTGGCTATTAAAAAAGGGCCAGAGAAAAAAATTCCTTATTTTCTCAGAGTTGGCTGGGACATTAAGAGTCTGCAAACCAATTTGATTCTCCTCATGCTAAAGTTTTTTGGGGAAAACCATTAAATGTCAATGTTGTTACTTGCTGTCCAACCTGATTTAAACCTGGTTTGTTGGAGTTCTGCTGCTTTTATTTCCCAAATTACCATGAGTAAAATATTGTGCAAATATTGTCCAGGTAGCTATAAATGAAGGACCAGAGAAAAATTTTGGGTTTTTTTTTTTTTTTTCCCATTTTTTCAGAGGGTTGGCTGGGATATTCAGAAGCTAAAAATCAATTTGATTCTCCTTGTGTTAATTTTTTGGGGGAAAACCATTAAATCCCAATGTTGTTGCCTGCTCTCCAGCCTGATTTAAATCAGATTAATGCTGATTTATTTTATTTTTCTTGCCCAGATTACCTGGCCAGCCACGGGCGCCTGAGCGAGGCCGAGGCTCGGCGCAAGTTCTGGCAGATCCTGTCGGCTGTGGAATATTGTCATGGCAGGAAAATCGTGCACAGGGACCTCAAGGCTGAGAATCTCCTGCTGGACAACAACATGAACATCAAAATTGCAGGTAATCCGTGCAGCAACACCTTGTTTTGATGGATTTTTTTGTTTATTTTTTATTTATTTATCCTTATTTTGATGGATTTTTTGTTTATTTATATGTATTTTTATTTATTTATTTATATGTATTTAAAATTTATATACATTTTTATTTATTTATATGTATTTTTAATTTATTTATATATATGTAATTTTTATCTATTTATATGCATATTTAATTTATTTATTTATGTATTTTAAGTCGCTCCTCCAGTGATTGGTTCATGTTGCCCGAGATTCCTTCGTGGCTTCCCACTTGAATATTTTTCCCACTTGAATATTTTTCAATATGGTTGGGTGTCAAAGTCCATCCAAATTTCCAATATTAACTTCCAGAAAAAAAAAAGAAAAAAAAATTAAAGTCATAGACATTTTTGTGGGGTGTCTTTAAAGCTTCCAGATGTTCAGGTTAAAACAGAGTTAATCAAATAACTTCTTTCAACATTTAAAAAAAAGACTCAAAATGGAAGCTTATTGATTTTTTTTTCTTCCTTTTTGCATGCATGATTTCACTTTAATTATAAATTTAGACACAGCAGATGTTGCTAGCAATAGAAAGCATTTTCATTACAATTCCACAGCTCCTTCCATGCTGACTTTAGCCCAGAGAGGCTGGGAATGGGTAAAATAGAGAATATTTGGATTTGGGGAACTGTTGAACCTCAGTGTTCAATAGCAGGGGAGCAGGAAGGGAAGGGGAGTGCTGGAAGGAGTGAAGGGATTTCCCTTTCTCAGGCTGGGAGAGGTGAAATGATAAAACATTCCTGATCATCCCTGGATTATTTTCTTTTTTAATTTCCCTCCTGACATTTGTGGCATGGTGGAAGGGCTGTGGTGCCTTTGGAGCCTTCCCCAGGTGGGTTGATCAGCGCTGCCATTTGTGGGGTGTTTTTTCCTTTTCCATTTTTGATTTCATCCTTGAGTTCACCCCCGGCAGCTCCTGGCAATCAGAGTACCTGGGGAATGGTGGCTGAGGGATAATTCATTCACCAGAGCAGTTTACAGTGAGTGAATCCTAAATACAGTCAGGGCTGCCAGCCACCCCCTGGCTCTGAGGAGCTCAAAAAAGGGAATTTTTGTGCTCTTGTTCATCTGTGATTTCTTCCCTGCCTTTCCTGGCATGTTTTTGCCCTCTGGTCTCTCTCCACATCCCTGTGCAGCTCAGGATGTTCAGCCTGGTGGTGTTTTCCAGAGCTCCTCAGGGCTCTCAGCTCCTGCATCCAGAGCTTTTCCTGCCCTGCACGTCCTGAGCCCTTCAGGGCTGCAAAACACCTCCCTGCAAAGCACCTCAGGAGGGCCATGAGCTGTTCTGTCCCTGGGGGTTTCAGTGCTGGAGCTCTGCAGGGACTCCAGTAAAAGCTCTGGAAATGGGAGTGAGGAGATTCCATCAGCCCTGCCCTGCTTCAGCTGCTCCCCTGCTCCACTTCTCCAGTGCACAAAGTTAATTACAGGTGGGCTGGATGCAAATGAGCCCATTAAGTGGTTCTTCTGTGGATCTCAGGTTGTATCAGCTTGTCAGAGGCTCAGCCTTGGCTGCTGAAGGAGCTGGAGGGAAGTTCAGGCTGCTGGAAACTTTGTGGTGCTTTGTGCCCAGTCACTTGTTGGGTTTTTCACTCTAAGGGAGATGGATGATGAACTCCGTGGTGTTTATCTGGGATTTTTGGATTATCTGGTGCTGTGCAGATCCCTGGGAACAGCCTCTCCCAGTTGTTCATCTTGTTCATGGCTCGTTTATCAGGCTGGGGAAGGACAGAGGGCAGGCAGGATCCCAGCTCTGATAGCTGGGGTTTCCTCTGGTTCCAGTAAAATGAGGAATTGGGAAAAAAAACCAGCACAAGAGCTGATGGATTATTTTGATAAAGCTCTTCTTCACTTCCTTTGGTTCATTCTGCTGCTTCCAAGACTTATTGAAGCTTTTTGCTCTTCAAGAATATAACAGTTTTTAGTCAAATGCTGAAACATGCACAGAGTTACCTCTGTATTTCAACCACCAGGAGAATTAACATTCAAAAATGTTCCAAAACCTGCGGGTTCATAAGATTGCCACCTTTGGTGCCTGAGGCTGGACTGAATTCTAATAATTTTGTGCTAATATTGCTCTGAAAGGACAGGGACAGGCAGAATTCAAAGGATCTTTTCTCTCTCACTAACTGGACAAACAAACAGGATGAGTAAAAAACTTGAGGTGAGAGCTTTGATAGGTTTATTTTCTAATAAAATAGGTGGTTGGGGGCAAAACCCTCAAATTTTAGTATAAGCAGCAAAACTGAAGGTATTAATGAGGTAAAATGTCCATTGAGAAGGGAGAAGGTGAGGAATCCATGCCAGGCTTAAGGTGGAATTTGTGCTTAGCACTAGCAAGGCAAACCTGCCTGGTTCTTCCTGTTATAAATGCATATTATATAGTTGGCTTTTTGCAAATATTAACATGAATACTCTATGTATAATAGTACATTATTATGTTTAATTAATAGAATTTAGAAAGGTAATGAATGTGTATTTTTTGATTGTACCAAAGAGTTAACAGTAAAAGACTGGGGTTTTTTCTCCTAAGCCAGAAGGTATGGGGGAAAAGTCATCACCTTGTAACCCTGCAGAAAACACTGCTAACTTTCTGGGGTTTTTATCCAAATGAAAAATAAGCAGAAAACCTCAAGAGAAGGATTTATACCCATGTTACCACATTTATACCCATGTTACCCATGACTCCACAGAATGGAGTCACCCACAAATAAATCTATCAGATGAAATGATTGAGGACAACTCAAAGAAAATGTTTAAATCCTGGATATGTAGCACAGCTGTCTTTAAAAGCAGAGGTCTGAGGGAGTGAGAGGGTGCTGCTGGCAGACCTTGAGCCCAGAGAACTTCACCTAGTCTGTCTCCCAATCGCCTATTTTTATTTTTTATTAAACTTAAAATTTTAAAAGGGAATGGAACTTGTTTTTCATATTCCCCAAGCTGGATTGGTGTGGGATCACATCTCCTTTGGGATTTGCTGCCTTTGGAGGGCATCGCTTGGGGCCATTTCTCACCCAGCACAGCCTTGGCCTGGCAGCAAGAAATCCCAAATCCAGCTGGGAACAGGGAGCAGCTCCTCTTCTCCAGCCCCAAGCTGCAGGAAGAGCTGATGTTTGCAGCAGCCCAGGTAGGCAGAGACTGTTATTTTGAAGGCGGCTGGAGCTGCTGCTGGACAGGGAAATGTGCATTGACGTCAGGAGAGGCTGCTCAGCCCTCGGCCCCCGAAGTGGGTCAGGTTTGTCGCTGCCACAGCTCATACCTTGCCTTTATCAGCACCTCGGTGCCCATTATCTCCCAGGCTCACATTTCTCCCCCGACAAAAGCTCCCTGTGGCTCTCTGCGGATTGAGTTCTGCTCGTCATTTCAGGGAGAATGGATTAATTATAGCTCTGGAGCTCCTTCTCCCAGGGTTCTGGAGGTACAAAATGAGAGGCTCTGGATGCTCAGCAGAAGTTGCAGCAGCTCTGGCAAAGGGAGCTCCCGTTTCTCAGATTGCAAACGGGGCTGAAATCTCAGTCTGTTTCCATTTTTAACGGGAAAACAGATTCCTTTGCCGTGATGTGCGCTCGGGGAAAAAAAATAAAAAATAAAATTATACCTTCGAAATTCAAGATTATTCTGAAGGGGGTCATGAGATTGAGAAACCAAATACCACGACTGTGGAGAGCCAATATTTGCAGATTGCACAAGCACAGAGTTTATTCAACTGAACACAATGCTGCAAATGATGGCCTTTATTTTTGGGGTATTTTTTTTGTCGTTTTTGTTTTGGTTTTTTTTTTTTAACGTGCAGATTCAGGGAAATGTTAAGAAGATCATTCCATTATATAATCTCAGTCCTCTGGTAATGAGCCCAATTTCAGGCCTTTTAGAATTCTGTGGCTGGCATATGTTTGTTTTGTTTTTTGGAGGGCTGGCTTCCCTTGAACATCAGGGATGTTTCCTCTGAAACCCATTTTTTTAACCCATTTTTTGGGTTAAAACTGACCACTTTGCATCCAGAATGGCTGTGGCACATCAGCAATGGCAAAAGAGGAACAAGGTGGAGGATGAGAGACTTGTGATTATTTTGTGCTTAACCGAATCCTGGCCACTCCAAAAAGTGGGACAACTCAACTGACAGTGCAGTAATTAAAAATTGAGGAAGCCCCATGGACCAAACATCCAGGATCTTGACTAAATCCTGATTTTTTTTTTTTCTTTAAAAGGGTTTTTCATGGATGCTGTCCATGCTGGAGTGCTTACAAATTGTTTCCCAGCCATTTGTGTGGGAAGAATAATGGAAACAAAAAGGGGTGACCACAGGAAGTTGTGTACCCTAACAAATAACTGATCTCCCCCACCCAGGGAAATATTTTGTCCAACAACAGAACAAGAACCGGATTTTTTTAAAGCTGAGAGCCAGTTGCTGACATACAGAGCACTGGTTTTAATTCCTGCAGGACATGAGAAAGCCCAGTGCCAGTCAGGAGGTGTCTGGCAGTGCTTTGTGTTGTCAGTGCATGCCGAAATTCAGGATTCTGCTGTTTCATTGATCATAAAAAGGGGGAGAAATTGAAGATTTAGGAGTGCAGGGCTAAGGCAGAGCAAGGAAATCATTTTCCAGGTGTGTCAGACAGGCACAGGGGCTGGGGAGGAATTCCCAGTGCTGTGCCTGAGCCTCCTTGGCTGCTCCTTCTGGTAGCAATTCACAGCCCTCTCATTCATGGATTTGCCTAATAAAGCTCAATCGTCTGTGCTGTCAGCAGAGCTCAGAGCCAGCCAAGAGCTGCTCTTCCACCCAGTTAAACACTGAGTTCTGCCTCCTCCTGCCCACAGGGGCCGGGAGCAGCTCCAGGGTGTCCTCGCTCCCTGAGCTCCTGTGGGTGACAGAAACAAAACCAGGGTGTGTTATGAAATTAATCACCTCAACATAATAATGACATAAAAACCTGAGGCTGCTCTGACATGTTCTTTTTGCTGCTCTGATTTTTTCATTCATTTTGTTGATTTCTTCAAAGAGGTGACTTTAAACCCCAGCCTGGACAGGCAAAAAATTCCACTTTTTATTTAGGATTTGAAATCCTTGTGCTCCCAAGCAGGTCAGGCTTTCTTTAGCTGCGCTTACAAATAAATGTTCTTGTACTTGTGAATCTGATAGGAAGATTTATGAGGGTGGCACCCGAGTGAGAGCTGCAGTTCAGAGATAAAAAAACCTGATGTTTATCTGCAGCGCTTACGAGGATGTTGAAAACCTGACAAATCCGAGCTGAGTGAGGGGAGAAATCAGATTTTAACGACACCTACACGGAGTGGCAGAACGTTCCTGTGGAGAGGAGGGACGGCTCCGTGTCTCCCAAAGCATTGTCACGGTTGCCAAGCCAATTCTGTGCGGAGAAAAGTCTTCTCAAAAGGGAATAATGATTATTTAAAAAATCACTACAGGAGTCTGGCTGTGATGGGGGAAAAGGGGAGAAAAGGGGGAAAGTGGAAAAGGGAAAGAAGGGAAAAGAGAAAAAAAAGGGGGAAAAATGGGGGAAAGGGGAGAAAAGGGGGGGAAAGGAAAAGAGGAAAAAAGGGAAAAGAGGGGGAAAATGGAAAAGGGGAAAAAATGGGAAAAAGAGGAAAAAAGGGAAAGGGGAAAAAAGAGCAAAAGGTGACACAGTGATTGGGGGGTTGCACAGAGGGATGGGGGGATTTGGGGTCAATTCTGTTGTGTCCCCCCCCCCGTGTTATTCAGTGTTGCAGAGCTGCAGGAGGATGGGGCAGGAAGGACAGCAGGGATGTTCCATCCCATTCCATGCCGTGGTTCCTGCAGAAGTTTGGAATCTGAGCCGGCCTTGGCCGCTGGCAGCCCCGGGCTGGGTGACGTCCCCGGGCCCTGGTGGCGTCACTGTCCCTGCTCTGCAGGACTCTGCTGGTCCCTGACCTTCAGAGCAGCCCTGGCAGCCAGCCTGGCTGGCAGCACCCAGCAGGGCTCCCTTTGATGGTGCCCGGGTCCCAAAAGTTCACCCTGCAGGCTCTGGGGCTGTGCTGACCCCGATCCCAGGCAGGATTTGGGGCTCTGCATGTCCCAGGGGTTTAGGGGAGTGTAAAATGTTCATTCTTGGCTCCAAACTCCCCTGCACTCCTGGTGTTCCCAAAACTGCTTCATTTTCTGAGTGATCCTGCAGGGAGAATTCCATTGAAGGGCTGCTGGAGCTCCTGCCAGGAAAACAGCCCCTGTTCCTTCCCCCAGAGCTCAGTGTCAGCTCCAGCTCTGCTCTGCTGCCCTAAACCAGCTCCAGGGTGACTTTTCCCCGAGTCTTTGTTCAATTTCTCTCTGTTTCTCTCATTCTGAGCGTTCTCTCATGGTTTTCTGGCTCCCCTGAGCAGCACAGGCAGCAGGAATGGGGCGGTTCAGCAGAGCCTGTGAAAACCAGAGGGTTTATCAGCTCTGCTATCTGCTGGTCAGCACTGCCAGCATCCCTGGGAGCATCCAGGGCTGGATCTACAGCCTGAGCCCTGTTTGTCACCTCACAGCATCCCTGGCACAGTTCAGGGCTGGATCCACAGCCTGAGCCCTGTTTGTCACCTCTGTCACAGCATCCCTGGGAGCATTCAGGGCTGGATCCACAGCCTGAGCCCTGTTTGTCACCTCTGTCACAGCATCCCTGGGAGCATTCAGGGCTGGATCCACAGCCTGAGCCCTGTTTGTCACCTCACAGCATCCCTGGCACAGTTCAGGGCTGGATCCACAGCCTGAGCCCTGTTTGTCACCTCTGTCACAGCATCCCTGGGAGCATTCAGGGCTGGATCCACAGCCTGAGCCCTGTTTGTCACCTCTGTCACAGCATCCCTGGGAGCATTCAGGGCTGGATCCACAGCCTGAGCCCTGTTTGTCACCTCTGTCACAGCATCCCTGGGAGCATTCAGGGCTGGATCCACAGCCTGAGCCCTGTTTGTCACCTCTGTCACAGCATCCCTGGGAGCATTCAGGGCTGGATCCACAGCCTGAGCCCTGTTTGTCACCTCTGTCACAGCAGCACCAGGAGCTCGAGGGGAGAAGCACCAGTCTCTGTCTCTAAGTTGCTTTTGCTTCTCACCCCTGAATTATAAAAATTCTGATTAAGATCTGGTCCTGTAGGAAGCCATAAAAAGCAGCATTTTAGAAGAATTGTTTTGGTTTTGGGGCTGGTAACCCCGAGGGCTGCAGACAGTCCCGGTAGCAGTGTCCTCCCCAGCAGAAGTCCCCGTGGTTTCCCTGCCTGTTGCTCTTGGCACAGCTCCTTCCCTCCAGCTCCAAAGCCTGTCAGAATTTGTTGTGTATTCAAGGCTAGAAAGTACCTAAGGAAAACCCAGGAAATCTCAGATTATCTCTTGGCAAGTCAGTAATCTCATTTATCTGCCCTGGCTGTCGGGTTGTTGAATTTTAATTGTTTGTTGAATTTTAATGATGGCTCTTTACAAGTTTGCTCAAAGCTCCTCCAGGTTGTGAAGGTTTTGCAGAGTTTTAATAATCTCACAAGGTGAAAACACTAACAGAAAACATCCAGCACCTGATGGTATTTTACACCACAACGACACAGACTCTGAGATTCAGGAGGCTGAAAATGACTCCTTTATTTCTGGGCTGTGTCTCCCTTTTATCCCATTTCACACAGACCAATTGGATTGGTGACACAAAGACAAACCTCTTCACTCCCATTGGTCAGAGCAGAGGGACAGCAAGGAGAAGTCCCTCCTAAGAAAAAAACCCTAATAATATAAATACAGTTACAAAAACACTTCTGTTTACAGAAAATCTCCTAAAAAAGGAATTTCAGAAAACCAAAACACCTCAGACATAGAACCAGGGCTACACAGCATCCCCAGTATTTTCAGTGGGAGTCCCCCACAGAAGGATTTGGGATGGGATCATGTAATTGTTCCTTGTGGTGCAGTGGAAGCTTGGAGTGACTTTTCCCTTTGTTTGTTTGTTTTTTTTTTCCTCCACAGATTTTGGCTTTGGGAATTTCTATAAGAGTGGGGAGCCTCTGACAACGTGGTGTGGGAGCCCCCCCTACGCAGCCCCAGAAGTGTTTGAAGGGCAGCAGTACGAGGGACCCCAGCTGGACATTTGGGTACCAAATATCCTTTATTTACCTGCACTCCAGTCAGCCTTTGGGAGGCTGGAATGAATATTTTATTGTTCTTGAGGTGCAGATATGTAATATTTGATTGTTCTTAAGTTGCAGATCTGGAATATTTGATTTTTCTGAGGCTGCAGGTCTGAAATATTTGATTTTTCAGAAGCTGCAGATCTGGAATATTTGGGGGTTTTTTTAAGCTGCAGATCTGGAATATTCAACCGTTTCTAAGCTGCAGATTTGGAGTATTTGATTTTTCTTAACCTGCAGATCTGGAATATTTTATTATTTTTTTAAGCTGCAGATTTGGAATCTTTGATTGTTCTTAAGCTGCAGATCTGGAGTATTTGATTTTTTTTCTTTTAAGCTGCAGATCTGGAATACTTGATTTTTCTTAATCTGTAGATCTGGAATATCTGAATTTCCTGAAGCTGCAGATCTGGAATATTTAAGCTGCAGACAAGTTGTTCCTCTTCAGGTTTATTCCTTGAGTGCCATAAACCCCTTGACCACTGCCTGGAATTGGGGAATTACCTGGGTTCATGGAAATTACCTGTCCAGGTGGCTGCTGAAAGTGCACAGCAGGTGGATCTTAGAGGGGAAAAAACCCTCTGGCTGGATGAATGAAATTTGCTTTTTTTTTCAGTGCCTTTTTAGTGTTTTCTGGGCTCAGTGGGAATGGAACCTTGGTGAGGTTAAAGGGGCTCTGGGGGAGAGAAACCCAGGAGAGAAGGAACTGCTCTGCTTTGATCTTGGGGCTGGAAATGAGTTTGTTTGTGCCCCCAAAAAATCCTCCAGGAGCTGCTGCCTGCCTTGGAGTTGGTGTCTCTATGTGGATTATTCCAATTGAGGAGGGGAGAGCAATCCCTGCTCTGATTCCTGCAGTGGGAAAGGGACTAAAAAGAGCTGCAAAATTCCAGAGCCTGCTTTTCCCTCCTCATCTGGAGTTTTTTATTTTAATTTTCTGATTTTATTTTATTTTTTTGATTCGGCAGCCTCAGGTTTGCAGGGAGAGCACTGCACACAGCCTCACCCTGGCCCTGACTTTTTGGCCAGGGCAGCTCTGGGCTGTTCAGTTAATTCCAATTAATCCAAATCACCCTCACAAATAAAATCTTGGCGAAGCTTTTCATGCAAGTCAATAAAAAATGTGCTTTTACCTACATTTACCTGGCCGTGGGCTGGTTCTCTGTGTACATAAGCACCTGATAAATACTGGTTTTTAAAAAAAGGCTCCAGCCTTCCTGGACCTTTGGGAGTTGGTAAACACAGAGCAGACGTCAGCCAGGTGACACTGTGCACGTCAGAAGGGAATCCCTGAACTTTCATATTCCTTAAATACAAAAGGTTTATATGTATAAATAATATATAAATCATTAACAGGCTCTCTCTGCCCACAGAAGAGGTGTTGGTATTTCAAATAAAACCATCTTCACTTCTGAGTTAAGGATTCTGTGAAGGTGCTCAGCTTGCAGCAATCCCCAGTTCAGCTTTTTTGACACGATTTTCTTTTAAAAATCTCTATTTAATTGTAAAATCTCTGTGTTTTTACAGAGTTTTGAAGTCAACACCTACTTTTTCCCCTTTGAGAGACCCAGAGCTGTGCCAGGCTGGTGTGGTTCTCCCATGGAGTGTGGCACTGCTGTTTTTTTGGCAAGAACATTCCCCCTGGCACTGCCAATTCTTCACTGCATCCTTCCAGGAATAAGCAATTGGAGCTCTCGCCCATAATTTCCCCTTTTGCTCACATTAAACAATCCCCTGAACTGTTCATGGAAACTCCTCCCCACAGGCTTTTTTGCAGGCTTTAAATGTAAAATATTACAGCTTTTCACTCGGAGTGGCTGCTGTCTGAGGGTTGCTTTTGTTTGGGCAAGGCTGAGATTAATAAAAATAGCTCGAATTTTCAGCTGAATTTGGGGTTCACAGGTACCACTCAGTGTGCACCTCCCTCCTTTTCATCTAAATTCCCTTTTTTTCTGCAGAAAATAATTCTTTTTGTGGCAGGGCTTGGCTTGAACCCTCAGAGACCCTGCTGGCAGCTTGGAGCTGAGCTGAAAATTCTCTTTTTTTGTCCCCACAGAGCATGGGGGTGGTGCTCTATGTCTTGGTGTGTGGAGCTCTGCCCTTTGATGGACCCACCCTGCCCATCCTGAGGCAGAGAGTGCTGGAGGGAAGGTTCAGGATCCCTTATTTCATGTCAGAAGGTAAAAGTGGCGTGGTTTCACTCACTTGGTGTGGTTTGAATAAATTCTGGGAGAACCAGGAGATGGGCAGGGAGGAATGGCAGTATTAACCATGAAGAATTTGAGCTTTTCTCTGCTTTAATGTGATTTTCAGTCTTGTTTTGGGAGATTTTACCAGCAGTGATGCAGCTCTGGGCTGGTAGATCACTGAGCAAGTTTATAATTCTTATTTTTTCCCCTTCACCAACAGAGTGTGAGCACCTGATCAGGAGAATGTTGGTGCTGGACCCCTCCAAACGTCTGAGCATTGCCCAGATCAAGGAGCACAAGTGGATGCTGGTGGAAGTCCCTGCCCAGAGGCCCATCCTTTACCCCCCAGGGGAGGAGAACGAGCCCTCCCTGGGCGAGTACAACGAGCAGGTGCTCAGGCTGATGCACAGCCTGGGCATAGACCAGCAGAAAACTGTGGAGGTAAAGCTCAGATGGGGGTGAAACACACTGAAATAGGGGTTAAACACACTGAAATGGGGGTGAACACACTGAAATGGGGTTAAAACACACTGACATGGGAGTAAACCACTGAAATGGGGGTGAAACTCGTTGAAAATGGGGGTAAAACACACTGAAATGGGAGCAAAATCACTGAAATGAGGGTGAAACTCACTGAAATTGGGGTAAAACTGAAATGGGAGTGAAACACTGAAAATGCTGGTAAAACACTTAGATGGAGGTAAAACACCTCAAATGGGGGTAAAACACACTCAGATGGAAGTAAAACGCTGAAATTGAGGTAAAACTCATTGAAATGGAGGTAAAACACTCTCAGATTGGGGGAAATACACTGAAATTGGGGTAAAACACTCAGATAGAGGTAAAACACCTCAAATGGGGGTAAAACTGAAATGGGGGTAAAACACACTGAAATGAGGGTAAAACACTTAGATTGGGGTAAAACACTTAGATTGGGGTAAAACACTGAAATGGGGGTAAAACTCACTGAAATGGGGGTGAAACTGAAATGGGGGTGAAACTCATTGAAAATGGGGGTAAAACACACTGAAATGGAGGTAAAACACTGAAATGTGGGTAAAACTCATTGAAATGGGGGTAGAACACTGAAATTGGGGTAAAACACACTGAAATGGGTGAAACTGAAATGGGGGTTAATCACACCGAAATGGGAGTAAAATCACTGAAATGTGGGTGAAATACACTGACATTGGGGTAAAACACACTGAAATTCAGGTAAAACACATTGAAATGGGGGTAAAACACACTCGGAGGTGAAACACCTCAAATGGGGGTAAAACACTGAAATGTGGGTTAAACTCACTGAAATGGTGGTAAAAGTCACTGAAATGGGGGCAAACCACTGAAATTGAGGTAAAACACACTGAAATGGGGTCAAGCACACTCCAGAGTGGGGTTGGATAAATCATTAACTTGGCAGCTGGAGAGAGACCAGGGGGAATTAGAAAATAAATTCATTTTCAGGTTTTAAGAGGGTGGTAAAAGAGAATCAAAGTAACTTTTGAGCTTTTAAGAGGGTGGTAAAAGAGAATGAGGAAGGAGCAGGAAAGCACAGAGCAGCTGATGTGTGTCTGCCCCATCCTGGACACAAATGCCAGGATTCCCTGTGGAGTTAACATGATTTCCTCTAGGGGTGGGAGCTCAGTGCAGGCTCAGAATGGAATCTCTGAGTGTCCCATCTCTCTGGGAGCTCACCACAATTAGGATTGATGTTTTTCTGTCCCTGCCACTCTGCTTTGAACCCTTCTCAAACACCCAGAGCAGCTTTTGCCTTCCCCATCACCTCCCAAACCTGCCCCAAATCCCATTTTCTCCTGGCAGAACACCAAAAAACCCAACAGCCATGGGGCTGCTCCCACATTTTCTGTGCCTCTCTCTTTGCAGTCCCTGCAGAACAAGAGTTACAACCACTTTGCTGCCATCTATTACCTGCTGGTGGAGAGGCTGAAGTCGCACAGGAGCAGTTTTCCCGTGGAGCAGCGCGTGGATGCGCGGCAGCGCCGGCCCAGCACCATCGCCGAGCAGACCGTGGCCAAGGTCAGCCCCCTCCCGGCCTCTTCAGCCTCATCCCCTTCCAAAATCCTGCCCTTCCACCTGCAGGCCCTCCCTGATGCTTGGTGTGGTTCCATCCTGGAGAGTGAAATGCAAGGAGTGGGTTTGGGTTTGGCGAGGATCTTGTTTTTATCCTCAATTCCCAGTTCATCTCCTATTAAAGGTCCTGTGCTTGTGCTCCCAACTGGGAGAATTTGAGCTTGGCTTTAGTGGGAATTTTCATTTTTAACCTCAGTTCCCAGCTCATCTCCCATTGAAAATCCTGTGCTGCTTCTCCTAACTGGAAGAATTTGGGTTTGGCTTTAGTGGGATCCCCATTTTTAACCTCAGTTCCCAGTTTGTCTCCCATTAAGGGTCCTGTGTATGTGCTTCTAGCTGGGAGAATTTGGGCTTGGGTTTAGCAAGGATCTCATTTTTAGCTTCAATTCCCAGCATGTCTCCAGTTGAAGGGGAAATCCTGTGCTGCTTCTCCTAACTGGAAAAATTTGGGTTTGGCTTTAGTGGGGATCTCCATTTTTAACCTCAACTCCGAGCTCGTCTCCTGTTGAAGGGAAAGTCCTGTGCTTGTGCTGCCAACTGGGAGAATTTGGGTTTGGATTTAGCAAGGATCTCATTTTTAACCTCAATTCCCAGCTCATCTCCTGTTGAAAGGAAAGCCCTGTGCTTGTGCTCCTGACTGGAAGAATTTGGGCTTGACTTTAGTGAGAATCTACATTTTTAACCTCAGCTCCCAGTTCATCTCCAAGCTTGGTTTAGTGACAGAAAGTCACAGAGAACATTATCAATTTGAAGATGTATTAAAGGCAGGTGGAGCCAGATGAACAAGGAGGAATAAAACACCTCTAGGAGGGGACTCCTTGTACTGAATTCCTGCATTTTAGAGCCACATCCCCACTTTTTTCTCCAGTCACAACCTGACACTTGTCCCAAGGATAATTTGTTTTCACACTTGGTGGCACCACAGCTCCTGGCTGAGGCTGATGGTTTCCTTTTGGCCGGGGTTTGGACACTGCACTCCAGGAAATAAAGGTTCAAAACCAGGGAAAAAAATATCCCTGTTTTCCTAAGTTTTAGAGATTCCCTAAAAAATGCATTGAAACCATTCCCGAGCCTCCTGGTAGCAGTTGGGGTTTGTACTGAATATAAAAAGGGATTTTAGAGCACCAGAAAGCCCCAAAGTCTGTCTGTGCTGCTGGGAATAACTCAGCTTCAATAACTACTGAGCTTAATGACATTTGGGGTTGGCCTGGCTGCTTTGGGGGTGGAAATGTTGGGTTTTTATTTTCCAAGTTTAAAGGCTAAGAATGCTCTTCATCCCGACCCAAGAAATAAATCTTGCACTTCTGCTTTGGCTCTGAGCTGCACATTGTTGGATCTGTGACTTGGGATGTTGCTCCCTACCTAAAACTCTTCCAGTTTTTGAGTTCCCTTCCTAAAACTGTCCCAGTTTTGAATTTCCTACCTAAAACTCTTCCAGTTTTGAGTTCTCTACCTAAAACTTTTCTAGTTTTGAGTTCTCTACCTAAAACTGTCCATTTTGAATTCCCTACCTAAAACTGTGCCAGTTTTTGAGTTCCCTACCTAAAACTCTTCTGGTTTTTGACTTCCCTTCCTAAAACCTTTCCAGTTTTTGAGTTCCCTACTAAAACTGTCCCAGCTTTTGAGTTCCCTACCTAAAACTCCTCCAGTTTTTGAGGTCCCACCTAAAATTCTTCCAGTTTTGAGTTGTTAATTTCTGTTTTTTCAGGCACAGGCCGTGGTGCCCTCGGTGAGCCTGCATTCCCCAAATCCAAGGCTGCTGCAGTCTCCAGGGCTCCCCTCAGCCTCAGGAGCAGAAACTTTCTCCTTCCCTCCCTCCAGCTGCCAGGGAGAGGCAGCTTTTATGGAGGAGGAGAGGGTCGAGACACCAAAGGTACAGCTTGAATTCACTCTATTATTTATTTCTTTCTTTTTTTTCAGAAATTATTCCAGCTAAAAAATATCATTGTCTTTTAAAAGCACAGCAGTGCTTCCTGAAATTTGAGTATTTAAGCAAAAAGCAAAAGTTGTAGGTATTGCACATTCTCTCTCTCTGTGACTCTCCACAGCTCTGTCTTTTTTCATCATTCTTGGTTTATGTTCCATTCTCACCACACTGCTGTTGGAAAGGGGGAAAAAAACCCCAAAAAAGTGAATTTCTTTCCCTTGTTCTTCTAAAACACATTTTCAAGAGCTCTGAAGACTCTTCCTTCTCACACAGAGGGGTTGTGGATGCAGCTGAAGTGTCCAAAAGGAGCTCTAGCCTGATCTGGAGGCAGCAATTAGACGGGGGAAAGAGCTTAAAATAATTACATTTATGAAGTATGTGACTCTCATAAAACTTCTGTTGTTTCCTCTCACGTTGCACCACATTATAACTTGAATTTCAGCAGTTTTATCCTGCCTGGTGCCAGCTGGGGTTTGATTCCTGGCTGCCAGTTTGAAGGGTTTATTGCTCCCTGGTTTGTTCTCAACACCAAGAGTGTGGCCCTGACTCCTTGTGTGGTCTCTGGCAGCTGGAAAACACAAATTTGGAAGTTCAAAAGCACTTCCAAATTAACATTTCAGGCTTTATTTTGCTTTAGGAGGTGCAGTTTGGCCAGGGGAGGTCAGCAGCTGGGGACAGCAGTGAGGTGTCAGGGGAATATTCTGAATTTTTGTAGGACAGGAACCACTCAGGGCTCTGGACAAACTGCAGGAGCCAAGGTGGGGTTGGTTCTGCTCTTCCCTCTGCCAGAGCAGTGCCAGGCTTTGGAGGGGAAAAGTCCCAAGTGGGGAAGGAAGGTGTGCAAGGAATTAAATTTAAGAGGTAAAATCCACACAAATCAAAGCAGAGGCAGAGTTTTCCTGTGCAAGAATCATCATTTTCCTGCAGTTTAAATTATTTATAGCTGTGCCTTGAGATTTTCCTACCAGTTGTTAAGAGTTGCTGTCCGTGCAGTGAAACCTCTTTTCCAAACTGCTCCTCCTGTTCAAAATGCCAAAGGACTTGGAGGAGAATTCAGAAATGGCTCACATAAAATGGCTTTACATGAAACCAGCTGCAGCAGAGCCAGGTTTTGTGGTTAAGGATTGTGTTTTTTCCATCTGTGTTTTACCCAGTGTTCCTATTTGTGTAGTAGGACAGATTATTACAGGAAATATGGATAATTACAAATAATTACAGGACAGAGCCTCCAAAAGCTGCAGGACATGGAAATATTTATAAATGAAAAATATATCGATAATAGAAATAGAAGTATGACTATAAATATAAATGTAAGTATAAATATAAATTAAATATATATATAAATAGAAATGTAAGAATAAATATAAGTATAAATATAAATGTAAATGTAAAGATAAAGATAAATTGAATGTTGATATAGATATAAATTAAATATCTATATAGATAAAAAGAGTTATTTATATAAATATAAATTAAATATTTATATAATTATAAATGAAAATTTAGAAATATTTTTTGCCTAAAACCCCAATAATTTCATTTGGCAAAGAATTAGTTAAGGCATGGAATGACCCATGACAAACTGGCTTGGATAATAAAACCAGAATTAAAATCTTAGGAGCAGTTTAGGTTGGGGAGGTGCCTCCAAAGGTCTGATCCAGAGCTGTGGGAGGGGAAATCCAAGGAGGGAGATTCTGCAGCTTCTCCAGGCAACCTGTGTTTGCAGGGGAACAACATTAATCAAGCGGACTCGTGCTGGAAAAAAGGTGCATTTATGGAGTTATTCCTGAGCGCGGCCCTGCAAGGATGAAATACAAGGCTGGGGTTTTTTGGTTGGTTTTTTTTTTTTTTTTTCCTGCTGTTTATCTGAGTGTGATAAATGAGTACAGTAGGTAAAGGAAGGGGGGAGTAGCAGCAGTGCACATTCCATAAATATTTTATAGTTGTGACTAAGCTGTTAAAGTTCTTAATAACTCAAAAAAAAAAAAAAAAAAAGCCAACAAAAAACAAAACAAGAAAACAACCAACCAACCAAAAAAAAAAAAAAAAAAAAAAAAAAACAACCAAAACAAAACCAAAAAAACCCACCAAAAAACCCCAAAAATGAAAAAAAACCCAAAAAACAAACAAACAAAAAAAACACAAAGAAAACCTCCTCCCAAAAACCAAAAAAACCAAACCCAAAAATAACCCCCCAGAAACCCCAAACAAACAAAAAGAAAAGAAAACCACAAAAAAAAAAAAAAAAAAAAAAAAAAAAAAAAAAACCCACAAAAAACCAACCAAACAAACAAAAAAACCAACAAAAAACCAAAACAAACAAACAAAAACAATAAAACACCTCAGCCCTGGAGAGCAGAGAACTGTGGGAATAAAAATACCTCGTTTTAGGGAATTGAGTGTTAAGGGAGCATAAATAGGAAATTAAGATTTGTACATGATGAGTCTTAATTAACTCAGAATTAAAGATCCCAACTGCCTTCAGGCCAAGGATTTCCTGCCTTTGGGGGTGATTCTTTGGGGAAAGCTGGGCACAAAGTTGGGCACCAAGCAAAGCTGGGCACAAAACTGGGCACAAAACAAAGCTGGGCACAGAGCTGGGACCAGAACTAAGCTGGATGCCCAACAAAGCTGGGCACAGAGCAAAGCTGGGTTCAATGCTGGGCATAGAACAAAGCTGGGCACAAAGCAGAGCTGGACACCAAACAAAGCTGGGCACAAAACAAACCTGGGCACAGAGCAAAGCTGGCACCAAACCAAGCTGTCCCTGTCCCTGTGTCCCAGGTGAACGGCTGCCTGCTGGACCCCGTGCCTCCCGTGGTGATGAGGAAAGGATGCCAATCCCTGCCCTCCAGCATGATGGAGACCTCGATTGATGAGGGGATCGAGACAGAAGGAGAGGCAGAGGAGGACCCAGCCCAGGCCTTCGCTGCCCTGCAGGCGGCTCGAGGGGGGAAGAGGCGTCACACCCTGGCTGAGGTCACCAACCAGCTGGTGATGGTGCCAGGCACAGGTACAGAGCTCAGCTCAGGGCTCATTTCCTGCCCCAGAGCTCAGTCTGATCAGCTGGGGATGGAAAACACAAGGGTTTATGACTACAAGACAATTTGTATTTGCTAGAAAGGACAAAGGGGAAAAAATATCACAAAATACCCTAAAGTCTCCCGTTGAGACAGTATAAAATCAATGCAGCAAATTTACAGGTGATGAAACTCATGTACGACCCCAAATCAGGCAGAATTGGCTGCTTTTTCACCTGAATGTCCCCAAATCATCAATCCCCTAAAGGTGAGCTGGCAGAGAGCAGTGGGGAAATAAAACCCTCTGGACTCAGTGAGGTGACCAAGCCTTCCAGGCTACAGTTTTGTCAGGATTATCTGTGGGGGGAAAAAAAACCCTAAACACTTTCCAGACAAGCCAGTGAACATCTGCAGAGTGTCTGACTGCTGCAAGATGCTGCAGAAAGCAGCAGCAAATCCCCATTATTGTACTGCAAGTTTTACTTGATAATTCCTTTGTCAAGACTTTTTTGGGCTGTTCACTGTAAGAATTGGCAGGAGTAACTCAAGTCAAGGGCAGACAGCAGCAATTTGTCCCTTTGTGGTACAGAAACCCATCACAGTTTGGGGAAGAGATCTCCTGCCCCAGTGGGGAGGAATGCTCCCAGTCAGAGTCAGTGGCACTTTCTTCCTCGTTTATTTTCGGTTTTTTGTCCTTTTTGTCCCAGGGAAAGTCTATTCCTTGGATGAGAACTCCTCTCTGGGCAGCCTCGACTCTGAGTACGACATGGGCTCCATCCAGAGGGATCTGAAATTCCTGGGAGAGACGCCTTCCCTGAAGGAGATGGTGCTGAGCAGCCAGCAGGCCCCTCGGGTGGCCTCCCCTTTCCTGGGGCTCAGGCCAGCCAACCCTGCCATGCAGGCCCTGAGCTCCCAAAAACGGGAGGCTCACAACCGCTCCCCCGTCAGCTTCCGCGAGGGCCGCCGCGCCTCCGACACCTCCCTCACACAAGGTACCCTGTGCTGGGGCCCTGGGAGTGTGGGATGGAAATCCTCTGTGCTGGGGCCCTGGGAGTGTGGGATGGAAATCCTCTGTGCTTGGGGTCCTGGGAATGTGGGACGGTTTGGGGCCTTTTGTGGTGGGGTTAGCTCCAGCCAGGTCTGGACAGAAGATGGGAGACACGATGGTATCTCATTCAGACTCAGTTGTTCATTATTTTTATCTAAATTACACCTCATGAGGTGTGAGCCCTGTCTAAAAAGACAAGGAAATGGCCCCTTTTAACTCATTGCAAGGACTTTTAACCAATAAGAAAAAACAGTTTAAACCCAACACTTAAGTTATTTTTATTTATAACCCAGTTAAAGATTACTTAATGTTCCTAATGTGGGTTTTCACTAACCAAGTAGAAAAGATCACCCAAACCCGAGAAGGAGGAAGAAGAAGGATTCAGGCAATGCCCAAATCCCTCCAATTGTCCCCTGTGGTCTTGTGACCACTGACCAGGGACTTCTGGCTTATGCAGTGAAGACATTCTCACGCTTGGATGAGACTGCAGCCATAAAAATGTTCTGAAACATCTTGAAGTGCTCCCGTCCCTCATAAAATCCCGACACTCCTCTGCATCAAGAATTGTTCTATTCAGTAGCAACAATCTGTTTGAATAATCTGGTTTAATAATAATAATAATAATGGCACCCAGAGCAGGAAATGCCCTCTGTGCTCAGCAGCCACACCGTGGCTCGGTTGTCACCCAGCTTATCTCCTGTGCTGAGCAGAAAATCAAATTATTCTGACCAGGGTTTGTTTTTTTGTTTTATTTTTGCTCATCTCCTCTCCAGGAATTGTAGCATTTAGGCAGCACCTCCAGAACCTGGCACGAACCAAAGGAATCCTGGAGCTGAACAAAGTCCAGCTGCTGTATGAACAGATGGGCTCAGAGGAAGAGCCCTCTCTGACATCAGCTGCCACCCAGCTGCAGGACCTCATCAACAGCCCTGCACAGGTGCTTAAAGCAGAAATGGAGCTCCATCTTCATGCTTTGGGGCAGATCAGGAGAGGCTGAGGTGGTGTGGACACCTGGGAAGAGCTAATTTGTAAATAAATTCCCTATTCCCCTTTCTGCCTTAGCCTGGAGAATTTGCAGCCCTTGTTTGACCCATTGTGGTGTCACCGAGTGACTCTGTCAGTTTTCACCTTCTTTTTCACCTTTTTTCACCCAAGAAAGCCATTGCTTCCAATCTGGAGGGTGGTTTGGGTTTGGCAAGGGCCAGTGACACCTTTTCTTGGTGGAGCTGTAACCGCAGGAAGCGCTCAGAGCCTGATCTGCAGAGTGAAACCTTAAAGAGCTCCCAGTGAGCCGTGTCCAGGGGAACCTTGGAACCTCTGGCAGAGAAAATCCTTAAAGGGAGGGTTGAGAGAGCCTTTTCTGGACATGCAATTTGTTCCTGTTCCCTCTGCAGGAGGAAGGCTCTCAGCAGCAGCAGCAGCAGCAGCAGCAGGAGGCTCCAGCTGCTTTCCCCAATGGTGCACACCCCCCACTGCTGTCCCGAAGGCAGAGCCTGGAGACTCAGTACCTGAAACACCGACTGCAGGTACCCCTGTCCTTCCCTTCCCTTCCCTTCCCTTCCCTTCCCTTCCCTTCCCTTCCCTTCCCTTCCCTTCCCTTCCCTTCCCTTCCCTTCCCTTCCCTTCCCTTCCCTTCCCTTCCCTTCCCTTCCCTTCCCTTCCCTTCCCTTCCCTTCCCTTCCCTTCCCTTCCCTTCCCTTCCCTTCCCTTCGCTTCCCTTCCCTTCCCTTCCCTCCCCTCCCCTCCCCTCCCCTCCCCTCCCCTCCCCTCCCCTTCCCTTCCCTTCCCTTCCCTGTAGCCCTGGTTCTATGCCTGAGGTGTTTTGGTTTTCTGAAATTCTTTTCCCAGGGAATTCTCTGTAAACAGGAGAAATGTTTTTGTAGCTGTACCTTTGTTATTCATTCCTTTCCCCAGGAGGGACTTCTCCTTGCTGTCCCTCTGCTCTGACCAATGGGAGTGAAGAGGTTTGTCTTTGTGTCACCAATCCAATTGGTCTGTGGGAAATGGGATAAAAGGGAGGCACATCCCAGAAATAAAGGAGTCATTTTCAGCCTCCTGAATCTCAAAATCTTTGTTGTTGTGGTGTAAAACAGCGTCACTGCCCTGCTCTGCCCTGCCCTGCCCTGCCCTGCCCTGCAGCTCTGGGCCCCAGGAAAAGCCCTCAGAGGAGAAATGAGCAGAGAACAGCTGAACTGGGAATTGCTCCATGTTTTTCTGGTGTCAGGCACTGACCCTAATGATGCAAAAAGTGCATTTTGTGCTGTTTTCCTCCTCAGCCTGGCAGGGTTTAGTAACTGCTGCTGAATACAGATTATTGCTGGAACATCCCATCAAGGTTCTGCATCAGCACCTGAGGAGCCGCTTCTTAGCCCTCTGCGCCTTCCTCTTCCACACCCCCTTTATTTCAGACCCATTTTAGTATATAAAAAATGGGTTTTCCCCAGTTTTCCAGCTTGCAGCTTCTTCCACTTGGGAGGGAAGTTTTCCCTGGATTTTTATGGCACAATCTCTCCTGCAAAAATACTAACCAAGGGTTAAAAGCCAGTGGGTTCAGAGAGTGGCTCTGTGGACAGCTGAGCAGTTACAGGGGTAGAAAATCTTTCTCTTGTTTTCTGGATTAATTTGTTAAGTCAAATTCCATTGAAACCAGCTCTGCTTTCCTTGCAGAAGCCCACTCTGCTCTCCAAAGCTCAGAACACTTGCCAGCTCTACTGCAAAGAACTGCCCCGGAGTCTGGAACAGCAGCTCCAGGAGCACAGGTGAGAATCCCCCAGATTATGCAGAAAAATCACTCTCAAGAGTAATAAAAGAACTGGAACTCTCGTTGTTCATATAGAAATTATCTGAATTATCTGAAAAGGGAAAGCTTCAAAACTTCTTTTGAAAGCAAGAACAAGTCCTGCCATGTGTTTACAGATTTCTCTGCCTGGTCTTCAGCTCCCAAATTCCCCAGAGCAGTGAACAGCAGGCTTTAAAATACAAACACATCTCATTCTTAACTAACTGAACTGAACAATGCATGGGGATAGCTTAAAAAAATTGATAAGGTTATCAAATGCCATTAGAGGACACAAAATGAAGGACACAGTCAGCAGTCAGGGCAAGAAAAGAGAACTGTTTATTCGAGACCTCGATTTATAAAGATTCTGGACAATGAGCAGGGATTGGAGGATGAGGTTGCCACCTCTCCAACCACACTGGTCAAACTACAAGTCCATCAATTGTCCCTCCTCAAGAGAGGAGTGATAGACACAAAGAACACTTTACATTCCATCACTTTGTTTACTTGAAATCTGTGAGAAACTCCACTAGAAAAGTCCAAAGGCTGAAGGTTGAATTAGAATGCTGAAAAAAAAAATAAATCAGAAGGCTGAAAAGGATCAGGGTGACAATCCAAGGAGATCTGTGCTCACATTGAAAGGTGATTAACTTTGAGGTGCTGCAGACGTTAACAGGATTGCCTGGGAGTGCTTGGAGCTGTGTGAGTGGTCAGAAAATGGCCAGAAATGACTGCTTTTCTGTCCTGGCTGCAGGCTGCACCAGAAGAGGCTGTTCCTGCAGAAGCAGTCCCAGCTGCAGGCCTACTTTAACCAGATGCAGATAGCTGAGAGCTCCTACCCCCGAGCCCTGCCCTGCCCGGAGGAGCTGCAGCCCCAGCCCCAGCAGCAGCAGCAGCAGCAGCAGCCCCAGCAACAACAACAACAACAGCAGCAGCAGCAGCAGCCAGCCCAGTTCAGCCTGCAGCAGCCCCTGAGCCCCGTTCTGGAGCCTCCCTCGGGGCAGCTGCCCTTCGAGCCTTTCCTCAGGCAGTTCCCCAAGGTGCCGCTGCCGCCCAGCCCGTCCCGGCTGTCCCCCCCGGGCCAGGCCCAGCCCGCACAGCCCCTGCAGTTCCCTTTCCAGACTTGTGACGTGCCCTCTGCAGAGCCGTGCCCTCACCTCCCCCAGAGCAGTGCAGCAGAGAGCCAGAGCAGCCCTGCAGAGGCACAGCCCAGCTACGACTCCCTGCCCCTGGCAGAGCTGCCCGGACTCTTTGATTGTGAGATGATGGAGGCTGTGGATCCCCAGCACGGAGGTTATGTCCTGGTCAATTAACACCCAGGGCACGGTGGAAGGACAAATGGACAAGCATGTGAATTTTTGAGTTGGTTTTGTTTTGGTTTGTTTTTTTTTTTTTTTTTCCTGTTCTTACCCACCCTCTGGAGAATTCATGGTGGTTTTTTCGACCCTTGGATTGACAGGGGAACTAAAAAAAATCCACCTGGCTGGAAGATAAATAAAAAAGCAGGAGATGTTTGGCCCCAGTGGCTGGAAAACAGGGAGTGCAGCTTCATCCCACAAAGTCTGCGTAGGAGGCAAAAAAAGGTGAATTTCACAGGAAGGAAACAGCCCCTTCTAAAAAAATTTTGGGGAGTTTGTCAGCATCCAACATGCACTTGGAGAGAGGAGAGCCAGTGCACACTTATCACACTTCTTGGCAATAAAAGCAATAGTTTTCATTGAAATTCAGGGTAGATTTGGCTCTGTGCTGATGGCACCTGGAATCCTCTGGAGAGCAGGAGCACGGGGTGGAATTCAAGGGAAGTTGAACTTGGGTTGAGCTCCTGGTCTGGAACTGCTCCGTGGCCAGCCCTGAGCATCTCAGGCAGCCTCCTCTTCCTCCTGCTGGCCCCAAACCAGGGCTCCTTCCCCAAACCTGCCAAGCAGCTCTTCACTGCCTGCTGAAGGAATCTGCAGCAAAGGACACCTTGACTCCTGTCAGAAAGAAAAACCTGGGACTGTGTGGAGAGACCTCTGGGTGAGGATGGGAATTCTGGAGGATCCAGGATGAGCCAACAGAGACAGAAGGTAAGAGAGCCATGAGAGAGGGAGAGAGCAAGAGCTGCAGGAAATGACATTAAAAAAAAATAAAATCCACCTGGGTGGCTTTTAAAATCACCCCCTTTTGCAGGAGGGTTTTGTCCTGGAGAAGTTCTGCTCACTGGAAAAGGATCCACCTTGTCCCTGGGTTGCATTTAAAAAAAAAAAAAACAACAAAACAAAAACAAAGCAAACAAAACTGTGTTTTGAATTTGCAGTATGTGTTGCTGGTGGTTTCTTGAGCTTTGTATATTTGGACAATTATTTAGGGTTTTAGAACTTTAAGGATAAAAACAATGAGCTTATAAAAAGTTAAAAAAAATCACCCCTGTGAAGTGATAGTGCTGTGCCTTTTTCAGTTCTTTATCAGCCTATATGCTTTTTTTTCTGAAGAAAGTAGACAATACCCCATTTATATCCCTGCTGTGGCCAAAGTCCCTTCAGAGCACACGTCCCACCATGTGGGACATGTTTAACTTTCTCAGTGTTTGAATGGCTCGTGTATATAGGACACTGAAAGTATCACAGCAATATTTCAGCATCAAACTGTTGATGTGTCTCGAGCATTTCTAGGGATGCTCCAGCAGGAGTTGTGTCTCCAGAACTTTCCAGTCATGAAATCCAAGTCATAGGAAGGGGGGGATGGCTCAGGGAGAGCTGCAGGAAGCTGAGATCTCCAGTTTGGGGTTTGTCTCTGACCCTGAAGTGGCCAGTGGCCAGGCCAGCCCTTCCCTGAGCAAACATTGAAGCACAATTGCAGCTCCATCAAAGCACAAAGAGCCAGAGGAACTGTGCTGATCACGCCAGAGTTCGCTGGAAGGTTTTGGTCTTTGATACTGCAAATCCCCAGGGCAGAGGGAGGTGGAGAATCAGAGTTTACAGCAATAAGAGCACGTTAAAACATGGAAAAGGAGGAGTTCAGGTGCTGTGTGTGAGGGGAGGAAGGGTTTGACAGGTCCCTGTGTGCTCAGGTAGAGACAACTCCTGTTCTCTGGAGTCCAGCAGTGCTCAGCTTCTACCTCTGCTCTCACAGGGATTCCCCAGACAGCAGCAGCAGCAAAGGAGAGTTTAAGGAGCAGGGATATGAGATAAAGCTCAGCTTTAACCAGCTGAGAGAGAACAGGTTTGTGTGGGGTGGTTTCCCTTGGAAGGGAAATCTGCCCGACACAGGGAACGCACAAACCCAGTGACAGAACCTGACAGAACCTGACAGAACCTGCAGCAGAGCAGGGCAGGAGCAGAGGGGAAACAGAGCCCTGTCCTTTCACTCCTCCTTCCCACCCCACAGCATCAGCCACACCTTCTGGGACGGGAGATCTGTCCCAGCACTCAGGACTGGGCAGTGCAAGCTGCTCCCAGGACACCCAATGCTCTGGAGCCTCTGCTCCAGGAGCTGGGAGAGTGCCAGAACACAAACCACTTCCTTCCCCATCCAGCTCCAGGATCCTGCACGTTTCAGGACTCAGAAGATAAAAATAATTCCGTTCTGGAGTTCTGCAATTCATTTTTCAGGATGTGCCAACCAGGCTGAGCTCCTCTGAGCTCTGCAGTGCTGGGCAGGGGGGAGCTGCAGTATTTTTTAATGTAGTTTAGACTGACTCTTTCCCCTCAGCCAAAAGCATATTTAACATTTCATGTAATTTCCTTTAAGCCAATTAGGACTAAAAGGCTTCTGAAGCCTTCTCATACAGAGAGGATCCATTGGGCACCACTTCCCACTCCTTTGAAGTGGCTTCTTTTTTTGTTCCAATCTGTTCTGTTCTAACATTAGAGAGAACTGTGTACACTACTGTTAGAGTAATTATTAGCTTTATTATCTCGTACTACAGCCTCCTTTGAAGAGACTTTGGTGTGATGTATATGGGGTACAAATTTCATACGGAGAAAAGTGCAATATGTGTGTGTGTGGTATGTTCTTTAATGTATTTTTTTAAGGATTTAGAGGGTTTAGTCTCTGCTTTGGGATAAATGCACTAGTTTTGTGAGCTCCAGTTTGGCAAGTTCATCTGTAGTATTTACATGCAACTGATCTGCTGGACTCTGTAAAGCAGTTACAGTGTATTAATACAAAAAAATAAAGAATATGTGCATTTCATTTTTTAAATTTCTAGTGAGCTAAAGCAGCACCTGCCACTCTTGTCTTCATTAGGGTCAAGTTATTTTCTCTCTGAGACACCAAAACAATCCATGTCTGCTGCAAAAACTGGATTTTCCAGACTGAGGTTTGGTTCCCGTGGTTCTGACACACTTGGGGTTGTTGGTGCCACTGACTTGTGCCAAACAGGAATTTGGGAAGACTGGAAAACGTGGTGCCACAGCATTGGCACAGCACTTTGCACTTTCATTAATAGAAGGCTCATTCAGAATTAATTAAAATTAGATAAAAAACCAGTGGAAAAATCCTCAGCAGCTCTTGTTTTCACATCACTTTGTGACATTCCTGTGACCCTCGTGCTCCCTGCTGACACCAGAGTGTGATGTTGGGAGATAAAACGCAAAAGTCAGTGGAGAACCAGTGGATTCACCTGTTCCCCCAGCCCAAAACTGCTTTTGGGTGGTGACTCAGCCCCAAACAGCCCACACAAACCCCTTTAACCAGGAGACCTCAGCTGCCCTCCCGAGTGTCTGCAGGGCACTCCCTCCTCCCCTGCTGCCCCCGAGGCCCCGGCTAAGCCATCCTTATCCCAGTGCAGGCAGCAGGAAACCTCCCTCCCCCGGCTGGCCCAGCCCTGAGCCCGTAAATCCTTCATTTCCCAGCAATTCCCTGTGTGTGTGCACTGTGCTCTGGCACAGGGAGCACAGGGTCACACCGAGGGGACAGCAGAGGGGACACTGGAAAATCCAACAGGGGCTTTAAAACGGGCTGGACTCTGTGCACACAGCCCTGGTGCTGAGCTGGCTTGGGAAATTCAAGGAGAGACTTAAAATTGTGTCTGAATTCAGTGCACACAGCTTTGCTGCTGAGCTGGTTTGGAAATCCAGAAGGAGCCTTAAAATTGTACCTGAATTCAGTGCACACAGCCCTGGTGCTGAGCTGGCTTGGGAAATCCAAGGAGAGACTTAAAATTGTATTTTATCAGAATTCAGTGCACAGAGCTCTGCTGCTAAGGTGGTTTGGGAAATCCAGAAGGAGCCTTAAAATTGTACCTGAACTCAGTGCACACAGCTGTGCTTCTGAATTGGTTTTGAAAATCCAAAGTAAGCCTTAAAACCATGTCTGAATTCAATGTTCACAGCTCTGCTGCTGAGGTGACTTGGAAAATCCAGAATGAGCCTTAAAATTATGCCTGAACTCAGTGCACACAGCCCTGCTTCTGAGCTGGTTTGGAAGATCCAAGGAAAGCCTTGGATCATGTCTTTTGAGTTCATGTCTGAACTCAATGTACACAGCTCTGCTGCTGAGCAGGCTTGGAAATCCAAGGAGAGACTTAAAACTGTCTCATTTCAGTGCACACAGCTCTGCTGCTGAACTGCCTTTGCCTTGGACATCCTAAAAGGAACCCTAAAACTCTGTCTACACACAGCTCTGCTGCTGAGCTGCTTTGGAAAATCCAAAAGGAGCCCTAAAATTGTGTCTGAATTCAGTGCACACAGCTCTGCTGCTGAGCTGGTTTGAGAGATCCAAGGAGAGACTTAAAATTGTATCAGAATTCAGTGCATACAGCTCTGCTGCTGAGCAGGCTTTGGAAATCCAAGGAGAGCCTTAAAAACATGTATGAACTCAGTGCACACAGCTCTGCTTCTGAATTGGTTTGGAAAATCCAAAGGAAGCCTTAAAACCATGTCTGACTTCAATGTTCACAGCTCTGCTGCTGAGGTGAATTGGAAAATCCAGAATGAGCCTTAAAACTGTGTATGAATTCAGTGCACACAGCTCTGCTGCTGAATAGGCTTGAACATCCTAAAAGGAATCCTAAGACCGTGTCTATACACAGCTCTGCTGCTGAACTGGTTTGGATCCAAGGAAAGCCTTAAAATGGTCCCTGAGATCAGTGCACACAGCTCTGCTGCTGAGTTGGTTTGGACATCCTAAAAGGAATCCTAAAACTGATTGCACACAGCTCTGCTGCTGAACTGGCCTGGACAGTCCTGAAACTGAGGAATATGTCAGGCTGAATATAAAATAACAGCAGGAATTGATTCTCCTCTCCCCCCTTTCTCTCTCCACTGCTGGGCAAAGTACAAGAGTGGAAAATGAGGCAGAAATTCTGCAACCCTGACCCTGATGGGAGCGTGGCCAAGCAGGTCACTGTGGGGAAAGAATTGCGAGTTCAGCCACCAGAGGGTTTTGCTGATTCAGGTGGTTTTGTGACGGGAATGTTGCACTGGAGGGGAGGTCAGATGGCAGAGAGCTCATCTGAAATGGGATGAAAAGAAACTTCTAATTGGGTGAGTCCCACAGGGAGCTGTGGATTCGAGGCAAACCCTCAAAGGGATAAGAATCAGGGAAAAGAATGGAGGAATAAGGGAAATGTTTCTGCCCCCGGTGCTTTGAGGATTCCATTGCTTGTACCTCGAGGGACAGGGAATAACTCAGTGCCACTGGGTGAGTGTGCAAGGCTAAAGGAAAAGGTTCTGTGTGGACTGAAGCTGATGTCAATCTGATTCTGGACAGGTTATCCTGATTCTCAGTGGTTAAAAGTCAGCAGAACAAAAAGTAAATTGTGGAAGAGCCTGAACACGCAGAAAAACAGAGAAATTCGAGGTTAATCTGAGTGTAAAACCACAAGATTGAGTAGAAACTGAAACCAAGGAAGGAACATCCTCTAATTTAAAAGAAATGGCCCCTGATGAAAAATCATACCTGCAGCTCCAGCAGCAGAGGATTCCACCCAGTGCCCATAATTTAATAACCACAGAACATCTCTGCTGCTGTTAGAAACCCCACAAATCTTCCTGAGGACCAGGAGTTAACCCTGGGGGTGAAATAAACAGCAGGTGAGGGGTAAAGACTGAGAAATGGAACCCTGAGAGCTCCAAAAGGGACATCACAACCCCACAGAACCCCCTGAGCCCAGGATGACCACGGGACAGCAGCAGGGATGCCCTAAGGGATCATCCCAAATCCCAAACAGGAGCACAGGGGCACAAACCCCACAGGGCAACATGCTCAGGAATGGCCACAGCAGGTTTTATCCTCATTTTAACTTATTTTAAAAGTTCTATCTGCCCATTTTCCCAGGATTTCCAACCCACCATCCCTCCCAGGGACTGGAAACCTCCATTTCTCCCCGAGCTGTCACTCTGTTTCCTGAGTTTCAGTAAAGGGGCTTTCAGGCGAGAGCTCTCTGCTCAAAATAAAAACCAAAAAAAAAGGTCCCTAAACGCGGTGATTTCCTGCCAGGGAAACGCCACAATGTGGTTTTTATGTAACAGCCCCTGCTGGGGTGATTTATCAGCAAACAGAGGCTGGTGGGGTTTGATAAGGATCCCTGTGGGGTCGGTCTGCAGAGCATAAACCACTCACAAGGAGCTGATGGGAGGTTTGTTCCCAAAAAACACCCCAAAATGGGCATTTCCCGAGCTGGGAGGGCCCTGCCAGGCCCAGGCACATTTGGGGGTTTGGGGAGCAGCGCCGACAGCGAGAGGGGAATTGGAGCAGGGGCTGAATCACCTGGAGCAGCCCGGGGGGACACGGGGCTGTTCCCATGGGAAACTCCAGCAGAGCAAGGCAGAGCCCTCCAGGACCACCAGAATAGTGTAATAAAGGATATTTATACAAAAATAAACACCCTGAGCCCCTCTGTCTCTTTGAAAGCACCATTGCCCAGCTCAGGTGCTGTCACACACAGATCACACAGCAAAGCCTCTCAGGAGGGAGAAAAACCACCTTTTCCTGCTCCTTCCCCTATTCCAGGCCAGGATGGGATTAACAATTAACAATTTACATCTCGGTAACTTGGAGAGAGCTGCTGGTGTGCGGAATCAGGAGCTGACACTTCACCAGGGAGCTCCTTTTCCTGGCACAGGACCCTGCAGGAGCCCAGTGCTCTCCTCAGAGAGCCAGAACAGCCAGGCTGGTGTCCCACAGCACCCAGAACACAGTGAGGAAATGGAAAGGCACAGTCCCCTCCACTCAGAACAACTCCCGAGGCTGGAAAAGGAGAGCCCAGAGTGCCCCGAGCCCCAGTTCACAGCCTCCCCACCAAACTGAGTGTTCAATCCTGCGGTGGAGCTCAGGAATTCCCATTTTCCTGGGACTCCCAGCCCTGTGTGGGGTGAAGAGGGGAACAAACCCGGAGAAAAAAAAAGGGTTTAACCGCCTTTTCCCCACCAGCTAAAGTGGAAGAACATCATCATCATCTTCATATCATCATCATCATTACAGCAGCAAATTAGCAGCCGAGCTAATCCTGCAGCAGAGCTCAGGAATTCCCTTTTCCCGGGTTCCCAGCCTTGTGTGGGGTGAAGAAGGGAAAAAACGCACAGAAAAAAAGTGGGTTTAACTCCCTTTTCCCCGCCAGCCGAAGTGGAAGATCATCATCATCATCATCATCATCATCATTAACGCAGCAAATTAGCAGCCGAGCTAATCCAGTGGCAGAGCTCAGGAATTCTCTTTTCCCGGGGGTTCCCAGCCCTGTGTGGGGTGAAAAAGGGAACAAACCCACAAAAAAAAAAAAAAAAAAAAAAAAAAAAAAAAAAAAAAAAAAAAAAAAAAAAAAAAAAAAAAAAAAAAAAAAAAGGTTTAACTCCCTTTTTCCCGCGAGCCAAAGTGGGAGAACATCATCATCACCATCACCATCATCATCTTCATATCATCATCATCATGGCAACAAATTAACAGCTGAGCTAATCCAGCGGCAGAGCTCAGGAATTCCCTTTTCCCGAGGCTCTCAGCCCTGTGTGGGGTGAACAGGGGAACAAACCCACAGGAAAAAAAAAAAAAAAAAAAAAAAAAAAAAAAAAAAAAAAAAAAAAAAAAAAAAAGTGGGTTTAACTCTCCCTTTTCCCCGCCAGCCAAAGCGGAGAACATCATCATCATCTTCATCATCCCCACCATCACTGAGGCAGCGAATGATGAGCCCTGGCCCCGCTGGTCACCCCAGGGGCTGGGGGGTTAATGAATTATCCCCGCTAATGAGGGGGGGCAGCGGGAGCCGGGCCCGGGCAGAGTCTCCTTGGGGCGTTCCCAGGGCAGCTCTGGATGGGACCAGCGCGGGGTTCAGGGAATTCACTCGGGAGGGTTCGGGAGGGGTTTAACCCTTCCCCGGGAGCGCGGAGGTCTCAGGGGGGGCCGGTGGAAAAGGGAATTTGGGCCAAATTTTCCCTGCCAAGGGGTTGGCCAGATCTGGGTGCAGCAAGGTAAAATAAAACCAAAAATACCCACCCAAACCCCAAAGAAACCAAACCAAAAAAACCCAAACAAAAAAAAAACAACTAACCAACCAACAGAAAAAAAACCAAAACAAAACACAAACCAAAAAAACCCAAAAAAACAAAAAAAGCCGAAAAACCAAAACCCAAACAAACAAACAAAAAAAACCAACCAAAAAATAAACAAAAAAAAAACCCAAAACACAAAAAACCAACAACCAACCAAAAAAAAAAAAAAAAAAAACCCACCCAAAAACAAAACACACACATCCCCCCCCCCAAAAAAAACCAAAAACAAACAAAAAAAAAAAAAAAAAAACAAAAAAAAAAAAAACCCACAAAAAAACCACAAAACCACAAAACCACACACGAACCCCTCAAAATCCACCAGCTCTGGTCCAGGAGGAATTCCCTAAAGCCAGAGTCCCAAACCACAGAGCCCAGCAGGCACAGAGAGGGGCATGTCCTGCCCTAAACCCCACAAAAAGGGGCTCCAGACCACCAAATCCACCACAATTCCCCATTTCCAGCCCCAAATCACCCCTTGGCCAACAGCCACAGATCCCAACTGTGCCAGACTCTGGTAAAAAACAGCCAAACCCAAATCAACAAAACCCAAACCAGCCAAACCCAAATCAACAAACCCAATATAACAAACCCCTGTCCTCCTTCTGGCTTCAACCCTCCCCAGTTTAACCTCTGGCTCCACAGACACTCCTGGCCCCAAAACTCGTCACCTTTTTATTGTTTTATTATTTTTAATAATCACAATTTTTGAAGAGAGTCCAGAGCTTTATGAAGATCAATCTCTCAGTTCTTTGACCAAAAATTGATCCTGAATATTGACAATGATGACAACAATTGGTGTGTTTAATAGTCCACAGGGCAAGATGGGCTTGGAAAGCAAATAACCCCAGTGGGATTCAGTCCATTTCAGCAGGTAAAATGAATTTTTTTGGGGGAAGGCTTTCCAAAATCCCCAAGGATTGAGGAGCAGCTCATCCCTGTGTCACCCCTGACTCAGAACTGGGTAAGAAGAGCAAAGTGGAGGCAAAACCTGGAATTTCTGTTTTATTTTGAACACGTTGCCTGAAACCCTGGCACAACACAGTGTTTTTCCCTTTCCTTGGGGGATTTGTCCCAAAATACCAGCTTTTAAAAGGGCTGATTTTTTTTTTTTTTTAATCAACAATTCTTAGAAACTACAATGGCAGTTTTAATTGGTTTTTTTGGTGGGTTTTTTTGGTTGTTTTTTTTTTTTTGGGGGGGGGGTTGTTTGGGGTTTTTTTTTTTTGGTTTTGTTTGTTTGTTTTTTGTTTTGTTTTGTTTTGGTTTTTGGTTTTGTTTTTTTGGGGTTTTTTTTGTTTTGTTTTTGGGGTTTTTTTGTGTTTGTTTTTTTTTGGGGGGGGTGTTTTGGTTTTTTGGGTTTTGTTTTTCTTTTTTTTTTTTTTTTTTGGGGGGGGGGTTGGTTGGTTGGTTGGTTGTTATTTTTTTTTTAAATGTGTTTTGTTTTTTGTGCTGCCGAGGTCGGTGCCTGCTCAGGCTGCCCCTCTCCCCTCGGGTTTGGTCACAAGGCAGGAGAGGCCAAAGGTTTGCTGTGTCAGGGGTGACTCTGGACAAGGCTCAGCTGAGTCTGCAGGGAACAAACCCTCCATGAAGTGGTTTCTTTTTTCTTAAAACAAGATATAAAAGTCCCTGTTTTATAACAAAAAAAAAAAAAAAATTATATATATATATATACATACAAACCCTTCATATGAGTGGCGTTAAAAAGCAGATTTTTCTCACCAGAGTGTGAGGACAAGGCTTCAGTCCAAGGCCTTTTCTGCCCTGTTTTGGGGCATTGCTTTTTGGGAAGACACACAGTGTCCCTACAGAAGGAAAGCACCATGAAATCTGGGCCCTTCCAGCTGCTCAGAGCCCACATCAAGACCCACAGGGTTTTATCAAGACCCAGAGGTTTTTATCCCCTAAACACTGTTGGAATTAAACAGAGGATCTGTTCCCTCCTCAGGAAGATCAGTCAAGTCCCACAGAATTACTGAGCAACCTTTGACATCTATCATTAAATATTAACAAATATTGTAATGGAGCTTTTAATTATAGCTCTCTCATTTATATCTGCTCGTAATTGCTCATTTATCACACACCAAGTCAAGCTGGAAGCACCTGAAGCTTTGGAAATGACCAGTTTCCAAAGGGATGGAAGCAGCCCATAGTTTCAGGAAAGCTGGACCACCCTCAGAAGGAAGGATTTCTCCCCAAAATCCATCCTAAATTTCCCCTTTTTCAGTGAGAAAGGTCCTCATGGTGTTATTCCAACTCAGTCCGATCTGGGCTTTGACCTGAGGGGTTCAGGGAAACATTCCCACTGAAAAGTCAAAACCACAACAGCCTTTGGGGCTTTACTCCCCTCCCTGCCCTGGAAGGGTTTAAATGGTGGCTGAAAAGGTCCCAGGGTTTTCCACAGAGATTCCAGGATTCCTGTCAAGGATTCCCAGGTTTATTCCCCCAACTCCCCACCCTGTGTGTCTCACTTCTGGCTGCACCAGCCCAGCCAGGGGGTATTGAATAAACCCCTCAGAACAGCTGGAAGTGCCAAGGGCAGAGCAGAAACCAACCAGAATAAAACTGATGAACCGAACAAATAATTCCCAACAGGAGAGATGAATCCAGCTGGTGCCAAAAGGTAAAATAAACACCTTTTTTTACCAATGATTTCTCCTTTCTGAGGCAGCACTAAACAAAGATAAATAAACTGCTGCAAATCACCCTTCAAAACCAATGTGGAGCCCTCCTGCACAGAACTTTAAATTTTCCTCCTCCAGAGGTTCTAAATCCCAGGAGAGCCAGGCTTGGAGCCAGTGAGGAGTTACACACCACAAGGGACCATTGGGGAGATTTTATTTTTTTGGCTCCAGCTCCGAGGGCACAGAGATGGATTTCACTTGGCCAAGTTGCAGAAAGCAATTAAGGACCAGGCTGCCTTCCCCCAGCAGTGGAGGAGAAAAGTTCCCTGCTGGAGCCAAACAACTTTCACAAATCCAACAGTTTGCCAGGGAGGATCTTTGCCAGGGAGGATCTTCAAGCCTCTTGTCAGAGAAGCAGGAAGGCAAAGCTGCACTGCAAGGCAGGGCAGAAAATGTCATTCCTCTCTGGAAAAACCATTACTGGGGATCGAAGGAGTTGCAGTAATAGGGAAATAAAGTGTTTAAATAATTGAAAATAAAGAGAACAAGGACTGGCAGTGACAAAGCTCCAGGTAATGTCACACATGAGGGGTGCACATACCAAAAATCCCTTTGGACAGGGCAAAGTTCCTAAAAAAGCTGCTGGAGACCATCCTTGTTACCTTCTCTCATGGATTTTTGTGGAAGCAGGATTTCACCTTGGGATTGAATAAATGATCCCGTGGCTTCCTCTGAAAATTTTACCTTGGGACTGAATAAATGATCCTGTGGCTTCCCCTTCCCAAATTCCACCTTCCCTGAGGCAGAGGGGCTGGAACAGTCCCCACCCTCCGAGGAGAGGATGCAAACACGACCTGGCACTCCCTGCAAGGCTCCCCCAGCCTTGTTTTTAGGAACACCCCCGTGCCACTGCTGCACAAACAAAAGCTGCCAGTGTGGGAGACTCTGGGGCAACATTCCAGCGAGGCAGGAGGAACAAACACCGAAAAAACAAGAGAGCAGCAGCAGCAGCATTTTAACAGCTTGCCTGGCAGAGTAAATATTGACTGGCTGAGGGGGGAAAGCCAGCTCATCCTCCTTTTTGGTGGCACGGAGGAGGAGCCCTCCCAAAGCCAGCAGCAGCACAAAGCACGAGGAAATCACTCAGCAAATATTTCTGGAAGGTGGCACCGGGTGATGGCTCTGGTCACATCCCAGAGGCTGCAGAGAGGAGCTCCAAACATCCAGGGAATTCCCAGGGCAGGGAAATGGGTTCCCCACAGCCCTGGAGGCAGAAGGGAGCACAGAATGCTCCAGCAGAGCAGGAAACCAAGCCCAGCTCCTCCCGGGGAGATGCTGGACACTCCCTGCCCTCTTCCGTCCAGGAGTCCTCTCAAGAGCCAGCAGGAATCAGCTTTGGAGCCCAAAGCTGGCAGGACTTTGGATGGCACAACTCAGACACCACCCAAAATCTGATTTCAGATCCTCAGCTGCTCTGGGCAGGGGGTGCGATGGGATTCCCCATGGAGGGACCATCCAGGCTCCAGGCAGGGCACTGGTTGGAGCACAACCATTCCAAACCTCCTTAATGCAGTGCTGGGATTCCAAACCTCCTCCTGTGCTCCTGAGCTTGAGCCCATGATCCAGCCCAGCCTTGCTGCTCATCCAGCTCCTCCTGCTCTGTGCCAGCAGGGTCAGCTTGGATCACACAGCCTTGCTGAGACCTGCACCAACACATGGATGCATCCCCAGAGCTTTTCTGGATCCCAAACACCGAAATCTGCTCCCTGATCCCCCCTGCTCCGACCAACCCAAGCAGCTTTTGCCTGCACCAGTTTCCCTGGGCAGAATTTGCTGCCCAAGCACCATCAGCACTTCAGTCAGCTGAGGCAGAACCGGCCAGAGCTATTTAGGGCGTGAAGAGCCGAGCACAAAAACACATCAACAGTTTTCATCACCCCTCTGGGAGGTGCAGAGTCCACAGAAACGCAGCTGTGAACTCACCAGCAAGAATAACAGATCCTTGGAATATCCTGAATGGAAGAGACCCACAGGGATTGCGGAGTCCAGCTCCTGGCCCTGCACTGACACCCCAAAATCCCACCCTGAGTGTCCCTGAAAGCTCAGACACCCCAAAATCCCAATCTGAAAGTGTTGTCCAAATGCTCCAGGAGCTCTGGCAGGAATGTGCCCATTCCCAGTGCCCATTTTCCCTGTGCCCATTCCCAGTGCCCATTTTCCCTGTGCCCATTTTCCCAGTGCCCATTTTCCCAGTGCCCATTTTCCCTGTGCCAATTCCCTGTGACCATTTTCCCAGTGCCCATTTTCCCAGTGCCCATTTTCCCTGTGCCCATTCCCTGAGCCCATTTTCCTTGTGCCCAGCACCCTCTGGGGGAAGAACATTGTGCTGATCCAACTCCAACCTCCCCTGGCACAGCTCCAGCCGTTACCTGGTCACACAGAGCTGCAAAAAAAACCCCAAAAACCCCTCAAATTCACCCCTCCTTGCCATCCCCAAATTCACAGCCCTTTCCTGGGAGGGGAAAATCAGATTTTGGGGCTGGAGCACAGCTCTGGATGATCTGACAGGCCCAGCTCAGAGCTGCTGCTGCTGTAAATCATTCATGCAGCAGAGGCAGGTCACAGCCCAGGTGACATTTCAGAGGCAGCCCCGTTAACCCCGGCACTGTTGGTGAGCTCCTTGAAATCTTCTCTTTCCCTTTTGTTGAAACATTTCAAACACCTCCCTGCCTGAAAACCGTGGAATATACACCCTGCAGCCAGAAGCCCAGCGAGTTTTTATGTTGTAGAAAAGGAAAATAAAAAGGTCCTGTGGTTTGTTCTGCCTTTTCTCCTGATTTTCACAAAATGGACAAGTCAGACCACCCATTTCTCTCATAAATTACTGTTCCCTCTCACTTCTTTGAGCCCAAAAATGTGAATTAGGATTGCACTTAATCCTTCTAAATGACCCCCCTCTCCAGGCCTGTCACTGCTGGGAAGGACAAGCACAGCCCTGGACTCCCCAGCAGCTCCCACAACCTTTTCTTTTGCACTGCCAGGGATTTAAAATGTTTGTCATCAAACTCTGTAAGTCCAGGGAGCCCAAGCGAGAGGACACAATTAATTGTGAGTTTTCCACCCAGAATGGATTATCTGTCAATAAGTGTCAGCTCTCTGGACAAAATGAGAGCCACAAATAATCCCAATTAGTCAGGGACTGTCCACTGCAGCGATGGGGACTCCCCCAGGGACAGAAAGGAGGGAGGTTCCCCTTCTCCAGCCCTGGAAAACCTGCAAACCCCCTGAAACAGCTCAGACTGAACCCCCGGGGATGTCACAGAGCAGGGACAGGTCACTGTGGCTGCAAGAGCGAGAACAAGTCAGCACCAGCTCCTTCAGGGCTGCACAGGGGGGCTGCAGCTTCCCTCCCCAAATCCCAAATCCCACCTGCAGCAAAAGCCCCAATTCCCCAGCCCATCCCCAGAATTGCAGCCCCGGCTCCTCCCGGTTCTCCGGAGCACGGTGCCCTCTCCCGGGAGCCCGGGGAAGAGCTGGAGCAGCATTTCCCGGCCCGGAGTGGGGTTAAACCCGGCACGGTCCCCACCAGGGAACCCTCAGGGGCCAAAAATCGCAGCCACCACCGACCACAACCGGCAGGGAGCACGGGGAGCTGAAGGATCACAAAAACTGCCGGGATTTGCCACCCTGCTGACACTGGGGTGGATATGTGGAATTTTTGGGGCTGGAAGGATGAGATCAAGTGGGGAGAAGCTCCAACAGCAGGACGGGCAGATTCTGGCCAAGCAGAAATCCCTTTTCCTTGCCAGCTCTGGAGAGGCAGAGAGAAAATCACGGGTATTTCTGAGCAAACCTGTCTCTAAGGCAGCAGTTTCCAGAGTCTAATAATAGGGTTTGGGCTTGGTTATGGAGTGATTCAGGCAGAACTGCAGGGAGCTGCTGGAAAAGCTCCTGTCCCCAGAGCAGATTCCTGGGAAGGGAAGGAGCCAACAGCCTGGGAATTGCACTCCTGGCTTCTGACCCTGTGGATTCTCACAGCTGGAGCACCAGGAGCACCAGGACAAGGCTCTGTGAGAGGCTGCACCTGCTGCAGAGTGTGCCAGGGATGTGGGAAAACCACCTGGCCCCAAAATCAAGGTGAAACCACGACTCTGCCGTGCCCTGACCACCAGGCAGGTCCCAAACCAGCCCTGGCAGTGAGAATTCCACCACCAAACCCACATCCAGAGCTCCTGGAGCTGCTTCTTTGCTGACTCAAAGTGCTGGAGCTTCCCCAGGCAGCTCCGAGGGGAGGGTGAAAAACAGGAAAGGTCAAAACAGCCGGGTCTTTGTGCAAAGGAGAGAACAGGGCTGGGCTGGGCAGCACCTGGACAGGCTGTTCTGAGGCTGGATAATTTCAGGGATCAGCTTCCCCACCCTGCTCCCCACTCAGAGCCTTTCCAACCAGCTCATTTCAACACAGAATTCCTCTGTGCTCCCTCCAGGCTGGACAAGGGTTACATCAACACCACTGTGAGACACCAGAGGAGCCCACAGCAGCTGGGTGGGACTCAGAGAAGATTCACCCTTCCTTGCAGCCTGTTTCACCTGTCCTGTTTAACCCTCAGCCAGTAATTCACCTCCCCAGCAGGATCCATGGAGCTGCAGGACACTGAGGGACAGCACTGCACCTGTGCTCACTGCCAGCACAAACACTGGCTCTGTTCCTCTGGAAAACACTGATAACTCCTAATTACTGCCAATTATCAGTTCCCAATCAGAACAGGAATCCAAGTGGAAAGAAAGGTGGAGCAGCACAGTGGTTTCCACGGGGTGTTTACTGGTCAGGGCTGGGACAGGAACAGTCACAGCAGCAGCACCACAGACGTGGTCACTGCTCCAGCTGCATCTGGGGCTTTGGATGATTTATTTGATTTTAGGGGTTACCAAGGGAAGAGGCAACAAGCAAGGCCAGAGGTTTGGGTTGGATTTACCAGCCCCAGAGCCCTGTGTGAACCTCACTGAGGGCAGAGCTGGCTGCAGGCAGGCAGGGAGGGGGAGATGATGGACACACACAGAACCCTGATGTCAGCTCTGCCCTCCAGACCAGGCCCTGAAACCCCCAGAGCTCCACAGCTGACACTTGGGAAGGTGAGATTTGCATTTCCCTAACGATGGCACGACTCAGACACCACCCAAAATCTGATTTCAGATCCTCAGCTGCTCTGGGCAGGGGGTGCAATGGGATTCCCCATGGGGGGACCATCCAGGCTCCAGGCAGGGCACTGGTTGGAGCACAACCATTCCAAACCTCCTTAATGCAGTGCTGGGATTCCAAACCTCCTCCTGTGCTCCTGAGCTTGAGCCCATGATCCAGCCCAGCCTTGCTGCTCATCCAGCTCCTCGTGCTCTGTGCCAGCAGGGTCAGCTTGGATCACACAGCCTTGCTGAGACCTGCACCAACACATGGATGGATCCCCAGAGCTTTTCTGGATCCCAAACAACCAAATCTGATCCCTCCTGCTCAGACCAGCCCAACCACAGTCACACCATGGAGCAGGTGCAGAACTTCCCCTCTGCTCCATCCCACCCCACCCCATCCCCACAGAATTCCAGGAGAATTGATATGAGTGAAAACAGCTCCCTCCATCCAGCTGGTGATGCTGCACATTTAAAAATGGAGACATAACAAGCACAGCACAGCTCTGAGGCACGTTGGACCCACGTAACACATCCTGGCTATTCTGGGAAACAGAACTGCCAAAAAAAAAAAAGAGAAAAAAAATATCATCCTTCTCCTCTCTGGATGATTCCAGAACTTTTAAGATGCTGAAGTTTAGAATTCAAAGGATCTTGAGAAAAATCATTATAAATAGCAAACGAACACTTGGCTTCACAGACAGCACAAACACTCTGATCCCATTAAACACACAATTGTCTCAGTTTGGTTTTTTTTCTTCCCAAAAGCACAAGTTTATCCCTGGAAATGTCTCCTGGACAGAGCAGCCGTGGCTGTTCCCTCTGTTGGTGCACGATGTTTCTCATTCCTTGAGATTCACTGCATTCCAGTCCATTGTCAGTCAGGTGGTTTTCCTCCCTTTTCAAGGGGAAAGGGAAATTCCTAAGCTTTGTTACCTGAAATGATTTCCCTGGGTGAAAGACAGCACTGCTTGAGCAGGTGGGGACAGTGGAGGGGTGAGTGGGGGAGAGACGGAGACAATTTGAGCTGGATGTTCCCAGATTTGCAGCCTGGAGCAGAACCTCACCCGGTTTTATTTTCCATTTTTCTCTTCTCTGGTGTGAGCCAGACCACGGGGAGCAGCAGGGATAACACATCCAGAGGTGCCTGCTGGATTTTCCAAAGGCTCCCAGAGCTCCTCAGGGAACCCTCCCAGCACCATCCTTCACACAGGGAGCTGTCCAGGAGTCCCAGCAGATGCTTTGGGTGAGTTTTTTGTTATTTTTTTGCTGGCCCAGGTGTGTTCCTAGCCTCCCATTTTTCTCCTGGCTTGCTTCCTGCGGGATTTCAGGATGGTGTAGTTGGCGTAGCTCGTGTGCTGCTCCGACAGCAGCGGGATGTAGAACGCCCTCAGCAGCCGGGAGGACCTGGAAGAGCAGGAAGGAAAAGGAAATCGCCCTTTAGAGACATGGAAAAGCAGAAAGGAAAAGTGAATCCCCCTTTAGAGACATGGAAAGAGCAGAAAGGAAAAGGAAATCGCCCTTAAGAGATGTGGAAAAGCAGAAAGGAAAAGGAAATCGCCCTTAAGTGCCCAATTCTCTCCTCGTTGGTGCCACCAGAGCCGACAGCGGTTTAAGAGCAGCAATCTCGTGCCCTCCATCCATTCCCAGCGGGATTTAGGGGACAGAGGGCAGGGAGGTGCTGTAATTACTGAAAGAAATTTAAACTCCAGCTAGCAGCAAGCAGGAGATCCCGGGGGTCACACAGCCCTGTCCTTAGGGCAGCGTTTCCCCCCTGGAATCTGCTATTTTCTATCCCATTTCTCCGGCTGCCTTTTCCCCTCTGAGAAGCAAAAAGCAGCTCTGACGGGCACTGGCGTTTTGCAGTTTGATTTTCTGGGGAAATAGTGAATTCCAAGAGGGCTGGGCAGCTCTAAAAGCCACAGTCACTCCATGCCCTGCCCGTGCCGGCATTGCACAGCCTTCCAAAGAGCGGCCCAGGGCAGCACGGAGGGTTCAATGATGGCTGGGGGAAATTAACACCTTTGATTGGGGTTGCTAATTGCCGGAGCTGTGCTGGCTGAGAGCGTTCTGAATGAATGGATTCTCTCACTGATACAGGTTTCGGTGTGAAGTGGACAAATAAAACGTCCTTCAGCAGCAGCTCGGAGCTTTGTGAAGCTCCAAAAAGTCTGAGCGACCCATTGAAATGGGGGCTGAGGAGGAGTTTTGCTTCCTCAGCACCGCGGCTTCTCTTTTCAGGCCTTAAAGATCAACTGGATGGGAAAATATCAACCCTTGCCAGGCTCAAGTGTAACCCCAGTCACAGGCAGCTTGGAGCAGCAGCAGCACTGAAATTTGGATTATTGAGTGGGTCAGGCATGGCACACACTCGCTGCTCACTTCAGCTCCCAGCTCTGCTGCTCTGGACATCAAATTCAAGCCATTTTTAATTTTTTATTTATTTTTTTTTAGCAGAAAGACGAATTGTGCTTTGTTTGCTTGCACTGGAGATCTCTCCAAAAAGCAGCTGGAAGACAAAGGCAGGAACTGCCACTGGGAGCTGCGTCTCCCCCGGGGCTCCTGCACAGCCTGGCCGGGCCCAGGCAGCTCCTGCACCACCCCACGGCCCCCTCCCAGCTCAGGGAGAGGGAACCTTCACCTCCTGTCACCTCCTGTCACCTCTCCCTGTCAGCTCAGCCACCTCAGACAGCAGATGGCACATGGAAGGGGCCGGGTGACAGATGACAGGGAATATATTTAATGTTCTATTTGCATTTGCTGCTAAATTTGTCCCCCAGAGACAGAGCCTTCATCAGCACTCGGCTCCCAGCGGCAGCAGCAAGGCCATGGCTGCTCCAGGCTGGGTGAGCAGGGCTCTGCTTTTCCAGGTTTTTTGGGTTCTGAAGGACAGAGCAGCTCCCAGTCACCAGAGCTGGAAGCACAGTGATCCTTGGAGCTAAGCCTGTTCCTGCCTGAATTTCAGGAAAAAAACCTCAAAAACTGTCCCAGCAGTGCCAGAGGGAGCTGTTCTGGGATGGGAGGAAATCCCAAGTGAAGATGTTCCAGTCCCCCCTTGCCAAATTCCCAGACTAGCATGGAATGGCAGCACTTGGACACCTGCAGGGGTGACATCCCTCCTGAAGTGCATTTTGTAACCTGAGTTTGGTGACAGCAGAGCTCAGAGAGAGGCACGAGAAGAGCTGGGGATGGCAGGAGGAGGCTGAACTCTGCCACAGGGACAGGTCCCAGTGACAGCTCCCAGAGCCACCTGGGCAGGTCCCAGAGCCACCTGGGCAGGTCCCAGTGACACCTGAACAAGTCCCAGAGCCACCTGGGCAGGTCCCAATGGCACCTGGGCAGGTCCCAGAGCCACCTGAGCAGGTCCCAGAGCCTCCCAGCCATAAAAAGGCTCCTGATCAAAGCTCTCTGCAAACCCTTTAACGTTTGCACCTCCTCTGGGGGTTAACTTCTGTACCCTCACAGAGATGTCAGAAGCAATTCAGCTGCTTTAGAAACAAAAATATGGAAAACAGCTGGAGGAAAACACCATTAAAGGGAACAAGACAGCCTCTTATCAAAGCAGGGTAATGCTCTGCTCCAACAAGGTGACCCAATCATTATTTTGCACTGAGAATTTTTTTTTTCATGGAAAACCCAAGTGTTTGGAGCAAGCAGACAGCTCAGCCCTAAAGAGCTGGAAAATATGTTCTCCTCAGAGGGGAGCTGTGATATATTTCCCCCTTTTCTGTGCCAGATTCAGAACGCTCAGCCAATATAGAATTAAATGGACCTTGGCAAAGCAGCTTCCTGAGGAGCATAATTAGCTGGTGGCTTGGAGTGCTCTCTAATTCAATTAGCAGCACCATTTATCAGAGCCAGCTGAGATTTACATTTGCACTTGCTGACGTCAATGGGAGACTTGCAGCGAGCCCCAGCAGCCTCTGGTGCACAGGACTGAACTGAGCTCTGGGGTCACTCAGCTCATTTATTTCATTTATTTTCACACAACGAGAGCTGCACTCTGGGCTGAGCTGGGGAGGTGCTTGATGGGTTTGGGTTTTCAACCACCTTAAACCTCCACTCAGCTCCAAAGATAAAGCAAGGAAGACAAAGCAGCTCTGAGAACACACAAATGTGGCTTTAAAGCAGAAATGCACATTGAAGGGCAAACCCTCTGCACAAGGAGTGCCTTTGAAGCCTCGATTGCCTCATTAATAAAACTCATTGGCCACCTCCTGCTCCCTTTCCCAAAGGGCTGCCCAAATGGAGCAGCAGGTTCTCCTGGAAAATACAGTTCATGGAAGATCCAGCCAAGGAAAGCTGTTTGTGTCAGAAAGCTGGGAACACCAGAGCTCTCCTGGGAGCTGCTCAAACATTATTTATCACTCCTCCCCCTGCCCTTCCCAGCCCCACTCCCTGCAGGGCCCAAGTCAGGAAGCAATCAGGTCTCTCATGGAGAACAGGAGGGCACTGAACTCTGTTTTTTACAGAGGTTTTTCCAGTCCCTGTCCCGGGGTGACACCTTCAGGAGCAGAGCTCTGAAGGCCTAAAGCAGATCCTTGTACTATCACTCTGATCTTTTTCAGCCTTTTGCTGTTTGCATTTTTGTAGCAGAGTTTCTCACAGATTTTCATAAAAACAAAGTGATGTTCAAATTCCTCGCTGGAAGAGGGACAACTGATGAACTTCTAGTTTGACCAGTGTAGTTGAAGAAGTGTCAACCTTATTATCCAATCTGTGGTCATTGTCCAAAATCTATCTAAATCCAAGTAAAAAAATAAACTTCCCTCCATTTGCTCTGACAACTGACTGCATAAATGTCCTTCATTTCACGTCCTATGACAACACTGTACAGCTGAGGGCTCCTGTGTCTGCAGGAATTCCCTGATCCCACTCCCTGTCAGCCTGGAGGAGAGCAAATCCCAATTCCTGCTTCCCACAGAGATCCCTGGCCAGGCACAGCAGCGAGGTGCTGTGTGAGCAGCACAAGCTCTGCAGAACACCCCAGCAGGGATCTCTTCCATGGATTTCCTGGTGCCCAGTAAAGGTGTGGCCCTGCTGGCTGCCTCCTCTCCCTGCCAGCTTTCACTACATTTCTCAGAGCTCATCCCCTCTGATGATTTATACCTGTCCTGAATTTGGCTGGGACAAAACAGAGTGAAAAGTCTCCAGGGAGGAGGTGACATCCACCTCATTACTTTGGAAAGCAACTGCAAAAAACAAGGAAGCTTTATAAAGAAATTGTTTATTTCTCTATAAAATACTCCTTCTCACCACCCTCCTCACAGAGTTTCACCCTCTAAAGCAACTTAGGTCATAAATTTTGTAAGCAGGAGTTTGACAATGGCTCCACTTTGCTGAAAATGGGATTTCAAGCTGGCATTTGCCCACAGATCTCTCTCCTCCCTGTCCACTTTTGCAAACAGAAATCACAGACTGCCACCCTAAACCCCATCCCTCCCTCTCCAAAGTGGAAATCCTACCTGGAAGCATCAAGGAATGGCTTGTAGGCAATGGTCACCCACTCTTCTCTGTTGGAGGAGTACCGTGGCTCCCTGGGGGTCTCTGCTGCTGTGTCTAAGTCCACCAGGTAGTGGCACTTGGAGATGTCGACCTGCAGGAGGATAGACACAGCTGGGGCTTATTCCCTGTGGGTTTGGTTGTCTGTGTTCACTCACAGCAATGAAAACAGGGTTGAATTCCCCCCAGCAGGACACAGGTAACAGAATTTGAATGTTTGCAAGCAAAGCCTTTGTGGGGGAATCCAGCAGGACAACACACCATGAAACCTTCCCCTTCCTGCTGGGAATCCTGTGTCTTATCCTGCCTCACTCCCTCAAACTCTTCCTTGAGGGATTTCAGTTCACTCTCCCACAAAATTTTACTGCCAACTTCCTTGGCCATGCTTGAGATCCCTTTCCTGAAGCACCTTTGGGGTTTAATGTAACAATTTAGGCTGGAAACAATTTAATTAGGTGGATAGCAGATGGCTCCGTGGCAGCACAACTGAGTGGCAAATGGAATTACACCACAGGAAACGCAGCTGAGGATGCTGAATCCACTCCTTGCTCTGTGTGAGAGGAACGTTCCAGGCCCTGGGAGAGGTTCTGGCTCATTAGCAGAAGGACTCCCAAACCACTAACCAAGTTTTTCTGGAAGTGATGTAGAATCATTCAGAGAAAGACAAGGATCTCACTCGTCTCACCCTAAACACTGCCCTAAAAGGGCTGGGACTTCAAACTCCAGGTGCAAGTCAGGTTTCCCCTGTATTTTCACAAGTTACAGTGAAGACAAGGATAATATTCTGCTTGCTCTGAGGGCCAACACAGCCCCTCTGCATTGATTTTGGGGATTTTCACAAGGCCTGGGTGATGCACAGACCTTGAAATGAAAGAAATGAATGAGTCTTAGTGAACAAAGCTGTGAGGGATTTCTAAATTACATCCTCTCCTCTTCTGTTCTCCTTTCCTTTTCCTCCTCCCACTCTTTCTTTATTTGATGCCACTGCTCTGCCAAGTGGAGGAGAGCTAAACTGGATCCCATCCTGACTGACAGGAGTGGGAAGAGCCCAGAGCTGGAGCTTAGGGCACATCTGCTGCTGCCATGGGGTGTGGATGGTGCTAGAAGTGAAGAGAAAAAAAAACCCTAGAATGGTGCTAGAAGTGCTTAAAAACCCCTTTCTCTGAAGGCAGCTGCTGTTAACAGCTTTCAGGCCTAATCTGCTGGTCCTGCTTGGATGTATCTTGGTAAGAAATAATATTCCTTATCTCTTCCTTAGCACTTTCAGAGACAAATGCACCTCCCCAGCTGGGCAAGTGCAAGGTAAGTGCTGCTCAATGTGATTAAGGGAAGAGAGATTGCAAAACAAGATCAAATCACTCTTTCCCCAGTGTCTCATAGCAACAGGAACACTGAGGTTCCCTCTCCCATTTCCAAGCAGAGCAGTAATAGATACTCACACCTGAAACAGTTGAGATCTCCAGCTATTAATTGGTTTTACCCATGGCTCAGATAATCCTCCTGAACCATTTGTTTTCTGCCCTTTAAATGACCAACTATTTAGATTTATCCCCTCTCATAGTCCTGCCCAGTTCTTGCTAATTATTCTTCTGCTTTTTAAAAAATCTGAATATGCTTGTACTCACTAAATCTGGGGAAAGATCTTAATCTCTTGGTGCAATTAGCAGGTCAAAAGTCAGAGTTTTAAGCCCCTGTTTAATTTCTGATTTCTGAAGTCCTAGACTCTTGAGCTTGCATGAGAAATACCAAAGTTGTAGGGTGACATTAAGAAACAAGCATGAAACAAAAGTGTGTTTTGCTCTATTAGTCACAGGCTGTGGAGCAGCCAGCTGTCTGTGCTAAAAATAAGCCCCAGTTAAAGATTTCATAAATTAAATGCACTGCAGCAGACAGCTCCTCTCAGGTGGGAACACGCCTCCTTCCCATTTCCAGTAACTGCATAATGAGCCTCAAAATAGGAGTTTTAACCCAGAAGACTGCCAAGATTTAACCTGTTAGTAATTTTAAACATGCTAGCTAGCAATGATTTTAAAACATTCCTGTTTGTGCACTGGTTTTGTTTAGTTCCACCAGGAAATAAATCAATATACCAGTATACATTGTCTTAGCAGATTCCCACTAATGCAATTGAGTTCCAAATGAAGTTCCTCCTCAGTTGAAAATATGATGAATAGTTTTATATTTAAAAAGAAATAAAAGAGGAAAATTTCAACTCCTGCTCAGTGACAAATATTTTCTGTGGGGGACTTCAAATTACTCATTCCTGGGATCACATGAACACACTACACTAAACCCAAAACTGCAATAATTGGGAGTTCTTACTTCTGCTGCTTCTTTTATTATCATTATGACTTCAAACTGTAGATGAGAGACAAACAGAAAGTGACTAAAAACGAGCTTGGGGAGATTTCCAAGTGCTGCAGAGGGACCATTTTTGGTTTGGAGCTCCCCAGGAAACAGAAATGGGGAGATCCACTCAGAGGCATCACATTAATTTAAATTAAGGGGAAAAAAACCAGGAATAAATCCTCACATATCGAGATGGCTCCTCCTTGTTCTGGTCATTCATGTCCGAGGGGATGATCCTCGTGGCCATGGGCCCCTTGGCAAAGGGTTTGGGCAGCTGGCCCCGGAATTCTGACAGGATGAACTGGAGCTGCCAGCTGTGGACAACAGGGAGAACATCTTGTGTGGAGAGCACCAAAACCAGAACCAAGGACATCAATCCCAGGGTGGGCAGGTACAGCAGAGAGCCCCAGGAACTTGTGGCCAATGTGCCAATCAAAAACCTTCAGAATCCTTTATTTGGACACTTTAACACTGTTTATGACACTGCTGGTGACAACAGAGACCCGAGGTCCTCAGGGCTCCCCACATCCATTGTTATGTCCCTCATTATTGTGATCTCTTAAGTTTGAGCTTTCATATTTGCAGATTCTGTGCTGCCCAGGGGTGTGTTCTGAGCTCACAGTCAGTGTCACTCAGCTCTGCACACAGCAGGGACACAAAACAAATCCTTTTCCTGCTGCACACCAAGGACAACTTTGAGCCCAAAAGCACAAACAAGGGTGGCTGGAGGGAGGAACAAGGATGGGACCTCACAACCTGGAGCTGGAATTGGACAATGCAACCCCAAAATGCAAATGGACCAAAACTGATAAAAATGTAAGATTTAGTTGTCCATTTTGTGACCATTTTGGGTCCATTTTGTGACCATTTTGGGTCCATTTTGTGACCATTTTTGACCATTTTGGGTCCACCTTGAGTGTAGCCCTGGCCAGGCTCTTGTCCTGCCCAAGGTCTACCCTAAAGCCCTTTCGATAAATATCTACTTTATTCCCCAGCTCTGCCCAGTCTCTGTTTCAGGTCAGCCCTGCCAAGGCATCAGCTGTGCCCCTCGTTATCCCTCTCACCAAAGTGCACCTTTTCCATGGGAACACTCACTTGTCTGGCAGCAGGAAGCTGCTGGGGAACCTGTGCCACTCCTTTCCCACACAGACATTGACTGGCCTCCCCTCTGGCACCGTGTGGATCCCGGGGTCAGTGGCAATCCTGTGGAATTCCGGGTACAGGTCCAGGGGCCCATGGTAGCCTGTGGAAGTCATAATTAAGAAATTCATAATTAAGGTTAAAATGAAAGTGGTATTGTTGCTCCGATTTTTCAGCCTTCTGAATTGTTTTCATTTCTACTGGAGTTTTCTCAGAATTGTAAAATAAACTAAGACTGATGTTTGGTAAACAATATTCTTTCTAAAGAGAAAGACAAATTGATGGACTTCTGAGTTGACCACTGGGGTCAGAGAGATGTTCCTCTCATCCCTCAATTCTTGATCAAATTCCAAACCCCATTTAAACCCCAAATCATAATAAACTGTCTCTTTCTCTCCTCACTTCTCAACCTGATGGGTGAGTGTTGTTCTTTTTGTGTCCTGATTGTGACAGAGTATTTAATGAAAGCCTACACAAATTGTGCCATGCAGAAGTTTTTAACTGATAACTCACTGAATAAATGAACTGCTCTATGCTAAGAAGTGGCTGGATTCAAAGTTTCCCATCTTACCTTTGGTGCCCTTACCAATTCCATTCACATTCCCCTGTCCTGGCTGTCAACAGCCCCAAAAAATACTGCTGAGGTGAGAAGGGTCTGATTCCCACCAATCCATCTCCATTAAGGACTCATGCACCTAATTCAAGTTTTATACAGGAAAATGCTCTTCCAAGTGGGATTATCTATGTGAAAGCTGAAGTATTTGCTTTAATACCAGTCAGGTTTTACATCAGTGGAGTTGTACTGGTGGAAGGTGAAGAGGATTTTTAAGTGATGTAATTGTGGTGACCCATTCATACATTTATATATATGGACAAATGTATAATTAATAATTAATTAATGGTGACCATCAGAACTTGTCCCTTCCCCTGCAGCAACAACATCCAAACTCCTCAAGCCCCCTGATTTCCACAGGCGAGGTAGCACAACTTTTGCAGGCCCTGAGCCCAGGAGGGAGGAGAGCAGAGGGCAAAAATGTGAAATACCAACCTTTGAATAAGGCAACAGAGCGTGACAGTGACAAAAGGCCAAAGAGGAAGACTGTCCCCAGGGCCAGCCAGTTGGAGGACACTGTGTAGTGTTCCAGGCGGTAGCGCTGGAAGATGAAGTGGTAACATTTCTCAGGGAAGAGATTGAAAAGAGAGAGAGACAATATCAAGTTACTCCAGCTCTGATCTGTTCAGCAAAATTTTCATTTTTAATAACAATTCTCATTTTTCATAACAATTCTCATTTTTCGTAACAATTCTCATTTTTCATAAAGGCCTCACAACAGTGCATCCCCCACCAGATCTTTGGGTTTTTTTAATTCCAGAGCCATAAAAATGCACAGCAGTTCACAGGGTTGGGTCACACTGAAGTGGTAATTTGGGGTATTTCAAGAAGCTTTCAGCTCTTTCACCCAGGAAGGTCTCTGGGCCTAAAGTGCTCTCTCAAGGGCTGCAGCTTGGTTGTCCCCAGGTGAACCAGGGGCAGGTGTCCCTTTCCCAGCTCTGCAGGAGCTCCCTGCACACACTCACCTGATTTTCCCTGCTGGACTGAATTCCTGCCTAACACAAGCTCCATGACCCAGATTTCCAGAGTGACCTCTGCCTGTTTACCCTGCCCTGCACAAACCACAGCTCTGAAGTGGATAAAAGCACAGAGCACATTCTGCAGCCACCTCTAAACACAAGTCACTCTGATAAAAGAAAAACTGATGAAAGAAAAACTGGTGAAAGAAAAACTGATAAAAGAAAAGTACTTTAGGTTTTTGGTGTTTTTCTTCCAATTAAAAAGCCTTTCAGGGAATAGCCAGGAGGAAATACATCCAGTCCTTGGCCTGGCCCCTCCCTGCTGGTTCTGCAGGAGTGGTTATTCACTCCCTACCCTCACTGGTTTCTGTTTCTCTTGTCCTGTTTGCATTTTTCTCATAACAGCCAAATAAATCCACGTGGTTTGGAGGGGGACAGTGACAAGTTTTGTCCTGCTGGTTCCAGATTCTCAGCTGGATGCTCCACACTGGCCAAAATGTCATCAAACAGTGGTAAAATATGCAAGAAATGCACAGGAAACTTTCCTGCAGCCATGTTTAAAATAAAAATAAATGAACACTGCTCTGTGATGTTCTGAGAGCACAGAGGAATTCTCACTCAGAGCCATAAAATTGGTGACTGGATCCTGTGTGGGGGCAAGGACTGGAACTCATCTGGGAATGAATGAAGATGCAGAGTGGGAAGAGCACTGAGCAAGGGAAGGATGAGGGACTGAGGGGTGGGCAGGAATTCCAGCAGTGGACAGAGCAGGAACAGCAGGATGAGGCCAAACAGCTGGAACAGGCTCCAGCAGGGACTCCTGGCTGCATTCCTGAGACTTTTTAACAGCACATGAATAATTCTGAGCTTTGGGAAGGTTTATATCAGTCTGTGTTAGTGCTTTGCTCTTGAAGTGTTTCAAGTGATGTTTACTAAACATCCAGCTTTTGGCTCTTCCAAACATTCAGTGCAATTTCCCAACATTCAAACGAGATCTCTTTGCCTTTTTTCAGCCCAGTGAGGGATTCCTCCTAAAACAAATCAAAATGCTTTTCCTACACACCCACATTCCTGCCCTTAAAGCTGAGCAGCCAGGGAGGCACAATTCCATCAGCCAGGGAGGCACAATTCCATCAGCAGGTTACTGAACCCTCAGGGAATCTCTTGGATTTTGTGTGGTGTTGGGCACTACAACATCACAACCCCAGGAATTTTCACTTGGGATTGGAGAATAACTCAAAAGTGATCATGAAATAACAGCTGGGAAATATTCTCAGCTATTTATCAAAAACCACTGGAAGTTACCTGAAGAGCAGAGAGAGCCACAGCACCAGAGAGACAGATGAGGGGGTAGATGGGGAAGAGAAATCTCTCTTCTTTGTGGGGCTGGCTGAAGAAAATCAGCATCCAGATGTACATGGGAGCCAGGGTCAGCCAGTAGGGACGGCCCAGGTTCTGAACTGGAAGGAACAAAAACCTCAGCAAAGTAGTAATGCAAGAATTCCTTCTCTTGCACAATCCTCTCTCACACCCAGAGCCCCCTCTGGAGACCCAAACACGCCCTGTCCTGGGCACCCCTGCTGCTAAAACCCAGGTAACACACCCCAACAGCCAGAAGGGCATTTTCCTCAGAGGATTTTTGCAGATTCCTACAACACTGACAATTCCATCAGCCTCAGGAAGACCAAAAAAGGAGAAAATAAGTGTGTTACTGGATCCAACAACCAGACACAAAGCCCATCAGGAGCTGCCAGGTCTGAGCAGGCAGACAGCAGTGCTGGGTTTCCTGCTGGGCATTGTACACACAGAGATCAGAAATGGCCTCCTCAGGATCTCCCCTTCCCCTCTGTGCTGGTTTCACCCTCCCAAATGGCTGTTTGGAGCCCGAAGTTTGCCCAACCTTCATTGCCTCATTACAGAAATAACACCAGGAGAGGTCTCCCAGGCGCCTTCTGCTGAACAGAGGAAATAAACCCATTCAAAAATAACAACAATTACCCTGAATTTCAGTCTCACTGAGGAGGGCTCTGCACTGCCTGACAATCTGCAGTCCCTTTCCTACCCCCTTGCCACTCCCAACAGCAGAGTTAAGCAATTAAGCCAAAGGCATTTCACAGACAATAAGAACAAAGCACTTGGCGGAGTCGCTCCCGCTGTTGAGTACAAGAACACCAAGTGAACAGCAGGAAATCTCACATTTACAGGAGCTCCTACTGAGCTTTTACTGCTCTCTGAGAGTTTGTCACTCACAGCCGAGGAGCAGATACAAGCAAACACCCTTAACATACATTTTCATCGAGGATTGTGTTACTGTTTGCTGTATTCACTAAAAAAAAAACAAACTGAGAGAGCAAAGCACTGACTGGAGTGATGAATGTGGAGGCTGCTGCTGACCCCTGATGAATTTTCCTGAGGAAAACAGCAGAGAAGAATTTACACTTCCCCTCTGGAGTCCCTCACAAGTGTCATGTGCTCAAGCTGATGTCATTTTATTCAAGAAAAAGCTCAGTGTGAAGCAGGGAATATTCTGGTTCCTCCTTTTATTTTTTTCTTTTTTTTAACTCTCAGTATATCCACACCCATGGGGAGCCTGGCAGTCTGAAAAATCCACAGTACACAGAACAAACCCCAAAGAACCCCTGATGTTCTTGCTCTTGCTGGATTTGTTCTGTGCACTGAACACACCCCAAAATCCACAGTGCACAGAACAAACCCCAAAGAACCCCTAATGTTCTTGTTCTTGCTGGATTTGTTCTGTGCACTGAACACACCCCAAAATCCACAGTGCACAGAACAAACCCAGCCTCAAACCCCAAAGGTTTCTACCCATTTCCAGCTGCAGACAAGAAGGGAACAGCACCAGGTCCAGTTTCTTCCCCCTTCAGGATTATTGACTGGGCCATTCCTGGTGCATTAAATGTCAGAATGAAGCTCAGGAACCACACACCTCGTCAGACTTGCTTTTTTAAACACATTTCTCCTCCTGAGGAAAAAGGCAAGGCATATTCCTGAACTCTAATGAGCTCCAGGAACTTTCCTGGTGCTCCAAAGGCTTTCACTGCTCCCAGTTTCACTTCCAGTAGAGCAAAGCTGCTCTTTGGCAGGCAAACTCTGCCAGCTGCCCTGCACTCACCACGGAATTTCTGCAGCAGACACTCCATCAGACAGGTCAGAGGCAGCACGAGCAGGGCCAGCACAAAAACCACATTGAAATTCAGAAACCCATTGATGAAATAAAAGTACCAGGGTTCTGTACCTAAAGGGTGAGAAAAAAGGAGAAAAGAGGTTTGAAACATGAGCAGCAATGGATGGAACAGCAGCTTTGGTCCTTCCTTGCCTGACACAGCTCACCAGAGTATCTCACACTCCCACCTGCCCAAGAAACTTCATTGTCTTCCTGCTCAGAAATCATTTTTCTCTTTATTTTTTCACTGGGGGTGAAAACCAGTCAGTTTTATATCTGCTGATGATGAACCCCAGACCACTCCAAGAGCCAGCAGAACTCTGTGACACAGAGCTCACCCTTGCATTCAGGAGGAGAGCAAAGAAGCAAGAGGTGGAAACCTGTAAAACTGGGAAACTCAACTCCAAATTCATCCTTTCTTTCTAACTGCAGAGGAGTAGCACAAAACCACACAATGCAATGTAACTCTGGAGTGAGGATGTTCACTGTGGGTTGGCAGGAACAGAAAATGGACCAAGAAGGATTAAGAAGGAAAGGAGTTTGTATTCCCACCTCACCCTGACAAAGACTCTGCCCCTCAGGGCTGGTTTTGGTCCCTCCTCAGACTCAGCACTATTTAAAAGTCCCAAATTCAGCCTGTTCTGACACAAACAGGAGCGAGGCAGCTCTGCCTCCACACTCGGGAACTGGCTGCAAGCTCGGGAGGATGTAAACTGAAAGAAACTCCAGTCCAACTGTCATTTATTTAGACTCTTAATTCAGGATGCTTAAAGCCCTGAACAATAAGGAATGCCAGTTCCTCTCCACACATTTCCCACTCTCTCAGTGTGATTAGCTCAATCAGCCAGTAAATGACACGCGGGGGCTTTAATCACTGCACTGTTGTGACATGTGTCACATTGCCACAGCAATTTCCTGCAATCAGAGCCACTTAAATTGGGTCCGTGTTGAAATTAATCAGACAACTGAATAGCAGCAAGGAAAACCCGAAACCTCTGCAGCTCCTACAGCTAAAAAACCAGAAAAAAAACAAAAAACAAAAAACAAAAAACAAAAAACAAAAAAAAAAAAAAAAAAAAGAAAAGGGGAGAAGCTGCAGTGGGAATGTCACAAACGTGGCACTGGAGTCACTGCTTGGCCAAGCAGCTCGGGTTTATAGAGGAAACCCTGAGTTATGAACACTGAAAGCAAACTGGAATTCTATAAATAAGTTCTAAATCTTTAAAGGATCATTCCAGGGAGCATCCTGTCACCTTTCTGGCTGCGATGGAAAGCAAAGGAAATTCACCCTGAATTCACCTCTCCCTGCTCTGGTTTCTGGCTTGGCAGCCTGGGGGTCAGGAGTGAAGGACACTTTATGAAACACAACTCCTCCACAAATCCAAAAGCAGCCCAGATAATGCTGCTAATAAACAGATCAGCTGCTCTGAGGCACAGCTTTGACACAGAAAAGGCTGCTCGTTCACATTTCTTTGCAGTGTGACTGAATTGCCCATTAAAAAAAAAAAAAAAAAAAAAGCACTGGAGCCTCCTCTCCTTCTCCAATGAGGGATTTTCTTCTCTGTGAGAGGATAAAAAATAATAAAAAGGGGAAAAAAAGAGAAGAGAACAGTGCACAGCAGGCAAAAAGCACCAGGCTGGCTGACTGGTGACGCAGGCATTCAGAGGCACTCAGGCTCAAAGCCTCCCAGGGAAAAAGGAGTTTTTTATTCCTGTTATCCACAGGGCTCAAGGTGAACTGAGACAGAACTGCAGCCTCAAAAAGGAACGACCCTGCTGCATGTGAGAAGTCCTGGCCCAGAACAGGAGAGCTGTCCATGCTCTGGAGAGCTCTCCATGCTCAGGTTAATGGGAACATGGTTCCAGAGCAGGAGAGGAGATGGAGCTTCCTGCAAGGATCCACAGCCCAGAGCTGGGCAGACGTGGGATACAGGAGACAGGCTGGCGAAAGAACAGCCAGGCAGCTCCTGGCACCGTGGTTCCATGGGGAAAAGCAGCTGGAAGCACTGTCAGACCCCGAGTGAGAAAATGCTTTGAACTCTGAGGCCTGGGAATGGCCCCGGGAGCAGTTCTAGAACTCAAACTCGGGGGTGAACCCCATTTAGCTGCACCTTGACCACAGGAATGGTGAGAGCAGCTCAGGCCAGAGCAGAGGAGTAGAAGAAGTTTAAGATAAGGAGCCCCACCCTGGGCTGAAGGCTGAGTGCAGGAACTGCAGCTGGCAGGCAGTAACTAACTGCAATAACTTGGTCGTGAGTCACAGCCCCCATTCTGATTCAGTGCTGCTACAATGAACACTCTGCTCACTGCATTTCATTTATTCTCACTCTGCTCAGGCACCAGGGCTCCACAGAGAAAGGTGGCACATGAACAGCTCCAGCACCTTCCACCCAAGCTGAATCAATCTTCCTAAAGTGGGACAAAACTGTGGTCACAAATTATGACTCCTTAGAATATAAATACACAAAAACCACCCCAAAGCTTCAGAATCAGGGATAGACCCTCAGCAGCTATTTTCCCTTGGCTGTAGAAACCTAATCACTCCAGGGAAATATCAACTGCACAAAGAATATTTATGTAGAGAGAGTGTATTGCTAAAGACAGAACAAAAAAATAATGAATTGAACCTTGTCTCCAAAATACTGCAATGCTTACACTGGAGATGATCTGGGCTGGTGACTCTGCCCCATCATGTGAACGTTGGGAAATCCCAGCTCCCAGAGCCAAGAGGGATTGTTCAGCCTTTCATCTCCCCTGGCAGTGTTGTTTTTCCCCAGTGTTTTGAAGCCTCTCTAAACACACAGTGCTGTCCTGGCCACGCTGCACTGAAGAGCAATTCCAGGCAGGCTCTTTTACCAGCCTGAGGATGTTGTGTGAATGTCACTGTGAATAAAACTCTTCAGGACAGACTGGTCCCTGGAGGCTTCTGGAAACAACTCATGCACCAGCGTGGAAAAGGTCAGGCACAAACCCCTGCCAAAACCTATCAGAGACAGAGCCTGGAGTTTACTTACAGAAAACTCCCAGCTCCACACTTCAGAGCCTTCCTGCAGAGGCCAAGAGCAGCTGCTGTCCTGCTGTGCCACAGTACAAGTGACAAATCACCACTCAGCACCACCCAAAACAGCCCCTCAGCCAAAGCAGCTGCCAGAAAAAGCCTTGCTGCTGCTCACCACTGCTGAATCCCTCCTGGAGCAGCTCCTCTGCCCCAAACAGAGCACTGAGATGGTGCAGGGATCCTGTGCTCTCTGCCAGCCCTTCTGAAGTCCTGCTAGAAATTAATTTCCTGCTGTTCAGCTCTAGAAATGTAGGATATGGACAGAAAGAAGCATGGATTGTGCACCATTCCTCACTTTCCCGAAGTTCTGCAGCCTGACTTGGGAGGAAGAGCAGCCAGGAACAAGGTTCAGGCTGACAAACACACACAGGCCACTTGTGCACAGACAGTGAGACATCTCCTGGCAGTTTTAAGGGAATGGAAAATGAACAAAAGCAGCACAACTCCCAGCGTGGAGGAGCCGGGCAGTGCATTCATTGCCAGCTCGACAGAGACATCCCGTGTCCAGAAGCAGCAGCTGCAGCCTTTGGAGCTGGCAAATCTGCTTTTGCTTTAGGGCACGTCAGAAAAAGCACTGCCAGAAAACCTGGGGCTCCCTCCCGGGCCCGTTATCCCAAACTCACCGTAGAGATCAGGGCCGTGGGGAGTGAAGACATTGTACAAAACGATGTTGAGAGGTGCCACCACCAGCTTCCCATAGTAATAACTGTCCACCACCACCAAGGGCACCTGCAAGAAAGCAGATCTTAGTCCAAGTGCCAGCAGCTCCAGCTGATTTTCCTTAAAGGAACTCATCCCTTCTACTCCCCTCCATTCCCTCTTGGTGTTGTTGCAGGCACTCACCAGAAACAGGATCAAGGACACCACACACCAGTTCAGGAAACTCTTCCACCTCTTCTTCAGGATCAGCAAGTCAAAGGCAATAGGAAGCCTGGAAGAGAGACCAGCTGTCAACTGGAGACTTTGAGAAACCCCACTGCAGGTGCTGGTGCATTAAATGCATTGGTGCATTGCCCCTTCAAAGCAAGAGAAGGAACCACCACTTCACTGGCCTCTGCTTCTACTCCAGATTTATCATCCAGCTCAGGTTTTACTCATCTCAATGCCAGGAAATCTTCCCAAACTAAGTTGTTCAAAAGCCAGGAAGCCTGGTCCTGGTCCTAGCAATGACTCTGGACTAAGCTGGACTAAGGGAACAGAGCTGGAAGGAGTCTGGAGCCCCAGGAGAGGCTGAGGGAGCTGGGAAAGGGGCTCAGCCTGGAGAAAAGGAGGCTCAGGGGAGACCCTCTGGCTTTGCACAACTCCCTGCTCAGTCCCTGCTGGTTTTCTCCTCCACCCCATTCTCCCCAGGCAGGTGAAAACCACCTGAGAGAGGGCAATAAACCCCTCCTTACCCCAGGGCTGCGCTGAAGGGCCAGCCCAGCAGGGCTCCAGCAGCCACCCCCAGCACTGCCACCGAGGTCCTGTCCATGTACCAGCCCGTCATGGCCACCACCGTGGTGTACATGCAGAAACTGCTGGGCAGGAAAGCTGAAATGCAAAGGGGATGAGAGGTCAGCACAGCCTCCCCACACTGCACTAACACCTGCAGCAAGTGTCTGGCAGTGCCTGGGGAAACAGGTACAACCACGGCACACAAACTGCCAAAATCTCACTTTGATCTTTTCAGCCTTCTGATATTTTCATTCTTGGACCAGAGCTTTCTCAGGAATTGTAAGAAGAACAAAGAGTGATGTTTGGTAAGTAATACATTCCCTTCCAGGGGAAAAGACAAATTGATGGATTTCTAAATTGACCACCAGGATCAGAGAGGTGTTACTCTTGTCCTCCAATTCCTGATCAAATTCCAAACCCTATTTAAACCCCAAACCAAAATAAACTTTCTCCTTCTTTCTCGTCTCGCAACCTGACGTGTGAGTGTGGTTCTTTTGTGTCCTCTGGTGACATCAAAATATCAGCCTCCTTCCTGAGAACAGGAAGGCAGGCCAAGGGCCTGGTTAAAAGGCACAGCAATATTAAAAACCAGGAAGGCAGGCCAAGGGCCTGGTTAAAAGGCACAGCAATATTAAAAACCAGGAGGCAGCACCAGAAACAGGCCTGGGAATTGTAACACAGAGAACAAAATTTGAATCAACGCTTATTCTGCCGTGAGAAGACAACACAGAGCACCCCAGAGATGTGATTTTCTCCTCTCTGGGCCCACTTTTGGCCATTGTTAGTGGCAGTGCCAAGCCAACTCACCTGCAGAAGCACAGAACATCCCCGTGCTGAGCACTAGGAAGGCCAGCATCAGCCTGCTCACGTGCAGCCCAAACTTCTTACACACAGCCCTGGGGAAGCAGCAGAGAAACAGGTGCCACAAAATGGCCTCAGGCAAAAAAATCAGCAGCACCCAAGGCATGCAGAACCACAAGCAACTCATAGAGCAGCCTGAGAGCTCTGAGGTGCGGGATGCCCAACACTCAGCTGCTGCCTCTGCCCTGGGATTTCAGACCCTGAGTTACACCAGTGCCAAACTCTGGATGGGGCCTGGCTTCTCCCAGTTGTGCAAATTTCAGGAGCTTGTGGCTGCACTGCTACACACATCAATCCACCTGTGATCCCCATTCCTCACAAAACCCCACCATGCACAGAAAAAAAGCCACAGCTCATCTCCTTAAACCAGAGCGCTGACAGACAATAAAGTCATGCAAGGTAGTGGCTTCAAAATCAGGCAGCAGGTAAAAATAAAATAAAAATCTGGTTTAGACAAGATAATTGCATGTTAGGGCTACTGATTTTAGTGGATGTAAACAGCATTTGGCAGACAGATTACAGACAGCAGCAATCAATGTGTTCCAGTCAAATTCACTGTGATAAGCAAACACAGCACCAGACTCTCCTCAGTCTGCAGCACTCCCACCCTGCTTGCTGCCAGCAGTGAGAAAATGAGTAGAGTCAACAAAATGCTGGAGTAGAGGTGTGGGTGGCAGATCTGGGAGTACAATTTTGTCCTAATTGTGGCATTCTGACCAACATCTCATTGAATTATGAGGAGAACATGTATTTTCTCATCCACACACGAGCCTCAAAGCCTATTTCCTGCAGCAGGAACTGGGTATGTCACTTACTGCTCCCAACCATCCCCTGCACACAGATCTGACACTCACTTGTAGAAGTAGAGTTCACAAATGCAGCTCAGGAAGGCCAGGAAGCATCGCAGGAAATAGAAGATGAGAACCTAGCAGACACAGACAGAGTCTGAATGAGGCACAGGGACACAAAACGGGCTTGTAAAGCATCAGGGGAAACCCACAAACCCTGGGAGATCCTTACAGAGAAGTCAGTGTTTGTCAACAAACCAGTGTTTTATAAAACCAGTGTATAATGACATTTATAAACATTATAAAGTCAATTTCAACACAAACGGGGCATCTGTTTCACACACACTAAAGGCACATTTCCTCCTCCACACACAGGATTTACCTTGTTGGTTTGCAGAACCCTGGCATGGAACCAGGCTGGCAAGGCATGGAGCCACAGGTAAGCATAGGAGCGGATGGCGTAGGCTGGAGAGTACTCCCATGTCTGAAACCCCTTCCCATAAATGAGGTAGTGTGTCTACAACAGAGGTCAAATAAATAAATTAACATGCAGCATGCAGAGCAGAGAGTTTTCCACCCCCCACCTCTGAACCCCAGAGCAAAAAAAACCTCATTGGAACAGAGGGATCAGCACAAGGTTCTAAATAAATCTGCATTTGCACAAGCCCAGTGGAAACTGAAACAGAGCTCAAGGTCCTAAACAAATGGGTTTCTGCACAGGCCAAGCAGAAATTCCCGAAGCCAAGGGCAGAAGGGACTCACCGGTTCCCAGTAGTTAAAGGTCTCGTCACAATCCGAGATGTTGCTCAGCAGAGCCGCACAGAACCTGGCCGAGATGAGACACTTGAAAGCTGTTGATCCTTCAGGGGCCCAGACGTGCCCTGCTTTGCTCCCGGATGATCTAATCCAAAGGGTGGGAAGGGGAAAAAAATTAAAAATACAAATATACAGCAGGAAGACTCAGCAACGAGACCAAGGCTGGGAAGGTGACAGTGTGCCAGTGGGGCGGGGAGGGGACGGCAACCCTCACAAGGAAAACCACCTCAGGGCTGGACCCCCGGCCACTGCAGCCCCTCAGCGCCGCCGGGCCGGGGGATGCTCCGGCATCTTCCCACAGCACCGAGCACCCGCGGAGACCCCGGCCCGGCAGCCCCGGTAACCTCGGCAGCGCCGGGAACCTCGGCAGCCCGGGTAGTCTCGGTAGCTCCGGCAGCCCCGGTAGCTTCGGCAGCCCCGGTGACCCCCGTTCCAGCCCCCGCAGCCCCCGCTCCAGCCCCGGCGGCACCCACTCGTTCCTGGGCTCCTCGCTGCCCGCGGGCTCCGGCCGCCGCCCCGCCGCGTCCCCTCCGCCCGCCCGCGGCCGCTGCCGGGCCCCCTTGGCGGCCATGGCGGGTACGGGCAGGCGGCGCCCGCCGCAGGCCGCGGCCGGGCCCGAGCAGCTGCGGGAGCGCGGCCGAAGCCGCCGCCGCCATCACGGGTGTGGGCAGCGCCAGCCCTGAGGGCGGGAGCGCCACCGGGACAGCCACCGGCAGGGGGACAGGGACAGACAGAAGGACAGACACAGGAACAGGAACCGACGAAGGGAGAGGGACAGGGAGAGCGACAGGGAGAGCGACAGGGACCGACAGGGGGAAAGGGACCGACAGACGGACAGGGAAAGTCAGAGGGACAGGGACAGAGACCGACAGACGGACAGGCACAGGGACAGGAACCGACAAAGGGAGAGGGACCGGGACCGTGACAGGGAAAGCTCTGCCCCGCACTCCCGTGTCCATCGCTGACCCCGTCCCGCCCCTCACGCCCCGGTCCCAGCCCGGCTCCATCCCGGCCATGTCACTCCCCGCCCAGTGCTGGGCAGGAAAGTGAGGGAATGGGGAACGCTCCGATGGAAAATGTTCTTTATTTGGTACGCTCTGCACTCAGGAGATGGAGGGGCTGGAGCGTGTCCAAGGAAGGGAATGGAGCTGGGGAAGGGAATGGAGCCCCAGGAGGGGCTGAAGGAGCTGGAAAAGGGGCTCAGCCTGGAGAAAAGGAGGCTCAGGGGGAATTTGTGGCTCTGCACAGCTCCCTGCCAGGAGGGGACAGCCGGAGGATCGGGCTCTGCTCCAGGGAACAGGGACAGGAGGAGAGGGAACGGCCTCAGCCTGGGCCAGGGGAGGCTCAGGGCGGGAGATCAGCTGGAATTCGCATTAGTAAAGAGATTGAATCCACTCTCAGGACCATAGAAAAGAAAGGCTCCGCTTCATAAAACGAGGTTTCATTACACAGACAGAGAACAGGACAGAGCTCATCCTCATTAACTCCCACATGGAAACGTGTGCAGGTGCTCAGAGTCCACCCCTTCCTGTGCCAGGCACTGCGACAACACGGTGCCACATCCAAGGACATGCAGGCGACACTTCCCAGGTCAGACCCCGGCCCAGGAGGAGCTGGAGCCCCTGCACACCAGGGGGGATGTTCTACCTCAGGGTCACCCCCAGGTGCTGCTGTACCTCCTCCCGAAGGCGCAGCTGCATCTCCGCCGCCTCCCGGCCGCCCAGGGCCCTGTCGCAGGACTGGAAGGTCACCCTGTAGCAGAGGCTCCTCCGGCCTGTCCCCGCCTGCTGGAAATTGTCCTTTAACTGGATGGAAACCACCATTTCACCCGACACTCTCCTGGCGAGGGTGTGAAAAGCCACTTCATCAAACCCCTCCCCGTCAGGAAGCCAGAAGCTGACATCGTGCACGTAGGAAGGCGGATAGAGGGAAAAAGGCTTGAAAAGCCTCAACTCTCCCCCAGGGAACTGCCTGAGGAAGCGCCTGTCCCATGTCCAGAGCGTTCTCCAGTCGGATATTCCACACAGCAGCATGGCCAGGAGGTCCAGGTTCAGTGAGAATGAGACAACAACCAGCTCATGGCTTTTAAATTCATCAGGAGCTGTCCTGATAACCCCCACACAGGAGCCTGAGGAGTCTGGGTCTGTCCCCACACAGAGGAAATGCTGAATTTCACCCAGCTGCCACTCAAAAGCAGCAAAGTCATTTAGCTCAGTTATAAAACTTGTTGCCTCCTGCAGGCTGATGGTGGGTTTGACCCCAGAAATGCCCTGGTGAAGGGAATTCAGGGTGGTTTTAATGTTCTCCACCAACATCTGGATGCAGCTGCTCTCTGTGCCCCTGCTAACTGCAAGCACAATGAGCATCTCATGGAAAACAGGCATGGAGTGGGGAGTGATCCTACATTTCCTAAAAACTGGCCCAGAAAGAACCTGTATTGTCTCTGGGGAAAAAGCTCTTTTTTTTATTATTGCCTGAGCATGAGGCAGGAGGGAAGGCCTAAGATAAAACTGCTGTGGACCTGGGCATCCTTCTTGTACATTCTTATCTGTGTCCTGGCCAAAATGGGAAAACAAAACTGTGTCTGCCAGATCCTGAGACATTTTCTCAGTGCTTGGAGCCTCCCCTGGGCTCAGGGTGATCCAGAAGATGTTGGAGTGGCAAACACCACCGGGGTGACCTTGGTGGAGCAGAGGAAGGCAGGAGCTGCTGTTCTGCAGTGGAAAAACTTGGCTGAGCCCTGCACTGAGCTTCTCCTTTATTGTCCTTACTGGATGACTTGAATTCTCTTCAAGGAAACCCCTGTGGAAAATAAAAGTGCAAATTACAGACTGTGATCACCATCTGTGATTCCCTTCCTGGGGCCATAATTTGAGGGCAGCAATTCACCCAAAACATTCTTAAGCCAGGAACTACCTGACCAAGCCAAGTCTGTCACCAAAGGTGCTGCACATTTTCAGGGCTGTGGTGTTTGTCTGCTGGTTACAATCACGAATTAACTGCAATTTGCTGGTAAAAAAGTGGATTTCCTACTCACCATATGCATTTATCTGACCCCAGTGCTGGTCATTCCCACTGACAGCAGCAGACCTGCTACTGCCAAAGAGAAACTAATTATAAACCTCACCTATTAATTTTATCCACGAGGACTTGTGGCACTTGAAAAGAAACTTTTTGGCCTCCTAGTTGTGTCTTGCAGCTCAGGGGGGTGAAACACAGGGGTGCTGTGCTCCGTGTGAAAACGTGGTTCAAAGCACCCTCCACACAGAAGGATTTATCCTGACTCCTGAAAACACACAAAACCAGAGCAAAATCACTGATAATTTCTGATATTTAAAGTGCCCCAAGTAGGTAGGAGCAGATCAACCCCCAGCCCTCCTGTCTTTAGGCTGAGATTGATATTTGCTCTGAAATGGATGCTTTTGACCTTTAAAATCCTCAGATAGTCTTATTTTTAGAGGGTGCTTTGGCAGGAAGCTTGCATTTTAATCTTGGTTATTCTGCTTGGAGATGAACAAGAACTGCAGCTATTTTAAGGAAAATTAAAAGGAAATTTTCAAGGAAAAATTCAAGGAAAATTAAAAGGAATTTTTCAAGGAAAAATTCAAGGAAAATTTCAAGGAAATTAAAAGGAAAATAAAAAGGAAAATAAAAAGGAAAGTTAAAAGGAAAATTAAAAGGAATTCCTCTCCAGCCGACACGATACTAAAAGAACATCCCAGTGCTGGGGCATTTTAGGAGCACAAACAGCAGAATTTCAGCTTTGCCACGGGATGGTTACCTGTAACCTGTGCATTTGTAGCCCTCGATAGTCTCTGCTTTGAAAGGATGAACATGGCTCAGGATGAAGCCAGCCCCCGCCGCCACAGCCACGATTTGCCAGCTGTTGTGCCACTCCCTCCTGGGCTGATCCGCGGGAGTCCCTCCCTGCCCATTGCACAGGGCGACGTGGATTTCCCCCTCCTGTGCCAGCACCTCTGTGCAGCTGGAGGGGAACCCAGAAAACTCCTGTTAGCACACCCCCACATCCCCCACTGCCTGGAAAAACCACCCGGAGCAGCTGAAAAGCTGTTAATGAACACAGAAATTAAATTTCTGGTGTGCTCACCTATGGAAAAAGCGGGCAAGGAGCTGCCTGTTCTTCACCACCCCGGCCTTCCTCCCACAGTGGGGGAAGTTGAAATAAATACGGTCGAATTCCCGTTTTCCCGGTAAAAAGTGCTCCCCCAGCCTGGTGCAGTCCACGGAAAACAAAACCTCGGCTCCTGCAATAGCAAACAAGGCTCTGGTGGTTATCAGAGGGGGGAAAGCTTAAAGAAAGGTGGGACTGCAAATCACCCAGGGAGTTTTTAATTAGGTGAGATCTGCCTGGAGCATCGGGAACACCGGGAAGCCCCGCGGGGATTCTTTGCCTTTTGCTCCCTTTCAAGGCAGCAGAAACTTCTGAAAACAGTAATTTCAGTACTATTTCTTCCGGGTCGGATTTTAAGGCATTTCATTTCGCCAGCTGGGCTATTCCAGCCCCTTCCCGGAGGAGTTTCCAGGGGTTCCCAAGGGACACGGCAGCGGGTGGGGAGGGGGGGACCCGCGGGGCAACGACGCCACTCTGGGTGACACCAGGGCGACAGTAGTGCCACTCGGGGTGATAACTGTGGCAGCAGGGTGACAGCGATGGCAGGAGGGTGACAGCGGTGGCAGGAGGGTGACAGCAAAGCGCCCAGCCGCCGCTCCGTGCCCGTCCCCGCGGTCCCCAGCCCGTACCCACCGCTGTCCCGCAGGTGGCGGATGCTCCGCGCCGCTCCCGCCGCTCCGGCCGCCTCCTCCTCGCTCTCGTAGCAAGTGGCCACCACGTGTGTGCCCTGGGCCCCGCACAGCGCCGCCGAGAAGGAGAAGTTGCCCTCTCCGAGCAGCAGGACCCGGCGGAGCCCCATGTCTCCAGGCAGGACCGGCCCCGTGTCCCCCGGCGGGATCAGCCCCGTGTCCCCCGGCGGGATCAGCCCCGTGTCCCCCGGCGGGACCGGCCCCGTGTCCCCCGGCGGGATCAGCCCCGTGTCCCCCGGCGGGATCAGCCCCGTGTCCCCCGGCGGGATCAGCCCAATGTCCCCCGGCGGGACCGCCCCCATGTCCCCCAGGCAGGAGCGGCGCTCGCAGCCCCGGGCGCTCAGGGCCACCGGCGCTGGCTCATGACGTGGGGCCGGGCCAGCGGCCACTGCTGGTGGCGTGGTGTCCCCGCGGGCAGCCCCGGGGACTCCTGGCAGCCGCGGTGCCGCCCTGGGGCCGGGGAGGTGGCGGTGTCCCGGTAAAGGATGCGCTGCGGCGTCCCCGGCACCGGGAGCGGGATTCGGGCAGCGCCCCTCCCGCCCGCCGTGCAACAGGAAACGGGGCTGCGCTCGGATAAAAAAAAAAAAAAAAAAAAGGAAGCGGCTGTTAAAAAGCCGAGGGATCGTGATCGTAGACTCAGAGCATCACAGAATCATGGAATGGTTGGGGTTAGAAGGGAGCTCACAGCTGATCTCCTTGCTCCAAGCCCCGGCCTCAAACACTTCCAGACATTTCCCACCTTCTGGACAACCTCTGCCCGAGCCTCACCACCCTCACAGGGGAAAATTTCCTATTCATATCCAATGTAACCCTGCTGTCTGTTGGGTCTGAGCCATCTCCTTGGCCTGGCACTCCAGCCCTTTGTGAACAGTCTCTCCCCAGCTTTCCTGGGGCTCCCATCAGGTTCTGCACGGCCACGATCAGCTCACCCTGAAACCTCTTTTCCACCCTCAACAACCCCCATTCTCTCAGCCTTTCCTCACACCAGAGGAGTCCCAGCCCTATAATCAACCTGGTGGCCTCCTCTGAATCCATATTTTCCTGTACCTGCCTTTACCTGTATCTGCAATTCTCATTCTTTGACAATATTTGTGCTGCTTGAATTCCCAAAGGGGAGAAGCAGAGACAGACAGAGAACAAAAGGAGAAGAGAAGCAGTGGAAAGGTGGTGGAAGCATAACTTAGTGACAGATAATTGCAGACATAATCAAGGTGTAATAAGAAGGTCCCTAATTCCTCCATAAGGTGATACAAGGTAAATTAATTCCCCTGCCTCACTTATGTGCATGGTGCCTTTGAGAAGGAAGGAAATTATGGTCTGTAATGTCTACAGCAGCCAGGCTTGGGTGTCACCAGCTCCATTTGTGTGCCCACAGGTGCCCCACAGGGCAGGGACAGTGTGTCAGGACAGGGTTTCACACTGATGATGACAGAGGAAGGTTTGAAATGGGCAAAGCTGAGCTCCTACACAGACCCACTGCCACAATTTGTGAGCTCTGTGAGAGGCTCTGGGTCCCTGTGGCCTCGAGAGAATCATTTTGTCTCTTTTAAATGATGGGTAAGGTGTTTTTGTCTGCTTCAAATGATCAGTGAGTGGCCTGGAGAGGTGTTGGGTACTGAGAAAATAGTTACACACAGCCTTCCCATTCCAATAATTACCAGAAACCCCTCCTAACTTATATTTAGCCATGCTGAATGTGAATTTTCCTCTTCAGCACACTCAGTGCTTAGGAAACAACCTGCTTCAGATTAGAGGGAAACATCAGAGGGGGAATTTTACATGTGCAGAACTGGGACGATCTGTTGGATGTGAGGAGCTTCTCGATGATGTTTGTGCCTGGAGATGACAGAGATGTTTTCTGTCATTCTCCCGTGCTGGGCTGTGCTCCTGTGCCACCCCAGAACAGGTATTTCAGGTCACTCAGGGAGTGGTTCTGCATTTCAAGTATTCTTGTCTGGCTGACCTCATCCAGTTTATCCCCAGAGAGCTTTCACTCAAAATTCCCATTTCTGGCTGCTGATTTGAGCCTGACAGGGGGTTCCCTGTGCTCTAAAAACGATTCCCCCCAGTTGCACTTTCTGGCTAAATTCTTAATATTTTACATTTACTTCCTTTCAATGTTGATTCTTTTTAGGATTTAAACAAAAACCTCCTTGATTTCCAAGCCACCACCCTGACTGGAAGCTGTTTTGTGCAGCCCAGCTGCTCAGTCCTGCTGCACCCCAGGCCTCCAGGTGGAGAAGGAATGAGAAGGATGCAGGAAAAGCACCAGGAACCCTCAGGAACCAATGGTGCAGTGATTTCCTTCCAGCCCCAAGACCCGTCACACATGAAAGGAAAATGTTCTTCCTGCTTTTTAATCTACACTGTTTGTAACCTCTGAGGGTGTCTGGGGTTTGTTCTTGTGTGCAGAGGTGGCTGTGCCCGGCCAGACAAGCCCAATTAACACCTTAGCTGGGAGAGCTAATTAGAACCAGCTAATAGGAAACAGCAGGCCTTGGAAATGAGGGAGGATTTGGGGTGTTTGACAGGGATCACAGAGTGCACATTTGATTTTTCTCACCCTCAGCCACAGAAGGGTGTCCTCCCTGCCCAGCTGAGGTGTGTTGTGATCCCTGCTAATAGAACCCTTGTCTAAGGAACATAGAAAATAGGTCAGGTCATGACTGAGTCTGATGATCTGTCCTTTTTGAAGATGGATTTTAGAATTTCAGTTCCAGTTATCCTTTCCACCCCTTTGAAGAGAGCTGCTAAGCAGATGAAATTCCTGAAAAGGACTTTAGTAGTGGTTTGTGTCGCTCAGCAATGCTGGCACAAATCAGATTATTGCTGCAGACATCAGATCCTGCTCACTGTTTGAAGGGCACTAAGAGCAGCGTTTCAAAGGGATGTGATTTGCATCATCAGAGCAAAGTGTTTTCCTTCTCTTTGCGTAGATCTGTGTTTACTGCAGCCCTGCAGTTTTCACCTGAAGCTGCTCTGAACTGGCTGCAGCCCCTGGATGTTTCTTCATGACATGAATCATTCCAGAGATTTAAGATACGTTTTTCTTCCAGCCAGCTGTTATCAAATACCCACACTCCACATGGGTTTCAATTGTCATGGAGCTGTTTTACCAGTTTCATCTCCACAGGAGAAACTTTCCTGTTGCTTGTGAAACACTCTGAAATCCTCTGGCAGCATTGAAGGGAGAGAGAACATGAAGTGTGATGAGCAAAGTGCTTCTGAACACCCAGATAAGCTGTCCTGTCACCCAGCAGTGATGTTCCCCGTGTGTAGCTCTGGTTTTGTGCCTGAGGTGTTTTGGTTTTCTGAAATTCTTTTCCCAGGGAATTTTCTGTAAACAGGAGAAATGTTTTTGTAGCTGTCCCTTTGTTATTCATTCCTTTCCCCAGGAGGGACTTCTCCTTGCTGTCCCTCTGCTCTGACCAATGGGAGTGAAGAGGTTTGTCTTTGTGTCACCAATCCAATTGGTCTGTGTGAAATGGGATAAAAGGGAGACACAGCCCAGAAATAAAGGAGTCATTTTCAGCCTCCTGAATCTCAGAGTCTGTGTCATTGTGGTGTAAAACAGCATCACCCCTCCACCTTTTATCCCCTGCACCTTTTATCCTTGAAGGCCAGAGCCAACGAGGGGAAGATAACACAGCAGGAGCAGCTGGTGGGGAAAGAATAGGTTGAGGAGGGGAGTGAGAAGGAAAAATCCTAAAGGCTGCAGATGTGGGAAGGTGGGGGGGGACAGGGATGGGGAACCCGCAGTGCCAGAGCCCTGTTTGTCACCATCAGTGACCCTGAGGCAGCCACACTTCTGCTTCTCAAGGCTGATGGCTGGGAAGAAAAAAAAAAAAGACTTTGGACTGGAAAAAAGAGTGGGACTGAAGTGTGAGTGTGAGTGAGTGTAATGCACGTTTTCTCCTAGGTCAGGTCACCGTACAGGGAGCTCTGCTTTCTCAACCCAACCCAAAACAAAACCAATCCCAAAACTGCTTTCTCCGTGGTTTTTATTCGTTAGTAAACTTCCTCAGCATAAATAATATGAGCGCCACTGGGCACAGCCGGCACCTGGCGGAGGGAAGAGCTCTGGAATGGCCCTCCGGGGGTGGCTTTGGGGACAGCACAGAGAGCAGCCCCTATTTCCTCTGGGCTCCTGCGATGGCGGGTTTGTCCTCGCGGGTGATGGGGATGGTGCGCTCGGGGACATCGCTCTGCTTGCGGGGAGCGCTCACCGTCAGCACCCCGTCCAGAGACAGCGACGACGTGATGGTCAGCGGGTCCACGTCGTCCGGGATCCGGTATTTCCTGCTGAACTCCCTGGCGATGAAGCCGTGCTCGTCCTGCACCAAAAGGAGGAGGAGAAGGTTTTAATTAGAGATGTCCGCCCGGTCCCGCCTTAACCGCGGGGTCTTTGCTGGAAGGAGGCGGTTTGGGATCTCAAAGGGAAGGTTTTCAGAGAGTTAAAAGGGGGTTTGAAGATGAGCTGCCCTCTGCTCCTCTGGTGTGAGGAAAGGCTGAGAGAATGGGGGTTGTTGAGGGTGGAAAAGAGGTCTCAGGGTGAGCTGATCGTGGCCGTGCAGAACCTGATGGGAGCCCCAGGAAAGCTGGGGAGAGACTGTTCACAAAGGGCTGGAGTGCCAGGCCAAGGAGATGGCTCAGACCCAACAGACAGCAGGGTTACATTGGATATGAATAGGAATTTTTCCCCTGTGAGGGTGGTGAGGCTCGGGCAGAGGTTGTCCAGAGAAGGTGGGAAGTTCTGGAAGTGTTTGGGGCTGGGGCTTGGAGCAAAACTGAGTGGGGCAGTGAAAGGTGTCCCTGCACAAGGAGATCAGCTGTGAGCTCCCTTCTAACCCCAACTATTCCGTGATTCTGTGAGTGTCACTGGGCTGCAGGTGCCTGCAGGAGCACAGAGTTCACAGGAGGAGGCTTTGTGCCCACCCCTGTGCCAGCCAGAGCCTTCCCTGCTCTCTGTGCTGCCATTCCCAAGGTGTCATTCCCACCCACACCTGCCCTGCAGACCCTCAGTGCCTGATCCCACTGCTTCATTATCTCCTTGGCCAAAAAGGATTCCAGGAATTGTGTCAGGATTACACAGCAGTACTGGATTTCCTGGCTGACACACTGTGCTCCCAGGAGCTCCTGGGGTGACAATTCCAGGGACACAGCTACTCTGAGGACAGGGGATGGGCACTGGAAAATGCTGTTACACCCAGCTCTGGGCATGGCTTTGCATCTCTGCCTGCCCAGTGTCCACACAGGTCTCCAGAGCCTGCAGGGAGAGGGATGAATGACTGCAGAACAAAAATTTAAGGACTGGAAACTGATAGCCGGGCCTAGGAAAGGTAACACACAGGGCAATGACTGATTTGTTGTGTGGCTTGATTATTGCAGTTCATTTTTAGTTCATTGGACGCCTCCCTGCATTCCTGGCCTCTTCCCAAAAAGAGGGGAAGCCCAAAAATGCCCATTTCCCAGATGATTTTCCAGTTCAGTTCACAGTTCACGCAACATCAGCAATAAACCTGCACCCTCCTGCTGCCCTGTGCGGGACCAGCTCGGGGGGATTGCACGGAACATCTTGATTTTAAAACATTACAAATATTTGAGACATGCACAGGGCTGTTTTGCAGTCACCAGAGGTGAGGGAGCTCCCAGTGACTCCCTCAGGGCTGAGGTTAGAGCAGGGGGTACCTGGCGCTCCTCGTGCTTCCCGTGGATCTCGATCATGTCCCCGAGCACCTTCACCTTCAGCTCCTCGGGGGAGAAATGCTTCACATCCAGGTTCACATAGAATTTGTCCTTGTCCAGCCGCATCTGCAGAAACCAGGAGGTGGTTTCAGAAAAGAGCAAAAGCAAAGAGGTGACTTCAGCAAAGAGCAGGTGAGGGTTGCAGCTTGAAAAAAGAATGCAGCAAGTCAAGGCTCAGGCTGGTCTCTACACACACACCCTGACCTTTATTTTGGGATCTGGTCTGAGTGGCTCTGTCCCTTGCTGGCCTTGCATGAATGCCCATCCCTACAGGACCTGAGATTCTCCACCTGAATTGCTTCAAACTGACTCTTTATTTCAAGCTGACTCTTTATTGTGGCAGCCAGACCCAGGTCACTAAATCGAGAGGGACATTAATGCAAGGATTAAAATAATACTTTCACTCCTTCTGCTTGGAATAGCTCCTCAAGCTCCTTGTAAACAAGGCAGTTGACTTGCAGGTCAGGCAAAAGCCGCTTGGCTCAGCCCCTGGAGGGAGAAGGCGCCTGCTCTGTGATCCTCTGGGTTGTGGATCTTATTAAAACTCTGCTTTAATGGGCAGGGATTGTTTAAAACAGGCCCCTTTCCCCTCAGCAGCCGTGGGCTCCTGCCCTGCCTGGCAGGAGGATCCCACTGCCCTGTGCTCTTTGCTTCTCAGGTGGGAGTGGGGCTGAAAGTTTGGCACGGGAGACTGGGAAATCAGTGAAATGAGAGAAATTAGGGAAATTAGGGTTCCTCCTTTCCCCTGCCAGCTCCTGGGGTGATCTGCCATGCACACTGAGGTCAGTTTGCCTTTGTTCCCATCACTATGGCCAGCCTTGCTCCATCCCAAACAATGCAGAGGCACAAACACAGCACCTTTTCCCCCAGCCTTTTTCCTAAAAAAACCCCCAAAAACACCACCTATGAGCATCTTCCAAGCTCTGAGCTCTCCTGGGCCTCCAGAACCAGCAGGCTGTGCCACAAAGAGCCCAAAGAAGCAAAGGTTACCTCCGAGAGTCCTGTCTCTAGCCAACTGGGCATCCGAAGGATGGGGGATCTCATGAAGAAGGGGCTGAAGCTGGGGGAAACAGGGAGCAGCTCCGACTCCGGCAGGTGCTCCCCGAAAATCTGGTCAAAGATACGACTCGGTGCCAACCAAGAGAAGAAGGGTCTGCGGATCAGGGGGTTGTGGATGGTGATATCCATTGGAGAGCGCTGGAGGAGCCTGGCAAACAACTGTGCTGCAGTGCCGTGCCGGGAGCGGGGACAGCTTTATACCCGTGCAGCTGGCCTGGCCTTCCACCCCCCCGAGGCCTCTTGAACAGTGGTGTCAGGGATTTTATTGTCCCACTCCTGGGCTGGGCCCTTCGGCGGTGCCCAGCCGCTGTCTGAGGGATTTGAGCGCGCGGCTGAGGAGGAGGGGGAAGGGGAGAGAGGAAGGAGAGGAGCCCAATGGGGCAGCAAGAAGCCAGAGCGCCCTGGTGCCCGCCCTGCTGCCCACGTGCTGTTTATCCACAGTCCCAGGCGGGCTTGGCCCATGTTCCCAGCTGCTCTGGATGCCAGGGGATCAATGCAGCTCCTATCTTTGGCTCGCAGGGACCGGGACAAGGGGCTGTTGTTCCTGCTGCCTCGGCTCCAGCATCACCCACCAGGGCTGTGCCTGCCCCAGCAGCCAAGGGAGCCCCAAAATCAGGGCTGGGGAAGGTGCCAGGAGGGCTTTGCTGGGATGGCCCTGGCACTGCAGCTCTGCCCAGCGAGCCCTGCTGCCCTCATGGTGTGTGTGAGTAAAGGATGGATCTCTCCACTGACACCTCTTGGTTTTGCCCACTGCAGAACAGATTTTTCTGGAGGGAGGACCCCCCAGAGAAAACCTGGGCATGGTCACGGTGCTGCAGTGCACCCAGGGGTGCAGAAATCTCTGTCTGCCTCTGCCCCTGCACTAACCTGCCTTCCTGCAGCTCTCCTCCAATAATTCGCTCATTTATTTTGATTCCTGCCTTGCCCGAGAACCCAGATCACAGGAATGGGTTCAGCCTGGCCACTGTTGAAGGGCAAGAGCTTGTCTGCCTGTGAGAGCTCGCAATTTAAACACAATTTCTGGCTCAGAGGCACTGCCAGCTCTGCCAACCCTTTGCAAAAGGCTTTGAGCCTCTTCCTCTTGGCTCGCCTGCAAGAATAGGGAGCGGGATTTGCTCTGTGCAGCAGCCCAGGCCATAAATACCCTCTCCAAGTCCCCATGACATCAACAGCACCGCACCTGCTGTCCTGCACTGCAGGGCTCAAGGAAGTCTCTGGTTTCAGAGCTCAGCTGGGCACTCCTCCCCTGCTGCAGCACCAGCAGCCCACCAGCCCCGTTCAGTAAAACTGGATTTAAGCCAGGGTCAGAGCCTGGCTTAGCTGGTGATGTCTGGCACCAGCATTTCTCCATGACTTTGTGCCAAAGCCCTGGCCAAGGGAAGAGCCTGGGCAGCCAGCAGGGCTCAGGATGGGGAGGTGGCAGCAGTGGCATCTGGATCCTGCTTCACTCCCTGCAGCCCTTCACCACTAAAGGAACAGAAGGCTTGAGAGAAAATCAGGCTCCTCACGTAGGGAACGGGAGGGGTTTGAGCCCCAGGCTCACAGGGGGCAATTGGGTGTGGGCAATGGCTTCGTTACACAACCTGAACAAGCAGCAGCCACCCACAGGGGCTCAGGGCCACCAATTCCAGTGCCAGGGACTCCCTGAGCTTGCCTTGTCCATGAGGCAGGCACTCATCCCTTAGGAATTGGACTGGCTACAGTTCACAGCCTTCATGGCCTCCTCCATCTTATTCTTCCTGTCTTGGTATTCTTGTTTAGAAGAATAAGAAGAATAAGAAGGTATAAGAAGCCAAGGAGCCTCCGTTGCTCTGGAGCAGCACAGCCTGGGCTCCATCCCGCTGCCCTCAGCCCCTGGGTGCAGGCTGTGCTCGGCTGCCCATCCATCCCCTGCTCCAGAAGGGACCCTCAGGGGGTCCCCGAGGTGTCCCTGGGTGCAGGCAGTGCCTGCCCTCCCTGTGGAATGCAGCGAGAAGGTTCCCTGGCCGCCCCGGCCCGGCGGGGCTATTTTGGTCCAGCTTTTTTATCACACACTCCTCCCTTTGGAACCCACCCAGCTGAAGCCTTGCAGCTCTTCACTCGGAGAGGCAGCGAGGGCTGGGAAGGAAGGAGGGAAGGAAGGAAAGAAGGGAAGAAGGAAGGTGGCAGTCCTGGGCACGCCATGGCCGCACGCACGGTGCCCCACGCCTACCCCATGAGCTCCGAGTACGAGTTCGCCAACCCCAGCAAGATCTACGACCAGAACTTTGGAGAAGGTAAGGAAGGAGGTGGGATCCCCCTCTGTGCATCTTCCTCCCCTCTGCTGCAGGAGAGCTGCGGGAATTCCCTCGAGGGAGCTGGAGCTCCAGGTGGGGAAAGCTGGAGATGAGGAGTTTTGAGTGGAGGAACCTGGATTGAATCAGGGGGGAACAGCCAGGGAATATCCAGGGGAAAAGCAGGGAATATCCAGGGAATAACGAGGGAATATCCAGGGCAAAACCAAGGAATATCCAGGGAATAATCAGGGAATATCCAGGTAATATCCAGGGAATAAACAGGGAATAAGCAGGAAAAAACCAGGGAGTAACCAGGGAATTATGAGAGAGTAGTCAGGGAATATCCAGGGAGTATCTAGGGAATAACCAGGGAATAGCCAGGGAAAAACCAGGGAATAGCCAGGGAATATTCAGGGTCCCTCTCTTCATGTCCACTTCTCCATCCATGCCCACTGCTGCCTGTCCCATCCCTCCCTCATGCCAGCCATGCTCTGGCATTCATGCACATGCTGTGAAAACATGGAGCAAAATCTCTCAGGGGAGGGGGAGAAGCTTTTCCAGCCGGGGGATGTGGAGAAAAGCTGAGCTGGGGCGTTCAGCACAAAGCTGGGCAGAGGGGAAGGAATGTGGGCAGCAGCAGAACCATTCAGCACCAGCACAACAGCGTGAAAAGGCAAAAAGCTCCAAGGAAAGCCCTCTGGACAATGGCACACAAAAGGCCTTTAGTTCTTCAGGGCGGTTTTTTTCAGCATCAGCAGTTCCCATGCCCATCCATGCCTGGCTGTGGGCTTGGCCCTGCACAGCTCCCAGAGCACCCACCAGGCCCTGTGCACCCAACATGTGAAGCTGGAGACCAGCCCTGGGCAGGCCAGGGGCACACAGAGCCTGGCAGGGATGTGCCTCTGGGTGTGTTTTAGGGGCTCTGGGTGTGTTTTGGGGGCACAAAAGTGGGAGCTGCAGCAGACTCCACCCCTGCTGTGGTGATGTGGCAAAGCCAAGGTGTTCTGCAGGTCCCAAACTCCTTTGGTTGCTGCCCTGCAGGGGAACAGCCATCAGTGTGACCAAACAACATGATCCCAGTTTATTGTTCACAATGAACTACAGTTATAGATTCTATAGATTGTTTGTTCATGCATCATCTCGTTGGCCAGCTCGCCTTGTCCATGAGGCAGGCACTCTCCCTTAGGGAATTGGGCTGGCTACAGTTCACAGCCTTCATGGCCTCCTTCATCTTATTCTTCTTGTCTTGGTTTTCTTGATTTTCAGGCTCTTCTTCTTATTTTTAAGAAAGCTCAGGCTCTTCTTATTATTTTTTTCTTATTTCACCCTGTTTTTCTCAGGAACCTTGAAGGATTCCTGAGGGTTCTGGTACCAAAACTTCAGGTGGTTTGATGAGCTTGTTCCCAAATAGTGGAGCATCAGAATGGCCTGTTGTGCCATTGCTACACTGCTCCAACCCTGGAATTCCCAAACCCCCTTCCACTCCCTGGAAAACCCCTCACTAGAGTCTCCTTTCCAGGTGTGTCCCCATCGGAGATTTTAGCCCCAGCCCTGTACCACGGCTACTACATCCGGCCCCGCCTGAACAAGCAGCTGGAGAGGGGCACCTCTGAGATCTGCCTGAACCAGCACAAGTTCCAGGTGTTCCTGGACGTCTGTCAGTTCCTGCCCGACGAGCTCAGCGTGCGCACCGTGGACAACCTACTGGAGGTGGCGGGGCAGCACCCGCAGAAGGCCGATCGCCACGGCTTCATCTCCAGGGAGTTCACCAGGACCTACATCCTGCCCCTGGACGTGGATCCTCTCCTGGTCAGGGCCACCCTGTCCCACGATGGCATCCTGAGCATCGTGGCGCCCCGGACGGGCAAGGAGGTGAAGGCCAGAGTCAACGAGGTGAAGATAACGCAGCAGGAGCAGCCAGAGGGGAAAGAAGAACAGGCTGAGGAAGGGAGTGAGAAGGAAAAATCCTAAAGGCTGCAGATCTGGGAAGGTGGGGGGGACAGGGATGGGGAACCCGCAGTGCCAGAGCCCTGTTTGTCACCATCAGTGACCCTGAGGCAGCTTCTGCTTCTCAAGGCTGATGACTGGGGAAAAAAAAGAACGGACTTTGGACTGGAAAAAAGAGTGGGACTGAAGTGTGAGTGTGAGTGAGTGTAATGCACGTTTTCTCCTAGGTCAGATCACCGTGCAGGGAGCTCTGCTCTCACCCCGGGGTCACTGCTACCCTCACCTGTGAGGCTGTGTCCCAGTGGACTGTGCTCTAGCCCAGAAGGGCACTGGGGAGAGAGAAAAGGGGATCCCAGAGCTGCCTTCTGAGCTGGTGGCTGAGTTTGGTGGCTGTGGAAGGTGGGTGTTGGTCTGTAAAAGTTCCTGCAGCAATCAGGAGGAGGGAGGAATAAATCTGCCTCTGCTCTTCTCTTGTTTGCCTCGGGCTGGTGTTGCTGCAGTGCAGCAGGAAGGACGGACAGTGCCCAGCTGGGGCTGAGCTCACCTGTGGGAGTGACACCTGTGGGGACATGGAGGGACTGTGGCCACCTCTGTGCCTCTCCCTGTCACTGTAGGACATGAGAGAAAGGTGAGAGACTCCACATATTTCAGAAGGCAAAGAGCACAGAAAAAAGGCTTTATTGTCTAATTCTCACTGCCTTTTATAAGGTGCTCCCATCCAGACTGAACATGGTTGGGGAATAGGAATGACACCTCTCTGATCCCATGGGTTAAACCAGAGAAACAGCAAAACACCACCTGGAGAAAGATTGTTCTGAGAAAGGAAAGTTGTGTGCCAGGATTGTTTTGAGAAGAAGCTTTCTTGGGAAATTTATCCTTGGGAAAAAGTTCACAGCTGCCAGCAGGCTGAAATCTCTCAGACCCAGAAATATCAGGCCCACATCACCCCCCTGGCCCAGCTGCTGTTTTGGGGACCCCAGAGCGAAGTGACCTCAAGGACAAAAAGCTGAGGAGCCCTTGGAAGGTCCCTGAGCATCTCCAGACCTGCAGCTGGAATGAGCCCAAGTGAATGGGGCATAAATCAATGTCCAGCCACAGCCTGTGCCTGCTCAACCCTTCAGTCACTGAACATCCTTCACACACAGACCCTTGAGAGGGGCCTGAACCCCAAAATACCCAAGGGCAAGGCTCTGCTCAGCCCCCATTGCCTTGCTGGTGCCCCAGCCCTGTCTGTGAAGGCAGGGAGGGGCTGAATTCGGCCTCTTGCAGACACTGTGAGCAATGTCCCCGTGGTGGGGACAGGGATCGTGTGGCAGCTGCTGCCCCTCTGGCCCCAGGGCTCAGCAGGTGACAGTTGCCACCCTTGTGTCATCAGGGCCGAGCCAGGCACACAGAATGCTGTGTCAGTGGCTAAATTTGGGGGTGCCTGGCGTGCCTGGGTGCACACAGAGGGGAGAGGAGGCTCCAAAACCCTCGGGGATGTAAATTCCTCCTCTCCCTGGGGCTCTGCCTCCACCCCACTGTGGGGCCAGGAATTCCTGGGGGCAGGAATGCCCGGCTCAGGAGCCTCTCCAGCACATCCCTGGGGAGCTGGAACACAGATACGAGGCTGATTTTTGTCCCCTGCCAGGAACTGTGGCATCCAGAGCAGAGCAGAGCACTGCCTGGCTATTTTCAGCTCTTTTGTGCTCCCCAGGGCTCTGGGGATGTGTCAGATGAGGAGCAGCCCTGCCTGCCAGGCCCAGGGGGCACAGGGAGGGTGGCTGAGCCCAGTGCAGAGCAGGCAACCTCAGTGTCTGACCTCCTGCAGCAGAACCAGATAAACAAAATAAATTTAAAAAAAATCACCTTTACAACAGGCATTTTGTAACTCATTGCTAATAACTCCAGGGATAATTCTGGGTTAGGGACTTTCAATCACCCAGACCCTAGATCCCTGGAGGGCTGAGCTCCTGAGCCCTGTGGTGAGGGCAGAGCCCCGTGGGTGTGTGGGGGCTCCTTTCCTTCCGCCCCCCATCCTAAAAGTCTTCCTCAGACTCACAGACGTTGTGGCAGCTGCTCTAAAATGCTTCTCTGTCCCTGCTCTGGCAAGGAACGCTGCTGGTACTTTTGCTCATGGTTGGGATGAACTCCTGTGGCTGGGGATGGCAAACACCTGAGCTTGGAGCTGGCCAAGGAGGGCACATATGGCACAGCCAGGACACACATGGCACAACCAGGACACACATGGCACAGCCAGGGCACACACATGGCACAGCCAGGACACACATGGCACAGCCAGGGCACACACATGGCACAGCCAGGACACACATGGCACAGCCAGGACACACATGGCACAGCCAGGACACACACACATGGCACAGCCAGGGCACACACAAGGCACAGCCAGGGCACACAGGGCACAGCCAGGACACTCAGGGCACAGCCAGGGCACACATGGCACAGCCAGGACACACATGGCACAGCCAGGACACACATGGCACAGCCAGGGCACACACATGGCACAGCCAGGACACACATGGCACAGCCAGGGCACACAGGGCACAGCCAGGACACTCAGGGCACAGCCAGGGCACACACACATGGCACAGCCAGGACACACATGGCAGAGCCAGGACACTCAGGGCACAGCCAGGGCACACATGGCACAGCCAGGACACTCAGGGCACAGCCAGGACACACACAAGGCACAGCCAGGGCACACACATGGCACAGCCAGGACACACACAGGGCACAGCCAGGGCACACAGGGCACAGCCAGGACACACATGGCACAGCCAGGGCACACAGGGCACAGCCAGGACACACATGGCACAGCCAGGACACACACATGGCACAGGCAGGACACACAGCCAGGACACACATGGCACAGCCAGGGCACACATGGCACAGCCAGGGCACACGTGGCACAGCAGGACACACACATGGCACAGCTAGGGCACATACATGGCACAGCCAGGGCACACAGCCAGGACACACAGGGCACAGCCAGGACACACAGATAGCACAGGCAGGACACACATGGCACGGCCAGGACACACACACATGGCACAGCCAGGACACACATGGCACAGGCAGGACACACACACATGGCACAGCAGGACACACAGATAGCACAGGCAGGACACAGATGGCACAGGCAGGACCAGCAGGTGCCATCTGTCCCTGCCCATCACCGGGCACACAGCCAGGGCTGGGGCTGCACTGGGGGAGGATTCTGAGACAAAAGGAGCTCCCCAAACCCTGCAGGGCTCTCTCTCCTCCATTTCTGACAGGCGATGCCAGCTCTGTCCCTGCCTGTGCCACTCCTGTCCCCGTGCCCGAGGGACCGGGACACTCTTGCCATAAAAGAGTGAGGTGACGACACAACCCCGTGCCCTCCCCGGCTCTTCCTGATCCTGGTTTTGCCCTCCCGTGTTCATCTCCCCGCTCGGGGCGCTTGTGCTGTGCGGGTGTCACCGCTCTGTCACACGGGACTGGGGCTGGCAGTGCCCGGGGGCGGGCAGGGCTGTCCCCACAGTGTCCCGGCCATGTCCCTTCAATGTCCCCGCAGTGTCCCCGCAGTGTCCCCGCAGTGTCCCCGCCGCTCCCATGGCCGCAGACACGGCCCGGGGAGGGAATGCGGAGCGGCAGCCAAGCCCTCCCCGGCCCTGCCAATGTTTTTTTGACGCTTTTCTGTTTCTCTGGTGGAGCTCAAAGCGGCAGCTCCAGGATTTGTGAGAGAGGCTGATGGGAACAATTCTCCCCTCCTTCCCCACAGAGCAACAAAGCCCGAGTTATCCCAGAAATCAAAACAGACGGTTCATTAAAACAACAGTGTCTGTGGCGAGCCCAGAGACACGGAGTCTGCAGCTTCCCGGGCAGGGACGGGCTCCTGGGAACACCTGGGCCCTGCAGGAGCCTGGGAACAGCGAACCCCGGCTGTCTGCACCACCCAACCCCAAACCCTGTGGTGTCTCCCCGGCCCCAGGCCCAGGAGCAGTGTCAGGGCAAGGCTCGGGCTCTGCAGGTCTCAGTGCAGCTCACCCGAGCCAGCCGTGACCCTCCCAAAGCAGATCCTTCTCCTTCTGCACCTCCCGGGCACGTCCTGGTTTGCTGGGTGACAAACGGGGCTGGCTGAGAGCACACCTGGGGTGGGAACCAGCTCCTGTCACAGAAAGGGGAATCAATGCCCCCAGAAAGGGGAATTAATGCCCCTGGAAAGATTAATTTTGCCCCCAGAAAGGTGAATTAATGCCCCAGAAAAGTGAATTAATACCCCCAGAAAGGTGAATTAATGCCCCTAGAAAGGTTAATTTTGCCCCCAGAAAGGGGAATTAATGCTGGACAGCCCTGGAGGGTCAGACCTGCACAGAACTGGGGCTGAGTGCCGGGTCAGGGCTGTGGGGCAGAGTTACTGCTCAAGGATGACAATAAAATCATCTTTCAGCAGGATCTGTTCTCTTAGACCTGCCTGAGACCAGCTCCCAGGAATTTCCTGACCCTTCTGTCCAGGAATGGCCAGGGCTCTGCTCCTGCCGGCTGGGCACTGTGCAGGGCTCTCAGCAGGGGCAGGGAGGTGAAATGTCCCCTCTGACCCGCCCGGGCTGAGCCCTGCGGCTCCCCAAGGCTGGGAGGGCTCTGCTGGGACCCTGCCACTGAACCTTTTATCCAGGCAGCTTTAGGAGGAGAGTGGATGTCCCCTGTCCCCTGGGGCAGCAGGAGAGCTCAGCTGGGGAGGGAACTCCGAGAGATCTGTGCACCCCCAGGTGAGCCACACGTGCCACAGCAGGTGAGCCACACGTGCCACACATTTATTACCAGGTGATGCCACACGTGCCAGGGCAGGTGATGCCACAGGTTCTCCTGGAGGTGCGAGGGTGGGAACAGGAGCAGACACAGCACTGAGCTCCCACCCTGGGGTTTCTCCCTTGGAAGGATGAGGATGGGCAGCAGGAGCAGCCCCGAGCTCCCACCCTGGGGCTTCTCCCTTTGTCCCCACCGTCCCCTCCTGCATCCCGGCCCGCGGGGACAGGGGACAGCGGAGGGACAGAGCAGTTCAGCGCCCCGGGAGGCGGCGGGACCTCGCCCTGGGCTCCCGGGCAGGGAGCGGGACCAGCCCCGGTAGATGGCAGACGGGGCCGGCGCTGGGAAACCCGACACTGTCAGACACTCCCCGAGCGGGCAGGGGCCGAGCAGGAACCAGGAAACGGGAGCCGGGCCGGGCACGGGGCGCTCGGGCTCCGCGGGGCAGCGGCTCCCATGGGGAACCTGTGCGGCTGCGGGCGGCCCTGGTGAGTGCGGGGCCCCGCGGGGCTGGGGGTGTGAGCCCTGTGCCGGGCCGGCCGGGGCTCCGGGCGCTGCACCTGGCCGGGCAGGGACACGGGAGCGCGGGGACAGCTGTCTGGAGCGCGACAGGACCGGGACAGTCGGGGGTTTGTCACATCCCGGCCCGACAGTTCGGGAGGCGCAGCCGCCCGCAGTGGGAAGGAGCTGCTGGAAATCGCTGTTCTCGTGTCAGCGCTGCCCGGCCCGGCACACACCACAGTGGCACTTTGAGGGGTCCCTGTCTGTGTCTGTTTGAGGAGTCCCTGGGTCCCTTTAAGGGCTCCCTGGCTCCTTTTGAGGAGTCCCTGTTGTTTCTTTGGGGGGTCCTGTGTCCCTTTGAGGAGTCCCTGTGTCCCTTTGAGGGGTTCTGGGTCCCTTTGAGAGATCCCTGGGTCCCTTTGGGGGGAGTCCTTGTGTCCCTTTGAGGTGTCCCTGTGTCCCTTTGGGGGGGGGGGGTCCCTGTGTCCCTTTGAGGAGTCTTTGTGTCCCTTTGAGGGATCCCTGTGTCCCTTTGGGGGATCCCTGTTGTCTCTTTGAGGAGTCCCTGAATCCCTTTGAGGGGTCCCTGGGTCTCTTTGAGGGATCTCTGTGTCCCTTTAAAGGATACCTGTGTCCCTTTAAGGAGTCCCTGTGTCCCTTTTGAGGGTCCCTGTGTCCCTTTAAGGGGGCTCTGTGTCCCTTTGAGGGGTCCCTGGGTCCCTTTAAGGGGTTCCTTGGTCCCTTTGAGGGGTCTCTGAATCCCTTTAAGGAGTCCCTGAATCACTTTGAGGGGTCTTGGGTCCCTTTGAGGAGTCCCCGTGTCCCTTTGGGGGGTCCCTGGGTCTCTTTGAGGGCTCCCTGTGTCCCTTTGAGAGGTCCCTGTGTCCCTTAGAGGGGTCCCTGTGTCCCTTTGAGAGGTCCCTGTGTCCCTTTGGGGGGTCCCTGTGTCCCTTAGAGGGGTTCTGTGTCCCTTTGGGGGGTCCCTGTGTCCCTTTGAGGGATCCCTGTGTCCCTTTGGGGGGTCCCTGGGTCTCTTTGAGGGCTCCCTGTGTCCCTTTGAGAGGTCCCTGTGTCCCTTAGAGGGGTTCTGTGTCCCTTTGGGGGGTCCCTGTGTCCCTTTGGGGGGTCCCTGTGTCCCTTAGAGGGGTTCTGTGTCCCTTTGGGGGGTCCCTGTGTCCCTTTGAGGGGTCCCAGCCGCCCCTGTGCTGGCTGAGCCCCCCGTCCTGCCCCCAGCCGTGCCAGCCCCTGTCCCCTGTGCCTGCGGGGGTTGATTGACCGCGGGGAAATCCCGGGCGCGTTGTTGGGATGCTGCGGCTCCTTCCCCTGTGGGGACAGTGTCACTGTGATCCCTCCTGGCCCTGCCCCTCCTGCTCGCAGGGAAAGGCCTCCCCCGCTGCCAGGCTGGAATATTTTCACCTCTGGGCTGGAATATTTTCCTCTCTGCGAGGGGAAGAGCCGTGAACATCATCAGGTGGAGCTCTGAGGACGTTCTGCTTCCGACGCTGCAGTTTGTTGAAAGGGGGAGAAATTAATCCGGTTTTTAATGATTCCAAGAGGGCACAGCATCACCTAGTGGAGGAGAGCTCAGGGCTGGGGACACCGGGGTTCTTCTGAGCCCTGAGGAGTTTGCGATTTAGGAACAGGAGATGAAGGTGGAGGGCTGGTCACCCACCCAAACTCCCATTTTTAATGTCCTCTCCCCCGTGGCAGAGGGTAAATGAGGCACCCGGGGCACAGCAGGCCAGGGCTCCATCAAGGCTGCCTGGGGCACACTCTGAGGTCTCTAAAGAAAAGCTGTCACAGCAGATTTATTCTGTCTGGGGAGTTATTGATGAGGGAATTGTGTCCCCGGGTCGGGGCAGGCCCCAGGCTCTCCCCACTGAAGTGGCACCAAAGTGTGCAAAAACAGGGAAAGCTGCCCAAACCTGGGCCCAGGAGTGTGTGGGGCAGGAATGAGGAGTGTGTGGGGCAGGAACCAGGACTGTGTAGGGCAGAGATCAGGACTGTGTGCGGCAGGAATCAATCAGGACTGTGTGGGGCAGGAATCAGGATTATGTGGGGCAGGAATCAATCAAGACTGTGTGGGGCAGGAATCAGGACTGTGGGGTAGGAATCAGGACTGTGTGGGGCAGGAATGAGGATTGTGTGGGGCAGGAATCAGGAGTGTGGGGCAGGAATCAGGATTATGTGGGGCAGGAACCAGGATTGTGTGGGGCGGGAATCAGGACTGTGGGGTAGGAATCAGGACTGTGTGGGGCAGGAATGAGGATTGTGTGGGGCAGGAATCAGGAGTGTGGGGCAGGAACCAGGGTGGCCTTGTCTCGGGGACACAGGAGGCAGCAGTGTGGCAGCAGGGCTGTGGGTGCTGCCCTGGAGAATTTCTCAGCCCAGGAGTTCCAACACGTCTGACCTGCTTTGGGGAGCAGGGGAGAGGTTTCCCTGCTCCCATTTCCCTGTCACCGGTGTCCCCATTCCCGGGGAGGTGCCTGGCTGTGATCACCCTGCAGACAGGAATAGCACAGCCCACACAGAGCCTGCAATGTCCCTGAACAGAGGGAATGCCAGCCCTGCTGGGTCTGCCAGCACACAGGGGAGGGACCCCGCTGCTTCTGCCTCTGGAGGTGCTGCTTTGGTGAAATCCTCCAGGCCTGAGCGCTGGGGACAAGGGAAGTGCCTCTAAATCCGCTGGTTTAGTGAAATCCTCCGTGCCTGAGTACTGGGAGCAAGGGAAATGCCTCTAAAGGTGCTGGTTTGGTGAAATCCTCCGTGCCTGAGTACTGGGAGGGAGGGAAGTGCCCTGGCACACAAATCTGGGCAAAGAGGAGACACTGCAGAGGGGAGGAGGAGGCTGTGAGAGCCCCACCAAGGGGTGCTGTGAGTTAACCCCCAAATTCCCGGGGAGAACCCCCCAGATTTTGCCTGTGGAGGGCTGGAGGTGCCCCTGTGGAGCCTTGGCCAGCCTGCCTTGCCCAGAGCTGCCTTTAAGCCAGGCCTGGTTAATCATTACTGGCCATTCCTGAGCCCTGTGCTGCATTCCTGGGGAATTTTGTTTTCCCACTGGAGTCCAGGGCACGGCTGCACGGGCTGTGAGCTGCCTGGGAGAGCTGGGCACAGCCCTGCCCGGGGCACTGCTCTGCTCCTGCCTGGCACACACAGCATTCTCTCCTCTCCTCTCCTCTCCTCTCCTCTCCTCTCCTCTCCTCTCCTCTCCTCTCCTCTCCTCTCCTCTCCTCTCCTCTCCTCTCCTCTCCTCTCCTCTCCTCTCCTCTCCTCTCCTCTCCTCTCCTCTCCTCTCCTCTCCTCTCCTCTCCTCTCCTCTCCTCTCCTCTCCTCTCCTCTCCTCTCCTCCCCAGCCCCCTGAGTGTGACATTTCCTCTGTGCACCTGTCCCCGGGGGGGACACAGTCCCCTGTGCCAGGCCCAGCCTGCAGGAGCTCAGCTCCAGGCTCTGTTGTTCCAGCTGGGATGGGTTTGGCTCCTGTCCTCTCCTGGAGCAGATCTTGTCTCTCTCTGGTCACACAGGTAGAGCTGAGGGGAGGGTTTGGCTTGGCCCACAGCGAGGGCGAAGCTGGTTTGGGTTGGTTCTGCTCTGAGTGGCCAAGTGAGAAGAGAAGTGTCTGAAGCCTTCAGCCCCAGCTGCTCCCTGGGCAGGGGGGACAAGGCTCAGGAGTGGGGCTGGCACAGCAGCTGAGCCCAGAACAAGGGGCTGGTGCCAGCTGGGACCCTGTGCCTGGAGCTGAGCTGTGGAAATGGAGCTGCAAAGCTCCAGGCAGAGGAGTTCTCTGACACTGTTTTACACCACAACGACACAGACTCTGAACTTCAGGAGGCTGAAAATGACTCCTTTATTTCTGGGCTGTGTCTCCCTTTTATCCCATTTCACACAGACCAATTGGATTGGTGACACAAAGACAAACCTCTTCACTCCCATTGGTCAGAGCAGAGGGACAGCAAGGAGAAGTCCCTCCTGGGGAAAGGAATGAATAACAAAGTTACAGTTACAAAACCATTTCTCCTGTTTACAGAAAATTCCCTGGGAAAAGAATTTCAGAAAACCAAAACATCTCAGGCACGGAACCAGGGCTACAGTTCTCATTGCTGGGGATGCTGCTGGGACAGGAGGGCGGGCAGGGAGAGCTGGGGGAGGCTGTGGGGTGAGCTGGGAGTGTCCCAGGAGGAGGAAACTCATCCCCACACCTTCCCTTTGGACATTTCCCCTGCAGGAGTCACTCAGGCTCGGGTGTGGCTCTTTGCTGGCTCTCCCTGGGCCTGTCCCGCTCTGTGATGGCCCAGGGGTGGTTTGTGATGGGGTTTTGGGAGGGCAGAGGTTTGGGGTTTTCAGGGCTGATGTGAAATCTCTCTGATTGCAGGAAGTGCCCTTCGCCTTTCAAAAGGAAGAAAGAGAAGCAAGGTGAGGATGTGGGGCATTGCTTTGGAGGTGGAGTGACAGAGGGAGGTGACACCAGTGCCTCAGTCTCCCACACTCTTTTTGTACTTAAGAGACCTTTGAGGCAGTATTTCTTTAAGTTTTAAAGCAAGGAGTGGGCTGTGCCACGGGGTTTGGCAAGGGGAGGGAGGGGACCTCAGCAGTGCCTTTAAAATGACCAAGTCCCACCTGAGAACACTCCCAAGTGCTCTCCAGCCGAGCAGGGGCTGCATCCCCCTCCTGCAGGAGCTGCAGGCTCTGACAGCACTGCCCACAATAAAGGGCATTCCTCAGACCGTGTCCTGTGCCCTTTGGACTGTGCTGGGCAAAACATGTTTGCCAGGCAGCAGAGGGGATAACAAAGTTAAAAGTGGCTCTGACTCCTCCGAGGGCTGACAAGGAGCTCTCTGTGCTGAGTCTGTGGGTCCTGCCAAGAGCTCTGCTGTCCACAGCCTGCTGGCAGCCTGGGAAACCTTATTTTTCCCCAAAGAAACAAGCTCAGGCTTTCTTCTTGCAGGCATCAGGCCTGAGGGAGCCAGATGAGGTGGAAATCTGATTTGTGCCCAGTGGGGAGAGCCCACGGGCCAACACAGCATTGCTGCATCCCAGTTTTTATTTGCCCAAAACAAACTGTTCTAAGCTGACCTCCTGTTGTTTCTGTTGCAGGAGCTAATGTGAGGCATGAGACTCAACAGCAGCAGCCTGGCAGGAAGGTAAATATCTTGCCAGAGGGATTTTTCCTAAGTGTGTGTTGAGGAGACAGAGCTGCCCTGAGCTCCATGGGCTGAGTGGACACAGGACAAAATTGACAGCCATGAATCCTCTCATGCTGTGCAGCCTCTGAAGTGTCCATGGCTTTTTTTTCCACATGGTTTTTTTTTTGCTCCTGAAGTGCAGTGGGAGAATCCCAGAATCCCAGAATCAATCACAGAATCCCAGAATCAATTCCCCAGAATGACAGAATCCCAGAATCCCAAAACCTAGAATGACAGATTCCCAGAATCCCACAATCCCAGAATCACTGAGTCACAGGATCACAGAATCACCAGGTTGGAAGAGACCTTCAAGGTCATCAAGTCCAACCCAGCCCTGACACCTCAACTAAACCCTGGCACCGAGTGCCACATCCAGTCTGTCCTTAAACACATCCAGGGATGGTGACTCTACCCTGGGCAGACCATCCCAGTACTTTATCACCCTCTCTGTAAAAAGCTTTTCCCTGATATCCAATCTGTGTTTCCCTTGGTGCAGCTTGAGGCTGTGTCCTCTCATTCTGCCTGTAAAAAGAGACCAGCCCCAGCTGACCACAACTTTACAACCACCTCTCAGGGAGTTGTAGAGAGTGATCAGGTCAGCCCTGAGTCTCCTTTTCTCCAGGCTCCTTTTCTCCAGGCTGAACACCCCGAGCTCCCTGAATCCTGCAGTGCCAGCGGGCAGCTGCTGCTGGGGGCACTGAGGAGCAGCACAGGGACCTGAGTTCCCAGAGCTTTTTTTTCATCTCCCCAAAGGTCCCCACATACGAAGACGTCCCAGATGTCCCTGTGTATGCCACGGTGAGGCAGCCCAAGGGGGTGCAGCAGGAGGAGAACATCCACTACGCCGACATCCAGGTGTTCTCCAAGGCGCGCGAGCGCTCGGCGGCCGAGGTGAAGAGCCTGCAGCTGCAGAACGCCACCGAGTATGCCACCCTCAACTTCCCCAGGGCCAGGCTGAAGTATGACAGCAAAAACGGGACCTTGGTCTAAGAGGCCGGGCTGGCCTCGTCCTCCTCCTCCAGCAGGAAAAGGAGTTCTCAGCTGTTGGTGCAGGGGAAGCTCACGGACCCTCTGAGGGTTTGGGGAGGCTGCGGCTCCCACCTCAGACATTCTCACTGAGGATGTTTCCCCATCTGATTCTGCTGGCAAAAAACACCTCCTCCCCTCTGAGGAGCTGCCCCTGGAGGTGGCAGCTTGTCTCCTGCCAGCCCTGTGAGGCTGGTGAAGGCTCAGGGCTGCAGGGAGGGAATCCTGCACTCCAGTCCCTGATGTGGCACAGCCCCAGCCCAGCGCTGGCTTTGGGAATTCAGGGATTCAGGAATCCAGCAATCCAGGACTAAAGGGAGGTTTTGGTGCAGGGTTTCATGCCAGTGTTAAAGCTCTGAGTGCGCAGAGTGACTCGTGGGTGGTGCTGAGAGCAGAGGAGACCTTCAGCAGGGTGTGTCTCCTTCCAGCAGCTGCCAGGCCCTGTGTGTGTCCCCTTCCCCTAAAATCAGTGTTCTACACCAAGCACAGCACCTGGCAGCCAGAAATGCAGGGTTAGGAGGGGCACAGAGCAATTCCTGTCACTGCTGGGCTGCTCAGAGGTGCATCCTCACTCCTCTCTGCAAACAAGTGAGGGCTGAGCTCCGGCTCTGACTGGAAGTCAAACAAGGGAAATTTGGCAATTTAGCTACAAATCACTTCCTGTATTTAGGGCAGTTCTCAGAGTCCTGCAGCTGCCTGGGATACTGGGAATGAATCTGGGCAGCTCCAGAGAGGACTTTGGACTTTGCCTCCACGTTTTCCTCGTTTTGTTCTGGTTATAAACCCCGGTGACACAGAGCACACACACGTGGGGTTATCAGCTCCACCTCTGAGAACCCGTGTCTGGATTTCTAACAGCATCAATAATTCAGTGTAGCAGTGGCCCAAAGGGCTTCTGCCTCTGGGCAGCCCTGGCAGGGCACCAGGGCTCCCCAAGCACCAAACCCAGGCACCAAACTCAGGCCTGGCACCTCCTGCTCCTCAGCCGTGGCCTGCAGGGCACATTGTGGTGCCTTTTATAAACACACAGAACTCTGCATTTTATAACTCAGCTGGGTGTGGAAAGCACCGAGGAGTTCCTGCTCGTGGTGACAAATGAAGCTGCTCCGGGCTGTGCTTGCCGAGGTGGAAGTGTTTGAGGACCAATCCTCCAGGTGTTCTGCGTGTTCTCCTGCGTGCCCCTGGAATGGTTCTTTATCTCCCGTTCCCACACCGCCCTGGGGGCTGTTCTGGAGAGGCAGCTCATCCCAGAGACAATTCCGTGCTCCCGTCCCGGTGATTTTTCCCGAGGTTTTCCACGGGGAATTGTGGAAGCCGCGTGTTCTGCCACAGGGATTTTCCTGCAGGACTCGGGTTTGCACTGAATGTTAAAAGCTCCTGCACTCCCCGCGGTGGCCACGCGTGCCGAGCGAGTGTTGACGTGCCATTAAAGATGCAATATTTACTTTTAAGCGATAAATCCGCGCTCTGGGCGAGGCTCTGCGGGGCTGGGGGGACACGCAGGGTCCCGCTCTCGGGCGGCGATGCGGGGCTGGGCTGGGCAAAGGCTTCCCGAGCTGGCTCCGATCCCAGTCCCCATCCCCATCCCCATCCCGGCCCCCGGTCCCGGGGCGGAGCCAGCGCCATCCCGCCCCCGTTCCCACGGCAACCGGGGACGCGCACCGGGAGCAGGTATGGCCGGAGGTGCGGGTCCCGTACTCCCATCGCATCCCACCTCGCCCCATCCCATCCCATCCCTTTCCATCCCACCTCTCCCTGTCCCATCTCACCCCATCCCACCTCGCCCCATTCTTCTCACCCCATTCCACCTCATTTCACCATCCCACCCCATCCCACCTCTATCTGCCCGATCCCATCCCACCCCCCCGCTGTGTGTCCCCATTTCTCCCGTGGCACCCCACCCCCAGCACTCCCCCCCCCCCCCCCCAGCACTGCCCTGCTCCCATTCCTGTGCCTGTTCCCCACATTCCCATCCCACAGCCCATCCCAGCCCTGCTCCTGGGTATCCCCGTGCTCCAGACACTGTCCCACCCAACACAATCCCATCCATCCCATGGATCCAATCCCATCCCATCTCATGGATGCCATCCCACCCAACCCCATCCCATCCCACTCATCCCATCCCATCCCATCCCATCCCATCCCATCCCATCCCATCCCATCCCACTCATCCCATCCATCCCATCCCATCCCATCCATCCCATCCCATCCATCCCATCCCATCCCATCCATCCCATCCCATGGATCCCATCCCATCCATCCCATCCCATCCATCCCATCCCATCCATCCCATCCCATCCATCCCATCCCATCCCATCCCATCCCATCCCATCCCATCCCATCCCACTCATCCCATCCCATCCCATCCCATCCCATCCCATCCCATCCATCCCATCCCATGGATCCCACCCCATCCCATTTCCATTGGCTCAGGTCCTCGATGGATTTGTTTTCCCCCCAGGTTTGGGGCTGCTGGACCCTCCCCTGGCTCTGAGGTGACCCAGGATGGGGACCCTGATGGGCACGGTGCCCTGTCACCCCCCGCGGCCTCCTGCACCCTCTGTGAGTGCCCAGCAGCCTTTCCTGTGTCCTTTCTGTCCCTTCTGGGTGCCCCGCGGGGACTTTGGGACGGGTGGCACGAGGGCAGCAGTGGCTTCAAGGAGCTCTTTGGGTTATTGCTGCAGCCACGGCCCCACAAACCCCGCGGGTGAACTCCTACACCAGGAACTCTTGTGGTTTTTATCCCCCAAGCCCAATTTTAGTGACCAGGAGGGTGCAAGGACAAGGGTCGGGGCCATGCTGGAAGCGGCCAGGAGGTGGCAATGCCACCAACAGAAGTGTCACCACCCCGGGCTGGGCAGGGAGGTCACTGACCCGGAGCTGGGCTGGGACAGCCTCGGGATAGCCTGGCCCCGGTGGGTTTGGAATCACCGGGGAGATGAAGCCTTTGAGAAATTCGGGGTCAGTTCTGGAGCATCACCCCTGTTAGTGATGAGGCTTCTGGCAAAAGTAGCTTTAAAAGGCACCTTTGGGGTAAAACTGTCAGGAAAACACAACTCCTGCCACGAGCAGCTGGGAATGTGTCACCAGATGGACACTGAAGGATCACACTCACTCCTTCGGGTTGTGAGACGAGAAAGAAAAAAGTTTATTTTTAAGTTCAGAGTTTAAATAGAATTTGGACTTTGAGCAGCGATTGAGGGATGAGGTTGACACCTCTGACCTCACTGGTGAAACCAAAAGTCCATCAATTTGTCCTTCCCCCTGGAAAAGAATGTATTAATTACAAACATCACTCTTTGTTTATGTTACAATGCATGAAAACTCCAGTACAGAAATACAAAAACATCAGAAGACTGAAAAATGGGGGTGACAGAAATGTCAGACTGAAACACAAAGTGGAACTCAAATTTTAAAAGTTATTTTCGGCCCCATCACCCACCCCAGCCTGGTTTGTGTCCCCAAATGGACAGAAGGTGGCTCAGCACATCCAATTCAGGCAGAGATAAGAAACCTCCTGCAGAAGCAAATCTTTGATGAAAAAATCCCTGAGCAGGACTGTACCTGAGCCTGGCAGGGAAAGGAGAACATTTGGAACATTCTGCCTTTGCTGGGGACAGGAGGGGGCTCTGCCAGAGGGAAATGGGATGAAAGGGACCCCCTGGATCCCAAACTTCAGTCCCAGCTCTTCTTGTCTGACCCAAAAATCTCAGTATCCTTCCTTCTTCTATTACAAATCCTCTAAAATGTAAAAATCAGGGGGTAAATATATATAACATTATAAATATAAATACCTGTGATAAATTATTAGTCAAGGATGAAAGGGAGCCCCTGGATGATCCCAGACTTCACTCCCAGCTCTTCTTGTCTGACCCAAAAATCTCAGCATCCTTCCCGTTTTATTACAAATCCTCTAAAATGTAAAAAATCAGGTGGTAAATATACATAATGCAATAAATATAAACACATGTAATAGATTATTAGTCAATAAGGGCATTTTAAACTCCACAGTGGAAGCTCAGAGTGTGTTTTGTTGGTTTTTCCCCCAAAATTAGGTCACTTTTTTGTCTCACGGGGGAACCACTTGGTCTTCCCACAAAATTTTATTGGAATTGCACCGGCATAAGCTACTCAATTGCATTTAAAAAATAAAAAAAATGGGTTAAATATTTATTTAATGGCATTTTAAAGCTCAAAAGTCAACGGGATCAGGGGAGCAGCTCCAGCTTACAAGGCTTTGAGCAAAGCCTGGCTGTAATCTCTTGTTTTGCTTAACAGATGTGGCATTAGAATGGATGAAAACATCAAAAATCTCCACTCCCAGGGAATGATGAAAAGCAGGGAGAGTGAACACGAATGATTTAAAACCTCCTCCTTTTGGGTTGCCTACAGAGGGGAGTGACCTGTTGCTCCTCTCTCTCAGTGTTTTAGCTAAAATGGTGAAATTATAAATTATACCATTGATTTTTCCTCGGGATGCTTCAATACTTAGATAGGGGGGAAAAAATGCTTGGTTTTAAATGTGTGTCACACTTAGAAAGGCCTGGTGAGGTATTTTGGGGGTCGGTGCTGGCAGTGGAGGGGCTTTCACCCACTCGGGTTTTATTTTCCCTTTTATTTTTCCCCCCCTCCCGGGCGGTTCCTGTAAGGTGACACCGGCCTGGGGAGCACCGGGGATATCCGAGACTCATTTCTGTGATGGGGGAGATCATTCATGTCATTGATGGGAGAACGAGCTGGGGGCTGTGGTTAATGCTTTGAACTTTTGCTCTCGGGTTTGGTGGGGTTTTTTTTTTTTTGTTTTTTTTTTTTTTTTTTTTTGTTTTTTTTTGTTTTTTTTTTTTGTTTTTTTTTTTTTTTGTTTTGGGTTTTTTTGTGTGTGTGGTTTTGTGTGTATGTGTATGTGTTTGGTGTGGTTTTGGTTGGGTTTTTTTGGTTTGTTTTTGGGTTTTTTTGGGGGGGTGTTGTTGAGTGGGTTTTTTTGCCTTTTTTTTTTTTGGTGGGTTTTTTTTTTTTTCTTGTTTATTTTGTTTTTTGGAGTTTTGTTTGTTTGTTTTTGTTTTTGTTTTTTTTTTTGGTTTTGTTTTGCTTGGGTTTTTTTGGTGAGTTTTTTGTTTGGTTGGTTTGGTTTTTGGGTGGGTTTTTTGTTTGTTTTGGGGGGTTTTTCTGATGTTTTTGTTTGTTTGTTTTGTTTTGTTTGATGTATTTTTCCCTCCCACTCGAAAAACTCAATGTTCAAACCTGCAAACCTCGCAGGCGCCGTGGCCTGGCCCGCAGCTTCCTGTGCCTGCAGAGCGACCTTCTCCCTTCTCTCGGGCATCTCCTCCTCCTCCTCTGTACCCCACACCCAGCACAGCTCCGTGTGCACGGCGAGTTTGAAAAATCCCAAAATCCCATTTACATTTACACAGCGGCTTTGGGGCGGGACATACATACACATATACATATATATATATATATATAATATATATATAATTTTTATTATTATTATTTTTTTTTTTTTTTTTTTTTTTTTTTTTTTTTTTTTTTTTTTTTTTTTTTTTTTTTTTGTGGCTGGAAATGAGTTTCAGATGTCTGGGGTTTTTTTTTCTCCCCGCGCCTGCATCTGGTCAAGCCGCGGCGTTGCCGTGACAACCGAGTGCCATCCCCGCTCCCTCCTCCCCCGGGCCGAGCATGGAGCATGCCCAAAGCCCCGAGCCCAAAGCCGGCTCAGCTCAGCTCTGCCCGGGCCGCAGATGGGACCATGAGCGCCCTTCCCCGGGAGCCGCCGCCCTTTGTGCTGCCGGGGGCCAGCAGGGACAGCGGGGACAGCGGGGACAGCGGGGACAGCGGGGACAGCAGCCCCTGAGCCCCGCCCGCCGCCCGGGACCATGCTCGCCTGCCTGGCCAGGGGCAATGTGCTGGATTTCCTTCAGGAGGGTTTCACCGAGGTAAAACCGCCTCCCCCGGGCTCTCCCGGGATGGTTTGGGGTAGCATTGTTGCGTTCTCGGTGTTTTGTGGGGTAGAAAACTCAGCGAGGTTCGTCCCCGAGCTCTCCCGGGATGGTTTTGGGGTAGGATTGTTGTGTTTTCGGTGTTTTGTGGGGTGGAAAATGGGGGAAACCAGCGAGGTTGTTGCCCGGCAGGAGTTGGGTGAGGAGTTCGGGGCCGGTTTTCCGGGCGGGTTTGTGCTCCGGGATAACATTCCCGCTGTCCGGTCAGTGACGGGAACTGCCGGGGCTTTGGGGCGCGTTTGGGGTGTGAACTCTGCCCCTCTCCGGGATGTGCCGTGTCCGCGGGTGAGACTGCTGGGGGGGCTCGGGTTTGTCGGGAGAGCCTCACAAAGGGCCGCTTTGGGGTTTTTTCCCCCCCATCTTTTCCTGTAAATTGAACCCGCAGGGGGCTGGAGTTCAGCTCGGTCGGGGAAATGTAATTTTCAAAGTGTTCTTTATTCGCCTTTCCTGCTGGGAGAGAGATGAACTGTAGAATAAGGAACTCCAGGGCTGGGAGTCCTGTGGCTGTGTGGGGAGTGCGGTGGGACTTCCCTCTTTAGGGGGCACAAAAATGAGTTTTTTTGGATATTTACGGTCTCAGTAATGCCCACGCTGCTCCTGTGAGCTGAAAAGGAAGAAAAACTGTGGAGGATTTGCTGGAAGCACAGAGTGGCTGCTCTTTCATTTCTCACTCGGTCTCAGGGATCTTTTAGAGTTTGTGGGTTTTTTTAATTATTTATTCTTTCTTAGAGCGCAGAACTCAATTCTGTTTGGGGTTTGGGGGTTCCTCAGGCGGGCAGAGCTGGGGTGCTGCTCCTGCACGGCCCCGTTATGCACAGGAAAATGAATATTGCACAGACAAATGAACATTGCACAGGAAAATGAACATTTCGGGTCCCCGCCGGGCTCCCCAGCGGGAAAACCAGCCGGGGCCGAAAGCCGAGCCCGGCTCCCCTGGGATGGGGCTGGGGTCGCTCCATCCCCGCTCCCTGCAGGCTCGGGCTCGTTCTGGGCCAGCCCGGTCTGGCTTTACACGGAGCCCACACTCCCTGTGCTCCTCCTCAGTGACTGATTTATCAATGACAGGATTGGTGATGGGAGCGAAGCCCGGGGGCTCAGCTCAGCCTCACCCCGCGGGTTTTACCTGCGGCACAAACTTCCCTGTCCACAAAACCCGATCCGCGGGCTCTGCCTGCTCACACGGCCCAACAAAGGAGAACTAAAGTCACTTTAGCGAGGGCTGAGCGAGATTTGCCAAGGACGAGCAGCACAGCCCGAAAGGAGAGGGGAGCTCTGGGGTTCCAGCTGTGCTGTGATGATCCAGCTGTGAGTCCTGCCCGCCTGTGTTTGTTTAATTACAGAAATTACACAGGAATGACCGTGAGTGTCCCCGTCCCCAGGCTGACCCCAGCGCAGGGCGGTGACCCCACACGGCCAAGGGGCCAAGGGGGAGTTTCTTTTGTCCCCTCGCCTCCTTCCCCTCTGTCTCCCCATCCCTGAGCGAGGGCCACCCCAGCAGCTCAATTATCCCTAATTCGTGCAGCACCGCTGTCCTTCCTGCCCTGCTGCCTGCTCTGCTGCTCAGCTCAGGCTGTGAGGGATCCCATCCTGCCAAAGGCGCCCCTTTTCCCTTTTCCCCTTTCCCTTCCAGAGGGGAAACTCCTGCCTGTTCTGCTGCTCAGCTCAGGATATCAGGGATCACATCCTGCTAAAGGCGCCCCTCCATTGCTGAATTATCCCTTTATTTCCCTTTTTTCCCTTCCCTTCAGAGTCAGGGCCCTCTGGCGCTGTCACCTGCAGACATCTGAAGCCGGGATGGTTTTGTTTGATGCTGAGACGCAGCAAAGTCCCCCCCGCGGGCATTAAAGCCCCTCGTTAATGGCCTGCCCTGCCTCGGAGGTGTTTCCCTGCTGTTTGCGGGACTCCTCCCGCTCCCAAGGCAGATAAATAATTCACTCCCGCGGCTGGACGGGGCCCTGGGGATGTGAGGCTGCTAAAAGCAGGAGTTTATAATGAAAGGGAAGCACAGAGAGGGGTCTGACTGTCCATGTGGCCCCAGCCTGTTCCCCTCCTCGGGGAAATGCAGTTTATTTATGTGCTGACACTTCTGGCGGGTCTTGAAAACAGATGGGGCGCAGAGAAATGTGTCAGGAACGAGCCTGGCAGCCCCGAGCTGCATTTTAACAATAACTCACCTTCTCTTTTTCCAGCTGGAGGATCATTTCCCTCTGGCAAACGTAATTACGTGGCTGCCTGTGTGCAGTGAGTCATTGACAATAACTGTTTTCTCCCGGATCTTGTTGAACCAACAGCTCATCCCAGAGAGGACAGGGAGACTTTAAGGGCTCAGGCAGAGGTTGTTTGGAAAGCAGAGCCTCCCCACAAAGTGAAATGCAGAGTTACCTGCCCAGGAGGGGAAATCCCCCCACATTTCTGGGGTGGGAAGTGCTGCAGGGCTCTGTTCTGTCCCTCACTGCCTGTTCCATGGAATGTTTCCCTCCTGCTCAGCTCAGTGGGTAATTCCTGGGTTTTCCACACGTACAGCCCTTCTCCTTCCCCCTTCTTTGCCACACACTCTGGTGGGGTTGGTGCCCATTGGTAGGAAAATTAACCCACCAAAGGCAGAGGTTCATGTCCAAAAGGGAGACAGAGGAGTCCTTTGACTATATTCCAATAGAGGGAGAGGCCATGGGGCATTTTTCCTGGGGTTTCTCAGATTTTTTGAGGATTCACCCTCCTATTTATCCTGATTTCCTGGGCCTATTTCCCTCTCTCTCTCCCCACTGGCTGAGGAACTTGAGAGCTCCTGACTTCCTGGAGTGCCCAATACCTAAAATTCCCCTTTAATCCATAACCTCCCTTTTAATTTTTAATTAGTATGGAATTTATGGGTTTTCTCAATTGTTTCTTTCACCTTTCAATTATCAGCCAACCCACAGTTTGTTTGTGAAGGCAAATATCTCCTTTTCCATTCCTCAATCAGTGGGACCCTTCTTATTATTTCTTTCATCTCTCAGAGCTGGTTTTATCCACCAGCAGACCCAGAGCTTGTTTGTGAAGACAAACATGTCATTCTTCTCACCATCCCTTGGAGGTGTCTGTGGGGTGTGAGGTGTGAGATGTGAGATGTGAGTCCTGGCTCTGAGCAGTGTCCTGGGGCTGATTTGGGTTTGTTTCTGTATTTGGGGTTGTTTTATGGCTCTGCTCCCCTCGGGGCCAGGCCCTGCTCTGGGCCAGAGGTCTCAGCTGTGTGATCCCGGCAGGAGGGGTTGGCATCACCCTCTCCCTGTGCCAGGGCTATTTATAGGGTTAATAGGATTCACCATGGAGAGCTCTTTTGACTTCTGGTCCCTCATCCTGCTCAGCCCCGGTGCTCCTGGAGCTCTGAATCCCCCCCTGGGCACACCAGGCTCTGGAGGTGCTGCTGTTTTGTCACCCCGGGGTTGTTTTGGGGTGGGGCTGTGGCAGCATTTCACACCTTCCCCGCCCCATTAGAGCCACGGGGAGCTTTAACTGGGTGTGAGGAGCCCCTTGAGCCTCCCCAGGCTCCCTGACCTGACTGGGCTGCCCTGAAATGTCCCTGGAACCACATTCAGCAGAGAAAGAGAAAGTTTCTTATGATTTGGGGTTTAAATAGGGTTTGGACTTTGAGCAGCAATTGAGGGATGAGGTTGACACCTCTGGTCAAACCAAAAGTCCATCAGTTTGTCCTTCCCCATGGAAAGGAATGGATATTTACAAAATATCACTCTTTGTTTTTGTTACAAACTGAGAAAGCTCCAGTAGAAATGTGAAACAATCAGAAGGCTGAAAAATCAGGGTGACACTGAAACCTCTGCAAGCCTCCAGCAGGGACAGAAAACCACAGCTGGGGCTCCCCAAACTGGAGTCACCCCCAGATCATCATTCCTTGCTCTGTGATCCAGTTTTCCCCCAAACCCTGGGGCCTGGCCAGCAGTGGGTTCTCAGCCAGGGAAGGATGGATTTGTGCTCTATAGGATTAGGGCTGCAGCACTTGGTGGCTAAGCCAGGCTGTCCCTTGGCAGGGTGTCGGTGCAGGGTGTTTGCACAGGGACACTCACACATTTCTGCCTCTCAAACCATTTCAGCACCAATAGGGAGATTATGGGAGCTGATTTATGGGTACAGAGAGGTAAAAGGGGATGCCACACCCCCAGCAAGTCATGGGCAGAGGGAATTCAAAATTCGGTGTCCTAAATGTGCCTTTAGGACCCTTCATCCTGGGCCAGGGATGTCCCTCCCCTCTGCAAAGTCCCTGCCTGCAGATTTTGGGGTCCTGAGGAGCTCAGGCTCCTCTCAGAGCTGCCTATCCCTGCCTGGGCATTGGGATCCTGCTGGAGGAGGGACAATGCTCCTTTTTGTCCCCAGAGCACCAGGGGATGTGTCAGTGCAGCTTGGGCAGACCTCAGCCTTTGTTTGGGTGTAGTGGAACCATCTGACAGCTCAGGGTGAATCGTGTGCTCAAAAATTCCATTTGGAGTGAGTCCTTTGCACTCAGAGCTCAGCTTTCTGCCAGTTTTTGCCTTTATTTTTTTGCCTGTAGCTGGCACAGAAACTCTGCCTCGGTGGGAAAAGGGCCTCAGGGCCGGCTGAGCATCATTTGAGAGGAGCTGCTGCTCCAGGATCTTACATTGGCATTATTAAGCCTTTTCCCAGCATAAAATTGATGAAATAATGGTGTATTTAGGCACAGGTGGGAATGACTTCATCCTGCACTGGAAGCTGGGTAACTCTGGAATGGGCCATGGCAGTTTTTGGCTTTACAAGAAGAGAAAATGGAAGTGGCAGAAATAATTTAGGGAGTCTGGATGGAATTGGGCCTTGCTGTTTACACTTCAGCTCTTCCTGTTGATGGGTAAATAAGGGACTGAGAGAAAGGTGGAAAACTCTGCAGTCCAAAATTCCATGTCCTGGGCACCCTGGACATCAACACCTGATGATTTCTGGACATCAACACCTAAACATTTCTTTAAATGAAGAGTTTTGTGAAGGAAAAATTCCTGTGGGTGCTGTTGGTCATTCTGCATCACTTTGGTTTTCACTGTTGGATGCATCTCAATACATTGAAAAACCTGAATCACGTTCAAGCATCAATTTTAAGAGGGAAAAAAAAAAACCCAAAATCTTTTGCCATCTTTGAGAGCAGAGAAAATTTTTTCTTTGCTTGGGGCTTGGTGCTTTCTGCTCCCACAAAGGCCTCCTTGAACAACAACAACAAATAAATCAGCAAACTGGAGGAAAGGCTGTCTGGGAAATTACAGTTCCCATCTAATTAAGGTGATGTCAGAGAGCTCAGCAATCCTGCAGGGCCTCGGCCAGCACGGCCTGATGCAATTAGGCTGCTGCAGACCTTCAGTTCAGGGCTCTGGGAGGGAGGAACAGTGAATTCCTTTCATCCTGGGAGCACCAGGGCTCTTCCTGCTGACCCCGTCAGACCCGGGCCTTGGGCAGTGGCCACAACTCTGCAACAAAGGGAGATTGGAGTGAAGAGCCTCAAAAACACCCCTCTGGCAGGAGGAGCCCTAAATCGAACACTAATGATGGATCCAGCTCGTCAGAGCAGTGCACAAAGGGAGATCAGTGGGAAGAGCCTCAAAAAACATCATTCCAGCAGGGTGATGCTCTAAATCCAGTGATGAGAGTGGATTCAAACTCTGCAAATGAATTTAGAGAAGGGATCTTGTCACAAGCACGACACAAAAGACAGATATTCACTGTCAGGTTGAGAAGTGAGGAGAGAAAGAGGAAGTTTATTATGATTTGGGGTTTAAATTGGGTTTGGAATTTGCTCAAGGATCGGGGGATGAGAGGACGACCTCTCTGACCCCAGTGGTCAACCCAGAAGTCCATCACTTTGTCCTTCCTCCTGGAAAGGAATGCATTATTTACCAAAACATCAGCCTTTGTTTATGCTTAAATGTGAGAGAGCTCCAATAGAACGAGAAACAATCAGAAGGCTGAAAATCAGGGTGACAGGATCTACTGAAAGGTGAGACTGATCAGGGCAGGCCTCCCTTGCTGAAAAAATTATTTTGTCCATTTGTTCAGCACCAAAACGTGCAATATTTTAATCTTAGAGAGGTCAAAATTAACCTCGTTTGTCCCAGCCTGTGATTTGCCTGTGGAACTCTGTTGGGATGTCCTGCAGTCCTGTCTCAAAAGTCTCCTGCCCTGCAAAGTCTTCCAGGGTAAGACAAAAACATCCCATCAAGCTCTGCCTGGAGCAGCCTGGGCTCCCTTTAGGTACAGCTGCTCTTCTGTACCCATGGCAGGGTACAGGTAAAAGGGGCTTTTTTTGGAACACAAAGCTGTGTTAATGTAAACAGGATTAAGCTTAGCTCCACCATAATCCTAAATAATGTCTGTTCTGTATAGGGAACCCCACACCAGGCTGGTTTTCCTCTGAAAAACTCTGGGTTTGGGAGAAGCCTTGGTGAGGAGCTGAGCCCTGAGAATTCTAAGGTTGGGCTGAGCAGGAGCTCAAAGCAAAGTGCAGGGGAAGCAGGAACACTTGAACAAACATGTTTGTTCCCAAAACTTTTGGGGATTTTTGGAATTTTGCTGTCTAGAAGGAGCTGAGACCTGTGTGAGAGCGAGTGCTGTGATGCTGCACCCCAAATTGGGGTGGAACCTTTGGGTTTGGGGCATTTCTGTGGGTAAATTCAGGCTCAGGGGGGTTTTGGTGGGGTGAGGTGGGCTGGAAGAGCTGCTCTCCCTAGGGCAGGACAAATCCCAGCAAATCTTTGTTCTCCCTGTGCTGGAAGTTGACTCCTGGATTATTTTGCAGGGTGGGTGGCAGGAATGATGTCCATCCATCCAGGCAAGCAGCAAATCACATTGCTGGGGTAACATTTAGGGCTGTGTTGGAGTGGCTGCCTTGGGGTTTGAAACAACAGGAATCCTGAGGGGGTGAAACAAAAAAACTTCCACTTTTTTTAGAGGTCTGAGTCTGTGGGTTTAGAGGTGAGAATGTGAGCACTTCGTGGCTGTGTTGAAGGAGCAGCCCACAATGTCCTTGTTATTCCCCAGCTCATGGAGAAATGAAGAATTTTGGACTCTCCATCCTCACAAATTGCCCTTGGGGTTTGTGCTGAGCACCTCGGGGGTTTTGTCCCTTCCTGCATTTTCACAGCACTTTGCCGTTTTTAGGTCACTAAACTTTTATTTCTGGTAAATTTCCTTGGTGGGTTCAGTCACATCCTCCCCTCAGCTGCCAGCAGTGACAGCTCCCTCCCTGGATGTTTGAGTTTTGCAGCAGTCCAAGGCTCTTGCTGGAGTCATTCCTCTGCCAGGTTTTTGGGTACAGAGTTAGGAAATGCTCCTCAGTCCAAGTGTCTGAACGTCTGCAGGAAAATCTTATGTTTAATGGAAAAAACCCAAAATCAGCCAGACAAGGATGTTAATGAAGTGTAACTCTGCAGAATTCCAGCAGCCTTGGGAATGGAACGACTTTGTCCCGGTGACATCTCGATTCCATTGCCTCGGGAGGCTCCTTTTAATACTCATTGTTTAAAATGTAACTGCTCTGGGATTTAGGAATGGCTTTTTTATTCTTTTTTATTTTATTTAACTAATAATAACAGTGTCAACCTCCTCCTGCTTTTAAGAGATAGAGACTAAAAGCTTGCCAAAAATTCTTTTTTTTTTTGTGAATGTGCGAGGAATGTTCTGCGAGGAGGAACAGAAAACAAACTGCTCGAAAGGGTTTTTCCTTTGAATGAGGCAGAAGAGGAAGAGCCACAGAGACTCCTCCAAAACCTGCAGATATTCTCCAGCCTGGGAGGGGCTGTGGAAATCAGTGACAGTTCCAAAAATTATTAGAAAAAGCAGCAAATAAAGATCTCTGGGGCTGGGCATTGCTGCCACTAGAGCAGAAGAAGCTGCAGAGGGGCTGATCCAGCAAAGATGGATCAGCTCTGTCACTTGTGCTCCCTTTTGTCCCAGAGGCACCAGGGCCATCAGCCCCTGTCCCCTCCCAGCTCCCCAGGCTGTGCTGAGTGAGCAGAGCAGCCCCAGCTCAGGTCCAGGCACCTTTGTGAGCCAGCAGAGCCAGCCAGGAGTGATTAAAGTTGGATTTCCTATGTCAGGATAATTAAGAGCCAGGCTGTGACCAGATTGTGACTTTGATGGGCTGTAAAAGCATAAACTCTGCCTGACACTGCTGAGATCATATGGAATGGGGGCTTAAAACCTGCTGCATGGGCACAATAATGGGAAGCTTAGTGAAAAGGGAGGTAATCCCATAAATGGATCACTTTGTTTACCCTCCGTGTCCCACTGCAGCCCTGCCCAGAGGGATTGCAGCCTCTCCAGCAGCCCTGCAAGGGTTACAGGGAGGGGATGGAAAGGGAAAGGTCACTGAGATCTGATCTTTGCCTTGGGGTCATTTGTGCCAGACGGGCCCTCAGAGTGACCAGGAACTCGAGTTTGAGTTTCCCTGGTCTCTGAGACTACCCAGGAAAATGAGTTTGAGTTTTTCTGGTCTCCCAGACTGCCCAGGAGCCTGTGTTTGAGTTTCCCTCATCTCTCGGACCAGTCAGGAACCCAAGTTTGAGTTTCCCTAGTCTCTGACCCTGCCCAGGAACCCGAGATTGAGTTTCCCTGGTCTCTGACCCTGCCCAGGAACCCGAGATTGACTTTCCCTGGTCTCTCACCCTGCCCAGGAACTCTAGATTGAGTTTCCCTGGTCTCTCCCACACACAGCATCCCTCCTGAGCTGCTGGCCAGGCTCTGTTCCTGGCTCCCAGGGCCCAAGGCAGCTTCCCTGCATGCAGGAATAGAAACTGGGCCACTGGAAGTGCTGAGGCAGCTCCCAGGACGTGGAGGGGCTGTGCAACTGCTCCAAAGGAGGCACGCAGGGAGTGCTGCAGAGGAGGCTCTTGTCTCTTCCAGGAAACCTCCCCTGGCTGTCCTGGAATTGTTTAAAGGGCAGTAAGTCAGGGTTCCCTGCTCCTGCATTGGGGAGTTTCTGCTCTCCTGCTGTGAGGATGTGGGGATGGGACACAGAGTGAGCAAAGCAAGGAGGTGACAGCCCTGGGCTGGCTCAGATGCAGATAAAATAAAAAGCTCTTTGGTCAGCTCAGGAGTCCTCCCTGCTCCCACCCTGCCCCACAGCAGGCAGGGATGGGATGTCAGCCAGGCTTTGGGGTGACACCTCTGCCCTTTGCTTTCCAGGGCGGAAGATCTGTGAAGATCAGAGGGAAAAGTGAGATCCCTCCACTCCCCCTGCAACACAAACATTTTGTTTTCTGTTTCAGCAACAGCTGCAGGCCTATGTGGCCTGGGTGAATTCCCAGCTGAGGAAGAAGCCAGCAGTGAGGCCAGTGCAGGACCTGAGGCAGGATCTGCGGGATGGGGTCACTCTGGCCCTGCTCATCGAGATTGTAGGTCAGTGCTGCCATCTGGCCCTGTTTTTCCCCCTCAGCTCTGGCTCTGCGTGGAGGGGCTGCCTCGGCTCTGGCATCTGGCAGGCAGATGTTGTTGGGGGTGGCAAAGCTTGTGGGGAGGGGAAACAATCATAAATCAGATCAAAAATGCAATTCTATTAAAGCCCTTATGGTTCAGAGGGGTTACAGCAGATGGGGGAACCTGGGGGGCACTGGGAGCTGCCACATGGACTGAGGGGGGGTTTGGGGACCTGTTTGCTGATGTCACCCCTCCTCCCTGGGCAGGGGGACAGGGATGGGGGTGCAGGGAGTTCACTGTCCTTGCTGCTCCTTCCTCCTCGCACTCATCCCCTGCCCCAGGGGGGGACAGGTCTCCAAACATCCCCCAGGTGGGGCTTCAGTTCTCCACCAGCTGAGCCCTTCCCATGGAGCTCAGGCCTTTGGGAAGAGGCAGCTCCAGCCTGGATCCCCCAGGGGGGTCACAGATCCTGCCAGAATCCTCCTCCAGCCCCCAAAACCTTGACATCATCCCAGTACAGCCCCAAAGCCTGGTGCTGGGCTCCTGTTGACAGCACAAGGAGCCCCATGTAGCTCCAGACACGAGATCAGAGCAGTGCCAGCAATCCCTCTGACACTCCCCAGGGTCAGTTCTCCTCTGATAAAGCTTTTCCCTCTTCCTTCAGCTGGTGAGAAGCTGAGTGGCATCAAGGCCAACCCCAGCAGCCAGCAGGAGATGAAGGAGAATGTGGAGAAAGTCTTACAGTTCATGGCATCAAAAAAGATCCGCATGCACCAGACCTCAGCTAAAGGTACGTGGCCCTGGGGGTAATTTTAGCTGTTGAAATCCAGTTTCTGGCTTTGTTTTCTATCAAAGCGGTAATTTCTGAGTTGATTAATGTGTCAGTTTGTGGGGGAGTTGGGGTTTTTTTCCCTCTCTGGTTCAGTGAAGGTTTTGGGTTGAAAGATGGATAATGCAGAGGAAAAATAAAAGTGACTTTTTTTCCTGCTGCTGAGCACTCAGAAGCCCAGGCAGTGGTGTAATGAGAAACACAGGCTTGGAATCTTTCACCAAAAGGACACATAAACCTGCTAGAGTGAAAGGAGACATGGAAAAAATATTTGTGGTTCAGTGGAAGCCATGGGCTGGAAACAGAGAGGAGACACAAGGCACAGTCACAGGTCTGTGGCGTGGTTTAGTCAGGACTGTGAGTAGCTCTGACTAAATTGTTTTGGGAAATCTTGGTCTGGAAGAGTGGCTGATGTTTGCCATGACATCAGGGTGCTGGAAAATACTGGTGTGACATCACTGGATAGGATTCAATAACATTTTCAGGGTGCTGCAGACACTGTAGGGGCACAGGAGAAATGCACTGGAGAATTTCTCCTGTGCCACCACTGGAGAAATGCATTGCTGTTCTGCCTTTGTGTTTTAAAAAAGAGAATTCTCTGCTAATAAAGGCAGTGGTCAGTCCTCAGGAACTGCTCTGCTTCTGAGTGAGCAGTCAGTAATTGTGTGTTCAGTAATTAGCTGCTGGAAATGGCCATGAAGGGAGGCTCAGGGCTGCTCACAGCTCTGAACCTGTGCTGTGGAGCTGGCAGGAACTTTGTCGTGCCCTGCACCACCCGAGCTGAGCGGGGACAGCCCTGCTGGCTTTAATCATCTTCACCTTCTTGGACAGCCCCAGCTCTGGTGCTGTTTTACGCCACAACATCATAGACTTCAAGCTTCAGAAGGCTGAAAATGACTCCTTTATTTTTGGAATGTGTCTCCCTTTTATCCCATTTCACACAGACAAATTTGATGGTGACACAAAGACAAACCTCTTCACTCCCATTGGTCAGAGCAGAGGGACAGCAAGGAGAAGTCTCTCCTGGGGAAAGGAATAACAAAGTTACAGTTACAAAAACACTTCTATTTACAGAAAATTCTTTGGGAAAAGAATTTCAGAGAACCAAAACACCTCAGGCACAGAACCAGGGCTACAGAGCTCTGCTGGCACTTCACCCTAACCACCCAAACGTTTGCATTTCGCAGATATCGTGGACGGGAACTTGAAATCCACCATGAGGCTGATCCTGGCCTTGGCTGCTCACTTCAAACCGGGCTCTGGCAGAGGTGGCAGCCCCGGCTCAGGGGGCAAGAGCTGGGCAGCAGCCCCGAGCAGCCTCCGGCCGCGCTCGGCCGCCGCCGTGGCCCAGGGGGCAGTGGCCGTGCTGGCCGATGTCCGGCAGGATGTCCAGCACTCCGGCCGGGACGTCTTCAGACACAGACAGAGGTGAGGGGCTGTGGTTGTGTATTAGGGATGGTGTGAAGCTGTTTTACACAGACTCAGAACTTCGGAAGGCTGAAAATGACTCCTTTATTTTTGGGATGTGTCTCCCTTTTATCCCATTTCACACAGACCAATTGGATTGGTGACACAAAGACAAACCTCTTCACTCCCATTGGTCAGAGCAGAGGGACAGCAAGGAGAAGTCCCTCCTGGGGAAAGGAATGAATAACAAAGTTACAGCTACAAAACCTCTCTTTTGTTTACAGAAAATTGCCTGGGAAAAGAATTTCAGAAAACCAAAACACCTCAGGCACGGAACCAGGGCTACAACAATGAATATCAATACAAGGCTCCAAATCTTCTTGAAGGCCTGTAGCAATAGTTATTAGGAAGAAAACCTTTTTTATGCACTCTTCCCATACAATTGGACACGATTGGGCATTCAAGCCAACACCTCTTCATAAACATTTTTGCAAGTAAACAAGTTGGCAAAGCAGCAGCTGCAAAAATTAGAAATGGTTTGGAATGTCTTCTTGCAGCTTCTCCTGAGCAATCCCTGGGAAAGTCTATATTACTTGTTTTCCCTCAGGCTCTGCTGCTGCCTGATGCCTAAAAATTTCTCTTTGACCAGCTCTCAGCATCCACAAGGGGCTCTTCCCTGCTTAGGTGAGGCCGGGATGGATTCAAATTCAAAAGGAAATGGAAATAAACGTTTCTTTGTCCATTTTATTCCTGTCAGGAGAAGGCTCCAGAGTGCCCTGGCAGAGAGGGCACTGCCCTGGCCCAGGCTGTTCTCAGGTTTTACAGCACAGCAGCAGTTGGGTCTCTCTTTCTGTCCCTGGAACAGAACAGGGAGTTCCAGCCCAGGCAGAGGGAGCTGTGCTGCCTCTTCTCCCCACGCTGCCCTTGGTGCTGTCTCCTTGGAGATGTTCTCACACCAAGGGAAACACAAGTCAGGTTTTCTCCCCAGAGAGCTTTATCTCCAGAGCTGAGGATGTTCTGCAGGTCCATTCTGGCTCCTCCATTGTTCATCCCACTGCTGAGTCCTGGGGATGCTGAAAACCCACACGCACACAGGGGGAACAATTCTGAAAATCCCATTTGCCCCTCCCAAAGGTGCTGTGTGGGTGACAATAACAGTGACAGCAATGACATTTAACTGGGAGCCACTTGTGGGGCTGTGAGGGTTTCATTTACACAGCTGAAGGTCATTTGCCCATTTGATATTGGCTCCAGGGAGCACCCATGAAACAGTCTGGAAATTAAGGCTGAAATGGTAAATTTTGTTGAAAAATGAAATGTTAAAGGTTTCCCTTGCAAAGGCCTTGGAGCTCTTCAGGAAAGCCAGTCCTTGTGAGGTTTCCTTGCATTCCCAGAGCTTTTGGAGTTCTCCACTCACAGAATTAAGGATGAGTTTAAAACAACAAGGCCTGTTTGCTTGTTTTCCCTTAACACCAGGAAGATTGGGATCCTTGATAGGAAAATTGGCAATTTTCCCGCTGTCTCCCCTTCCTTACCTCCTTTTTCTCGGCTTTCCCCCACTTCCTTTTTGGGAACAGAACAATTCCAGCTGCACTCAGGTGAGTGCTGCCCTCGTTTTGTCGTTGCCAGCCCCAGGAGCAGCAGCATGGACGAGGAGATTGAGAATCCCTACTGGAGCGTGCGGGCCCTGGTGCAGCAGTACGAGGGGCAGCAGAACGGGCCACTGGAGTCCCACCCTTCCAGGTAAGGGATTTCATTGCCAGGACCTGTCCTTGGTCTGGCAATCCCGAAATTTGCCTGTTCTCCTCACCAAAATCTGATGGGAAAGGCAAACCATCCCTGGCTGGTCTGGAGGGTGAAGCTTCAGGAATCAATATGAAGGAGTTTTCTGTTGTTTTCGTGGCTAGAGGAGAGAAATTGCTGCCAAAAAAAGGGGCTTTTGAGGAAAAGTGACTCCAGCGAGGGAGCTGATCCAGCATGGAGAGCTTGGCAGTAAAGGGAAGCCTCTCTCTTCTCCCCCAGGGAAGCAGAAACTCCTCGGAAGAGCAGGAACTGTGTTACTGAGCACACGGGAGCTCCCTCTGGAAAGGGCTGTGCTCCAGTGAATCTCCTCTGGAGCAGACCCGAGGGCAGGGCTGCCCTGGGGAGCTGCAGCTCTTTGGTTCAGAGCCTCCCGTTCCCCCTGACAGCCCCAGCTCTGCTTTTCCCCGTCCTTCCCCTGCCTGGGCCGTTCCCCTCCCGTCCGTGTGGGAGTGGGGAGCTCATGTGCCAAGGACAGATTGCCACTGACAGCCTCTCAGCAGGCAGGACCTTTCCCCAGCCTTTCCCAGGCCAATTTTTCTGCTCCACGGCACCAACAATTCCCTGCGTACCTGAAAATTAAGGTTGCTTTGCCCAGCAGAGGAGAAAAACACAAGAGTTTGTGTTTATCCCCCGTTTTTGCTGCATGTCATTGAGAGGGTGTTTATAAATAGACTTTGGAGGAGCGTGGGGCTCCCGGGGAGGCAGAGCTGGAGCAGCGCCTCCACATGATGTCAGCAGCGTGCTTTGGAGGCCGCCCTGCCAGGGGGTGTAAAAATCTTGCTCTTGGCAGCAGCATTTCATGGATAATGCCACAGGGCCTTGGCATTGGCTCTTGAGCCGGCAGCTCGGGAGAGCCACGTTCTGCTCCCGGCTCTCATCCCTCACTTTAAGGGAGCTGCAATATTTGATGTATTTTTCTACCCTATCAGGTGGTTTCCTCATATTTTGGTATTTTGGTGGTAAACAAAAATCCCTCTGCACATCCCACATTTTTTTTTATTTTGTTTTGTTTTGTTTTGTTTTGGTTTGGTTTATTTTATTTTATTTTATTTTATTTTATTTTATTTTATTTTATTTTATTTCCCCCCATAATGTCACAAATGCTCTGCCCACAATGCAGCGGTGATTTTACTGCTGGTTGGGCAGAACGCAGCGAGAATCTTTGCAGAAGTGATCAAAAACCCGGGAGCCCCCCCAGCTGCTGGGGGTGTCTGTGCTGCCACGATTCTGCACGATGAAAACCGGCTGCTTTCCCTTTCCTCGCGGGGTATGAATGTGCTGAGAGCCGGCTGGGAGAAACGAGATGGGGGTTTTTTATTAGTGAGAGACGTTATTGAGTGCAGCCCCCACCCCGTGCTGCCGCGGTGTCCCAGGGCAGCATCCCCGGGCAGCATCCCCGGGCAGCATCCCCGGGCAGCATCCCCGGGCAGCATCCCCGGGCAGCATCCCAGGGCAGCATCCCCGGGCAGCATCCCAGGGCAGCATCCCCGGGCAGCATCCCCGGGCAGCATCCCCGGGCAGCATCCCCGGGCAGCATCCCCGGGCAGCATCCCCGGGCAGCATCCCCGGGCAGCATCCCCGGGCAGCATCCCAGGGCAGCATCCCCGGGCAGCATCCCCGGCCCCGGCGCGGCTCCTTCCCCGCCCCGAGCCCTCCGGCCATTCCCGGGGGCGGCAGCGCCGGCTGCCGAAATGATTCACGGAAAAAAAATTGCCAAAAATCAGATGATTCCCAGGCCGCCGAGCCCCTCACCCATCCCTCTCCCTTTCCCCTCCCCTTCCAGCAGCTTTCCCTCCCCCACCCCTGAGCCAGGCATCGCGGAGAAAGGCACAGCCCGTGTGACAGCGGGAGGAGAGCAGCCGCGCTGGGGCTGGGCACGGCCGGGAGCAGCCTGAATCGCTCTGGGAGCCGGGAGAGCAGCCTGGGAACAGCCCCAATCCCTCTGGGGGCCGGGAGAGCTGCCTGGGAAGAGCCCGAATCCCTCTGGAAGAGGGAGAGCAGCCCGGGAAGAGCCTGAATCCCTCTGGAAGCAGGGAAAGCAGCCTGGGAAGAGCCCGAATCCCTCTGGAAGCAGGGAAAGCAGCCTGGGAAGAGCCCGAATCCCTCTGGAAGCTGAGAAAGCAGCCTGGGAACAGCCCCAATCCCTCTGGAAGCAGGGAGAGCAGCCCGGGAAGAGCCTGAATCCCTCTGGAAGCAGGGAGAGCAGCCTGGGAAGAGCCTGAATCCCTCTGGAAGCAGGGAGAGCAGCCCGGGAAGAGCCTGAATCCCTCTGGAAGCAGGGAGAGCAGCCTGGGAAGAGCCTGAATCCCTCTGGAAGCAGGGAGAGCTGCCTGGGAAGAGCCCGAATCCCTCTGGAAGCAGGGAGAGCTGCCTGGGAAGAGCCCGAATCCCTCTGGAAGCCGGGAGAGCTGCCTGGGAAGAGCCCGAATCCCTCTGGAAGCCGGGAGAGCAGCTCCTTCCCCCGGCGGCTCCTGGGATGCTCGGCAGCACGAGGAGGGCGGGATGGGATGAGGCAGAGCCCGGAGCCTTGTGATGAAAACAGGCTGTGCCGCTGACCAAAATGCAGCAGCAGGAGACAACCTGCGAGGGAGAGCAGCGGGAGCCCGAGGCTGGCTGCACAATTCCCCGGAATCGAACCCGCTCCTGGGGGCTGCGGATTCGCCTCTGAGCCGGCAGAGACCCTGAGCCGGTTATTTTGTGTGTGCTGCTCCTGCCGGGAACATTCTCTGGCTCACAGGAGTTTGGCAGGAGGCGGCGAGCCCCGGGCATGAGCGGGGCAGGAGGAATGAGCAGAGCCCGGATCCTGCGGAGTCTGTGAGGCCACAGGTTCAAGTGGGATCATGGGAGGGAAGCAGGTCAAATGGTGAGCGATGGTGTGCATTGTCCTCGGGAGCAGCAGGGATGGTGTTTGTTGCAATTCGGGGATTCAGGCGGTTCCCTGCCCTGCAGGCTCGGCCCTGCTGCTGATCCGGGCCCGGGGGAGGCAGGATGTGGGTTAAGGAACCGAGCGGTGAAAGGAATAAAGTGGAGCAGTTTGCATCATAAATCTCTCTTGGAAAGCTTTGGTTTCCCAGCCCTCGTTTCTGCATGCGTTGACAGGGAATCGTTGTGCACTTTTAAAGGCGTTGCATCAGCGGGTATTCTATACTCTGATGGCTTGGGCTGATACAGAACCCGGGCAAGTGTTTCCAGCAGTAATTGGATGATGCAGAAAGCGACCTGACCTGTGCTGCTGCTCCAGCTGCCCCTGGCTCTGCCACTCTTGGGAATGTTTGGGAGGTGGTGATGGATGCTGGCTGATCCCAGGGGCCTTTTGAAACAGGAAAACTGCCCAGAAAGGGTCTGGGGATGTGAGAATGTCTAAGGAAATGTAAAGCTGTCTGTGCTGTGGGGACCTATCCCCACCTGTGGTCTGTTTTATCGGCTTTGGGCTGTGGATCCAGTGCTGGGAGAAGTGGATTTGGAATGTTATTTCCAGGCTCATATCCTTGTTTTTCATCCTGCTCATCCTTTTCAGCCCCCCTGTTTCACCACCTTCTCCCCCATCTGTGGCTGGTGGTGTTTTTCTGGGACAGCTTTTGCACGGATGAGAACCAGCAGTGCCTGGGGCTGAGGGCAGGTTCAGAGAATCAGCTGAGAGCAGGAGGGAGGGAATTCTGAGATCTGTTCCTAGAAGGAAGTGAAATCCCTCCTGGAGCTGCTGGCCATGTCAGACCAGCTGGGCTTCCTGCTGGCATCTGTGTTGTGTGAAAGTTTCTTCCTTTTTGGCCCTTGTTACATAATGCAACCCCAGCAGAACTGCCAAATCAAATCATAAACAGCATTAAAAAAACCCCCCAAAACAACCCCAAACCATAATTTTATGCCATGCCCCCATTCAGCAATGAGCAGGAGCAGGGGCTGGCTACAAATTTGATATTAAAAACATGTCTAATGAGGGACTGCTGTGATGGATTTGGAATTGCTGGAGGTAAATCCTGGAGCAAAGGCAGGTGGCCAGGAGCCCTCAGAGCATCATGCACACACCTGAAAGGACAGGTACTGTCCCTGGTGGAGATTTCTGCTGGACAATGGCCATTCTTTCACTTTAACACAGGGGAAGTCTGGAGCACAAAAAACTGGACTCAGGTCTGTAGTTTGAATGAGGAGAGGCTGGTCCTGGCCGTGGGAGTGGGGCAGGCAGGAGCAGCAAGTCATTTCCATCTCTATTGCAGGGCTGTTCCCATTCTGTGGGAGCTGTGGGAGACAGAGCAGCAGTGCTGGGAAGATGCAGTGAGGGAGCTGCTGAAGCCTCTGATTTTTCTAAACCTATTATATTATTTCCACACTGTTTTTCTTTTTGTTCCCTGCCCTTTGTTTCTGTGTTGGGGGGAGAATGAAAAATTAACTCCTGCTCACACTTGCAAGGATTAATTCCTGCGACTTTCGGGGTACATTGAATGGGTCAGTGAGCTTCAGCCACCTTTTGATGTTGTCTGGGAGATGCAGTTAGGAAGAATTCCTGAGAAAAAGATTGCTTGAACCTCCCAGTCAGCTGAGATGGCTCCTGTGAAAATATGTGGGCACTTCCAAGAAGTTTTAATAGGAGAACACGAGTGAGTGGAACCTGACTCTCAAATATGTTGGGATTTAAAATTGAAATGATTCATCTCAAAGCTCTGGAGCAAGAGATGAAGCCAGGGTGGCTTTTTGTCCAGCACAAGGCTGGCAGTAAATTACTCCTGAGTGTGGTCCTATCCCTGAGCTCAAAAAATTACATGTCCAGGTTGGGTTGTTGAAGGTTTCTCTGGGATGCAGAGAATTCTTAGATAAAAGTGGATATGGAGATGTGCTTGTTGGAAATTTTTGCTGATCAACATCATCTTTATCTAAAAGAGCTGTTCCTGCCTTGCCCTGCAGCCTGACTTCACCCAGCCCCGTCCACAGTGCAAAGAGTGAATCCACTGTAGCCCCCTCGGAGGAGAAGGAGAGACTCGTGATCCTCCAAACTGAAGAAACAGAGACTAAAACAGGTAAAACATCAGGACTGTCTTGTGTGATAAAAGCTGAAAAGCTGCCCAGGGACTGGAATTGTTTAATGCTGCCTCCAGGGGCACTGGGGGATGCTCTATAAAGCCCACAGGTGCTTTTCCCCTCTGTGTCACACACTGTCCCCGCAGTGCTCAGAGATCTCCCTGAATCTGGTGCAAAGTGGGATAAAGGGTGTGAGGGAAAGCTTAGCTTGCCTCAGGAATGAGCCAGAAATCCTTGGGGCCAGCTGAACTGTCACACCTTGGCTCTGGTGGGTGCTGCAGGTCCCTGCTGGGCTCCCCCATCACATCCAGCCCCTCTCTCTTGCAGAAGAGGCCGATTCTCACTCCCAGCCCGAGTGGCAGGCAGGGAGCTCTGGGTCCTACGTGGAGAACTCATGGGAGGAGCAGCTCCTGGAACAGCAGGACCACCTGGAAAAGGAGATGGAGGAGGCCAAAAAGATGATTTCGGGTTTGCAGGTGAGAGATTTCTCCTCTCAGGGGGTGTTCTCTTCCAGGGTCACCCAGCCCTGCATCAGCTTGGCTGAACCTTCACGTTTGGCACATTCTCCCCACAATTCTTTATTCGTGGGGCCTTTCCCTCAATTCCCCTCCCTGCCCCTCAGCCTGGTGTGGCCTGGGGACACAGAGCCCCTCCATCCATATGGTGAAGGTACTGAACTCTCTCAGGAACATCCCTTTCTGTTTGTGCTGGGAACCACTGTGCCTCGGAATTGTAAATATTTATGTGGCAGTAAACAAAGCAGAGATTGTGTGAGGAGCACAGGCAGCTGGGCAGGCACTTTCCCCGGGGGACAATGGGCAGGACACAAAAGAGTCACCAGGAAAAAAAAAATGAAAAAAAAAAATTCCTTGGTTCAGTGGTAAAATCTGGCTGCACTTTGTGCCCACTGGGAGCAGAGACAGGAGGGACTGGCACTGGCAGCTGATGTGGCCAGCCAGGAAATTGGATTTGATTCAGTGATTTTCCTCCTCTTACTCAATAACTGAGAGGCTCCAGCTTGTGGGAGTTTGGTTGAAGTGTTGGGGATCTGATGCACACACACCCTATAAGGTGCTAAAGCTGACACTTCACTCCCTGGCAATCTGAGTTGTCCTTGTTTGGTTTGTTCTGTGGGGAAGAGCATGGCCTGACAGACCCCTGGGAGAGCTTTGTCAGGAGATAAACCTTCTTGTTCATTCCTGAAAAAAACCCCTCATTTTTTATAGGAATAAATCAGCAGAAATGGGAAATAGTTAGGGACTGTTGATAGCGTGACTGCTGGCCAGAGCTGCAGCTCATCTATTTCCCTTTGAAATCTCTGAAAAGGAGATTTTTTTTTTCCCCTTCTTTATCTCCCCAGGCTTTGTTGCTGAATGGGTCTTTACCTGAGGATGAGCAGGAAGGGTCCTTTGAACTTTCTGAGCGTGGAGCCTGCCCTGAGGAGCAGCTGGTGAGAACATCCCTGGACCCAAATTCCCCTGCTCCAGCTGCCTCTTGCCCTGCCCTGCCCCTGCTGCACAATAACAATAACAACACTGATATTTTGCATTCAGATCATCATCCGAAGCCGCCTGGACCAGAGCGTGGAAGAAAATCAAGACCTGAAGGTTAGAGGGTGACAGATGGAGGGGGAAGAGAGGCTTTGCAGATTGTTCTGCTTGATTTTTTGGGGGGAAAATGGGGTGAGGATGAGACAAGGCAGGCAACATGATGGATGAAATGGGGAATATTTATTCTGTTAGGGCTCTAAATCTGGAGACTTGGGACCAGTTCTGATGCTGGCAGGAGTGTTTGATGTTGGCCTGAAGGACAGATTTGGGGGACTGGGAAATCGTTTTCTTCAGGGCTTTAATAGCAGCTTTTGTCATATTTGTAACCATTAAAATTTCTCACTGCCTGACTGGCTCTTGGATCTGTGGGAAAAGGTGGGATGTGCTTCCTCCTGCAGCAGGAAACACTGGCTCTGCCTGGTTCTGAAAGGGTGACAAGGTGAGGTTTAAACAAATTGTGTTGCCTTTGCAGAAGGAGCTGCTGAAATACAAACAAGAAGCTCGGAACCTCCAGGGAATAAAGGTGAGGAAAGGGGAATTTCATCAAAAAATAAATAGCAGTGCTGTAGGTGAGTAGGGCCAGCAGCAAGCACACACCTTTGAGGAATCTCAGACTGTGGAAGGAGCAGTACTGGGGGCTTGGAGATGGGAGATCCTGTGGTTTATTGCTGAATTTTTAGGCAGGTAGAAGGAGCTGGATTTCCTGGCTTCTGTTCTGTCTGTGAGATTGTGGTCAAATATTCCCCTATTTCTTTTTTTTTCCTCACTGTTTTGCCTAAACAAAAAGAGGCATTAATTGGTTCTTCTGGCTCTTATATTCCCTCCTCTCTCCTGGAGTACACACCCAGTAGCATTGGCCCAGTGAACTCATTCCTGCCAGCACAGGAAAAAGAGCCTGGGGTGTCCCTGCCCTGCCCAGAAACAGCTCAGTTTGTGCCTCTGGAGTGGTGAACACTGCTGATCTCCTCCTGACAGGGGTATTTTTAGAGCTGCCTGTCAGAAAGGAGCAAACAGCAGTAGCTGTCCAAGGTGGAGCTCCGGGTGAGTGAAAGGTGCAGAATTAGTGCTGACTTTGGCCTCTCCAGAGAGGATTTCACTGCACAACTGGGTCACACTCAGGGCTTAAGGCTGCTTGTGTCCTGGGCTGATCTTGGCCTCTCTGTGCCCTCTGGATGTGTGGCTGGAGCAGGAGCTGCAGAGCACTGAGTGCCCTCCAGAGCTGTTCCTGTCCATCAGAGCCAACATCTGTCACTTGTGGAGTGGGAAATTTAGGCTGAGGCAGAGAAATCCCTCTGTGCCGGTGGCCAAAATGTTGGCAGGGAAATCAGTTTCGGGTGAGGGAGAGGCAGGAGAGAGCCCTCTGGGGCTCCTGGCAGCACCTCATCCCTGAGTGGCCACAGTGACCCGCAGGGAAGGGAAGGGTCCCTGCCCTCCCTGCCCCTCCTGCAGACATCACCTCTCTCCAGGACGCTCTGCAGCAGAGGCTGATCCAGCAGGATGCTTCAGTCCTGCAGCTCAAGCAGGAGCTGCTCAGAGCCAGCATGGACAAGGAGGAGCTGCACAACCAGAACGTGAGTCACTGCTGCTGCTGTGGTTATTTTGGTGGGGGGTTGGTGGCCCCAGGGGTGGCTGCAGCAGAGATTTCGGGGCCGTGGGATAGTGAATGAGCAGTCAAAGGTCTCTGCACAGCACAGGCTGCTGGCCAGCTGTGAGGCTGGAGATTCCTGACCTTCACTCCCACTTCCTGTCCTCCAGGACCTTCAGCTGGGACAGGGAGGGGCTTTCCCTGATGTTTTCAGTGCTGTTGCATTTGTCCCTCCTCACTCCCTGGCCTAGCAGGTGGCACCTGCCCTATGCAGGTCTCTGTCCAAAGGTTGCCACTCTAAACAGCAGCTCTCTTCACCTCTGTAGGCTTCTGATCACCCTTTAGCACCAGGGGCAGAGGTTTTTACTCTCAGGGAGTATCTGCCTCACACTTGGCTGTTATCCCTGCAGGTTGACCTCCAGAGGAAGGTTGAAGAGAGAAACCGGCTCCTGGCGGAATACAAAGTAATGGAACCTCTTCCATGGGGGTTTGGGTGGTTCTTCAGTTCTGGGAATGGGAATTGCTCTTTCCCTGGCACTTGGACAGCCCTAGGAAGGAGCTGAAGGAGCCAGGGGTGTTTGTAGTGATGTGGAAGGATCAGAAGTTCTTTGCATTCCCCCCACAGCTTCTTGCAGATCTTTTATTGTTGTGGTTTGTGGTGGTGGCTGCTGAGTGTCCCACACTTGTGCAGATGAGGCTGGTTTGTCCTCTGTTCCCTTGGGAATCTGTGTTCTCTGGGACAGCTGTGTGACCTCAGCAGTGGATCCTTGGCCAAGGGGACTTTGGGCAATAAAAACCTAATTGATCTTGTAAAAAAAAAGCTCTGACACTCAGCTCTAACATCTGGCAAAGCACACCCTGTGCACATCACCTCATCCTGGCAGATGACATGATTTTCCCTGCCATGGGAGGATGACTGAGCCTCCCTCCCTGCCCTGCTGAGCCCCTGGATCCCTGTGTTGCAGAAGGAGCTGTGCCAGAAGGATCGGCACTTGCAGCAGCACCAGACCAAGCTGGATGAGATGCTCAGGCAGCTTTCTGAGGCCAGCTACCAGCAGGTAGGGAGAGCTGGGAGCACTGGGAGCTGGCCTGGCTGGCCCAGCTGGTGCTGACTGCTCTCCTGCCCCTGCAGGTGGATTTGGAGCGGGAGCTGGAGCACAAGGAGGCCCTGCTGGCTCACTGCATGAAGAGAGAAGCTGAGGAGGTACAAGAGCTTTGCTCCACACGTGGGATGGGGTTTGCCCAGCGCCCTGTAGGCACCCAGAAACCCTCCCCTTCACCCCAGAGAGGTCTGGCTCTGTCCTCTCACTGTCAGAGCCCTGACCAGGGCAGGCAAAGCCCCCAAAGCTCCCAGCACTGAGCACTCTGGCTCAGAATCCTCAGGGATAAAGCAGTGAGGAAAGCCAGAAGGTTTCCCAGCTTCCTGCTTCACCTCTAACCCTGGCAAAGGTTAGACCACAGCTCAGTTTACCTCCTCCTTTTCCTGCTGACCCTGGCATTGAGTCTGTCCCTGTGAGCAATCAGGTCTGTGCTGTGACCAGGAACTCCCTGCACAGTTCAGGGAGTGCCTTTACCTGGGAGAAGACGAAAGTTTCATCACTGATGTGGAAAGCTCTCTTTCCCTCTCATTTTGAAGTCCATAAATGGGGATTTGACACTGACACTCACACTTTCCCCTCCCCAGGTGATGGCTTACAGCAGTCACAGTGCCCAGAGCAATGGCTTTCTGCAGCCAGCAGGAAAAGGAGCTGCTCCCACAGCCCACCGAGGGGTAAGCGCACCTGAGGGGTGCATTCCCAGCCAGATATCCTGGAACTTTTATTTTGTTAAGAGAGGTTTCCCCTCGCTGGGAAAAGGAAGCTGAGGAGGCAGCAGCCTGGGCTGGTCTCAGCTGGGGTGTTTTGGGCAGACCAACGACCTGCAGCTGGTGCGGGACGCCCTGCGCAGCCTGAGGAACAGCTTCAGTGGGCACGACCCGCAGCACCACACCATCGACAGCCTGGAGCAGGGCATCTCCAGCCTCATGGAGCGCCTGCACCGCATGGAGACGCAGAAGAGGCAGGAGAGGAGGGTAAAGGCTCCCCAGGCACAGCTCCTGCCCCTCACACACCACGCAGAGGGCTCTGACTGGGGGGTGACGTTTTGTCCTTGTTTGGGCTTTGTGCCGCAGGTCCGGGGGAAATCACCAGCGAGCAGAGCAACCAACGAGTGCAGAGACTCGTGGCCTCCCAAATCCAGTGAGTGCCTTGCAGATCCCGCCCTTCCACTGCCAAATTCACTGCCTGGGTTCCCGAGTGTAGAATCCCCTTGGGGATCTGCCCCCTCCAGCTCCACCTGCACAAGATCCTCCCTGGATCAGAGAAGGGACACACATTTATGGCTGTTTTTTTGTAGAGCACCATCACAGTGCGAGGCTGGGCCTCTTGGGCAGAGCTGCAGCACAAATAACCATGGCAATCACTGGGAAAATGTCATCCCAGCTTTCCTGCTGCTTTGCACCATCTAGTGGGGACAGAGAAGTGTTCCCTGCTCAGTGTTCACTGCCGTTCATATCCACAGAACGGTGCAGCCTTTTTTAACACCACATTTCCATCTGTCCAGAGTATTTTCTGCATAAAAGGAGCTGTAAAACTGAGGAGTTCAGTTCCTCTGCTTCAGCTCTTGGGGGGAAGCAGGAAACAAGGCAGGAGTTGGGGAGAGAAACACAAATGGGCAAATTAAAATCCACATGCCACCATCCATCCTGGCCATCTGGAATGGGAAGATGAGGAGGGATAACGATGATGAGGGATATGATAATCAGCGAGTTGCTGCCTTGCAGAGCTGCCTCACTCTCAGAGCACGCCCGTGATGAGCACCAGTGCCTGCACCAAAGTGTTGTACTTCACCGACCGCTCCCTCACCCCCTTCATGGTCAGCATACCAAAGAGGTGAGGCTGGGCCTTCCCAACCCTCCTGTGCCCCTAAAATCAGCACTCTGATTTTCTGGGAATGCCTCCAGCCAGCACAGGTTTGCTGTGCCTTAACTGGATTTCATGCTGTTGGCTGGGGAAAATGATCTGCAGTAGTCCCTGAGCTTCGTTTGTGTATTTTGTTTTTGTATTTATTTCCCTTGCAGGTTAGGGGAAGTGACTCTGAAGGATTTCAAGGCAGCCATTGATCGGGAAGGAACCCACCGGTACCACTTCAAAGCCCTGGATCCAGAGTTTGGCACAGTGAAGGAGGAGGTAAATGTGGGACTGAGCTTTGGGATCAGCGTCACCACACAGCCCTGGGGACCACTGTCACCTCACTTTTAAACTAACCAAATAGTGGATGTTTCCCCCAAACAAAACTGTTTGCTTTCCCAGCTGTGGGTTAAGCTCCTCTTAACCCATAATATTTTCATCCTCAGCAAAAGCAATTCCGTGGATGTGGTTGTGACTGCCTGGGAATTGCAGAGCCCCTTGGGCAGAGCCAGCCTGTGACACAGCCCAGGGGACACAGCAAAAATCTGGGCTGCAGGTTTTATAAAACCTGTTGCAATGGGAGAACCTGTATTAAAAAACACAATCCCTTACTTTCTTCTGAAGGTTTTTCAGAGAGAACCATGTGTGTGTGGCTTCATTCCCTTTGTGTGCTGCAGTGCAGCCCTGTTGGTGCTCAGGCTGGTGTGAGTGTGGATTGGATCCATTACAGGTTATTGGGACAGTTCTTGCTTCACAAATTGATTAGGACAAGGACAAAGGGTCACCCTCTCTGCGGACAGGCAGCAGCAGCAGCTGGAGGTCATGGTCTGGCTCAGAAAAGGCGTGCTTCCAGTCTTTAGTTTACCTTTAATGTCAAAACAAATAAGCTAATAATAGTCCTGATATTCATTGGTTAACGAGGCCTGGTCTGTTATTTTCCTAAATGTGACTCATACCTCAGCCCATCATTCCCATGTTTTCCCTGGATTGTTTTGGGAAATCTGAGCTAGGATTTGACTTCATGCCCCTGATGCCCCTCACACTGCAGAACCGTGTGTCCAGACTGCAGGCATGACTGAAATCCTTTATTTTATTTTTTTTATTTTTTTATTTTTTGGTAGGTATTCCATGATGATGACATCATTCCTGGCTGGGAGGGGAAAATCGTGGCCTGGGTGGAAGAAGACCACGGGGAGAATTAATGGAGCTTTCAAGGCCTGTTTCTATGGAAACCCTGTGACTGTCTGCGGAGCTCAGAGAGTGACCAAGGAGCCCAAGTGCTGGGAGGAGGCCAATTCAAGCTGCCAAAAAAGAGCCTGTGTGCAAGCCACGGGTGGTGCAGGCTGTGTGCATGGACAGCTGGCACCACGTGCCCGGGGGCAGCTGCTGGCCTGAGCCTGCAGGGACGGGGCTGTGGGACAGAAACACCCAGCTTGGCCCGGCCAGCAAAACCCTGGAGGCCTTAAGGATGCTTTGCCCCCTTCCTCCTCCATCCCTGCACTGTGTGCTACAGGCTCAGCTGGGCATCTCCTGTGCTGGTGTCACAGGAAACTGCTCTGATGGTGAAAATGTGAAGTTTTGCCTTCATGGAGAAGAGGTTGCTACGTTGTGAGAGCTGGAGGTTGGGCCAGCTGCTGTCCTGCAGGAGCAGAGTGACTCTGTGGACACTGCAGGCTGACAGGACCTGTTCTGGGTGGGGCAAGAGTCCTCTGGAGGGTTCATGCATGGTCTAAAGCAAAGCTCACCAAACTGGCCAAGCTCCCTTTCTCCCAAACTCAGGCTCCCATTTCCCAGCCCTGCTTTTTCTCCACTTGCTCTCCAAAGCTGGTCCCACTTCCACGGTTTGCTCTGCAACTGTGGGGACTGTGGGATCTTGGTGCTTGTTTGTTTGCTGAAGGATTTCATGGGTGGGGAGCTGGAACCAGCTGCTTCCTGAGGTCTTTACAGCCCTGTCCTTGCTGAGCCCTGTCCCTGCACTCCTGCTCTGTCTGCTGTCACCTCCTGTGCACAGACATCCCTCTGCTGCTGTCCCCACTGCCAGGGCCACCAAGCACTTACCCACCACTTCCCTTGCTACGCTGAGTCCTGAAGGATCAGGAAAGAACTGCTGGAGAAAGAACAAGCCCTAAAATCCCCCGAGGGTGGATTTTTCCCTTTGGTTTTGTGGTTTTGTTTTCCTACATTGCCTGTGGGCTTGGGAGGTCAAACGGGCTCTGCTCCTTCCCAGCTCCTGTGGGCCTTCCATGGGCTGTCTGTGTGTGCTGTGCATGAGGCTGGGAGAGGGGGCAGCCTGGTTTTACTGTTTTATATTAACATGTCGTTTTGTAAACATGTTCTTGAAATTATTTTGTACCAATTCACATTTGTCTGAGGACTGTGGATATTTTTATACTAGTGCAAGTGCTCTCTGTATATTTCTGCACGCATTATACTGTGTTTTACTCCTTTCCTGCTGGATGCTGAGATGTTTTGTATCGTCTTCTGTTGACGCAACACTGGCCTTGTAATTTTATTTACTATGGAAATCCAACTGGTTGATTCTGGGTTTTATAGCAAGGCTCTTACGTGGTTTTGTGCCACATTGGCACAACACAAGCTGCCTCCTGTTCTGGACAATTTGTGTGACTTTCTGCTTATAGACAGCGGGAGGAAAGTTCATCAATGAACAAGTTAATTAATGAGGGAAATACATCCCTTTTGGAAAAGAAACAAAGATTTTCTTTCTCCCCTGGACATAGTTACTCTGTTGCATGGTCTCTAGTGAGGAGGGGACGGGCTTGTGATACTGATATCAATTGTATTTGAATTGTAAACTTCTGACAAATGTTTCATTCCTCGGGTTTTACTCATCAGCTTTATTTCAGCAGCAACCACCACCCGGGTTGGAGTTTATTGGAGCAAGTTACGAAACTTTCAAGGTCTGCTGTTGCCCAGCTTCATGTCCTCTGCTATTCAGAGGAGCAGTTTGGTTTAGGAGGTTTCTCCCTCATAAAAGCAAAAAGTCTCACTTTTAAATGAGCTTTAACTCTGACTCCAGAGTGCTACAAGGTCAAGTTAACAAGTAACTCTGAGGAAAGCTGGACAGAAATAAACCATTGTAAACAGTGGAATAGACAAACCTGGGCTAAGGCAGTAAGAGCCCATCTCAGAGCCCTCCATGGAAAGAAGTTCTTGCTTAGGCCGAGGTGGAACTTGGTATGTTTTAATTTACGGGCTCTACTCCTGTCTCACTGAACTGGCACTATCCCCTGACACCCCTCGGATACATTTATGTGTTCTACCCCATCCACCCCGGCCCAGCCTGAGGCCGTTCCCTCTCCTCCTGTCCCTGTTCCCAGAGCCCGAGCCCCGGCTGTCCCCTCCTGTCAGGGAGCTGTGCGGAGCCACAGGCTCCCCTCTGAGTCCCTTTCCTCCAGGCCGAGCCCCTTTTCTCCAGGCTGAGCCCCTTTCCCAGCGGGCTGAGCCCCTCTTCTCCATGCTGAGCCCTTTCCCAGCGGGCTGAGCCCCTCTTCTCCATACTGAGCCCCACTCCCAGCCGGCCGAGCCCCGTTTCCCCACTCCGAGCCCTCTCCCGCTCCCCTGCGTGCGCGGCTCTGTGGCGGCGCGGGGCGGTGCGGGGGCGGTGCCTGAGGGGCCGCGGTCCCGCCCGCCGCCGCTTTACGGCCGCGCAGTGTCGCGCCGCGCCGCCCGCACGGAGGTCACCGAGCGCGGCCGGCCCCGGTGCCCCGGCACAGCCCGGCTCAGCCCAGCCCCAGCATGTGGCGGGTGTTGGCGCGACGCGTGTCCCGGGCCGCGGCCGGGGAGCCCGGCCTGGTGCGGCCCCGCCGAGCGCTCGGGGCCGGGGTGGGAGCCGGGGCTGGCCCGGCCCGGCGCGGCCCGGCCTGGGGTAGCCCCGCGCCTCGGCCGCTGCTGCCGCCGCCCGCCTGGCCCCGGCTCGTCCCGCACCGATGCTGCAGCCTCCCGGCGCACCAGAAGGTGAGAGACACCCCCGACCCCCTGCCCGGCTGTTCCCCGTGCCCCTGCCCTGCCCGCGCCCCTTCCCTTCCCCGTCCCCTCCCCGTGCGGCTCAGTTTGCCCCGGGGACAGAGTTCTGGGATCACCACGGCTGGAAAAGGAAAGCAGCCCAGGGCCGCTGGAGCCCCCGAGCCATCGCCCACACGGCTGCAGGCGCCTCCGGGAATGGGGACTCCACGCCTCCCTGGGTGAACCCATTGCACGGCCCGGCTGCCCAAACTGGGAAAAGATCGGCGTTTTCTGTGCCTTTGGCACCACCGAGCCTCAAGCCCCGGGTGGCTGTCGGGTGCTGCCTCCATCACCTCTGTCCTTTATCCCAGCCCCGCTGTGGGTCCCTCGGCTGACCCAGGCCAAGACTTGGCTCTCTATGACCCTTTCTTGGTAAAATCGTGGTATTAGGGGGTTGGAATGGATCTTAAAGCCATGTGCAGGGACACCCTCCCCTGTCCCAGGTTGCTCCGAGCCCCATCCAGCCTGACCTTGAACACTTGCAGGGATGGGGCAACCACAGGCTGTGCCCTCAGCACCCAGCGTGGCTTTGCCCAGGGCTCTTCCCCGCCAGCCTGGGGCAGTCCTGAGGATTTGCAGCAGCTCCGTGCCCACATCCCAGGCTGAGCTGGGGATTTGTCTGTGTCCTGTGTGTGGTTGCTGCTGCTGGATGTGTGACACAGGCTTGTGACACTGCCTGTCCCCCACAGGTGACCCTGCCAGCGCTGTCCCCCACCATGCAGATGGGCACCATCGCACGCTGGGAGAAGAAGGAAGGGGACAAGATCAATGAAGGGGATCTCATAGCAGAGGTACCCTGGGGACAAGGCTGGGCTGGTCTCTCATGAGCTGCACCTGTGGCCTGTGGACTGTCCATGGCTGAAGACAGGTTTTGGATCACAGATCCCAAGGGATGCTGGTGGGAAGGAGTGGCTGTCAGCCTCTCAGAGCTGGTTTGAGGGCAGACTTCCCTAGAGCTGCTGCCTCAGGGTGATTTTTCCAGGACTGGGGGGCTCTGGCCTCACCATTTCCTGTTCTCTCTCAAAGGTGGAAACAGACAAAGCTACAGTTGGCTTTGAGAGCCTGGAGGAATGTTACCTGGCCAAGATCCTGGTGCCAGAAGGAACAAGGGATGTTCCCATTGGGGCCATAATATGTATCACAGTAGAAAAGTATGTATTTTCCTAAACCCCTGATGTGAATTTCTCCTCTTGGGGCTTCTGGGGTGCCTTGAGTGAGAGACTGAGACCATCACCTGATGGGGTTTGGGGCTCTATGTGTTCTTCTAGGCCTGAACATATTGATGCCTTCAAAAATTACACCCTGGATTCTGCAGCAGCTGCTGCCCCTGCAGCCTCAGTGCCTCCCCCTCCAGCTGCAGCCCCCTCCCCACCACCTCAGCCTTCTCCTCAGGCCCCTGGCAGCTCTTACCCTCCTCACATGCAGGTAAGAGAGCACTGCTCCTGCTTTAAGGGCTTCTTGCACTCTTTTTCTGCCCCTGGCATTGCTACCTGTGGGGCATTTTGTCATGAAAACTGTCTGGAATGGGAATTTATTAACTGTGCCTCTTCAGTTGTTGTGTACTTAGAGCAGGTGTTGGGGAGCATCCCAGAAAGCTTTTTTAATAAATTTATTTCAGCATCTCAGCTGCTGATGGAGGAGAGGCTTGTCCCTCCAGGGTTGTTGCCTTGAAAAATGTGCTAAATCTGCATTATTTGGACAGTTCTGGTATAAGAAAACCTTGTGCTTAGTGTGAATGAGCTCTGCTCATATCTCAGAGCAGAGCTGCAGTCTGTGGTGCTCTGGTGAACACACCAGATGGGTCTGTGGGTGACTAATAATGAATTGTGTGTGTGTGGATATAACCTTTTTGCTTGGCTTAGCTTTTGAAGTGTATCCATTGGTGGGTTTGAGCACTTTGTACAGGGGGTTGCTTTGACATCCCTTTGAAAAAGAAAATCTGGAATATTGAACCCCATCCCACAGATAAAACATGTGGGAACTGATCTGTCTGAGATGTTACTCAAAGTCAGTAATAAAAGAATTAATGAATAGCTTCTAAATCTGTGTTTTGGCTACTGAAGTTGCTTTCTTCCCTGTGCTTGCCCCCTCTGCTCAGTTTTGTTCCACATGTGTGTGTCACAGTGACAGAATGACTTGCTCCTTAAGCCTTCCTCAGCTTTGCAGGGTGATGGCAGTGATGATTATTTTGATCTATCCATTTCTTGCCCTCTGCTCTTGCTTGCTCTCCTGCTCAGGCCTTGCTAAAAGAAGCCAAAGCAGCAAAATGGGACAGCTCTGCTTGGCTGTCATGGAGCCAGACCTAGGAGTGCATTAAAGCTGCTTCTTTAGGTTGGCATCATCATTTCTCAGGAGTTCAGACTGTGTTCCTGAGCCTTCTGGAGGACCAGGATGTGACTGTGTTGTGTTCTGTGCCTTCCCAGATCACTCTCCCTGCTCTGTCACCCACCATGACAATGGGCACAGTGCAGAGGTGGGAGAAGAAGGTTGGGGAGAAGCTGAATGAGGGAGACTTACTGGCCGAAATTGAGACAGATAAAGCCACAATAGGTGAGTCCCCAGCCAAGGGGGCTGAGGTGCCCTTGGGAGGGCCCTGAGCAGCCTCTGCCCCCTCCTCTGGCTGCTCAGGGGGTGAACTGTGGGACAAGTTCTGTAAACATCTCATTCTGCTGGACAGCCAAACACTGGAGCTCCTGAAAACACTTTTATTTCCTCATCAATCCTTCTTAGCAAGTGCATGGAGAGGTTCCCTGCTGGAAATGAATCTCCTGCAGCTGCCAGAGTCTCCAGCAGCAGCTCTTCAGCTCCTCAGAGTTGTTTCTCTCCCCTGCAGGCTTTGAAGTGCAGGAGGAAGGCTACCTGGCCAAGATCTTGGTGCCTGAAGGAACAAGAGACGTGCCCTTAGGAACTCCTCTGTGCATCATTGTGGAGAAGGAGGCTGATATTCCAGCCTTTGCTGACTACCAGGCTGCTGCAGTCACTGACAAGGCTCCAGCTGCTCCTCCTCCTCCTCCTCCACTGGTAAGGAGGAGCCATGGGCACCCCTGACAAGGCTGAGCTGGGCTGCTGTTCCAGTGTGAAGCCCTGGCTTCCACAGGACTGTTCTGATTAGTGAGTGCAAGGCTGATCGTGTGTTGAGCAGTGATCACTAATGTGCTCTCCAAGACCTCCAGCAGGTTTCATTGATTTGATCTTTCTCCCAGCTTGTTGCTTGTGCCAGTTCTGATTCCTCATCCTTGAAAATGGGGAGCATAAGTTGTTTATTTGGTGTACAGCTCAGCTGACCTTCCCAGCCAATTTCTGATTTAATTTCTGTGAGCCTTTGTGCCGATGAGTGATTATCTCTTGATTGATAATTAGATGGGCCACTTCTCTTGCTGTGCTGATGTTCCACTGATGGCTTTGATTCTTTGTTAAGGTGATGGCAACTCCTGCAGCTGCTCCTCCTCCTCCCCAGCCTGCTGCTGCTCCTGCTCCAGCAGTCCCCACGGCGGGGCCACCCCGCAAGGGAGGAAGGGTCGTGGTCAGTCCCCTGGCAAAGAAATTGGCAGCAGAGAAAGGAATCGACCTTACCCAAGTGAAAGGTACCTTTTCTTTCCACTCCTTTGCCCTCACTATCAGTTTTCTGTCCCTGTAGATCCATGTTTTCCTGTTCTTCCTGACTGTGCAGGTGTGAACCAGGAGTTGTGTTCAATGATTTCTCTCTGTTGAATAAAACTGGTATCTTTAGAAGTCAAGCCATGTTGGAAATAATCAAAATCCTCTCCCATTTTCCTTTGCCCCTTTCAGGTACTGGACCAGATGGCAGAATCACTAAAAAAGATGTGGAGTCATTTGTGCCATCAAAGGCTCCTCCAGTGAGTAGGCTGGAAACCTGTGGGAATGGGTGTCACAGGAATGGGCAGGCTCTGTGGAAGGGCAGTTCCAGCATGGAACTGGCATTGCTGGATTGTGTGGGCGGTGCTGACTATGAAATTTAACCTGCCAGAAACACTGATGAAGCCTTCTCCCTTTGTTTGTCCCTTTGATATTTCACTGAGAAAAAAAAAAAAATAGCGTGTTCCCAACCCTTCCTTTGGTTGCTAAATCTTCATGGGCTGGGGTCACCAGCATTGCTGAAGGGAGAGGATCAGAAGGAAAAGCCAGACCTAGCAAACGCCAGCCTGACACTGCTGCCCCAGAAGTGTTCTGATCCCCTGGTTTGTGTTGTCCCTGAGCTGGTGGAGGTGTTTCTCTGTGTGCTGTACAACCCCCAGAGCAGGGCTGGCTGGGCTGGGAGCTTCACTGCAACACATTTCAGTGTTAAATCACTCAATACTTCATTTAATAATCAAATATAGGGGTTAGGAGGAGCCTGGTGGGTACTGGAGAGGTGGAAATAGCTGGTGCTCTTACCAAGAGACAGCTTGACAGAACTGCATTTGCTCTCTGGGTGTTTTTGGAAGTGACACTGGTGTTTCCTGCAGGCCGCAGCTCCAGAGGCAGTTCCTGCAGCTGCTGTGGCACCCGAGGGGACCTTCACAGACATCCCCATCAGCAACATTCGCAGGGTAAGGTTGCAGTCTTCACCATGACCATGGTTTTAGCCATGAATTTCCCAGGCTGATCTGTGTTCCCTGCTCTGCACGCACCCCCAGGTCATTGCTCAGAGGCTGATGCAGTCCAAACAAACGATACCTCACTACTACCTGTCCATCGATGTGAACATGGGAAAAGTCCTGGTGCTAAGGAAAGAACTCAATCAGGTGAGGTCTGGCATTTTAGCTTGGAAAAACCCACTCTTTTCAGTGCCTCTTGTGGGTCAGTTCTGGACTGTCTATGACAGAATGAGGTTTTTCTCATTCCTGACTTCACTAAGGGCTGAGTTCTTCTTGCTGGTGATTCATTATTTCAGGCAGAAAATAAAAGGATAGAAAGCTTTTTAGTAGTAAGAAAGGTAAAAAATTTAGGCAGAATAATAATTCTAAGCCAAGTTTGAGGCAAACTAAACATTAAAAAAACCTACGTTCTTAAATTATGAATTACATACTTTCACCTTCTGAATTATCTTTGAATTTTAATGCTTGCAAGTGATGTGATTGTTTTGTAACAATTGTTTCCTGTGAACTGCAGTGACTGCCCTCGTTGACTGGGGTGATGTGCAGGGGACAAACTGACACCTGGAATCTCTTTATTTGCAGGAGGTCGCCTCAGAGAAGATTAAACTTTCTGTCAATGATTTCATAATCAAAGCTTCTGCTTTGGCATGCTTGAAGGTGCCAGAGGCAAATTCTTCGTGGATGGACACAGTTATTAGGCAGTAAGTTTATGGTCAGAGCCAGAAACTTCCTTTCTTCATGGCAAAACAGAACTGCTGGGATTGGAGGGAGGGGAAAATATGATGTGAAGGGGAGAGGTTTTGTTAAAGTGATAAAATCTTTGAGTCTGAGGCTAGTGGGCGTCCCAAGAGGACAGGAAAAGAACCACACTCACCTGTCAGGATGTGAGATGAGAAAGAAGGGAAGTTTGTTTGGGGATCTTGACTTATATATAGTTTTTTGAATTTGGTCAAGGATTGAGGGACAAGAATAACACCTCTCTGACCCCAGTGATCAACTCAGAAGTTTATCAATTTGTCTTTCCCTCTGGAAAGGAATTCATTATTTACCAAATATCAGTCTTCATTTATTTTATAATGTGAGAGAAAGCTCCAGTAGAAATGTAAACTATCAAAAGGCTGAAAAATCAGGGCGACAGGTGGGCAAAGTGAAATACTTGTAGCAAATTCCTGTTAATTTTGGGTTGTCTGGGCTGTTTTGAACCCTTGTTTGTCAGCTCTCTTGCCGTGGTGACCTGAGGTGCTGTGTGTGTTGCAGGAACCACGTGGTGGACGTGAGTGTGGCTGTCAGCACCCCCGCAGGGCTTATCACCCCCATCGTGTTCAACGCCCACATCAAGGGCCTGGCTACCATCAGCAAGGACGTGGCTTCCCTGGCAGCCAAGGCCCGGGAAGGGAAGCTCCAGCCTCACGAATTCCAGGTGAGACACCAGTGGTGGTGTTAAACTCTGTTGTTCCTGGCTTGTTTCAAAGGAGCAAAGGCTGTTTGGTGATGTTTGAGCCTTGTTTGGTAATCACAGATGATCCTGAGCTGGGATCATTGACTCCAGCTCTTGTCCCTGCACTGACACCCCCAGATCCCACCCTGGGCATCCCTGGAGTGGTGTCCAAACTCTCCTGGAGCTCTGGCAGCCTTGGGGCTGTGCCCATTCCCTGGGCACCCTCTGGGGGAAGAGCCTTTCCCTCATCTCCATCCCAAATTCCCCTGGCACAGCTCCAACCACTCCCTGGATCCTGTCCCTGCTCACCAAAGAGCCTCCCCTTATCAGGATTCTGCAGACTTGGATGAGATCCCCCCTCTCCTCATATTCCCACATAAACCAGTTCTTGTGAGTTTCACCATGGATGTGTTTGTTTTCTTCTAGGGTGGTACTTTCACAATTTCCAATTTAGGAATGTATGGGATTAAGAATTTCTCTGCCATAATCAACCCACCTCAAGCCTGCATCCTGGCAGTGGGTTCCTCAGAACAAAGACTAGTGCCAGCTGATAATGAGAAAGGGTGAGTTTTCATCTGATCCTGAACTCAAAGTCTGAACTCATGCCTAGTTTACTAACACCTACATTAGATAGTTTTTAAAAACCTATTTTAAAAACCCTAAAATGTATTGTTGACACAGTGCTTTCAGTACTTGCTTAAATTTGCATTTAAGGAAAAATCTAAAGGATATAATATCCCCTTGCTTGGAACTTAAATGGTTATTTTTCTTTGTGTAGGGCTGTCCTTGTGCTGCAAGGACAAGGGGAACACATAGAGGTGTTTTTACTCCTGTGGGATGTTCCTTCCTTCATTTTCCTCAGAGAAGGAATGAACATGATCTGCTCCCCAGTGCAACTGGGGGAAACATCTGTCACCAAGCACCAGCTGCTGTTCCTGGCTCTGCAAGAGGAGCTTTTCTGCTGTGCCAGTGGCACTGCCTTGCAGAGGAGTGTGTTAACCTTTGTTTTGTTGTTTTTCTCCCAGCTTTGACGTGGCCAGTGTGATGTCTGTCACCCTGAGCTGTGACCACCGTGTAGTGGACGGAGCAGTTGGAGCACAGTGGCTTGCTGAGTTCAAGAATTTCCTTGAAAAGCCAGTAAACATGCTGCTATAATTTAACCATGCAAAGCAGAATTTTCCTGGGTCACACTGTTGTGTTTTAAACAAGCTATTTAGACTTTAGTGTTCAGACTTTAAGAGAGTTCCTTTTTTTTATTTAAAATATGTATTATATTATCTGGTAATGTTATTTACCAGTCTGTACAGAAAAAAAACCAAACAAAACAAGTTTGCAAAAGTGCTTTTCAGAGCAATATTACAGCTACACTGTATTTTTATACAGTTAGTTAACTTGCAAACTCTTCCAAAACAGAGTTAAACATCCCAGATTAAAAAAAGAAAACAAAATTATCCTGGCATTGTGCCAGCTGCTTCTAAACTCGGGTGCCCAGGGGGTGCACACCAACAGTTCCATGACCTCAGTGTTGTCAGAGATTGGAATTTCAAACATCTCTTCACAGGAGCGCAGGTGAGATGGCCACAGGGAGGTACAAGGAGGAGGGAACTCCCCCGTGCCCTGTCCCTGGGGTGGGGGAGATGCCCAGCACTGAGGGACTCAAGTGCCTGGGGACAGTGTCTCAAAGGCCAAGTGCTGCTGTTCCAAAGCCTTTTTTTGGGATTTGGCAGTGGCAGGGACCTTCTCAGCTGCGTGATCCCTTTTGAGCACTTTAAGGTCCAAGGGCAGTGCTGTGTGGGGTCCTGGCTGTGGGGAGCCCCAGGGATGTGCTGTCTGCTCACGGACCCTCACTGACATCTGCTTTTTGTAAGGAACCTGTAGCTGCTGTTCCTCTGGCTGAGTTAACCCCAGGCTCTGATGCCGTGGAAGTTTTGCAGAGTGTTCAGTGTGTGTTGGAAGCCAGCACAGACAAATCACACATGCTGATAATCCCAGCAGGGGATGGCTGTTAATCATGTGAGGACTGGGATGTTTGGGATTTTTCATTTCAGGCATTCTGACATAGGAAAAGCTCTGACTTAAGCCACTGGAATTGCAGACCTTCCCTGGATTGTCTGTGTTGTCCAGCCTCAGTAAAGCTGCAGAATGTGCTCTCCATGTACATATTGTATGTAAGGTGCTTCTCCAGTCTGTTGGACTCGTGTCCCGTTATCCCAGGCATTGCATCCTGCGAGGGCTGCGGTGCTGAACATTCTGAAATTCCAGTTTCCACATGGAAATGTTCATGTAAAAAAAAAAAAAAAGGACAACCGTGCAGTAATGACAGAGTGACCAGGAGAATTAAATGGGGGGGCAGAGTTGGGGAAAAAAAAAGGAAGAAATTGTTTCAGGCTGATCCTGTTATTCTGTATATTACATTAAGTACTGTCTCCTGTAAAATTCTGCATAGTTCACTAAAGGTATTGAAAGAAAATACTGTGGAAATTAAATATTTTTGTGGGAACTATTTAGTGTCTGGTTGCTGTGATGCCTTGCTTAAGAGAAAAAAAGAAAAAAAGTGCTTTAAGATTTTGGATTTTCCTGAATGACCTGAAATACCCTGATTCCAGACTGGCTCTAGTGAACCCATGTTCCATTAAATGTTTGGAATTGACAACTACTAAACCATGTCCCAGTGCTTTTTCTCTTCAGTTGTGTGTGGCTTTCCTGCTCTGGGTCAGTGCTCTGCAGCCTTTCAATTTCCCAGTGAAACTCACCCTATTAACCTGAAATTTAACCACAAACCTTCCCAGACATTTGCTTTTTGCTCTCTGCACCCTTCACCTGTGGGGCTGTGTGTGACAGGTCCTTCCAGCATTAAATACTTGAAGAGAGCTGCTCTAACCATGGGAATCCTGTCCATTTATTTAACAGAAACACATCACCACTGTTACTGCAGTAAAGCCTGTGGGCATTGGTGGTTATTTACTACAGCAGGTAACAACTGCTGTTACTAAATATTCAAGTATTGTTTGAATATTTACAGTCTTTACTCATTTTTTTTTAAGTTTGGTGGTGCTGCTGTTTCTCCAACCTTCCTTTTCTGCTTGTATCTCTAAAGGCGTTTGAGATATTCACCCCTGATGAGTAAAAAGTGAATTAAAAACGCCCTAAACTCCACCACCACCAAAGATTTTCACTCTGGGCTTTTGTGTAATCTGCCAAAACTTGAAGAAGTTTCAGTCATTTTCCCAAGCTGTGTTTCTGCAGGAGTATCTTACAACAGCTTTGCTAAATGCTGGCTAAGAATATCCATGATTAAGGAAAACTATTAAATAAAAGTAATTAAAACAACAAATTAAATTATAAACAAGACTTAAAATTTATTAAAACCACTATTAAGGATTTTACTGAAACCATTACTTAAAATTGAACTTAAACCATTACTTAAAATTGGATTTGAACCATTACTGAAAATTTTATTATCTAAGTAACCGATTATATTAAGGAGTTACATCGTTTCCAGCATCGCCCAGCCACATTGTTTCTGGGAGTTATTACTGTTGGTTCGGGGTATTTTTTTCCCCAAAAGAGGATTGGGGGTTCTTTTCCCCAAAAGGGGATTTCTTTGGAGCCGCCACCTGCAGTCCCGGCACTATGGCCGTGTCCCGGGCGGTCCGAGCACCGGGGGGACAGCGCGGGGCTGGGGCGCTTCGGGTCCCTTTAGGGCCAGTTCGGGTCCCTTTAGGGCCAGTTCGGGTCCATTTAGGGCCAGTTCGGGTCCTTTTAGGGGTGGTTCGGGTCCAATTAGGGACAGTTCGGTCTGTTTGTGGGCGGTTCGGGTGCGTTTGGGAGAGGTTCGGGTCTGATTAGGGGCGGCTTGGGTCCAATTAGGGACAGTTCGGGTTCGTTTAGGGGCGGTTCGGGTCCATTTAGGGCTGGTTCGGGTCCGTTTAGGGCTGGTTCGGGTCCGTTTAGGGCTGGTTCGGGTCTGTTTGGGGGCAGTTCGGGTTCGTTTAGGGCCAGTTTGGGTCTGTTTAGGGACAGTTTGGGTCCGTTTAGGGCCGGTTTGGGTCTGTTTGGGGGCGGTTCGGGTCCGTTTAGGGACGGTTCGGGTCCATTTGGGGGCAGTTCGGGTCCGTTTAGGGACGGTTCGGGTCCGTTTCGGCCGCCCGCACCCCGCGGCCCTCACGGCCATGGCGGCCATGGCGGCGCCGTTGCCCCGGAGACGGCGCCGGAAGCGGCGCGCGCGCGGCCCCGCGCGTTTCCGCGTCCCCCGCCCGGCCCGGCCCCGCCGCCACCGCGAACACGGCGGGCCCCGCCACGGCCACCGGCACCGCCACCGGCCCCGGCACCGCCCGCAGCATGTCCCGAGTGCCCGTGGGGAAGGTACTGCTGCGCAACGTCATCCGCCACACCGGAGCGCACAACAAGGTGAGGCCCGGGCCGCCCGCGCCCGGCGGGGCCTGCGGGGCCCAGCGGGCCCGCCCGGGCTGTGGGGACAGCGGGAGGGTGCGGGGACAGGCCGGTGCTGGTCCCGGTACATCCCGGGGTGTGGGGATATCCCGGTGCTGGTCCCGGTACATCCCGGGGTGTGGAGACAGGCCGGTGGCGGTCCCGGTACATCCCGGGGTGTGGGGACATCCCGGTGACCGGGCAGATCGGGAGGTGCGGGGCAGGCTCCGTGCCCCTCTGCTGATCCTGCAGGGGAGAGCGGAAATGTTTGGCAGAAATAAAAGGAGTTTGGTAATTCGGCCACGTCCTCGGGGTCGCTTTAGGTTTAACCCTGTTCCGGTTTTACCCGACTTTCAGTTTCACTCCGTTTCTCTTGAGTCCTCACCCCGGGGTGAGGGAATGTGTCTGTATTTACTTAAAAAGTAGCAAATCTTTAGTAGGTTTTATTTGCTGCAGTGTTTATGTGCTTTTAATTGCATGAAACAGTTTGAACTTTGTGTGCACAGGCAGGATTTTAGTGCAAGATTAAGCAACTCCATTCAGTTTAGCAAACTAGTTCATGAATCATAATTCAGCAGGTCTGACCACCATCAGGAAGTTCTCTTTTGGCTACAAATGTGTGTAAATAATCCTTTGTTTGGGGATGGTAGGAAAGGTGGCTGTGAGTTTTCCTACCAGGAGTCTTGAGGTTGGTGCTGCATGACTGAATCTTCCCTGATGTTAAAGTCGTTCCCCTTTCTGTGACTTTCAGCTCCAGGAAGAGACAGAAATGTGGAAAATAAGGGAGTGGGAGAAGCAGACAGAAGAGACTTACTGGAAAAGGCAGAGCAGAATGCTGTCAGACACCTCCAGGTGAGGCACACCACAGAAATACTTATTTCCTCCCTGGAAAGAGGTGGCCCTTTCTGTGCTCCTTTAGCTGTGGCATGTCTGAGGTCCCAAGAGGATGGGGGGCTCTGAGGGGCTCTGGGCTGGCTGGGAGCTGTCCCCCCTGAAGGAGGGGAATGTGTGAGGTGCCAGGAGGATGAGGAGGCTCTGAGGGGCTCTGGGCTGGCTGGGAGCTGTTCCCCCTGAAGGAGCTCTTTCCTCCGCAGCAGCCGCATGCGCAGCGACGGCTTCGACGAGGAGGGGCACAGGGCAGACTGGAAATCCAGGAACCCGCAGCTCCTCGACCTGGTGGAAGATGATCTCCTCAGGGCCAGATCCTGGAATAAAAAGCTCTATGAATGCGAGGCCAACATGCCAGACAGGTCTGTGGGGGAATTCTGTGTTCTGTGGTTGTAATTCAAATGTCTTTTTGGAGCCCTGTACCGAAAAATAACACGTTTCTGTTTGGTGTGTGCTGTGATGAAATAAGCTTGAGCTTGTTTTGAGAATGAATAACTTGTAAAAACTTCTGCCATGTCACAGAATAACAAATTTGAGCTCATCTGTGGAGTTTCTAAGCCACACTAAGCTGCAAAAGCCCAGCCCTAAGCTTAATATTTGTTACTTTGCCCAATAAGCTTAAAAAAAAAAAAGCTTAGAAAAAAGGAACACAAGTGCAGGGTTGTTTTAAAGAAATCTGAGTTGTGGTTTGAGAACATAAGGTGTATTTAAATAGCACCAACCAAATCAGTCCCATTTCCTTTCTCCCTGTCTAAACTCAGATTCATTCTGTGGCTCTGCCTTTTTAGAATGGCATTTTTGTTCTCAGACACGTTGTCTGTTTTTAATGGATGGTTCTGCTTTCTTAAAGGTGGGGGCACAGTGGATATAAAGAGTTGTATCCTGAAGAATTTGACACAGACAGGTAAGGCAGACACCCCTACTGATGGATCCAGAATCTGCCTTCTGACAACTTCTGCAGGGAATTTTACAAACTGACTGTTAGATTTTGAATAGAGATCAGCCTTGAATGCAAAGCCTTACTGTTAAAAAACTCAAATCCATTAATGTGGTGTGAATCTTAGGAGAATCTTTTGTAGTAATTAAGATACACAGGTTTATCTGGATTTACCAAAATCTGTGAGTCTGGGAGGTAAATAAATTCTTGCAGTATCCTGGAGAGTGGAAAAACAAGATTTTAAGAGAGAATTAATTTTTTTTAACCTACACCCAGCAGAATCATCAATATTTTTCAGGCTTACAGATTGGATATAAACAAGATTTTAAGAGAGAATTATTTTTAAGCTACACCCAGCAGAATCGTCAATATTTTTCAGGCTTACAGATTGGATATAAACAAGATTTTAAGAGAGAAATATTTTTAAGCTACACCCAGTAGAATCATCAATATTTTTCAGGCTTACAGATTGGATATAAATGAGTTTCATCACTCAGTGGCTTTCAGTTCACCTCCTCCTGTTCTGTTTGCAGTGATCAGCAGGAGGGAGAGGAGCAAAACGCTGTCAATGGGAAGAAGAGATCCCACCTGGGGAAGCAAACAGCCCGCGAGTCCCACAAAAGGAAAAAAACCAAGAAATCCCACAAGAAGAAGCAAAAAAAGCGCTCACACAAAAAGAGGAAGAAAAAGAAAAAGGAGCAGGGGAGAACTTCCACAGATTCCTCCCGGGGGGACAGCGAGGCCTCAGAAGAGGAGACTCCAAGCGCCCGGAAAGGAAAACACAAGCGCAAGAAAAAGCCCAGGAAAGTGCCTGCCAAGGAACCTACCTCTTCTTCTGGGCAGGAGAGTGACTTTTCCCATGCAAGCAGCTCCAGCACCAGCAGCTCTGAGGACACTGAACCCGAGGGCAGAAAGGAGAAAAGGCCCCCCAGGAAGAGAAAGAAGCGGCACAGCTCAGCCCCAGAGAGGCCGAGCGAGGTGCCCGAGAAGAGGAGCAAGAGGAAGAACTGGAAGGTGGCAGGGGATGAGAAATCTGAGGACAGCTCTGATGAGGACTGAGGGGTCTGGGTGCAGCTCAAAGCAGGAGGGGAGGGCAGAGGCAGGTCTTTGTCACTCAGCACTGCTCCAACACTGTGGTTTACACACAGCCTGCCAGCCCACGGGAGCCTGGCTGTGCAGTGCAGGACAGCACCTCTCTGCCCCACAGCTTCACATTCTTTGGCTGTGATCAGGCTGGGGTTTTTTTTGGTTAAATTATGTTTGAACAGATTGCTCTTTTGGCTCACCAAAACAATGGCCAGTAGGAGAGAGGACAGGCTGACAAATCAAGCTGGTAATGGAGGAAATGTCACTGTAACCCCCACAGGAGTTTTGTCTTTCCATCCTGTACCAAAAGCAGAGCTGTGGGGAAAAAAGCACAGACACAGAGGGGAGCTGAGGGAATATTCCCATTCCTGCTGAAGGGGCAGTGACTTCTTCTCTAACAATGAAAAGAGCCACCAGTTCATTTGCTCGGTTTAGATTCCTGCCCAGAGCCTGCTGTGGGCTGGCCACCGTGTCTACCTTCCTTCTTTCCTTCTCTCTGGGGATGTGGAACCATTTGTGCTGACAGAGAGGCCTCGGTGGGTGTTGTGTCCTGTCTCTGCCCTGCCCAGTGTGTTACTGGAGAAACTGGTACCAGGCCGTTCTCCCTGCAGCGAACAGCCAAGCCTTTTAATAAAACAAATAAATCCAGATGTGTTTGATGCTTTTGTCATTGTTCTGGAGCACAGCCCAGGGACAGAGCACAGGGAGCCTGGGTGGTGCCTGTGTTCTCCCTGTGCTGTTTGTTTCTGCTTGACCACACTGGCAGGAGATGAAATCAGGGCACTGGGGAAATGTGTGGAGTGATTGTTGTGTCCTGGAAAAACACAAAACAGCATCAGTGGCCCTAAATCCTCACTCCAAGCTTTGATTGCTGTTCCTTTTTTCCTTTCAAATGGAAATAAAAACGGGATGTTCACGGAGGTGTTCATGGCGTGTACAAAGGTGTTTCAGTAGTGAACACACAGGTGAGCAGCACCTGGGTCTGCTGCGGGTGTTGAGGGATTAAAGATAGAATTACAGAATGGTTTGGGCTGGAAGGGAATTTGGAGATAATCCAGTTCCGTGAGCACAACACCTTCCACCAGGCTGCTCCAACCTGGCCTTGGGCACTTCCAGGGCTGGGGCAGCCACAGCCCCTCTGGGCAGCCGTGCCAGGGCCTGCCCGCCCTCCCCGGGAGGATTCCGTCCCCAGGCCCGGCCGTTCCCGGCTGCGCGGGGCGCTCGGGCCGCGCGTCCCGGCGCTGCGGGCGGAGGAAGCGGAAGCTCGGGCGGCGTTTCCGTGTCCGGGCGCGGTGCCCTTGGAGCGGACATGGCGCTGGCGCTGCTGCGGGCACGGCCCTGCGGGGCTGCCCTGGGTCAGTGCGGCCGGGAGCGGGGCGGGCGGGGAGCGGGGCACCGGGGGGACCGGGATCCGGGGGGTGCGGGACTCGGGGGGTGCGGGACCCCCGGATGATGCGGGAACCAGGAGGGGGCGGGCTCCCCGGATGGTGCGGGACTCCCGGGGGATGCAGGACCCCAGTGGCTGCGGGACCCCGAAGGGTGCGGGACTGCGAAGGGTGCGGGTCCCTGGTGGCTCCGGGGCCCCAGTGGCTCTGGGATTCCCGGACGGTGCGGGACCCCAGTGGCTGCGGGATCTCCAGAGGGTGCGGGACCCCGGCGACCGCGGGACCCCCGGAGGATGCGGGATCCCAGTGGCTGCGGAATCACGGATAGTGCTGGGCCCCCGGAGGGTGCGGGATGCCAGGAGGGTGCGGGATGCCAGGAGGGTGCGGGATGCCCGGAGGGTGCGGGATGCCAGGAGGGTGCGGGATGCCCGGAGGGTGCGGGATGCCAGGAGGGTGCGGGATGCCCGGATGGTGCGGGCTCCCCGGAGGGTGCGGGATGCCCGGATGGTGCGGGATGCCAGGAGGGTGCGGGATGCCCGGAGGGTGCGGGATGCCAGGAGGGTGCGGGATGCTCGGATGGTGCGGGATGCCCGGAGGGTGCGGGCTCCCCAGAGGGTACGGGATTCCCGGAGGGTGCAGAACCCCCGGAGGGTGCGGGACCCCCGGTGACCGCGGGCTCCCCGGCTGACCCCCCTCCCCGCTGTCCCCAGCTGTGCTCGGCCCGGCCCTGCTCCGCCGCCCCGCCGCGCTCGGTGCCGCCGTCGCTCGCTGCGCTCCGGGCCGAGACAGCCACGGCCCGCCCCGCCAGGGACACGGTACGGCCCGTCTGTGTCCGTCTGTCTGTCTGTGTCTGTCTGTCGGTGTTTGTGTGCGGGGCTCTCGCTTTCCCGGGATCAGGACCCTTTTCCCATCCCCGGAGCTGCTGGATGGAGCTCAGAGCACCCGGGTCTAGCACAAGGCATCCTGCCCGAGGCAGGCGCTGTGGTTAGATGGTCCTTTAGAGATGTCTATTCCGACTTCCAAATAGTCTGTGATTCTGTCAAGGGTGGGTTATAAAGGACCAGATTTTGGCTTGGGTCCTCCAAGGGACCAACAGCGAGGCAGGGATGAAGGACAGAGGGGATGGAGTTGGTACCCAAGAGGGACTTAAAAATAAGATGAGCTTTAAGGTCCCTCCCATCCCAAACCAGGCTGAGTCTGTAGTTTTTTTGGGCGCTTAGGAGATTTTAAGTGGCAGCTGTAACAAGGAACAGAAAAGATTTATCCATGGTACAGTGGTTTTCTTGATGTCTTGTTGTGTGTTGGAGGGTTACAGGTGTTACCAGCAAAGGAAAAAATGATCCTAAATGCCCATTGATATAAGAGAAAAGTCGTGAAATGCTGAGCGTTGTTAGATAGGGCAGTAACTGTGCAGAGATGTTATTTGTGATAAATAATCGTGCTGTTGTGGTGCCTCAGGCTGCGAGGAGTGTGTGTACCCTCACCTCCAGCAGCACTGTTACCAGTTAACAGCTCTGCAGGCTGCACTTTGCCCAAGTCCAAACTTCAGATCCTTTGCTTTCCTTGTCTTGTCACTTTCTTGATTTCTTTTCTCTGTGCCAAAACGAAGGAAAACATTTGCATTTTGCTTTAGGTGGATGAATGATATCTGTTAGTTGAGCACTTTGGAGGTGTTGCATTGGTAATTTCAGAGAGTCCATTCTTGATGGTTTCAGCCTGGGCTGGTGTTCTTGTTGTGTTTCCAAGTGTTGCTCAACACTGGGGTTTTGGTTTACAAACACTCCAGATTTCACAGCCATCCCTCCAGCCCTTGGCAGAGGGGCTTTTCCCTGAGAATGTTTCTCCTTGCAGGCAGTTCCAAGGCTGCATCTTTGCACTGGACAGGGGAGCGAGCTGTCAGTGTGCTGCTGCTGGGGCTGCTCCCTGCAGCCTACCTGTACCCTGGACCGGCCGTGGACTATTCCCTGGCTGCAGCCCTCACCCTGCACGGCCACTGGTAAGCACAGCAGGGCTCAACTCACAGCAAAAAAGGAGGTTTGGTAGCTCCAAACCTCATCCTGGTCCAGTGTAAAACACCTGGAAAAAGTCCTTGGTCTCCCGGGTTCTGTGACAGTCTTGATCTTTGGCAGGAGTGGTCGTGCTTTGGTCTTCCTTTCTCAAACTGTTCTCTCAGTCAGGAAAGGAATCCATAAAATTTTTTCTTAGGAGCACCTCCTTGCCCCTGGGAGTGAAGAATCCTGGGTGGTTTTAACCAGTGTTGTGTGAATAGAGGGAACAGAAAGAGGACAGATCTGTGTAAAAATAATATAAAAGTATTCTGCCTCTAAAGCTCTGTGTGCTGGCTTTGTACATCTCAGTGGTGATGAGGTTCTGCATAACAAAGAGCTCACAGCAAATTTTTCACTAAGGAGACCTGGATGATTATTTCCTTTATTCCTGGATGGATGTTTGCTCAGTGTAGTTCTAACTAGGAGTGGATCCAGCTCTGTGGGTTGGCCAGACTGGCAGCATCCCCCCTCCTGAGGTGATCCTGGTTTGGGAGTTCTTGCCACAAGGATGAAGCAGATTCTTGTGGTACTTTACGGGTGGTAGGTTTTCTTAAACCTCAGTTTTGCCCTTTGTTGGAATTTGTGCCAGGGATTCTTGCACTTTCCTTGCTCTGACCAGGAGCTTTTTTCCAAAACAAGCATCCTGTGTCCAACTATTGCTGAATAGTTCAAATCTGGACAGGAGTTCACTTCCAGATGTAGAAAAAACCTGAAAATATGCTGATTTCTTTGGTTGCCACTCTTCTAATCTAAATGCATACCCAGGAGTCTTCTGTGTCTTTGTGACAGTGGCTAGTCCCAGATATTTCCTTGGTTCTCTTCTTTTCCAGTCCTTCATAAGAAGGCAGATTCCAAGGGTTTTGTTGTCTGGAGAGCTGTGGTCAGCACAGCTTGGTTTCCCTAAGAAAACTCTGAGCCAATCTGTGCATTTTCAATAGAATCTGTGGAATATTTTTGTTTTGTTTTTGAAATAGATTCATCCTCTTTCTGAGTGGGAACTGAGCATCCTTCAGGAAAGGCTGGTGGCAGCAGGGGGAAAAAAAAAAAAAGTGAATTGGTAGAATGAGGACACGAAGTGTCTGGATTCCAGTGAGTGAACTTTGCTGATTTGAGCTTTTCTCTCTTGTTTAGGGGTCTGGGCCAGGTAATTACAGATTATGTGCACGGAGACGTGCCCATTAAAGTGGCCAACGTGGGGCTGTACGTCCTGTCTGCCCTGACCTTCGCCGGCCTCTGCCACTTCAACTACCACGACGTGGGCATCTGCAAGGCCGTGGCCATGCTCTGGAGCCTCTGAGGAGCCCAGCCCTGACACACAGATTGTCCTCTGCTGCCTCTGCTTCATCAGCTTCTGAGCGACATCCTGCACAGCAAAGGAACAGCCAAGGGTCCCCAGTGAGCCTGCAGGGGGCTCAGAGCTAGTTTAGAATATAGAGAAGAAAAAAAAAAACAAACAAAAACAAAAAACAGATTTAACTGGAGAATGCCCAGTGAGAGCGAGTGCATTCGAGCTGCACTGTAAATTGGGATGAGTTAATCACATCAGTGGCAGACTTGCATAGCTAAAGGGAACTCTCCTTGTAATACCAGCTTTAATGAGTGTTTTTCTAACTGTTGGTTGGTTTCTGTTCTGTATAACGAGCTTGGCTTGTGGAAAACTGAACTGCTGCTTCTGACATCAGTGTGTAAGGCAGACCCTGTAACTCTTGGGACCCTGGGAGTTGATGTAGAAAAGGGAATACTTTTTTTCTTAATCCATTCAATAAAGAATTTACAGAAATTTTGTGTGTGCTTCTGAACCATTTTTACTGCTTTTGGGTTGCCTGAAATGTTTTCTCTGCAGATAGCTCTGCTCTGCCTTACTTCATAAAACAAAGAATATTTGTATGAATTCATTCTTAGAGGTGACTTAGACTTAATACAAGAATAATTAGTGTCCCTTAGAAAATACAGCAAGGATTGACATAGAATAAAAATACTTTTGCAGATTGACTTTGGGAACATTCGACTTTCAAGGTTTTTATGTTCATCTGCAACACTTTTTTGAGATTTATTTTCTAAATACTCTGGTCTGTGTTGTCCTGTGTGACTGAAGAGACAAGAGGAGGCTGAGGGAATGCTCTGTTCTTTTAGGGATTTTTTAGAGGGGAACTGAGATTGTGTTTTTTAACTTTCTGCTTCGTCCTGCCTGACTTTCACAGTGCTAAGGAGTGGAAAGCTCTTTCCACATTCTCATGGTGCTTTTGTGGCCCTGTTAATAGTGAGAGGAAGAGAATTTGTGTTACCATCAGTGATTATGCAATGAACAGAACGACCGAGTCACTGTTTGAATTCTGATTCACTGCAAGAATTTCTGATTTATTTATTATTTTTTAAACATGGATTGGAAATTATTAGCAAAAGGACATAGCTGGCAAATTTTTTGTTAGTGTTGTAATCAGAGCTGTGGTCTGGTGTAAGTGCCAGCATCTGTTATTTTGGCCCAGGGAGGACCGTGCAGATGATGAGTCATGGGTCAGCTGAGGGTTTTTTCAAGGAAAGTGAGATTTCATCACACAGGATGCAGCTGAGCATGGTGTTTAAGCTATTGTGGTGAGAAATTCATTATTCTGAGAGTTCTGGGAATGTAAAAGCCCAAACCTAATTCAAAAGCTGCTTAGTCAACAGGCATTAAAGATTTTAGGGATCAAATTTTACAGCACATTATAGACACGCACATTCTTCTTTCTTCAGTGTGTAATTCTCTTCTGTCTGACTGGAAAACATTCTTCTGCTTCTTACCGAGAACTTGCATTTATTTTTTAATAAGTACTGAGAGTAGTTAAAACAAAAAGCTGACTTGTTTTGAATAAAGACAGACAAAAGTTTTCTTTATAAAAAAACAAACTGTATTTTCAAACCATTGAAGTGTCCCATCATAGGTTGTGATTTTCATTCTGACCGAACTTGTAAACTCATCTTCATGGTTTCATCCACTTCATCTTTGGACAGTTTCTTTAGGATTAATTTTCTCAAGCTGCCTTCCTCCTCAAAGGCCAAGAACATTCCTCGTTCCATTGAGTATTCAAACTTAAATGCATTGGGGCAGCAAGACGTGAATGTCTTTTTGAAAAAGATGATGTTGCTTTCACCAGGAATTTCCTTGGGAACTTCTCCTTCCTGAGGAAGGAAAAAGGGAACAGGTTAATCCCAGCACAAGCCCTGATCAGTTCTATTCCAGTTGTTAATTCTGCCTGTTGGGTTTGTACAGATGAGGAGAGGGAAGTGGATCCTCACCTTGAACCTGATGGTCATTTCTCCACATTCCCTCTCACAGCACATGTAATAACTTTTGTCTTCCACTTGGACACTGAAGGCCACGGGCAGCCCTGCCAAGGGCGTGGTGGTTTTGTAGCAGTGAATGCTGAAAAGCATCCCTTTGCCTGGAAATAAATGGGTTATTACTGATCAGCTGCTCAAAGGCAGCTGCAACAACTGAATAACTGAATTCAGTGATGTTTTACCATTCCTCTGCCAACTCTGGCTGCCTTGCCAGAATATTTTTCCTGACAGAAGAGCCAGGACTTGAATTTTTATGGCTTCTGGTTGTGCTTTGTGCCATCAGGCAATAACCAGGGTCCTCCAAGGCAGCTGAGGTCACCAGGCAGGGTGGGGAGGGGTCAGTCCCTTTTGTTTGCATGCAGAAAGGGAGACTGGCTGTCAGTAAAACAGAGCTGAATATAGGTGATCCAGAAATAAATATGTCCAATAAATAGAGCTGTAAATAAATTGCTGAAGCACCCCAAAAAGTCAAAACCAAAACGGTAAGTTTATAGTTAATATTAAAAGAAAGACAATTTAGTGCCAATACATTGTGTGGATTTTAAAATGATTTTTTGCACTCCAGTATAAAAAAAAAAAAGAGGAATTAAGAATTTTGTGATCAGAGCCAAGCAAAACTCTTAACAGCCCTTTTTCTGCATGTGACCTCCTGCAGGCTTTGGTCTTACCCAGAAATCTCATCCATCACTAATGCCTAAGACACAAAATTTCACTCTCAGATTAATTTTATTCTTCCAAATGAAGTTCTAAGTCCTTATTCTCAGTCCCATCATTGAGCAGATGATCACAAAGACTAAAACCACGTCTGGGATAAAGCAGCAGAGCAGTGGTGATGGTTTCAGTCTGGAAATTACCAGATTGCATCTCCTGGTCTGTCACATTCTCAAAGGCTGCCACGTTCAGGTCAGGGCGCACCACCAGCAGTTGGCTGTTCACATTCCTCAGCACTCGGTGCAGGGTCTTCTCCTTGCACAGGGCATCACACTCCAGCTCTGCAGGAATAATGAAGGAAAAGTCTTCATATTTTAGCTGCTGTCTCCTCTCCAAAGCTTGGCAGTTTGCTGCCAGCCTAATCCTGGCATTACAGATGTCATGTGAAACTAGTTCTTAGAACAACTTGAAACAAAAGGAAAAGCAGCATCACCTTTTACCCCTCTGCTTGAAGCAGATTTTCCAGAATACAGGAATTTATTTATGTAAGCAAGTAAAGCTGCTGTGTTTGTTAGTGCTGGTTAATGAGAATTCGGAAGCATCAGTTCTCTTTTGCCCAACAATTGAAGTGCATTGAAAGGAAGCCACTACCCAGTGTCTTATGAGGAATTAATGCAACATCAGCATCAAGAAGGAGCAGTGGAGCTGTGGCTCTGGTGTTTTTGCAGCCACTCTCAGTTTGAAACTTGTCCTCTCTGGGTTAGTAAGTGTGAAATGAGTAACAAATTCACAAAAGATGAGTTCTCGGCTTACCATCGTCGTCTTGGTTCCATGTGAGCAGTGAAAAAAAAAGGAAAGAAAAACAACATTAAGCTCTGCCCCCACAAAAGAAGTCACTTTGAGCCCAGGCAGCCACCTACGTGTTCCCTCAGCCCAGTGCCACCAAAGCTGAGCTGCTGTCACTACAAACAGGGTTTATCTGGGAGCAAAACAAATGAAAACCCAATCATTTGAGAGCTGCAGTCACCACCAAACCAGAGGTATGCAAATCGCTTTTTTAGGGTTATTTAAGAAGGTCACTCCAAGCCTAAAACGGAAGAATAATTGTATGCAAATGTTTTGGTTTTATCGGTGCCTTTAAGTGAACAAAAGGACAAGAAGAACTCATTACAAGTTGCTTTTAAAGAAGAAATTGTTTTCTAACTGACGTCTTTCCATGAGGCCGGAAATTACTCATTCACTCCAAGTTCACCCTCCAGTATTCCAATGCTTCTGAGTGTCCGTCCCCAGATTTTTTCAAACAAGCAACAAATATTCTCCTGACTCAAATACTTGGCTAACAACACTTAAAGCTGAAGCTTATGGAAATCAGACTGACAAAGGAATTGTGTTAAATCAGTTAATTCAGACAGAAAAGATTGTTATTAAATGCTCTAATTACCGTCAAAATAGAGGCAGAAATTTTCCCCAAGTTTTACTGCATACACCAGAATCTCTTCAGGATTCATCTTCACCCTGCCCACAGCACAGGGAGAGGAATCAGAGTTAAGCTCGATGCTTCTTACCCCATAAAGGGATAAAAGTTAAGTCTGCACAGACTGATCTTACCAGGTTCCCCCTAGAAAAGCACGAGTTCCAAAATACCCAAAAGTTAGAACCCATTCTGAATGCCCCCAAGAAATGTCATCCCTTGCACTAAAGATAATAAATGTCTTAAAACCAGGTGAACAATGGGGAGCTCTGACTCTTGTACTGGGATTTTATTGTGCAATCAAAATCGCCAGCTCATTCCAAAGCTTTCTCACGAGTTGAAAATGACTTTTTCTATACAAAGTGAGCAATATCAGTGTAAGTAAACACGCACACCCAGATGGATTAGGGTGGGGAATCACCGTAGTTTTCTTTGTCCCTTTAGCAAAGCACTTTGAGGACTGTATTTGAGAGTGATTTTTTTTTTTCTCTCTGTAATTTCTATGTTTTTGATCTAGCTGTAGCTGTGCAGAAGAGGCGGCAGCTCCAGCAGCATCTTTGTTTGCAAATATGCACATCCAGGCCTTGGAAACGAGATACCACAACTCCCCACCGTGCAAGCCTCATTCTTAGCACATTAACCACAAAGTCCTGTTATTCTAAAGCTCAGGGGCAAGCACGGGCAGGATTTTTGACAGAGGATTAAAAGAAAAAGTGGCCCTTGGTTTAATTTTAGTGGGTAAAACAAAATTACTTTGCTTCTCCCCTTGGTCACAGAATCAAAAAAATTGGAAAAGACCTGCAGGATCATCAAGCCCAACCTTGAGTAGTAAAAGACAATTATATAGACCTTTTACCGAGGACGTTTGAAACTAAGGGCAGAATCCCAAAGGAGCTTCCGACTATTGGAGGTAAAATGACTCACCCTGAGAAGCCGCAGGGTGCGCGCCTGGCAGCAGAGGTGGCTCTCGGTGGTCCTTTCTGGCTCCTCGGGAGCGTTCTCTGGCTCCTCGGGAGCGTTCTCTGGCTCCTCGGAAGCCTCACCCGGGCGATGGGAGCCGGGAGAAACGCAGGGTGCGTGGATGGGATTAGAAGCAGCTCTCGGTGGTCCCTTCTGGCTCGCCGGGAGCCTCAGCGGGGCGATGGGAGCCGGGAGAAGCGCGGGTGGGAGCAGAGGCAGCTCTCGGCGGTCCCTTCTGGCTCCCCGGGAGCCTCAGCCGGGCGATGGGAGCGGGCAGAGGCGCAGGTGCGGAGCTGTGCCAGGGCCACCCCCGGTCAGTGCCCCGCCGCCGCCGGGGATGCCCCAGCCGCAGGGAACGGAGCGCTGCTCGGCGCTGCCGGGAGGGGCTTTATAGCGCCTGGGGCGGCCGAAATCAGGTCCCCTTCCCGAGGTCTCTGCCCACGTCCGCTTTTCTCGCACGGCATTTCCCCTCCTCGCTGCGGGAGCCAGCGCCTATGCAAATCCGGGGTTACCAGGGAGGCTCGGTGCCGCTCGGTGCGGCGCTGCTGTCCCCGGGATCGCCCCGTGGCCCCGGCACAGCCCCTGCGGCCGCCCCGCGGAGCCTCCGCGGCAGGTGCTGCCTGTGCCCGCCCGGCTCCCCCGGGCCGGCTCCCTGGAAGGCGCTGTGGGATGGAAATCACCGCGCTGCCGGTGGCAGCAGTGCCCGGGAATGCTGGCACGGGCTGGGGAATGTCCCGGGCCAGCCCTCGGTGCAGCGGGGCTGCGTGGGAGGAGTTCGGCTCCCGGTCTGAGATAACGCCCCGTCCCGGCATCCCGGGCACTGCTGAAAGCGCCAAACGCTGCGGCTGCATTTCTTTTTTTCAGGACAAGCCCTAAAAGCCAGGGCAGCGAGCTTAGGACTGAATAATTTCCCAATTTGTTACATCTCCATGCCTGGATTTGGTGTTTCTACCGCTGGTCAGAGGCTGGGGCACCCAGCCCTGCAGCTTGGTGGGTAAATTGAGGAGCCCCAAGTTGTGAGGGTGATGGAAACCTCCAAATCCCCACATCGAACCCAAACCCAAGTCCCCCAGACATTCTCTCAGCTGTTCACATGCCTTTTACTGCTCCTGGAGTTAAAAAAAAAAAAACCCTCAGAGTTCATAGGGAATACTTTAATATCTGTATGACAAACATGGGAGATGATTTTGAGGTTCAAGGCATATCTTCCAACTTTGTTTGAAATTGTAAAGACAAAAGCACTGCCTCTTTTACTAATAACACTGGATTTCGGCTTGTTTAGCCAAAAATATTTTTCAAAAATTAATGCTGTGCTAATAATTTATCATTTAAGTTTAAATAGACATTCAGATTTTTTTTTTCTATGGCTGTTGGCACTAATATTTTCGGCCTATTGATACTCCATACAAAACTATCAGGAAGGAGGATTTGGTCTTTCATGTCAGCCTTAAAATTAGTTCCTGAATTAGTTCATTGAACACATTGAATAAAAGGCATTTCCTTCTCTTTTGTGCACATATTTGCATTTTTTCAGGACCAGATCTAACTCATACAATAGCTTTTGGGGGACAGTTGAAACCTTTATTTCTCCTGGAATTTAATATCTCCAATCTTAGAGGAACTGAAACTACTTTTAGAGTAAGGGCTTAGAATATTTTGTTCTAATATTAAAGGAACTGGAACTCCAGTACGAGTGAACTCTCTCCCCTTAGATAATTGTCTTTTAATGTTACTTTTAGTCTGAGTTTTATTCATAGACTATCATATCCATAAGATAATGGAAATGAAAATTCAGATGTTCCGACTTGTTTTACCTCAGCTGCTCTGTTAATAAAAGCATAACACAATTAAGTGAATGTGTCAAAAATGTTCTCCTAACACCTCCTATAATATCTGTTTCTTATCTTTAGACAGTAATGCTAATAACATAATTACCTATTAAATATTTGACAATTAAATGAAGTGGGCCATGGCAGCTTATTAAAAGTTTTTCCTACTTTGAGGAAGTATGTACTTCTCGTTCTTTCAGCAGTTTGATTTCTCATGCTGATAATTTAATTTTTCTGTTTGGATGGTGTATGTGAGATACAGGTCCTTTCCTCTTTTCAAAATAGAAGATAGACAAAGAAAGAAAAAGAAAAAAAAAGGTCAGAGGCAAACTTTACATAGCATCATATACAATAACTTAAAATCAAATATCATAAAATAACATACCATAATGCAAATCACATAATATGGCATAACATAAATTCAGATTTCACTGAAACGGTGGACAACGTAGTGGACAATGACATGATTTAGGAAGGCAGTGACTTGCTGTGGTGTTTAATCTCTTTGAATGCCCAAAGTTCTCTCCTGAATTGTGGTGTCCTGTTTGTTCCTCTTGCAGAGGAGCCACAGGGTGTATGTATGTGAGACTCAGGTCTTTTCTTCTCTTCAAAACAGAAGATTGAGAGAAGAAGAAAGAATTTTTTTAAAAGAAAAGGAGAGAGGATTAAAAAAAAAAAAAAAAAAAGCCAGAAGCAAACTTTACGTAACATCACATACCACAACTTAAATCACATCTCATAAAATACCATTTAATTACGTGGATCACATGGCCTTGACATTAACATAAATTCAGATTATTTATTTCACTGTAGGGAAAAGACACGATTTAGGAAAGCAGTGACTTGCCGTGGTGTTTAATCCATTTGCACGCAGAAATTTCTCTCCTGTGGTGAGAAATGTAATCCCTTTGCCCGTAGAAGGTTCTCCCCTGGGCTGCGGTGTCTGTTCCTCCCCTCGCACACAGAACTTCTCTCTGAAACCAAACACCATCATCACCTACAGAAGTGAAACACAACCTCGCCGAAACAGAGCTCTATTCTCCATTCTGGAGGGAGAGAAAATGGTTTTAGGAGCCGTGCACTGTGCTGGTGTTACTCATTTCACTGTTAACTCAGTGTTTTTACACATCTTAGTGTTTTTACTCATTTTAGGTGTGTCACTCATTTTGGTGATGTGCTCATTTCTGGCTCCTGTTTCGGGGCAGATCCACCGAGCATGAAACGCATTCCAAGGATTTGGCTTAGAAGGTGAAGTTTGACGGGAGATGTTGGAGGGACTATTTAAAGCTTTAATGGCTGGAGCCGCCGGTGCCGGGGCCGCTCCCCGGGCTCTGAGGGCACCTGGGCCGCTCCCGGCGCTGCACCGGGCCCGGCCCGGCCTCCGGGGGTGCTGCCGGCCTGAGGGGAGCGCCTGTGCCTTCCTTCTCGTCCCTTGTCCCTTGTTTCCCGTCCCTTGTCCCTTGTTTCCCGTCCCTTGCCCCTTTTCCCTTGTCCTTTTTCCCTTGTTCCCTGTTTCTCGCCCCTTTTCCCTTGCCCCACAGTCCGGCCCCTCAGGGCCGCCGCCGGCCCCAGGCCCGCCCGCCTGAAGGGGAAGGCGCGGGGATCCCTCCTGGCCGCCTCGGTGCCCTCAGGCTCTGGAGGGCTGACAAAGCCCTCTCATCTCCATCCTCTGGAGGGATGAGAAAGGACTAAATCTCCTCGGATATCGAATTGAGGCTGGCCGCGCCATTCCCCCGCCGTCTCCGGCCCCTCCGAGGAGCTGCCCCCGCCCCGTGAAGGCAGCGCCCTTGGAGAGGAACCAGCTGCAGGTTTTACACGTTTTTATTTAAACATTCTCCCCAGCGTGGCCGTTCGGCAAACACCGCGTGCTTTTCGTGAGACAGCCCTGGCGAGCAACTCGCAAAAAGCAGATAAGACTAGAAATAAAAGCAAAAAGATGGAGGTGAGCGGTGCTGTGTGGAGGAGGACCCCCCCCATCCCAAGTCCTCCTCAGCACTGAAGGCACAGAGATCCACGGCACTTTAGGGAGCTTTAGGGGAACAGAAACAACTTTTTCATGTGGGGAAACTGCAGTTTCTCTGGGGGCTTGAAGCCCAACAAAATTGGGTAAGCACTGGGATATATTCATGTAAAATTTCTTGACAGCGAGCTTCTGAAGTACACCAGCTTTTACTGAGAGATATATACTACATGTATCTATCTATATATATAAATATGTGCATATATATAAATAAAGAAGTGTGTTTATATACAGAGATCTCAATCTGGTACTTCCCACCCATTCCCCAAGATGCTCACGATACTGTGAACCCACTCGCATTTTCTCCAAAAACACCCTCAAAGATCTTTTTAAACCTCTTCTTTCTCTCAGCTAAACTCTGTGTGCAAAGCTTGTTTTAAATCTGAGAATCTGTATTTCTCCTAATGTGCTCTGTTGTTAGAATGAAGCTTCAGAAAATCCTCAGTTGTCTGACAAAACAGATTTCGTTCCTTCCGAGGACTCGCAGTCCCTTTCCAAGCCTGAACCACTGGAAAAGGTTTTAAATGGTGATTAAATGTACTGGAAGTAAGTATGGAATGACCTAATTTCCAGTTGAGATTCATCCTAATGTTTAAATACTTTTTTTTTTTTTTTTTTTTCTCCTAACAGAGATGGGTCAAGAAGTTAATAACTTGTTATCAAAGTATGCTGACATTATAAGGCAAGTTAACTTAGTGTTATTTGCACAGCAATTTTAAAATTTGCTAGATAAGATGGATGGGTGGCTGCCGTTTAGGGAAATTAACACTGAAAACTGTCAAACATAGATCTTGAAAGAAAAATGCTGATTTTTATTACAACAGAGGATTAATTTGGTCAGAAGCTGGGTGTTGATAGACAACCCATTTTTAAGACAAACATAAAAGTAGTGAGAAAGTTAATGGCATTAGCATTGATTTTTAACTACAGATTTCTTCACTTAAGTTCAAGAGCAGCTTTGGATTCTTCTTATGTCCGGGAACTTGATGGGATCTTGAGAGAAGCCAGGGCCATAGACGACCACTTAAAGCAGAAAAGGGAGAAGCTGAAACAGAGATTCGCTGTCATCGCCAATAGTCTGCAAAGCTAAATGGAGTTTGTTATGGAAATGCAGAGCCAAAGTTTTGTCTGTGTATGAAAACAAACTTGGACGAGTGTTTTGATGTCAGTTTCTTGTATAAATATTTCTGTCAGTTCAGGAAACTTCCAACAAGTTAAGCAGCTACTTAGTGTTTATATACATAGTGTAGTGGTAGTTAGTAAAAATAATTTTGAATATCTGTTTTAAATCCTGTGAGTCAAGGGATTAAGGCATTAAGCTATGGTAACCCATTAAACATAGCAAAAATTCTGTGAAACATAGAAACTTACAATGTAAGTGGGAAATGACCTCAGATTATTTCATGTTAACCATTTTCTGATTATGCTTTTTTAAAATTCCTTTCTACTTTAAAAAAAGTTTTTGTGCTAAAATATTAATAGAATATATTTGCAATGTTATTTCCACTTTGCCTCAGAATGTAAACAGGTTGAAAAGATCAACTTAGAAATAAGAGAGTTCTATAAAGGACTTGGAGAAAGTACAAAGTCATAATTCCAAATGCATTGTAATACTGGTACATGTGTTACATTTCAAGCCCATTTTGATATAAACCATAAGGCTTTGCTGGTGATGTCAATAAATAAATAGATGATGTTAACATGATCTAGAATTACAGTGTTATTTTGTCATTTGGCTACTTGAGTGTTGTTTGCTGATACTCATTTTTTCTGAGAACACTGAGCCCTTTTTCTTTCTTGTCATTGGACTCTGATTAAAAAAAAAAAAAAAGAAACATGGAAAGTACAAAGGATCATTTGTACAAAGTATGGGGCTTATGTAATAAAGAGGAGTGCTGGAACAAGATATATTTCCATCTTCACCCCAGTGGTGTGCAGTGATTTCCTCCTGAAATCCTCTCAGACCTAATCCACCCTCCTTTCCTCCTTTCCTGAGCTCCGAGCCGAGTGTGCTACGTGTCACAGCAACATGATTTAAAGCAAAGAATGAGAGGAACTGGACATGTAGGGTGAGGTTTAGATCCCTAAAGATGCAGATATGTCCTTAGCAGGATTTTCAAAGTGCCTAAGCATGGTGTAAGCGCCTTACCCGCTTAGGAATTTTGGAAAATCCCATAAGGTGCCTATCTGCATCTTTAGCATCTGAAGGCTTTCCAAAGTCTCACCACTGCTCTGCCATCATATTCAGCAGTCTCCTGTTTTTTTTCCCTGATACTCTCACACTTCTCTGTTCATACAGAGATATGTGGGTGAAAAGGAGAGGATTTAAGAAGTGACATTTTCTAAAATATTGTGCTGAGTGTTTCTCAAACCTGTAGTGATTTCTCATCTGCAGTGATGACACAACCCAGGGTTTCAAATGACGTCTGCCAAGGGCCTGAACTCAGACACTTACACACAGTTATTTATGAGTAATAAAGAAAAGTCACACAAAGTTTAAGTGCTGAGGAACATCAGCCTGTTGTTGCATTTTAGCTGTTTGTGCTCGGGGAAATTGTGCAGCCTTTTTAGGTCATCTGGATTGGGATTATCTCCATTTAGTTTATGTGGCCAATATATCCAACTATTAGTAAGTGTCAGAACTTAGATATTGAGATACAATAATTTCATAAGTTTTTTTCCCTTAGGGGATCAAGTGTTCCTGTCGCAGCAGTTTGATCTATTTGAAAAGTCATAAAATCCAACAAAAATGAGTAAAACTCCACTTTTTAAAACAATGAAGGACTGCTTAGTTCAGTTCAATCAAAGATATATTTTCAGAATGATTACTCTTGTTTTTCTACAGTGATTTCTTGTCCAGTTGTCTGTCATTCCAATTAATAGCATTCAATAGAGTGGATAATAAGAGGAATTTAGAATTTGAACAGACGTTGAAAGTAAAGTCAGAGAGTATGGCCACAGTAATATAGGTGAGCTTATGAACAGTGTGGCTGTAATTATTGATTTTTTTTTTAATTACTAAGAGCAACAAAACTTCTTGTTTTGCTACACAAATATAAGTGAGGAGATATATATATTAAAATAAGTAAAATTAATTAAATATCTATTTTATAGAGTTAAGGCTTGAAATGGTGAGTTCAGAAAGTTTAAAACATCCATTGAAAATAAATCAGCCTCTCCTCTTCTGAAGTTAAATAACATTTCAGCAATGGAAATACATTAATCATACCTTTATCTCTCCCTCATTAATGGGAGCTTTCTATAATTATTAATTAATTGAATTATACAGAGCACTTTTCTGCTGGCTGCTCTTTAGTGTTCCACTCAATATCTTAATACATGGACATGCTCATTACACACTGTTTTCCCTCTAAACCATTAAAAAATAAAAAAAATTATCACTTTCCTATTTGACTACAACTCATCCAGGCCATGAATGATGCTGCTGATTTGCCCTATTATGGATTTCAGTGTTTATTGGGAGAAAAAAAAAAAAAAAAAAATTATCTTCTGATCTGACCCTAAAGGCTCCTTCATGGTCTCCCTGAGGAGTGAGAAACCCACCTGGCACCCATCCCATCCCTATCCGCTTTCCAGTTTTACTGCAGGAGGTTTGGACAGAAAATTAATTGGCTTTAAAGCTGCTAAATCTGATCAGCAAAGCTCTGCTGGTAACTACGTTTTCTTTTAAGCTTCTCCCCTCCTCGTTTAAGCTCCAGCCTATAAATTAACAAGAAGGTCTAAGATGACAGATCAGTAACAGAATATAAATGGATTTTTCTTAAAATCTGGAAGCATCTTAGACGACGTTCCGACCCTCTTGGAGTCAAGGGGATCTTGACACTGAGCCTTTGCATTTCTGAGCTTGCTGTGAATTTCTTCACAGGCTGGAAAGTGTAAGTGATGAAAAACTCAGTTCCTCTCATTGCTTCTTCTATTATCTAAACGCTAAAAATGGGAAATTACATAATGCAGAGCATTTAGATTATAAGTGATAATTCTTTCCTGAGAAAAGGCTGATTTTGATTGTTTACTTAAAATGAAACTCCTTTTTGGCATAAATGTGTGTCAGAATAGAAAAAGACCAAATCTAGTAGGGAATAGAGGTGTTTAGGCTCAGGACATTCTGTCCAGAACTAATCAAAATTTAATTTTGCTAATGGTAGAATGTTTGACCTTTGAATTGTCATTGAAGGTGGCAGTAGAAAAGAACAGAGTGAGCATTTTGCATCATCAGGGGAACACCCAGAAAAAAAAGTAGGGCAAAGATCCACAGCTCAGTCAGCCTAAATCCCATCCTGGAGAGAGTCTGGAGGAAATTTCTTAACAATAAATTTAAAAATTCATTTATGAGAATAGCTGGCTTAATATGGAAAAATTACCAGTGGGTACAGCTTGGTGTAAGGTCATTGACACCATTGTGTATGATGATATAGAAAATAAGAGCAATCAGCAAGTAGGGGCAAAGAAATGAGTTAAAAAGTCAATGAAGACTCTTTTGTTTCCTCATAGATCAGCCCATGTGGTATTGTATAGTGATCTGCTTCCAGCTTTGCTTATTCCACATTATCCCAAATGATTTAGAAAAAGGACTTTAGAGGATATAATTTATTTAATAAAGAGCAGCACACTAAAAGTCCCAAATGCGTCAATAACATACATTAAAAATTCATTGTAATCTTAAGAAGATGAAGGGTCGAGTGAAAATCAAGATTTCCAGAAACCAGAAATAATAAAGAGCTGAGAAAAGATGATCTGTGGGAAAAGGTTGAAGCGGTTGGGTTTGTTGAGAGAAAGCACAACTCAAGGGAGGGAATAATAAGAGATGAGCTCTAGAAGTGCAGGGCGGACAGGGAGAAATCAGCTTAATTCGCAGCGGGTTTCGGATGAGAACTAATCCGTCTGTGCAATGGGGTCCCTGCAGTGCTGTGCCTGCCGCCCTGCTCCCTCTCCAGGCACAGCGCAGCCTTTAAGAGCTGCTTAATGAAACGAAAGAAATGTTCCATCCCAATTCCAAAGCGCCGGCAGCCCCTGGAATCCCGCAGGGAAGGGTCTGTCCTGGCTCCGGCTCAGCCGGGAACAGCAGAGCTGCTGGATCTGCTGCTGGGGGAATCTGAGGTGGCAACCAATGCTCCCGAAACCCTGAGATTCGTTAAGGTGCAAGATGGCTCCTCAGATTTTGAAACAAATATTTTGCATCCCAAGTATTTCTGGGAGGCGAACACGAAGGCGAGGTGACGGGAATTCCCGAAGGAATCACCTGGAAGCCTGGCTGCTCTGACACACAGCTCCCCATCCAATTCTCGCCTGTGTGCCCGTCTCTGCGGCCAGCGCAGGGCTCTGGAGCGCTTTCCGCGGACGCGGCAGTGCCCTGGCAGTGGCAGCTCACCTGGCCCAGGTGCGCGGAGGGTTCGGCGGCAGGACCCGCCCCGGCCCGCGGAGCGCAGGGCGCTGCTGCTGCTGCCGGTGCTGCGGGCACGGCTCTTATTGTGAAAGGATGATGAGAGGCAGCGCTCACCTCTGCCGACCATCGCTGCCTCCTGCTCGCTGCCCTGGCACCGCTACCTCCGCCCGGCCGCTCCCTGCCCGTGCCTTCCGCCCCGCAGAATATGTTCGCCAAAATCCTTCTGTCCGCCGGCAGCCTCCTGCTCGCTCACCTGCTGCATTTCCTCTCCTCTCTGATGCAATTCATTCCAGGTAAAAAACGCGTTTAAAACGATCCCTTTCATCCCATCCTCTCGGAAAGGGGCTGCTGCTGCTGCTGACACGGCTCGGGAGAACAATTCCCACCGTCAGAAACTGGCCACCGAGCGATGCGGAGTCTTTGTGTTAGATGGCAGGAAATGTCTGATATTTATTGTGTGGAGAGACGGCAGAGGCGAGGATTACAGCAGTACAGATGGTCTGGAGCTGGGAAGGCAGCACAGGGCAGATTCTCTGCGTGGAGGAGCCAGCTGGGAGCGGGCAGGGAGAGGGATCTCTGCAGCCGCATCCTTGCCGGGGCTTTAACCCGAACGTGCAAATGGTGAACTGCCCCAAAGGATTTTATACCGCAGCCCGACTCTGCGCTTTGTGTCATCATTGCACAGCTTGAGCTGTCTTTGTTTGGGGTTTTTTGTTCCTTTGTTTTGTTTATTTGTTTTCCCTGTTTTCGGAAATTAGGAAACAATAAAAATCGTGGCAGATCTTATGGGAATTTCCACTTTTTGATGGTAGCGGTGTTTTTGTGCCTTTTAAATTTAAAGCATTGCTTCTGAGGTATCCAAAGCGCTGAAAAAAAATTCAAATCTGCCTTGTTGTGCCACCAGAATACCCCAAAGGGTAGACCCGATTTCTGCTGGGAAATCAGCAGCTATTTCATGTGCTGGAGTTCACTGTCGCCTTTCTCCTTTCCTTCCTTTGAGCTTTCCCCTGTTTTTTTCTCCGTTTATTATTTTTTCCCCTGTGTTTTCTGTTGTTTCTTTTCTGTTTCCTTTGCTCCTCTGGCTGTTAGCGAGGAAGTGGGTGCCTGAGCCCCTGGCCATGGGGAACCGAGCAGCTGCATGGAACACGGAGCCCGGCTCGGGCACTGCCCGGCACGCCCAAGGCAAGTGCTGCCCCTTCCCTTGGAAATCCCAGCGGGAGCCCCGAGCTCCAGCCCTGGGGAAGGCTGGAGAGCACAAACCCACAGCTCCTGTTCGGGCTGGGGGTCGGGGAAAACTGCTTTGCTTCTGTCTCGTGCCAATCTGTGTTTTATAGGGAGCAAAACTCAGCCTGTGCCAGAGGATTATTCCCAGTTCAAATGATCCTCAGGGAAAACAGAATTCTTGCCTCACTCTCCCTACTTGAGGAATATAATGAGCAGTCTATTTTCTAATTTTTGCCCTTAATTCTGGATGTCCTTCTGAGTCAAACACTAGATTGTGCGTGGAGTGGTGATTCCTGAGCCTTGGGTTTGAAAGTGTAGGTTAAAATCAAAATGGTTTTGCCCTCTCCCATGTGATCCCAGTGTTAGCAATTGTCTCACCATCCCAGATCTCACGTCCCACCCACTGGTGTTGAAGTATAATTTAATGAATGATTTGTGGTGCCTGCCCCCACAGCAGCTTTCCCTTCATGAGCTTGGTCCTTCCATCCTATTTCTGGACATAAACAATCGATAAATAATCAATGCTGGGGCTGCCAGTTTGTTCTGGGACAGTGAAACCACGTCACTCTGTGCAGGGAAACAGGAGTTGAAAATGCCACCAGGGATAACTCTGCAGTGAATGCCTGCTATGTTTAGAAGAGATTGGAGAAAAGTTACAGCTCCGTGTTTGGCACTGCCTCTGCTGGATATGCCAAAGACCTTAAGCCTGTTTTTGAGGTGGGATGGAAACTATGGTGGAGAAATGAGGGTTCTGAGAAGGCAGGTTGTGACCTTGAGCTGGGTTTCAGACGTTCAAGCACACACAGAGAGCCCCTCTGGCAATGTCGGGCTTTAATTGTGGATTCAAGTTCTTCCATCTCAGAGCGTGGCCAGAACAGAAGGAGTAATTTTATTTACGTATCATTTAATATCAAATACCAGTCTGTCTTCTGCCTTCTTGACAAAGAGATTGGGCCCTTCTTGGGGAGCTGGATGTTACAAGGGCTTTTAATTTATGACTTTATGAGCTTTCCCCTGAAGGTGGAACGTTTCTTTGCAATTACTCAGAAACATTGTGTTCAGGGGGAGTTTTCTGCGTTCCATGTCCTCAATGCATTCAAAGATAAATTCAAAGGTACATTAATGATAACAGCAATTAATCAGGTCTATCTTTGTTTAATAGGGAACATATGTATATTTTTATATGACCTTTTTTTTTTTTTTTTCTTCTTGCATGCTTTCCCTCCTCCTAGCTATGTCTGCATTGACTTGTCTTATTTCTGAAAGCTTCTGTTTTGGCTCATCTGGGCGTTGGGATTGGCTCCCATTTTGCACTCATTTCTGCCAAGATCTTCAGCTCATTTGAGTGGTGCCCAAAAGAAAAGAAATGATCCATTCTCTTGCTGTGCTTCTTTCTCCCTCTCTGGCCTGGGTGTGGGGTATTCCCTTAAATATTCTTGCTGTTTATAGTCTGTTCTACTGAAACTCCACTTTGTAGGGAATGCTTTGGAATGAATTGTAAGGAGATGAGTTCTAACTAGATCAGATTTCAAGAAGGATTACTGAGATGATCACGTGAATGGTTATCACAGGACAAGGAAAACAAAAAGACCTTGGCTTACTTAGCTTAGGAAGTGATATGATTCTTCACCCTAAATACAGCACAAAGAAGGGAAAACTACCAAAACCCCACACCAGAGCTGCCAGAAAAACAAGAATAATGTCCTTTGGTAAACTCGAAGATTTTCCTGATCATCTGAACAAAGAACAGTTATCCAAAGAGGGAATAAATGCTTGTAGGCATCATAATTTTTAAGACAGAGTTCTTATATAAGAATTTCTGGGACAGCAGTTGGGAGGGCTGGACTCAGGAGGTCTTTTCCAGCCCTAGTCAGGCTCTTTTGTGGAATGATCTTTCCAAACTTTCCATTTACGGTGCTCTCCAGGAACTTTTGATGTAGTGCCATCCTGAGTCGTGCCATCTTCGTTTCTGCTTGGATGAAAAACGTCTCCTTACAGATTTGTTCTTCTCATTCCTTAATCTGTATTTTGTACCTTTGCAAGCCAAACGTGCATTTCTGCTAACACTTCAGAGATCTAAGGGAGGATTTGGGATTGGCAGATTGGAGAGCTACATTGGAATCTTGCATTTTACCTTCCTGTAATCCTGACACCCAACCTGTGGGTGTTTTTGCGTAGACAAACAAGCTCAGAAGAATCCTGCCTGCCAGCTCAGCTCTCTTGCAGATATCCTGGCTGAAATAGCAAATTTCCCCTGGAGATGTTGAGCAAAGCGTTTCAGAGGAGGGAAATTGGGCAGCAGCTACACTTCGTCACCTGGATTAAAGGATGTGGACCAGAAGCAGCAGTGGTGAAAGAGCAAAAAATCAGAATGAATTCTGTAGCAGTCTGGACCCCATTCAGTGTGTGGTGTCTGCACCAGCCCTGGGTGATGGAGCTCTGCCTGCCACATGCCTTTTTGAGCAATATTTCACTGCCACCTCAGTGCCCAGCAGTTCCAGGCTGGTTCTGCACCCTGGTCTTGGGGAGAGCAGCAGAGCGGCTGCTCTGAGGGCAGGATGGGCAGGTGCCAGCCCGGGCAGGGAGGCACCCCTGGGTAAATCCACCTCTGCAGCTAAATGGATTGCTGAAACAATCCTTGTGTTGATGAGGCTTTGCAAACCAGGCTGTGGGAGCCAATCACTGACATCACTGGTAGCTCACAGCATTCCAATCACTTCATGCTCTCCTGGGGCTTTTGTTCTCCAGCTGGGACTCAGAAGGGGTTATTGCAGTCAAACCGGAGGCTCCATCAGAAATTATCTTTCTCTGCTTATTTCCTTGCCAAATAGAACTTGTAAATCTGTTTTGTCCTGTAAATGGACTTTGGCTCATTTGTGTTCATGTGTGTTCTTCCATTTTTTTAGGGTTGCAGTTATTTTTTTCTTCTTCTCTCAGTTATTTATGAAATTCAATCCAAATATATTATATTCTTTGATTAAAAGAAAATTTATTATCTTTTCTATCATCCTGTGTTCTGTTACCTCCTATGGGCTGCAGAACTAGTGTCTCCTGTGGATTAAATGGAGCAGAGAAAAATCCACTGAATTTTCAGTTCCCTGTGGGTACGTTGGGCTTTGTGGCTTTACCTTGAGTATCCACCACAACCTGGCTGCTTGCAGATGCTGAATGCTCTTCTCCCTGACACCCAGTCCCGAGATCCAGCATTTGTCACTTTATTCCAGTGAAAATCTCAATGCCCTGCTTTTTGTTCTCCCTGCTCTCTTTGCAGGTTTCAAGAATTACCTGCCCAGCCCATCCAAGGAGCAAATCCTCTGCCACAGACCCAGGGGGCTGCAATGCATCTCCCCCTTAGTGCAGAGTGTGGAGGAGACCCCCGAGCCCATCCCAGCCAAGATCAAAGGACATATTCCCAAGTGGATTAATGGAAATCTGCTGAGGAATGGCCCCGGCAAGTTCGAGTTTGGCAATGACAAGTGAGTGTCCTCGAAATGAATTTTTGAATGGTTCTGGCCCAAACTCTGCATAAACCTCAAGGGGACCCCCCATCACTTTTTAGAGCATCTTCTACTTTCTTTTTACGTAAGGGAAGGAAGAATTATCAATATATTTTGAGAGCACTTGCTCCTCCCACATTTGGAAACTCCCATTTCCTGCACAGGAGCTGGATGGTGAAGTCACCCAGGCTGGAAAAGCTGAGAGCAGAGAGGCTCTCACCCACTCACCATGGTGGGATGGGGAATAAAACATCCCCAGCTTTGCTCCTCTGCCCTGAACAAAAATCCACCCCTGGGCACTCTGCAATCCAGGGCAGGAATTTGGAGAGTTGGTTGCACCAAATGGTGTGAGCTGCTTTAGAAGCAAATCTACCCAGTTTTAAAAATAATATACTCAAATATTCCCAGAAGGCACTTACTCCCTGTGGCTTGGAATGTGCCATTCCAGTAACTGACAATTCAGCTGATGGCAGCAACTGGCCAAAGCTCTTCATCATATTCCCAGAGTTAGACCAGCAGGTGTTCTGGGAGCCTCACAAATTCCCTGGTTTGGAGACAAAAACATCCTGCAAGAAGCTGAGAGCTGAACTCCTCTAGATTTGCAGTAATGATTTGTATTATTGTACAATACAGCACAAACTCTATTCCCTGTGCAGGAGTGGGTGGTTTACCTGTATATAGATTATTTCCCAAAAAACCTTACACACAGTGTTTTCAGACATCACATCACACAGCTGCAAATACACTTGTGGTTTTTTTTTTTGTTTGTTTTGTTTTGTGGTTTTTTTTGTGGTTTTTTTTTGTTTGTTTTTTTTTTTTTTTTTTTTTTTTTTTTGTTTGTTTTTTGTTTTTGTTTTTGTTTTTGTTTTTGTTTTGTTTTGTTTTTTGTTTGATTCAGGTGTTTTCCCTAACAAAGCCATACCTGATTAATAGTTCAGGGTGAATCTCTGGTTCCATGCCTGAGGTGTTTTAGTTTTCCGAAATTTTTTTTTAGGGAATTTTCTGTAAACTGGAAAAATGTTTTTGTAGCTGTGCCTTTGTTATTCATTCCTTTCCCCAGGAGGGACTTCTTCTTAATGTCCCTCTGCTCTGACCAATGGGAGTGAAGAGGTTTGTCTTTGTGTCACCAATCCAATTGGTCTGTGTGAAATAGTATAAAAGGGAGACACATCCCAAAAATAAAGGAGTCATTTTCAGCCTCCTGAATATTGGAATTTGTGTCATTGTGGTGTAAAACAAGGTCACAGGGGACCTGGGACTCAGCTTTTACAAATACCTACTAAATATCAAACTAAACCTAAAAGAGGCTACTACAGAGCATCACACAATACCCAACTCTTCTAAATCTCTTTTTTCTCCCTCCTGGCAGGTTTAACCACTGGTTTGATGGCATGGCCCTGCTGCACCAGTTCCAGCTGGCCCATGGCACGGTGACCTACAGGAGCAGGTTCCTGCAGAGCAGCTCCTACCTGAGGAACAGCCAGCACAACCGTATTGTGGCCTCAGAGTTTGGCACCTTGGCCATGCCAGATCCCTGCAAGAGCATCTTTGGGCGCTTCCTGTCCCGCTTTGAGCCCATCCGTAAGGGCGTGTAAAAACTGTAAAGTGTTCTGTAAAAGATGAGAAGCCTGCTCAGATTTTCTTGGAGGAACTCGTGGTTAGGTGGAAAGGGAGGGCTGAGGAAGTCTGGCAGACTTGCAGACTTTCTGTGAGCCTGTGTTTTTTCTTCGAATGTGACCCAAATGCCAAAATTATGCAAATTTGGTGTCAGCCTCAGCTGGGGGAGGCAGAGTTTAATGTTTTAGCGCCACTGCAGCTCACTCAGTCCCGGACCTTTTTGCGAATTTCCCAAAGAAAGCTCTCCCTGAGAGAACATCCTGTGCAGTGCTGATAATGAGCATTACACCCTGTTCTACCTGAGACACAGCTTTGCCCTTAGAACACCTTGCCTTGCTAAGCTTGTAGGGTAAGTGGGCTAATCCCTCCCTTCCTGGACTAAGGGGCAGGAGATTATTGAGTAGGGTGAGGGATGGTGCTGCACAGGAATGGAAGTTCCAGTACCTTCAGGATTCTCTGTACGTCAGGGAAGAAAGAGGCTTAAATGCAAGCAAAGTGTTCCCCACTAAAAGCAGCACAGGCCTGAAGTTCACAGCCTGTTGCTCGTGCTGTGACCATCCTCTGTTTCTCCTCTCCCCTCCTGCCACGTCATCTGGCCTTTCCCAAAGTGCTCATACTGGTGACACCTCCCGGATTCCCATCCCAGCTCCCTCAGGACATTCCAGACCTGTCCACATCCCCTCTCTGCCTTTGCCCAGCTTCAGCAGTGATTTCCATCCCTGTCCTTGTCTCTGTAACCCTTGTCCCTGCACAGACAGGTTCTCTTTGTAGATTAGTGAGATATTTCCAATCAATCACACAGGGGATTAATGTCACTGCAAATGGGTTTATTTGTTTAAACACATCTAACTTTCCATAATGTGACATGAGCTGCACAGAGCTGTGCACAACTCCGGGATTTCTGTTTCAGAGCCCAGTGACAACTGCAGTGTGAACTATGTGCTGTACAAAGGGGATTACTACGTCAGCAATGAGAATATCTTCATGCACAAGGTGGACCCAGAGACGCTGGAAACGAAGGAAAAGGTGTGGGCAGGTGGGATGAGGGAGCTGGGGTACAGATGGTGCAGAACCACACCTTGCTGGATCAAGGGGAGTTCCAGTTCCAAGGAATTTGTCTGGACCAGCAGCATCTCTCTGTTGAGCCCTGACGGAGCTGTGCAGCAGCGAGGCAGCTCTCGGGGGTGGAGGTGCTGTCACTGCCCGGCCGGGCACAGCTGGTGTTTCTCCTCTGCTCTCCCTGCTTGCCCGGGCTTGTCTGCACCCCTCAGCAGAACAGGAAACTACTTTTTCCTGTCTGCAAGAAAAAAGTGAACATTTCTGATCTCACATCTGCCTTTTTCCCGGTGCTTTGTTTTCATATCAATTCCCTTTATCTGCTTTTTACACCTCGAGCTTCGCACACTCCAAAGCTGCTCTTGATCAAACCCTCTGTTGCAAAGGGGTGGCTCAGCTGCCACTTGATTTTCTCCCCCTGCCAGGAAATGACCAAAACATCAGAGAAGTTTTTCCCTGTGTCCTGTGCATCCTCTGCCAGGGATGTGGCTGGGTGTGACAGAAGGTGACCTGTGACAGGACAGCATAAGCTACATGTCCCCCCTACCTGCACCCTTAGAGGGGGTTTGGGCTGGACAGCTGTGAGAAGGCTGAGTGAGGATTCTGCCCTTCCTAAATCACTATTTACTGCTCACTCTGTTTGACACCAAAAAATGCCAGCTCAGCATCCCTCAGGCCTTTAGGGAGCTGCTCCAAGAGTCCCTCCCTGCAGGATCAGTAGTGAGTCATGAATTTTCTGTATTCAAAGCACAGCTGCTGAGGTGTCCTGGGTGATTTGCCAGCTGATCTGACTATAAACCAGAATGCAGACAAGAAAGGACACGTGGGGATTTTTAGGTTCAGCTCTGTTGAACAATCCTGTCATAAAACAATAAAAAAAATCCCCTCAAACTGGTTTTTTTTTTAGATGCAGACTGGTTTTTTTGTCTTTTTTTTTTTTGGTTAATGAAGAAATGGAAGGGATGATTTCACATTTAAACTCCCCAGTTTGAAATGCTTTAATAGGACCTGTTTTTCTGAGCTTCCAGTGACAAAACTCGTGGTGACTTTTTGGGGCAGTGACTGTCCCTTCACACACCTGCCTGTGCTTAATATGTGCAATGTTCCCACTGAGCCAGCACTTTATCTTAAGGAACATCTGTGTCTTCCAAGGAATCTGTACTGCTATTAGTCCTGCTTTACTGATAGAGAAATATCCTAATTTTCCAGGATTTCAGGATGACTGCAGGCAGAACGAAGGCTGGCAGATGCCACATTATTAATAGTAATAAAATCAAATCTGCTCTTCTCCTCAGACTTCCACAAAAATGACCCTTCAGAAAGTTCTGCACTGACTGAAAACCTTTGGCATTTGCAGGTGGACTGGAGCAAGTTTATTGCAGTGAATGGGGCCACAGCTCATCCCCACTACGAGTCTGATGGGACAACCTACAACATGGGCAATTCCTATGGGAAGCACGGTAAGCTGGGCATGGCCAGGCTGGGGTTTTGGGCAGGGTACACAGGAGACCTCCTGGTGCTGCTTCCAGCAGCAGCTGCTGAAGAAACACCCAAAGAAAACTGGAAATTGCTGTTTCTGAGTCAAAATGTCAGTGTCAGTCTGTCCCATCAAGCTGGCTCCTCTCAGGATTTAGTTTCGGATGCTTCTGGACTTTGGCCTGTGAATATCCAGCAAATTTTCCTCTTCCTCTCCCAAGCTTTGCTGGAAAACAGGAGAATGATTTTTTTTAAAGTCCCACCCACTGCTGAAGCCTCATCTGAAGAAATTTAACAATTATTCACATGTTTTTCACTTACAATAATTGGCTTTTGATGAGCACCAATAAGGGCTTTTGCAGGAGAGAAGGCAGAATTTATTTTGGTCACCTGGCTATTGTACAGAAAAGCTGAATTTTATGGGATATTTTTCTTCTTCTCAGAACTTTGAGCATCTTGATAGGATCCTGTTCCAGCCCCATGGCTGCTCAGAGCTGTCAGTTCTGTCAGTTGTGTGAAATCCTTCTTTTCCAGAGGCCTCTGCAAACAGCCACTGCCCTTTACTGTGATCCCTCGGGCCAGCTCCACATTTTCCCTGTTTCTGACCACTTTTCATTCTTGCTGCTTTCATTTCCTTTTGGCCTCAGCAAAGTCCAGCTCTGTACCACATGCTTTTTTCAGCTGGGCACAGCAAACTCTAGATTATTATTATTCAAAAGTGCCATCCTTTCCTGCTCATATGCTCAGGCTTATTAAATGAGCATCACCAAGGCTCAGAGTTTTCATTTCCTGTGAGCTTGGTTTTCATCCTGCCCCTGTTGTTGTAGGAGAGCACCTCAGGCAGAGCTGGCATTCTCCTAGACTGACAAGATCCTTCTACTTCCTCTCAAGCTTCCTTTTTTCTGTTTGTTTGTTTTTCTTTGGCTAGAGAAATCCTCTGTAGAATGTTTTACTGGCTATTGGGTTTCTGCTCGGTTTAGGAGAGGTGCTTCCAAGTATTCCTGGGGAACAGGAAGGAGCAGAATCTGAGTTTGCCTTGAACACCTTTTTTCCCCTTTCCAGGATCCAGCTACAACATCATCAGGGTCCCCCCACAGGAGCCAGGCCACGGGGACACGTTGGAGGGGGGCAGAGTTGTGTGCTCCATCCCTCCCATGGACAGGGCAAAGCCATCCTACTACCACAGCTTTGGTAAGGTTCTATCCCACACTCAGGGAATTTGGGGGTGCAGAAATGTTCTCTCTGCCCTTGAGATGTTTTCTTGCCTCGTTTTTGGGGTGACATTCCTTCCTTCTCCCCTCAGGAATGACTGAAAACTACATCATTTTCATCGAGCAGCCCCTCAAGCTGAACCTGTTGAAGATCATCACCTCCAAGCTCTGTGGGAAAGCCATTTATGATGGGATAAGCTGGGAGCCCCAGCACAACACCTACTTCCATGTGGTGAACAAGCACACTGGGGAGGTGAGGGGGTCTTTGCCCCCTGCAGGAGCTAATCTGGAACTTTAGATCCCAAAAAAGTGCTACGTAGCAGCCATGAGGAGTTTAATAATCAATCCAGAAGTTACTGCAGTAAAGGCTTTAAAGCAGGGGTGTAGATTTGTTAAAAATGGGGTTTCTTCATGCATTTCCCCCTCTGTTCATTCATTTCTTTGCCAGCCCTAAAAGGGCAGGCAGGAAGGAGCAGTTTGGAGCTCATGAGACTGAAATACAGGCCCAAGATACCACAGGGTGTAAAAAGGGAAAGATGCACAGCAAGGGGCTGCTTGCTTGATATTTTGGGTTTTCTCCTTCTGGTTTTGCTCCTTACTGGCTTCAAGCAGCCCTTTTGTGGTAACACAGGGACAGAAGGCAAACCCCAGACAACGAGAGGGGCTGAAATGGGGGGGGCAGAGAGGAGAAGGCTCTGTGAGGTGAGGCTGGGAGCTCACCAGGTGAGCTCTGAGGTGGTGCAGAGGCAGGAGCAGCTGTCCCTGGTCCCTGCAGGTGCTGCCGGGGCACTGGTGCTCCAAGCCCTTCGTCACCTTCCACCAAATCAACGCCTTTGAGGAGCGTGGCTGCGTGGTGCTGGACCTGTGCTGCCAGGACGAGGGCACCAGCCTGGCCCTGTACACGCTGCAGAACCTCAGGAGGAGCGGCGAGGGGCTGGACCAGGTGAGATCCCTGACTCTGCTTCCCCAAAACCCGGGGCAGGAGCTGCTGCTCTGCAGCAAAGCTGGGCTTGGTGGGATGGAGAACGTGGAGAGCACTGTGGGTGTGGTAATGCAATCTCTACACCTCTGTGAGGGCTTCCAAATAGGGAAAGGGTCTCATTTTACCTCTGGACATGTTCAAAAGTTAACTAGTAACACCAGTCCTGGGATGCAAAGTGGAAATCCCAAAAAGCCAAGTCCAGAGATGCCATGTAACAAAAAAAAAAAAAAAAAAAAAAAAAAAAAAAAAAAAAAAAAAAAAAAAAAAAAAAAATTATATATATATATATAAAACCCTAAAATTCTGCAAAAATCACACTTCAGTGAATAAAATTAAAACCCAACAAAGTGTAGTAGAGCAAAACATCTTTTATTACTTTAATTACAAGTTAAGAATTCAAGAATTTAAGTTTAAAAAAAATCTTAAAAAGCTTGTGAAATAAGTCTATTAAAAAAAATCCCAAACACTACTGCAACTAAAACACTCAGAACAAAATTTTAAAACAAAGTGAAATTAAAATGGCATAACCTAAAAAAAAAAAAAAAAAAAAAAAAAAAAAAAACCAAAAAACCCCCAAACAAATTTAAAGTTACAACTCATCTTTAAAACTGTATTAAAGTTTGTAATAAAAAATAAAAAAACCTCAGCAATACAAATTCAAAAGTCCCTAAAACTGCAAAGGCACTCTCCGGGAGAATGTTTCCCTATGTAGAACCACATGCTAAAAGTGTAAAAATTGCATTACTATATGTGGGGACAGCACAACTGTCACTGTAGGACACGACAGAAAGATGAGAGACTCCAAATATTTCAGAAGGCAAAGAGCACAGAAAAAAGGCTTTATTGTCTAATTCTCACTGCCTTTTATAAGGTGTTCCCATCCAGACTGAACATGGTTGGGGAATAGGAACGACACCTCTCTGATCCCATGGGTTAAACCAGAGAAACAGCAAAACACCACCTGGAGAAAGATTGTTCTGAGAAAGGAGAGTTGTGTGCCAGGATTGTTTGGAGAAGGAGCTTTCTTGGGAAATTTTTCCTTGGAAAAAAGTCAGCAGCTGCCAGCAGGCTGAAATCTCTCAGACCCAGAAATATCAGGCCCACACACAACTACAATTCCGTAAAAACAGCAATGATCATCTCTTGATGCTTTCTCTCCTTTTAAATCTCTCTCCATGGAGCGTGCCCTTGGAACTCTTCAGGCTCTGTGTGTGACACAGAGCTCCAGAGCCTGGCAGAATTTATTTCTGCTTTAAAACCTTGGTTTTAATGACATTCATTTTCCTTATCCTTGCGTAATACAATTTTCCCCTAAGAAATTATGCAAAGTAAGTCGTAGCATGACGTCTAAATGGAAAAAGAAAAAGGAACCCTGTTCTTTAAGACATTACTTCAGAAAAGGAGCCGTTTTTACGAAAATCACAAAAATACCACAGAAACCCCCACACTGTTTCCCACAGTCACCTCACAACAGCACGTTCAAATAAATTATCTATTGTGTCCAGCTCTGTGAAAAGCCCCATTTCAGGCTGTGTGAGGGGCATTATTTTGCATAGAGGTCCCACACGGGAAAAGTGGGGGTTCTTTCAGTTTCTCACCCCGCAGATGGAAACCCAGAGTGCTGGGGGGGCTGCTGCATGTCCAGACAGGGCTGAACTTCCTCTGTCTGTGTCCTGAGCTGTCTAGAACCGACCCAGCTCCGACCTGAAAGGAGCACAGCTGTCTCCCATCGGGTTCTGCTTTCTTCTGCCATTTCTTTTGGGGTTTTTTTTCAAGCCTTTTTTTGAGCATATTCAAGTAGGGCAGAGTGTTAACCCCAGCTTTTTTTTTTTTTCTGCCCTTCTCTGAGCACAGCCCAGGTGGGATTTGATGTGGCTGAAGGTGTCCTGGTGTCAACACTGGGTCTGTGTTTCCCACATTCCCCCAGTGACAAGTGGCATCACCACCACACTTTATCCCCAGACACACAGAGAATTTCAAACTTCACTGCATCAAAAGCCTCAGGAATGTCTGGGCATGGCTTGTCTCCTTTGCCCAAATTTTCTGGCTCACTAACCCTGGCAGGGTGCTTTGTCTGGCACAGTTCCTCATCCAGGTTGTGTGAACCAGAAAAGTTTTGAAAGCAGAGTTTCAGGATTAACACACATGATTACAGTGAAGTTTCACAACTCGGCTGGTGAGTTGCACACTGAGGTAACTGAAAGGCACCAAAACAGAGTCCTTATCTATTTTATTTATATGAGAATATGATGGGTTATAAACTTGGTTTGAGCAGAGCTTTAGTGGCACTGGTGGAATTATCCCTCTCAATGTGTCTGCCACACTGGGGGCTGCACTTTGCTCCCCAGGTAAATCCATCACCATTCCCCTGCACTTCCAGCCATGGATCCCTGTGTACCTGAGCATGGGAGAGGGAATCCTGCAGGGTAACTTCAGGCACTGAAGGCACAGTACTCTCCTGCTTCTCCACAGAGTGATATAAACCAATATAAGCCTGTCCTAACGAAATAAAACATAGTGCAGTGTCTGTGCCACTGCTGGATTTGGAGATAATGGGCTGATTTTCATACCCAACTCAGCATTAATTACTGTGAGAGCAATGCTGACCCTTTTAATTCTTGTGGGTTTGGTTTCTGCTGTAAATTACTGGAACATACAGGGAACTTCTTCTTTCCATTATGTGCTTTACCTTACCAGAACTTGGTCAAACACACAAGGAAAAGAAGAAGAAGAAGAATTCAGGGGTGTCTAAAGGTTCAGAATTGTTCCCCAAAAGCGCATTTGGGCTGAAGTGTCTGTCCTGCCCCCATCACCATCACTCTGTGTCTCTGTAACAGGTTTATGCCTCCGTTCCCAGAGCCTTCCCTCGCCGCTTTGTCCTCCCTCTGCACGTGGATCCAGACACACCCGTGGGGAAAAACCTGAACCCGCTGCCTTACACCCAGGCAAAGGCTGTGAAAGGTGCAGATGGCAAGGTGTGTATCGAACCATAAATTCATTCACAGCTCCTGCCCTGTGCCTCAGAGCTTCAACCACTTCTGCTCGTGCAGTGCTCGGTGGGACCACTCAGCTCTCCTGCCCTGTCCAAGCTGAACCAACCCTGCTGTGATTTCTGCACATTTCCTCCCAGGTCTGGTGCACCCACGAAAATCTCCACCCTGAGGGCTTTGAGAAAGTTGGGGGCCTGGAGTTCCCCCAGATCAATTACAGCGGGTACAACGGCCGGAGGTATCGCTACTTCTACGGCTGCGGCTTCGGGCACCTGGTCGGAGATTCCTTGATCAAGGTTGATGTGGAGACCAAGAATTTCAAGGTGAGGTGAAGTCAGCTCATCAAGTCCTTCCAGTGAAGTGCATTTGAAGGTGTGTCATTCACTGGGGGCTTTAAGGCTTTGCCCAGATGGGTCTGGGATGAGATTCCCAACTTCACCCCTCACCCAGCGTCTTGTGAACGTGGCACAGTCACCAAACAGGAGAGGATGGCACCATCACACTCCTGGAATGAAAAAAAAAAAAAAAAAAAAAAAAAAACTGTATTAAAAAGTTGAACTCTAAGTTTCTTGGAGTACAAAGTATTTCCAGGTGCCTTTGTGGGGAGCACTTGTAACTCTGCTCCCTGTAGCAGACAAGTATTAATGAAACTAAACTCATCCCTGTGTACCTGATACTCATCCCTGTGTCCCTAAAACTCATCCAAATGTTCCTGTTATTGCTAGATTTGGCAGGAGGAGGGATGCTACCCGTCAGAGCCTGTGTTTGTGCCAGTGCCTAACGCCACGGCAGAGGACAGCGGAGTCATCTTGTCTGTGGTGGTCTCCCCCACTGAGGTAACGTGCTGCAGTAGTTTGTCAAAGTCACACAGCATTAATTCACTTTTTAAACCTCGACACCGAGCTTGAGGCTCCCTGGCAGATGGTTCTTTGCTCCCCAGAGTGCCTGGCTCTGTCACAGCCAGGCACAGGCAGTGTAAGTAGGAGTTTTGCTCAATGTCATGTTTGCCAAGTGCAACCTGGGAGTCTCAGTGCTCCTGCCCTACAGGTTTGGTCTTCATGGCCTGCTTTGTGCCTTTGAGCGTAAACACAGTGCAAACGAGTTCAGCTGGGCACTCACTCTGCCTTTCTCCTCCTCCTGCAGAACCAAAGTGCTTTCCTGCTTGTCCTGGATGCAGAGACCTTCCAGGAGCTGGGGCGAGCAGAGGTCGGGGTGCCAATGCCTTACGGGTTCCACGGTGTCTTCAGTGCCCACTGAGGAACTCCTGGGCACCTCCTGGGACCTGGAGCTGAGCCAGGCTCAGAAAAACCCTCTGCTGCTTTCACCTCCCACCTTTCCATGACATCTGGGATGAAGGAACTGCTTTTTCTCCACCATAACCTCCTGTATTCCTATCAAAACACAGCCAAGGAAGGCAGAAGCCCCTCTGCTCCCACAGCCCACTGCTTTATCTACATTTTTGTTTACTATCCTGCTAGACCAGCTGTAGCAGCATTTCACAAAGGATGCCAGGTTGAGGCTTGCAAGGGAGAAAATAGAAATTGATCAACCCCTTCCTTTGGCAGCAATGTGCTCTGAGGGGAAGATAACATCAGTGCTCAGGGATTTGGCCGAAATGTGTAAAGCAGGAGAGAGGAGGAAAACCCAAAGTGACAGGTGGGCCCAGTGAAGGGGAGTCAATCTCCCCTGGCATCGAGGTTGCCTTCAGGGGACTCCAGAGGGTAGATGCAAACACTCACAGAAGCTGTGCTTGTGCTTTTTTCTGTCCCATAGCAATGCCCTCAAATAAAACCTTGGGAAGATTTTCCTTTCTTTCCCTGCCCTCACACAGTCCTGTAGATGTGGGTGACACATCTCCAGAGCAGGATACAGTCCCTGCCTTCCTCCCAGTTCAACCAGTAGGAAACACCAGTTGGGAACACAAAGAGCTCCCCTGTGGCCTTGGTATCCCTTTGGGCATCTCCCCTGAGCAGGACAAACTCCAGCCCCCTGTGTCATCCAGGCTTCTCCAGCCCCTGAACTCTGGGCTGCAGGTGGGTGGTGAAAACTGAACACTTCCAGTTCTGTTTCTTCGTTGTGAGAAGCCTGAAGAATTATTTGAATCATTTCCTTGAGTAATAAACGAGCCCTTTCGCCCTTGGCTCTTTACTTCCTCTGACCTTCCTTCACCTTCCTCACAGGTCTGGGAAGAGAAAAAGGATTTTGCCTCTGCCCTGGGGAGGCAGGGCTGCTGCCCTGGGAGAGGCAGAGGAGGCTGATGCAGAAGCCACTAGATGGCAAACAGCTCCCGTGCTGCCGCCGCAGCCCTGCCCTGCAGCCTCTGTGTCACTGTCACATCATCCCGCCCTCCTGGAGCCCCAGGACCGGCAGCAGAAGGATGATAAGAAATGTTTAATGGAGTTCAGGCACCACTGGTTCTCTTTTTATTTTTTTTTTTCCTCGTTGAGGTGCGAAACGAAAAGAGATCAGAGGCTCAGGTGGAACCTGGTGTGAGTTCCAGGCAGGCAGGGACCCGGGCAGGGCTGCAGAGTCTGGGACAGCTCCCTGCCAGTGCTGGGTACTGTGAGCACATCACACTGCTGAGCTGTGGAAATCTGGTCAGAGAATGAGCAAAATTAGGGATGGGGATGAGATATTTTACACCAGGAATGCTCTGCTGCACATCTGGCTCCAGAGTCCCGAGGAAATGTTCTGTGTCCCCAAAGGAATGTTCTGTGTCCCCAAAGGGAATGTGTTCTGTGCCCCCAAAGGGGATGTTCTGTGTCCCCAAAGGGGATGTTCTGTGTCCCCAAAGGAATGTTCTGTGTCCCCAGAGCTGCCGTGTCCAAAGCTGTGCTCCCCCAGCCCACCGCCCCGCCCGGGCTGTGCTCACAGCTCTGCTCTGCCGCCCCAACAGCTCCTCTGCATCCCGCTGCTCTCACACCCAGATCCTGCCCCGAGCGCCGGAGCTTCCCCACCCTGACACACGGACAGACTCCGCTATCCCCGGGAATTCCCAGGAATTACGGGAATGTGCATTCGAACCCTTGCAGCGCTGAGAAATCCGCCTTCTCCCCGTTCTCCCAAAGCTTTCTGAAAATCGCCACCCTTTAATGCTTCCTCTGCTTGAACTCCAGGAGTGTCATTACCGGGGTGCGCTCCTTCAGTGTGTCCATGGCCGTCCCGGGGGCAGCACCGCCACGGGGGGACGGGAGTGTCCGGGGCCGGACACGGGGAGGGACAGGAGCATTCCCGGGGCCGGACAGGGGAGGGACAGGAGCATTCCCGGGGCCGGACACGGGGAGGGACAGGAGCGTTCCCGGGGCCGGACACGGGGAGGGACAGGAGCATTCCCGGGGCCGGACACGGGGAGGGACAGGAGCATTCCCGGGGCCGGACACGGGGAGGGACAGGAGCATTCCCGGGGCCGGACACGGGGAGGGACAGGAGCATTCCCGGGGCCGGACACGGGGAGGGACAGGAGCGTTCCCGGGGCCGGACACGGGGAGGGACAGGAGCATTCCCGGGGCCGGACACGGGGAGGGACAGGAGCATTCCCGGGGCCGGACACGGGGAGGGACGGGAGTGTCCCGGGGCCGGACACGGGGAGGGACAGGAGCATTCCCGGGGCCGGACAGGGGAGGGACAGGAGCATTCCCGGGGCCGGACACGGGGAGGGACAGGAGCATTCCCGGGGCCGGACACGGGGAGGGACGGGAGTGTCCCGGGGCCGGACACGGGGAGGGACAGGAGCATTCCCGGGGCCGGACAGGGGAGGGACAGGAGCATTCCCGGGGCCGGACACGGGGAGGGACAGGAGCATTCCCGGGGCCGGACACGGGGAGGGACGGGAGTGTCCGGGGCCGGACACGGGGAGGGAGAGGAGCATCCCCGGATCCGACATGGGCACCGGGGGATTGCAGAATCCCCGGAGCTGAACACGGGGAGGGACAGGAGCATCCCCGTGTCCATCACCGGCACGGAGAGACCGGAGCATCCCCAGGGCCAAACATGGAGAGGAATTGGAGCATCCCCGGATCTGACATGGGCACCGGGGGATTGGAGCATGCCCGGAGCTGAACACGGGGAGGAATTAGAACATCCCCGCATCCATCACCGGCACAGAGGGACCGGAGCATCCCCGGGTCTCGGCGGGCGGATCCCGCGGGCTGGAGCCGCCCCGGGGCCGGGCTGGAGCCGCCCCTCTCCGTCCCCTCTCCGTCCCCTCTCCGGCCCCGCTCAGTCCCCGCGATGTCGCCGCGCTCGGCCCGCCTGGCGCGGCTGTCGCGCTCCGTCACCTTCAGCGCCTGTCACCGCCTGCACAGGTGAGCGGCCCCGCACCGGGAGCGGCCCCGCACAGCGGAGCCCCGCCGGGGGAGGCTCGGACTGCGCTTCCCGGTTGTGTCCCCGGCTCAGCCCCTCCCGCAGCCATCGGTCAGTGCCCGCCTGCAGTTCCGTGTTTGAACAGAGCCGGCGGCGCTTTCGCTTTGTAAACACCGCCCTGTGCCCCCCCGGTCTGCTGGTTTCCCCCCAAATTGATCTATTCCTAAAGAGGGCCTTGAGCTGGAGCTGCCTCGGGGGAGGTTTGAGGCTCGGCCTCTTCTCTCAGGAGCGATGGGCCAAGGGGAAACAGCCTGGAGCTGTGCCAGAGGAGGTTTGGGCTGGACATCAGCAGGAAATTCTCCATGGAAAGGGTGGTCAGGCCTTGGCAGGGGCTGCCCAGGGAGTCCCCAAACCTGGAGGTGCCCAGGGAACTCCTGGATGTGGCATCCAGTGCTCTGGGTCAGGTTGGACCCCATGATCTCAGTTCTTCTCCAACCTCAGGGATCCTGGGATTCTGTGATGTTCCCAAAATGTGCCTTGACCTGAACCACTGGGGGCAGCCCCTGGATTGTTTCAAAGGGAAGATTCAGAGGGAATTCCTTTGTATTCTTGGAGAGGCTCCCTGAGCTTCGTTAATTCACAGTAAACCCAAATGTGCAGCTTGCTCCAGGCCTAAGGGATTTGGGGCCCAGATGTTGAACATTTCTCCAGCTGTGGTGTCAGGCAGCTGCTGTGAAACAGACACAAAACCACGGCAAGAAAAGATTCACTGCTGTCAACAGCATCTTTCACGGGCCAAACACTCCCTGTGCCTTTGGGCTGCTGGGTTAAATGTGGGAGGAGGAATAGATGGAGAGCTGGAAAGCAGAACTGAATTGTAGCCCTGGTTCCGTGCCTGAGGTGTTCTGGTTTTCTGAAATTCTTTTCCCAGGGAATTTTCTATAAACAGGAGAAATGTTTTTGTAGCTGTACCTTTGTTATTCATTCCTTTCCCCAGGAGGGACTTCTCCTTGCTGTCCCTCTGCTCTGACCAATGGGAGTGAAGAGGTTTGTCTTTGTGTCACCAATCCAATTGGTCTGTGAGAAATGGGATAAAAGGGAGACACATCCCAAAAATAAAGGAGTCATTTTCAGCCTCCTGAAGTTGGAGTCTGTGTCGTTGTGGTGTAAAACAGCATCACTGAGTCAATCCATGAACATCTGGAGCAGATCCTGACGTGCCATTCCTGCCTTTCCCACAGCAAATCCCTGAGTGATGAGGAGAACCTGAAGTTGTTTGGGAAGTGCAACAACCCAAATGGCCACGGCCACAACTACAAAGGTAGGAGATGATTTCCATCCTTGCTCACGGAGTGATGCTGCTCTCAGGGTGGGGATAACCCCCAGGAGGGCTGGGCCACTCCTTCCCAGCAGCCTCATACAGCTTTTAGTGCCTGGGTTTGTGTTTTTAGTCAGAATTAGGAGGAAATCTCAGCAGCAGGGGGTTGAACCATAGCACGGGTTTGCCATGTATTCAGCTGAATAGATAATAAATATTTATCTTCAAATGCCATTTCTTGAATCAAATCTGCTTGTTTACACTCTGCAGAGTCGTTGTGATTGGAATGGAGATTTTTCTAAGCAAAAGCCATGCAAATTAAACAGCCTGTAAACATTATTGGAATGTTTTTTTCACAAATTCTACACCCCGAGCACACAGAATTAGATCCCTCCAGTTCCTGGAGTGGCTCCCTGTGTTGTTGGCACCCTGAAACCTCTGCTGAGGAGCTGCTTCATCAGGGAACACAGGTTTATCTCCACCTGCCTGGGGCACCAGACCTTGGGGAAGGATTTTTGTGCCTCTGAGTCATCGGTTTCATGGAGCATCCCCTTATTTTATAAAAATAAATCCACTCCTAGAGTGTGTAGGGGGAATGGGTTGTGTGTCCCCAGCAGCAGATTTGTTTTTGGGTCCATGGGCATCACAGTGACCTGATCTTTTCTTTGTTTTTCAGTTGTGGTCACTGTGCGTGGAGAGGTGAGTGCAACCAGCATCTCTTTTCTGTTCCTCAGTGGGGCAGAGTCCCCACAGCTCTGGCTCTACGCCTGGATTTCCCAGAGTATTTTGGGAACTCTGTGCACATCACTAGAGGAGGTTTTCTGTGCCCATTGTCCTGTTCACAGCGAGGATTTGCAGTTTAATGCTGTTTTCATGTTTTTATCATCATGCTTGAAGGGAGTTTTGTCCACGGAGTCATTTCTTGGTGTCAGCTTCCAGGAGAGAGCAGAACCTCTGGAATTGTTCCCAGGCTGTATCAAGCCCTTTGGAACATCACAGGGGTGGAGCTGGAAGCCTCTGACAGTGGAGAGATGTTTTCCTTGTGGCTCGGATGGCCTGAGCACAGATATTGCTGTCTGATTCCTGTTGCCAGGCTACCAATCTCCGTGTGCTTCCCCTGCAGATCAACCCTGTCTCGGGGATGGTGATGAACCTGACAGACCTGAAGGAATACATGCAGGTAAAAACAGCCCAGTTTTCCTTCTGATCCCCTGGGAGAATTGATTTGAGCTCAGAAATTTGGCTGGTGATGTGGTGAGCTGATGATGGCAGCACATAAAAAAGAAATTAGGGAATAATTGAAAACTTAAACGCCTGAGCTGTGTTATGTGAGGCAGTGCCGCGTCTCCAGCTGGGGATTTCACAGCCGGGTTTGGGGCTCTTTCCCTTTTTTCCCCTCCTGGCTGTGTGTGGCTCTCTGGCCCTCAGGCCAGGCAGGGACAGGGTTGTCACTGTCCCCTCTCTGCAGGAAGCGATCATGGAGCCGCTGGACCACAAAAACCTGGACAAGGATGTGCCCTACTTCTCTGAGGTGGTCAGGTGGGTGATAGGGGCTCCTGCAGGGCTTGGAACCATCTCCAGGGCCTGATCCTTTACCTGTGTGTGAGCACAGCTGTGTGTGAGCACACCCTGCTGCCCCTCGTCACATCAGCCTGGCCAGGCAGGACCTGTCCCCTCCACCCCCTTTCACCCACAGGTGGTGAAATCCCCATGGCACAATCCCCATTTCATCCAGGTGTCACCAGCTGCCCTTCAGCATCCCCCCAGCCCAGCCTGGCTGCAGCTGCCCCGAATATTGGTGTCATTTCTGCCCTTTGACCCCACTGCTGTTCCCCCTCAGCACCACGGAGAACGTGGCCGTGTTCATCTGGGACAACCTGCAGAGGCTCCTGCCCCGGGGCATCCTGTACAAGGTGGAAGTGCACGAGACAGAGCAGAACGTGGTCGTTTACAAGGGAGAGGAGACAATTGTGAAGTGACATCAGCCTCAGCTCATTGAGATGCTCCACCATCAGCCCAGTGGGTTCCTCCAGCCCTGCCCAGTGTCCCCTGCAGCCAGCCCTGGCTCCTGGCTCACACCAGGACAAGAGCAGATGTTTCACAAGGATCACCCTCGCAGCACTTTGCCCCATCTGGGTTCTCACAATGGGTTGGTTTCTCTGCTTTTCCTCAAGACCTTCCTGTTTTGCCCAGCTGAGCCACCCAGCTGATGTGAAATTCAGAATTGTGCCATGGGAAATAAATAAAGCAGCTTTGCAGAGAGTAGGCAAAATCACAAAAGTCTTTCATTTCTCTCTAATTAAATAACGAATTATTTTATGATATTTAATAATGTGAGTTTTGGTGCTGCTTTGCCTCTTGATCAAGCAGAGAAGCATTTTTGAGAGTGGGAACTACTTTTTTTTTTTTTTTTTTTTTTTTTTTTTTTTTTTTTTTTTTGCTTCTTATCAGTTGATTTTTTGTACTGCAGGCACGTTTCTTCCTGTGGCCAGCAGATCTTTCTCTGTGCATGCAACTGGTACAGTGGGCAATTAAAAAGCCCCACTTCTGATCCAAACTGGAGAACCAAAGGGAGCAGGGGGTGGGTGAGGATGGAAAACTGAGGAAACTTAAGTGGGAATGCCACAGCCCTGGTGGTGGCAGAGCCCTGGGGAGGGAGAGCAGGATAAACCCTTAAATCTACCCCAAAACCTACCCCAAAATCAACCTTTCCATCAACCCCAAAATCAACACTTAAATCTACCCTTAAATCAACCCCAAAATCCAGTGGAGGTTGTTGCAGCAGGATGAGCCTGGGAGAGGAGTTTAAATGGACACTACCCCAGTTATCCTGGATATTCCTGGCGTTGGGAAGCTGAGGAGAGGCAGTGAGGGAATGGTTATTGCACAATTCCTGTGCTTCAAGGCCATCAGGTCACAGTGTCCAGAGGCAGAAGTGACAGTGCTGGGTGTGATTCTCTTTGTCACATAAGCAATGTCCAGAGGAGTAATTAGGAACAGACATCAAGAATAACTTAATGCATATATTAATAAAAAAACCCCAAACCCTGATAAGCAGGGCAGCAATTCCCTTGCTTCAGAAGGGAATGGGGAATTTGAATACAGAGCCCCTTTGGGGAGGTTTAATGGGGCTTGCCTAATTGTTCACCTTGGCCACACTCTGCTCCAGGCTGAGGTGAAGTGGGGTTTACACTCCCAAAATATCCCTGGGCTGGCTTTAAAACTGCTCTGGAATGTGCAGTGGGGACTGCTCTACCTGGGGACAGTCCTGTGCTCAAACTCCCTGCCCTGCCTCAAACTGCCTGGGAGAGCTTCAGAAAGGGAACAGTGAGAAAAATGAGGACTATTCCAACCTTGTCCTTTGGCAGAGCAAAAACCTGTGCCCTGGGAGCTCCAGCTTTGGGGATTTTTCCCTTCCTAGAGATGATCCTTTTGGGAATATTTGGCTGCAGGTTCCTTGCAGAGTCAGCCAAGCAGAGAGTGCTCAGTGCCTCGGACAAAATGAACACTCTGCTGACTTCATTTTCCCCTTTTCCCTGCTTTTCTTCTCTCCCCAAATGTGGATTTGGCCATTTTTGTTCAGCGTGGGCTCCATCCAGGGAGGCTTTGCAGCTGCCCTGAGCCCTCCTGCTGCTCTGTCACTGCTGCAATGGTGTAAACTCGAGCTGCTGATTCACAGAGCACCCTCCAGTGAGTCACGGACACTCAAACACATCCTGTGGTGCCTTTATCAGGGCAGGAATTCATTCAGCTGCTGGCAAAAGCCGAGCAAACAAACGTTACATCAGTCCAGCCCAGCCCGCTGCTTTTATTGGCACGGAGGCAGAAAAAGCAGCTCAGGCTCCGGGAGTTTGTGCATTTCAGCAGCCCCGGCCAAGCCCCACACAGCCCTGGGTGTTTGTGTTTATGCTCTGGGCACCGGGGGATTTTCTGTGCCAGTCCTTCTGATCTCTGGGATTTAATGCTGCAGCTCTGGGGAAATGGGAATAAACTGGGGGCTGGGCCGGGGTTTGGGTCAAAGGGCTCGGGAACACCAGGGCTGTAATTGGGATTACACATTAATGGGGTGCTGCCCCTCGTCCTGCTCAGAGGGGTCTGGGGCCTTGCAGGGAATTCTCGGTGCAATTCCACATTCCCAGCTGAGAGAGGGAGGGAGGGGTCTATGGCAGGGAATGAACTCCCCGAATTAAACATTAAACTCTGCCTGAGTTACTGAGTGATGAAAGGCTTTGAAGGAGAACTCAGGTGACAGTGAGGGCCAGGACAGCCCTGAGAGCTCACAGCTGATCCCAGCAGAGGCTGCAGGAACCAGACCGGCAGCTTTAGTGCTTGTAAATGTGAATGGCAGGGGAATAACGACGGGAAATGTGCCCGGTGCTGTTCAGCGGGACTGAAAGACCCAGCTCTGCCTTCCTGTCACATGGTAAAAAATAAAATAAAATAAAATATACAATAAAATATTAAATACAATACTAGAATAAAATATAAAATACAATAATAAAATAAAATATATAATACAATAAAAATAATAAAATGAAATAAAATAAAATAATGAAATGAAATAAATCAGGTTTTGTGGGAGAGCAGCAGCGCCAGGGCAGGGCTGGGTGATGCAGCTGATTGAATTTAATACCTGTGGGACCATCTGGTGCTGTCAACGAAAAGCAAAGTTCGAGGCTGCCCAGGAAATCCGTCAAACAGCAGCTTTCCTTTTAATTTAATTTTTGCTTTGAGGAACTTTTTCCCTTTCTGCCTCACTGGAGGAGGAGAAAAAAAATCTTATTTTTCTTTTTTCCCTGTGTTTGAAGGCAGCGGACTGAGGGTGCAGCCCTGCAGTGGGAACTGACGGTGATGGAGGAGCCCAAAAGGAGCAGCAGGAAAGAGGAAGCCAGTTCTGCCCCTCGGCCTCACGGGCCGCTCCCGGGGCTGGGTTTTTCCAGCCCATTGTGGCCCAAACAATGCGGGAATTAATCAATAACCCAATAGCGAGGGGTGAGGAGTCCCCGGCCGGAGCTGCTCCCCCGAGCTCAGGGATCCAGCGGCATCTCACAACTCCCCAGCGGAATTTCCCTCCTTAACGTGGGGGTTTTGGGGGGAGTCCAGTGCCAGGAAATCAAGGAGAGCTACAGAGAAGTCACAGGATTTTGGGGCTGAATTGTGGCAGGGCCGTGAGAGGGAACTGAACGAGGCAAACAAGGAGAAGAGGGAAAAAAAAAATTGGGGAAAAGAATTTCCTCAAAAATTAAAAAAAAAAAAAAAAAAAAAAAAAAAAAAAAAAAAAAAAAAAAGAGAGAGAGAAAAGGAGCGGCCCCTGTGGCCCAGAATTCCCAAATTTTCCCAGCTCTTCACTGCGATTTCCCCGTTTTGCGGAGCCCCGCAGCAGAGGCAGCCCCGGGCCCCTCTGGCACAGCCCCAGCAGCAATTCCCACCCTGGGAAAAGCTCCTCAGGGTGTTCTCTCCGTGCCCGGAGCTCATTGGCACAATTACCCCGGGCAGAGGGGAGACAGCGAGAAAGAGCACCCGGGGATGGGCCTTCGGGAGTGTTGTGTGGCTTTTCCTCTGTGTTCAGCTGCATTTTGTGGCTTTTCCTCTGTTTTCACGTTCATTTTATGGTTTTTCCCCTGTTTTCAGCTGCATTTTTATGGCTTTTCCCCTTTATTTATGTTCATTTTGTGGCTTTTCCCCCTGTTTTCAAGTACATTTTTGGGCTTTTTCTCTGTGATCAGGTGCATTTTGTGGCCTTTCACCTGTTTTCAGGTTCATTTTGTGGCTTTCCCCCGTTCTCAGATGCACTTTTGTGGCTTTCCCCTGTTTTCAGGTGCATTTTGTGGCCTTTCCCCTTTGTTCAGATTCATTTTTGTGGCTTTTCCTCTGTGTTCAGCTGCATTTTGGAGCTTTCTCCTGTTTTCATGTGCATTTTATGGCTTTTCCCCTTTGTTCAGGTTGATTTTATGCCTTTCCCCTCTTTTCAGCTGCATTTCTTGGCTTTCCCCGTTTTCAGGTTCATTTTTGTGGCTTTCCCCCTTTGTTCAGGTTCATTTTATGCCTTTTCCCTTGTTTTCAGGTGCATTTCTTGGCTTTTCCCCTGCAGTTATTCACACGCTGGTTTGGAACACTCAGTGTCTGCTCGTAAATTTACCTAAAAAATCCAGGGAAGGTGTCAGAGGATTGCAGAGCCCTGCCCCAGTCCAGGGCACCTCTGGGCCAAAGGCTCCTGCCCCAGGTGTGTCCTGAGTCTCTCTGCTCTCCCTGTCCCTGCCCAGAGTGGAAAATCAGATATTTTTCCACCAGGAATTCCCCAGGGTTAAACCCCCTCTCACCCTGCAGCAGTGGGGTTTTGGCGGGGTGGAAACTGAGCAAATTTAACCCAAAATGTCCTGCTGTCCCCAGAAAAAAATGTCCCTGCCCATTTTTATCTCTCAGGAATTCAGAATAAAGTTTTCCCTGCACATTTATATCTCTCAGGCACTCAGACATCAGGTCAAAGAGGGAATTCTTATTTTAATTCCCCCAGAATTGTCTGAAATATTCCCAATAAAAGAGGACGGTTGTCATTGAACACCTGCTGAGGCTGGTTTGGCTTTCAGCTTGAGATATCACTCAACTCTTGCTTGTCCAAATTGTACAAAACCCACAAAAAATAAAGGTAATTCTCCCTGTCATGCCCTGAGTGTAAATTCCACTTGTTTTTTCCATTCCCCACAGGGAGATGTTTCAATGAGAAATCACCTCTAATCAAAAAATCTGGGGTTGTTCTGCTGATTTTTTTTTGTTTGTTTTGAGGTGACACAACAATTAAAACTTCAGGGATTACAGGAAGTCAGTGGAAGGGTAGGAACATTTTTTAATGGGGTTTTATGCAGCTGTTATCACTCTGTTTATGGTTAATCAATGTTTTAAGAGCTCAGAACTGCCAGTAACACCTTTCTGCTCATGGTTAACTGAGGATTTCATAGATGTGGCCTGGAGGGTTTGTCCTCAGAGCTCATCTGGGAGATCCTCAGAGCCAGAGCTGAGGCTGGTTCTGTTTGTGAATTGAGTTTTTAGCAGGGAAAAGAGACAAAATAAAATTTTATTTTAATTTTTGCTGCTCAATGAGGTAAAAAACAAATAAAAATGCCACTGATGAGGCTCCTGGGTGGGACAAAGCTGCAGGAGCCACCTCGGGACAATCTGTGATGTGGAAAGGGCCACAGGGACATTTAAATGCGATTTCATATTTATTATCCAGGGCTGTAATCTTAGGAGAGAGATGGATCAACGGAAAGATTGGAGCCCGGCAGTCATTTCCAGCACTAATTAGGATTTTATTGTGTGTTGTGCATTGGAGTAGCAGGAGATAAAGCCCGTCCCTATCTCTGCTAATCACCCTCTCTGCTAAACAAATGCCACTTGTAATGGCCGGGCACTAAAACATTCATTTCTCTGAAATTCTGCGAGAACTTTCCACGAATGCAGAGCCCCGGGCTCAGATTTCATCTCTGAAACTGTGCTGGGGAATCCTTTCTGTACAACCCAATCCCTGCACAGCCCAATCCCTGCACATCCCAATCCCTGCACAGCCCACTCCCTGCACAGCCCAATCCCTGCACATCCCAATGCCTGCACATCCCAATGCCTGCAGAGCCCAATCCCTGCACATCCCAATCCCTGCAGAGCCCAATCCCTGCAGAGCCCAATCCCTGCACAGCCCAATCCCTGCAGAGCCCAATCCCTGCAGAGCCCAATCCCTGCACATCCCAATCCCTGCACAGCCCAATCCCTGCACATCCCAATCCCTGCACATCCCAATCCCTGCACAGCCCCATCCCTGCACAACCCAGCAGGAAACAGGGAAAAAACGTGGAAATTAGGATGAAACAAGAGGAATTTACACTGAGGGCATGAGAGGGAGAATTACCTTTATTTTTTTGCGGTTTTTGTACAATTTGGACAAGCGAGAGTTGAGTAATATCTCAAGCTGAAAGCCAAACCAGCCTCAGCAGGTGTTCAATGACAACCGTCCTCTTTTACTGGGAATATTTCAGAAAATTCTGGGGGAATTAAAAAAAAAAAAAAAGTCTTTCTTTGACCTGATATCTGAGTGCCTGAGAGATATGAATGGCCAGGAAGAACTTTCTTCTGAATTCCTGACAGATATAAATGGGCAAGGAAAATTTTTTTCTGAATTCCTGAGAAATATAAATGGGCAGGGACAATATTTTTCCTGAATTCCTGAGATATAAATGGGCAGGAAATTTTTTTCTTCTGAATTTCTGAGAGATATAAATGGGCAAGGAAAATCTTCTTCTGAATTCCTGAGGAATATAAATGAACAGGCACAATATTTTCTGAATTCCTGAGAGATATAAATGGGCAAAGAAAATTTTCTTCTGGATTCCTGAGAGATATAAATGGGCAAGCACATTTTTTTTCTGAATTTCTGAGAAATATAAACAGGCAGGCACAATTTTTCCTGAATTCCTGAGAGATATAAATGGACAGGCAAATTTTTTTTTCAGAATTCCTGAGAGATATAAATGGGCAAAGAAAATTTTATTCTGAATTCCTGAGGAATATAAATGTGCAGGCACATTTTTCCCTGAATTCCTAAGAAATATAACTGGACAGGCACAATTTTTTCCTGTGTTGCTCATCTCCTGTGTTAAATTTCCAGGCTCCTTTATTCCCAGGCTCCTCAGTCACTTGGGAATTAGGATTTACTCGGCAGAAATGAGGGGATTTGGGCAGGTTTGGGCTGGGAAGGGCAGTTTAAAGCCAGGGCTCTGTGTAACATTTCAGCTCTGAACTGTTGTTGTGGTTGGGGCTCAGCCTGGTGAGGAGGGAGCACAGGGGGGTTAAAGGGGGAGGGATCTGTTCCTGACCCTTCCCCCAAAAAACCCTCTGGGTCACCCCGAGGTCACTCAGGCCTCACCTCTGTTTGTTCTTTCATGTGCTCATCTCTGGGATCAAAGCCAAATATTTCAGAATTCTTTCAACCCCTCTCAACATCACAATGAAGCCAGCAAAAAAAAAAAAAAAACAAAAAAACAAAAAAAACCCCACAAAAAACCCACAACCCCCCCCAAAAAAACCACAACCCCCCCCCACAAAAAACCCAACAAAAACAAAAAAAAAAAACCCACAAAAATACCCCCACAAACCAAACACCAAAACCAAAAAACAAACAAACAAACAAAAACCCAAACAAACCCACAAAAAAACCCCAAACCCAAAACAAACAAACAAGCAAACAAAAAAAACCAAACCAAACAAACAAAAACCCAGGAGGTCCAAGAACCAATTTTAATTCTTTTATTTAGATTGGTTTAAGGGAAAAACAAAAATTGCTTCCCACAAGTTGGAAAATTACTAAATAAATGTTTTTGCCCATATAAAAATACAAACAATGACAATGAAATCAAGACATCCATTGGCCCACATAAAAAATCAGCTGTTGATTAAAAAAAAAAAAGGAACAAAAAAAATGCCCACCTCGCCTTTCCAGAAAAATAAAAATTAAATAGAGGGAAAACAAAGAGAAACTTTGTGATCTGCTGAAAGAACAAAATTGAGGCGATTTTTTGGACCAAATATCAACATGGAGCATGAATTACCGGGGGTTGGAGTGGAGGATCTCCAGCCTGCCCTGCTCCCCCAGTGCAGGTTGAGCTGCACTCTGGTTTTCCCTGGCCTTGCCCTGGAGGTTCCCAGGTGGGTTTTGGGCAGGATTTCCCTCCCCAGGCTCAGCTCTGCCCCTGAGCTGCGGGGCAGTGCCAGGAGGGGATGGAGAGGCAAACCCAGAGCCCTCCTGGAGCTTCTCAGCAGCTCTGGTGGCCTGAGAGGAGCAGGAATTCTCCTCCCTTCGGGCGTTTTGTGCTTCACAGAGCCCCAGGTGCTGAGGAGATCACAGAGCCCCAGAAACTGGCTCTGCTCTCCCGTTTTTGTGTCTGGAAACCCAGCCCAGAGGGTTCTCTGCTTGAGATATTTCCTTCTGCCGAGGCTGTGGGCGAGGGGAGCAGGGGAGGATCAGCTGGGAGACCACACAAAACTTTATTATTTCCTGTGGAAGTGCATTGACCACCCTGACACACAGCAGTGAACAGTTTTCCTGAGTCAATCAGCTCAGCCCCGGCTCTGCCCAGCAGGAAAAGGGGCAGCAGAGCTGGGTGCCCTCCCTAGGAGAGCAGGGTGCCCGAGAGGAGCAGCAGCAGCACAGGCAGGAGGAGCAGGGAGCTGCTCTGAGCCCTGCACACCGAGTTGGGAGTGGTGGTGGAGGGAGACATGGTGCTCTGAGCCCCTGCAATGGAAAAAATAAATCAATTACAAATCGATTTAACAGCTGAGACCTTCTCCAGGAGGTTGTGCCTAACTCTGATCTTGTCGTTGTAGGACACAAAAGAAAGATGAGAGACTCCAAATATTTCAGAAAGCAAAGAGCACAGAAAAAAGGCTTTATTGTCTAATTCTCACTGCCTTTTATAAGGTGTTCCCATCCAGACTGAACATGGTTGGGGAATAGGAACGACACCTCTCTGATCCCATGGGTTAAACCAGAGAAACAGCAAAACACCACCTGGAGAAAGATTGTTCTGAGAAAGGAGAGTTGTTTGCCAGGATTGTTTGGAGAAGAAACTTTCTTGGGAAATTTTTCCTTGGGACAAAGTCAGCAGCTGCCAGCAGGCTGAAATCCCTCAGACCCAGAAATATCAGGCTGTGGATCTGATATTTTATCTGATATTTTTTGAGCTTGAGAATTGCTAGCTCTTCTCAAAGAAAACTGTTAAAAAAGTGTCCCTTGAGAAGAGCTAGCAATTCTCAAGCTCAAAAAATACCAGATTCACACCAGGCCCAGACTGATCTCCCAGGAATGAGGGGTCAAACGCTCTGTGGAGGAGTGGGATGTCTGAATACACCATCCTCCTCCTCACTGGTGTTCTGTGGATACCAGAACCCGTCCCTGATGGCAGAGCCACAGCTCCCCATCCACCCCTGTGCCAGTCCCTGCAGAGATAAATGACCTTGGTCTCTGCTTTGTGGCTGTCTCACATCCCTTAAAGCAAAAAAAAAAAAGGAAGATTGAAAAGGTTTTAAGTTGGAATTACAACCTGAAAACGCTCTGTCTTTGCCTGACTGCTGGAGATGTGGGATATCCCTCAGCTCCAGGCACCCCGAACCCCTCTCTGCCCTCTCCCCAAAGCCCAGAGCACGAGTGAAGCCCCTGCTGGGTGTGTCCTTCCCCAGGGCTGGAAATGAACATTATTTACATTATTTACATTATTTACCTGTGTCCAGCGTGTGGATCTTGAGCTCGGTGATGTTACCAGGGAAGATCAGATAGACCCTGTGGGAGGAGAGAGGACAACAAATTCAAGGGAGAGAAGCTGAGTGTCTCATGTGGGATGGAGAGGGGACAGTGAAAGCAGATGAAGGACAGGAATTGTCACCATCCCTGTGTGTGTTTAAAGACTGGATGTGGCACTCGGGGCCAGGGTTTAGTTGAGGTGTCAGGGCTGGGTTGGACTCGACCTTGAAGGTCTCTTCCAACCTGGTGATTCTCTGAATTCTGGAGCCATCCTCAGCTCACTCATGTTCCCCTCCAGCCACACTGAGTTTTTTGGGGGTATTTTTAACCTGTGAAATTGTTTCTCCATCCCATTTCTGGGCTGGGCTGAGGGTGCCTGGTGGCAGGGTGACAATTCCCTGGGAACCATCTGCTCCTGTGGTTAGAACCCTCCTGCCAGGGGCTGGGCTGTCCTGGCTCCCCCGGCTGAGGCTGAGCAGGATGAGGCTTCCCTTGGACAATGGCCGGGCCATTCCCACTGAATTAATTCACACTTCTGTCCAGGGGAGAGTCTGCAAACTCCCAGAGCACACTTGGTGTGGCTTTTGGCAGCACAATTTTCCCCAGTAAAGGGAGGGAGAAAACACAGGGGGCTGTTAGAGCCCTGGGCATGGAGAATTCCAGACTTTCTGTGCTCACAGGCACTGACTCCCCCAAGCAAACACTGCACTGACCTGAGGCTGTGGAAAAGGCTCCCAAAATTGAGCGACAGCACTGGGATTGTGGGTGTGGGGTTTGGATAGAAGTGTGTGATATCACAGGGTGGAAAACTTAGTTTGAGGTTTTAGAATATAGCAATATATAAAAATACATTCTATATATATAATATAAAAATTATATATTATATATAACATATATAACATATAACATAATATAATATATATTTTATATAACATATTATACATTATATATTATTTTATATTATAGTATATTATATAATAATATATTATACTATGTTATGTTGTATTTAGTAATATATATAAAGCAACATGGAGGATTTAGGGTGTTGGCTAACTTTTTTTTTTTTCACCCTTTTCTTCATGGATTTGGGTGGTTTCTTGTAATTGGATGGAATAATCCACGTTGCAGATGATGGGTGTTTGGTTATTGGGTTAAAAGTAAAAATAATTTAAGTGTCCTTTGTTAATTAGAGAATTTGGGCTTAAAAGACCTTGGAAGGAGTTGGAGACAAAGCCATTTTCTACCTTGTTAGCAGAGTTCACAGCTCCTGAGACTGTGCTATAGATAAGAATTAATAAACACTGAGTCTGAACACAAAAACTGCATCTCCCGAGCATTTAATCCTGGCTCTGACACAAAAAAAAAAAAAAAAAAAAAAAAAAAAAACAAAAAAAAAACCAGGGCAAAAAATCCCAAAAACCCACCAAAAAAACCCACAAAAAACAAACCAAACAAACCCCCCCAACTTATTTTTAGGGTCTGCATAGGTTTTTCTCAGGCCTGCCCTGGAGGAGGGGCTGGCTGTGGGTTGTGTCCCAGCTGGAGGGCACAGACAAGCAATAACTGGAACAGACACTGACCTGATGTGCACAGAGCTCAGGTTGGTGCTGCTGTCCGGGGATGTCCAGCGGGCCGTGCTCTCATTGATGTTCAGCACTGCCGTCACCCCAAAGCTGCAGTTCCCCGTGGCTCCCTCCTCCCAGTGCCCCACAGAGTCGTTCTGGGGGGACACGGCATGCAGCAGGAGGTGCCCCGAGCTGCTGCTGTGGTTTCTGTCATCCTTTATTCTCACTAGGGAATGAGCAGGGTGGACAAAATGAGATTTCTGCCCTGCCAGGACCCCGAGCCCGCAGGGTTTGCTCACACAGGTGAGTGATGCTTGTGGTGACAGCGGCACCAGCAGCCTGCACTGGGGGTTTGACCCCAGCACAGGAGGAAAAGCCTCTTTACCTGCCCTGAACAGGAGGAAAAACCCCTTTACCTGCCCCAGAACTGCTCTGCCCCTGAACAGGGGGAAAAATTTCTTTACCTGCCCCTGGACAAGAGGAAAACCCCCATTATCTGCCCCAGGACAGGAGGAAAAAATCCATTATATGCCCCAGCATAGGAGGAGAAACCCCTTTATGTGCTCTAGAACTGGTCTGCCCCAGCACAAGAGGAAAACCCCCAGTATCTGCCCCAAGACAGGAGGAAAAAATCTCTTTACCTGCCCCAGAACTGCTCTGCCCCAGCATAGGAGGAAAAAAACCTTTACAGGAGGAAAAAAACCCCATTATCTGCCCCCAGGACAAGAGGAAAAACCCCATTATCTGCCTCCAGAACAGAAGGAAAAATCCTTTTATATGCCCCAGCATAGGAGGGAAAACCCCTTTATGTGCCCTAAAACTGCTCTGCCCCAGCACAGGAGGGAAAACCCCATTATCTGCCCCCAGCAGAGGAGGAAATTCCCCTCTACCCGCCCCATAGCTGCCGGCACACCGGGCTCAGGCAGGGCCACACCTGGCACAAAGCAGAGCCCTGCGCATCCCATGCAAATGGGAAGGGCTGGAAGAGGATCCTGCGGGCAGCCCTGAGCCCGGCGGGCTGTGCCTCACCCTGCCCGGGCTGTGGTCAGAGGGTTTCCCGGGCTGTGGTCAGAGAGGAGCTGCTGACCAGCACCAGTGACCGCCCATGTCCCCTCGGGTGTCCTGCTGTCCCTCCCAGCCTCCAGCCCCCCCCAGGACAGACCTGCTGTCCCCAGCCAAAGCTGCCAAAGGCCATCAGAACCTCCAGGAGCTGATGTGAGGCATCAAACCTCAATTCTGTGCTCAAAAAAAACCCCACAAAAAACAAAAAAACACCCCCAAACAAACAAACAACCCAAACCAAAACAAACAAATAAAAACCAACAAAAAATCCACCAAAAATAGCAACCTAAACCAACCAACAAACCAAAACCTCCCAAAAAAAAACCCAAACCAAGCAACCAACCAAAAAAAACCACAAAAACAAAACAAACAAACAAAAAACTCTCAAAAAACCCAACAAACCCACCCAACCAACTGCTGTGGGTGCTGCCTGGGCTGGGTGGGAGCTGAGGGACTCTGTCCCCCCTGCCCTGCAGGGAGGGATCAGGAGGTTTCCCCTCCGCTGTTCCCTCAGCACTGAGGTTTTGCCGGGCTCAGGGCAGAGGGAGGTTTGGTGGCAGGGCCCACACAGGTCAGGCTGGCATTTAACTCCATTTCTGCAGCCCGAGATCCATTTCCCAGCCTGGATGCTGAACGTTTGTCAGCATCAAAGTGAGCTCAGCTCTTCCCCTTTGTCCGGGCGGAGGGGAGGGAACCAAACCACAAAACAGCTTCCCCAAATTCTGCCTTTTCAAGAGCATTCGGCTCCTTCCGTGCAAGTTCAGGAAAAAAAAAAAAAAAAAAAAAAAAAAAAGACGGGAAAAAACCATCCTGAGGAGAATTTGGGATTGAGCTGTAGAGAACAGAACTATGAAATAGGAACAAAGAGGCGACAAAAGCAGCATTTATCCATCTCCTGTCTGAAGTGAAGAAGAATTAAAAGTAGAAAAAGGATGTTACAGCTCCCCCAGTTTGAAAAAGAGAAAAAGGATGTCACAGCTGCCTGGTTTGAGCAGCAGCACAGGAGTGAGGGACAGTCTGGGGGGCTCAGTGGGATCCAGGGCTGCCTTACCCAGGTAGGTGGTGTTGGGCTGGTAAGTGCCAGGATCTGTTTCCACGGTGAAGTTCCCCTCGGTGGCATTCCCGACCGAAAGACACACGTCCTCCTCCAGCACCACCTGCCCGGCCACTGTCCCCAGCAGCAGCAGCAGCGGTGACAGGAGGAACAAAACTGCCATCACCTCCTTTGTGCCTCCTCCTCCTCACCCACCTGCACCTGGGCACTGAGAAAGCCTCACTCCTCCTCCAGCCCCTTTTATAACCCGCCGTTTGGATGAGGTAAATGCAAATTTTCCCCGTCCAGCTCACACGTCCACACCCCCCCGGAGGTTTCACTGATAGAGACACTTCCTCCTACCTGCCCAGCCTCGGGGGAAATGGTGAAAATAAAGGAGTGAGCCCGTGTTTGAGGGGTTAAAATGGGCAGTGGGATGTTCCTGAGGAATCTGTGGGCTGGACATCAGATTCTGTGCATTTCTGTGTCCCTTGGGATGGTGAGCAGCCCTTGCAGGAGCCCTGGAAATGTGGAGGAATCTCCAGTCTTGCTCTCAGCTCTGGTCCAAGCTTTTCCTGAAGGCCAAAAAGTTCCAGAAAATGTGAAAAAAACCCAGACAGGGCGAACATCCTTGTGGAAATGCTCCAATTCAGCCTCTGATCCTGCTCGGTAAAAGCTGAACACGAAGGGACAAGACCCTATTGGGAGCTGGTCTCTCCTGAGCCCCTTTCCCAGCCCCTCACTGATGAACAGGACATTCTCCTGCTGGGGACACAGCCCTGGGGTGATTCCCCTCGAGTAAATTCGGCTGAGCACCTCAAACAGCATCACATGAGGAAAAAAACCAGCTCGAGTTCCTCTTTCCCTTGAGTTCCTGGATTTTTCCTTTTGCCCTCCATGCCCTTGGCTGATTTTGAAACTGATTTTGAAATATTTAAAAGCTGATTTTGAGGATGTTTTGAAGCTGATTTTGAAGTATTTCAAAGCTGATTCTGATGCTGATTTTGAGGCGGATTTGGAGACTGATTTTGAAGCTGATTTCGAGGCTGATTTTGGTGCTGATTTCGAGGCTGATTTTGGTGCTGATTTCGAGGCTGATTTTAGAGTTGATTTCGAGGCTGATTTTGGTGCTGATTTCGAGGCTGATTTTGCAAGTCCTCCCTGAGCTGTTGGGGCAGCGCTGTGGGATCAGCGCTGGGGACAAGGGCAGCACTTCCCTGTCCCTGTCCCCGTCACAGGAGACATTCCTCCCGCTCACCTTCCACCTCCTTGGGAAGGGGCAGAGTCGGGCCGGGGCGAAACCCGGCGTGTGGGACGGGCGGTAATTAAGGTGATGGTCCTGAGTCACCGGCCCCGCACCGGGACGGCTCCGGAGCTGCTCCCACTGCCTCCAGCAACCAAAATCAGCAATGCAGGGGCTTCAGAGGAGCTGGATCCCCCCCAAAATAAGGGGATGGCCTCTCCTTTCTCCCTGTCTGCCTTGCAGATCAGAGAACCCCGGGATCATCGAGGGTGGGAGAGACTGACCCACACCCCCCCTGACACATCCCCTGGCTCCACCACCTCTCTGGGCAAATTATTCCAATGCCTGGGCACTCTTTTTTCTGATTTCTTTTTTTTTTTTTTTTTTTTTTTTTTTTTTTTTTTTTTTTTTTTTTTTTTTAATAATACACCCTCTGCTCCTCCCCTGGAGAAGGGGACAAATCTCACTGGCGTTTCTGATGCCCTCCTGGTGTGGCTTTGCCAAGCCCACTCCATCCTCATCCTCCTCCTCCTCCCTGGCCCTGCTGAGTCACTGGTGCTGCCTGAGTGGGAGTTTGGGTTTCCTTCCCTCATCTTCCCAGAGCTCCTCACCCACTGGGCTTGTGTAAAATACTTCCAACAGAGGTTGAGCAGAAGTGGGAGGAAAAGGAGGAATGAAATGGAATGGAATGGAATGGAATGGAATGGAATGGAATGGAATGGAATGGAATGGAATGGAATGGGATGAAGCGGGATGGAATGGAATGGGATGGGATGGGATGGGATGGAATGGAATGGAATGGAATGGAATGGAATGGAATGGGATGGAATGGAATGGGATGGGATGGGATGGGATGGAATGGAATGGAATGGAATGGAATGGAATGGGATGGAATGGGATGGGATGGGATGGGATGGGATGGAATGGAATGGAATGGAATGGAATGGAATGGAATGGAATGGGATGGAATGGAATGGGATGGAATGGAATGGGATGGGATGGGATGGAATGGAATGGAGTGGGATGGGATGGACTAGAATTCAGGTCAAAGAGAGCAGCAGGAAAATGTGTTGGAAGGATGTTCAGTGATGCTGCTTTGGTTGAAGGTAAATTTGGACAAAAAAAGGGGAGATTTTCATGTCTGTTGAATTCCCAGGATCACATTCTCCTGCAGAGCCTCATTTCTGTGTGGTTTTTATCTTCTTTTCTGCCCCTCTGGGATCTTCCCTGGGCTGTGCCCAGGGTCAGCACAGGCTGGGAGGGACAGAGCTCCTCCCAGGGCCCTCGGGCTGCAGCTCCTTGGGAATGGGAACTGCACTTCCCAACTGCTGGAAAACCTCTGGGAGCACCATGAGGGGCATGTCAGGAACCTGAGAGCACATGGAATGGGGAAAGGAATGGGGAAAAGGTTTGGGAATGGGGAAAAGAAATGGAAATGGGAGCAGAGGGTTTTGCAAGCCCAGCTTCCCTCGTGTGCTGTTTGCCCTGGGCAGTTTCATGTAAATCCTCCTTGCAAAAGCTCTGTGCCGTGCTCTGGGTGGTGGGGGTGACTCAGCGGGGTGTCACAGGGCAGGAGCCGCCTGTGTCCTGCCCTCTCCCAGGGAATTCCACCTGGCAGAGGAAAGGCAGGATGAGGTTGCTACAAAAACCTCCCCAGGGCTGAGGAGAGCCTTGCAAGGGCTGGTGGAAGTGACAATTTTTGTTCCATGATCTGCTCTCTGGGGCTTTTGCTCCGTGTTGGTTGTTGAACAGGTTGATGTCCTGTGGGGGAGTGGGAGCTGAGCCCTGCCTTGGGGAGAGGATACAGCCACAGAGCTCTGGGAAGCAGGAAAAGGAATATTTTTATCCCTAAAGGTGAGTGCACAATTGTTAATTCAGCCAGGGATAAACCCCTCTGAAACAGAGCCAATCAAACGGGTGTGAGGCCCAGAGGAGGAAGGGCAGCAAACAGAAAATTGTTTGTGGAGATTTGTGTCTTACAGAGGGACCTGAGCTGCTGAAGCGCCCAAAGGATATTTGGAGAGGAGCTGACAGGGCTGAGAGTGCTCGGAGCAGCGCCCAAGGGGCAGCAGGAGCCCAGCACAGGAGCAGCCCTGTGACTGTTTTACACCACAACAACACAGACTCTGAATTTCAGAAGGCTGAAAAAGTGACTCCTTTATTTTTGGGATGTGTCTCTCTTTTTATACCATTTCACACAGACCAATTCAATTGGTGACAAGAAGACAAAGCTCTTCAACCACATTGCTCAGACCAGAGGGACATCAAGAAGAAGCCCCTCCTAGGAAAAAATATCTAAACAAATTTGCCATTACTAAAACATTTCTCTTGTTTACAGAAAATTCCCTGGGAAAGGAATTTCAGGAAAACAAACATGCCAAGCACAAACCAGGGCTACAGCCGCGGGGTGGGGAATGCAGGATGTGGCCCCAGACAGATCCTCAGTCCGGGTTTGGGTGCCAGAGCAAACACAGGCTCAGGGCAGGAGCAGCTGCTGCTCTCCCCAGCCCCAGCGCTGATCCAGGGGACTGCTGGAGATGGTGCAGGGTGTTTCCCTGGCTGCACACCAGATGGGATGGCTCGGGGTTTGACTCGCTCTCGGCAACCAGACGGGAGTTATCAGCTCGTCTGGTTTCCTCCTGGCTGGCACAGAGTGCTCTGCTTCCCCCTCCCTGCCCCTGCTGGATCTGCGAGAGGAACGAGTTAAATGAATATTAAACGAGTTCAGTGAATATCCCTGGAGTCCCCGGGCGCACAGCAGCGCTCGGAACTCGGGGCTGGGCTTGGGGAGCGGAGCTGGAACCCTGCAGCAGGCTGGGAAGAGCAGAAGCCGGGGAACCCAAACCTCCTCCCACCAGGGATGGCAAAGGAGGGGGAGGCGTTTTTAGGGCAAAACGCAGCGGTCACAGAGAATAAAGCAGAATAAACAAGTGCCCAAGCACCTGCCCGGGAACATGGAAATGTGAAGCGCAGGGAAAGCAGCTGGGGCTGCGGCTGGGTCAGGAGGTGAGGCAGGGGAAGGCAGGCACAGGGAGTTCTCTCTGGGCCATTTCCTGCTGCTGGGAGCGCTCTGTCTGCGCTGGTCTGGGCTGCAATCACCCTGCACATCGGGCCATCCCCTCCTGTCCCCTCCTGTCCCCTCCCCGGCCCTGCCTGGCACAGCGTGGACTCTGCCCAGCCGCGGGCGAGGAGAGGGAGCCGTGTTTGCCCTGAGCTCCTCGGCTCGGCTTTATGGGCTTATTTGCTTTGGGTGAAGAACCGTTGCGATTTACAGGCCTGCTCTGCAAATATTGTGTTTTGTAAATGTGGGGTGAAGGTGGTTTTTTTTGTTTTATTGCTCGAAGTGCTGAGCTGGCTGAAAGGATTCCTTGTCCTGCTGGAGGTTGTGGGGCGAGTTCCCAGAGCTGGACTGGGCTCTGCATGTCCCTGCAGTGTCCCTGCAGTGTCCTTGCAATGTCCCTGCAGTGTCCCTGGAGTGTCTCTGAAGTGTCCCAGCAGTGTCCCCGCAGTGTCCCAGCAGTGTCCCCTCAGTGTCCCCGCAGTGTCCCAGCAGTGTCCCTGCAGTGTCCCCACAATGCCCCCGCAGTGTCCCTGCAGTGTCCCCTCAGTGTCCCCTCAGTGTACCTGCAGTGTCCCCTCAGTGTCCCCTCAGTGTCCCCGCAGTGTCCCCGCAGTGTCCTCAGCTCCACAAAGCCACCCCAGCCCTGCCCCAGCCAGGAGGGACAAACAGGCAGGGCCTTGTGGCTGCCCTGGAGTTGCAAATGAGGTGTGGGATGAATTTTGCATGGGGGGCGGGGGGAGGCTGCGGGGAAACTCCTCCGAGCCGCTCCCCGAGCTCTGCTGGCCCAGCCCCGCGGGCAGCAGGAGGGATCCTCGGCCCCGAGGCTCTGCCCCGGCCTGGCAGGAATAAAAGGCTTTATCCAGGCTGGGATAAGGACAGGGGGATTGTTCTGTGCAGGGCTGAGGTGCTGGAAGCCCCCTCGTAACCCCCGGGCAGGGCAGGGCAGGGCAGGGCAGGGCAGGGCAGGGCAGGGCAGGGCAGGGCAGGGGGGAATGAGGAACCACGAACGTTTTGTCAAAAGGAGCTTCCCCAAAGGCAGCAGCTTAACGAGGGGATTCTCCTGCTCCTTTGTGCTCCTGCAGAGGGTCCCTGGCTGCAGAAACAGCAGCCAGGAGCCTGTTCTGTGCAGCTGGAGCTCTGGGCTCACCCTGCAGACCAGCCCTCAGTGCTGGAGCAGAGTTCTGTTCTCCCTCTGTGCCTGCAGAGCCTCCCTGGAACAGCCCCACACTGCCTGTGCTGGTGCCTCTGCTGCAGCACAGCAACACCCCTCACACCTTTAGGGATAAAAATATCCATTTTACTGCTGCCCAGAGCTCTGTGGCTGTATCCTCTCCCCAAGGCAGGGCTCAGCTCCCACTCCTCCCTGTTCCAGCCCTGGGATGGATCCCTGTGTCCCCAGCTCCATCCCTGGTGTCCCCATTTCCACCCCTGTGTCCCCAGCTCCACTCCTGTGTCCCCAGCCCTGGGATGGATCCCTGGTGTCCCCAGCCCCATCCCTGTTTCCCCAGCCCTGGGAGGGGACAGGAGCCTGCCCGGGTGTCTCGTGTGACAGGGCACAGATCCCTGTGACTCCCGGGAGTTTTCCTGCACTCAGGGCCCGGGGCACAGCCGTGCCCGCCTGTCCCGGTGTCACACGGGCTGTTTGTGTTTGTCACACAATGGGAGGGGAGGTGGCGCTGCCCCAGTGCCACCTGCAGGACACGCAGGTGGCGCCGGGGGTGGCATTTGGGACAGGAGAAAACCCTCGGGAAAAGCGGCTGGAAGGGGGAAAAGGCTCCCCAGCGGAGCCGGGCTGCCCAGGAGAGGGCAGCAGCTTCCCACCGTGCCAGGGCTGAGCCGGGGCTGAGCCGGGGCTGTGCCAGCTCTGGTGTCCTGGCTGCAGCCACCAGGCCAGGGCTCAGCACCCCCAGGAAAGGCGATTCCTGTGCCTGATTCACATCCTGACATGTCCATGACACCCCGGTGTGCAGGAGCAGTTCTGATCCCAGCCCTCTGCAAGGGCAGGAATTGGCCGGGCTGGTTCCTCCATCAGCAGCCTTGGCTCCAAGGGCTGGGGACAGGAGTGTCTCTGTGTGTCACTGCTCTCCCTTCCTGCCTCCGCGGGGTCAGAGACTGCCCTGCTGGTGCGCAAACCTCGGCTGGAGGCAGCAAAGGAGCAGAAGCACTTTAACAATCCCAGGACCATCCCCTGGTGCCACCCGTGTCCCCTTGCTGTGCCTTACTGAGAGCTCTGTGAGCAAACCCCTGGCTTGGACCTCAGGGTTTGTCCTCCCTGACCCTGAGCCCGTTCCCAGCTCCAGGTTTCCCCTCTTGGACAATTTCCAGGACCTGGGAGGTTTTCCTGCCTGGTTCCTTTTCCCTGGGTGGGGCAGATGGAGCAGACCCTGATGCTGCCACCACAGCTGCCAGCTCCCAGCTGGAAAATGAACATTTTTTTTTGGCTGCAGAGCCAAGATGTGTGGTCCTGGCTGAGGAATCTGCAGCCTCATCCCAGGGAGGTGTTCCCAGCTCCCTGCTGGGACATTTATTTACCTCCTGTGGCACATTTGTCCTTCTGGACCTGAGCACCACGAAGGTGACTGACAGGATGATGGATCCAATCACTGCTGCGTGTTTAATCATCCCTCCCTAATGGCATTTGGGGATTTCCTATTTCATCAGTAATTAATGTGCCTGGCAATTAATTCTGCAGGACTCTGGGTGCCCTGAGCACCACAGGGTGGATTCTGAGCAGCCCCTTTCTTACTTCTGGGGGAGATCTGAGGGGTGATGAAGTTGCTGTGATAAATTGCAAGAGATACCAATTTCTTTCCTGATTTCCTTCTATTTATGAATATGAATTTTTTAAATATAATTAAAATAGGATTTTTTTTTTTTTTTTAATCAGGACATGTCCATTTCACTTTTTGGAGGACAAGGGCCAAGCAGGCAAAGGAAAAGAGGGAAAGAGGAAACTCCTGCATTAAATAAAGGGAAAATTGAGAAAAGTCACTACAAGTGGATTTTGTCTTGCATCTCTCAGCTGTGAGACTCCCACCTTGCCCAGGCACTTTAAAAGGAGAGTTTTACCTCTGGTTTCCCACACTAAGGCCCTGTGAGGGATGCAGAGTGTGGCCTGTGCTGTCTATGTGGGATTGAGCAGCTGCTCTGACCCTGCACAAACTGAGCTTGGCTGTTCCTGGACAGCTCCTGAGGATCAATCTGAGCCCTCAGCTGCAGCTCCAGGAGCCTTTAGTGTGGCTCTGAGAGATTTCAGCCTGCTGGCAGCTGCTGACTTTGTCCCAAGGAAAAATTTCCCAAGAAAGCTTCTTCTCCAAACAATCCTGGCAAACAACTCTCCTTTCTCAGAACAATCTTTCTCCAGGTGGTGTTTTGCTGTTTCTCTGGTTTAACCCATGGGATCAGAGAGGTGTCGTTCCTATTCCCCAACCATGTTCAGTCTGGATGGGAGCACCTTATAAAAGGCAGTGAGAATTAGACAATAAAGCCTTTTTTCTGTGCTCTTTGCCTGCTGAAATATTTGGAGTCTTTCTTTCATGTCCTACAGCGACACTTCAGCAGTGAGTGGGTGCCCAGGCACTGGGGACAGGCCCTGGGGGAGAGACACTGCAAGGGCAGGAGAGCCCTGCACAACTGGGCTGGTTCATCCAGGCTTTGCTAAAACCCTTCTCCCCATCTCAGAGCACTTTGACCTGATCATTTGTGTTTGTGCCTGGCAACTCTGCACTCACTGGGGAGAGGGAAGAGAAAATAGAGGAGGAAAAACATTAAAAATGCTTCACTTGAGCTGGAGATTCAGCCCTGCCTTGGCTTTCTGCCGGCTTCAAACACAGCAGCAGAACTCTTGTGTTTAGCCCCAGAGGAGTCCCTAATTAATGGAGGAACTGCAAAGCTCTGAACTTGTTTGGGGATGCTTTAGTGCAGTGGCCCCCTGAGGTTCATTAAACAAATGAATTCAAAGCAGTCAAATCGCTGGGATCTCCAAAGTGACAAGGACCTCGGTCCTGGGGACTGAAGGCAAGGCTGGCACTGCAAATAAAACGTTTCCTGAAATGGTGGAACTGCTCACACTGAGAAAGCAGAAAAGGGAAGCCATGAAGAGCCCAGATTCCCAAAGGAAGGGGCAGCAGCAGCTCCAGCCCTGGCTGGCAACCCAGCCCAGCCCAGCCCAGCCCAGCCCAGCCCAGCCCAGCCTGACAACCCTCTGGCTGTCCCTGGGGACACAAGGAGCAGCCAGGTCAGTAAAGGGACGGGGGACAGGGGACTTTCCAGGGCACTGGTGCAGCTGAATGGGACAGGGCTGTGGGGAGCAGGAGGTTCCCTGGGGAAGGACAGGGCTGTGGGGAGCAGGAGATTCCCTGGGGAAGGACAGGGCTGTGGGGAGCAGGAGATTCCCTGGGGAAGGACAGAGGAGCAGGAGAACCTCAGGAGAAGAACAGGCTGCTCCCAGAATTCAGAGAGAACTCCACACCTGCTCTCCTCACTGATTTTGAGCAGAGCCCTGGCTCAGCCCCAGATATTCTGGACACGGAGCCTGTCTGATAACAAATTCCCCCTCTCCTGGTGCAGATGGGGCTGGCAGAGCCCGGGGCAGTGACATTTCTGGGGCAGGGCTGCAGCTGAGCTCCCCGAAATGTTACCCAAATACCTCCAGTGCCTCCAGGGCACGGCTGCTCTTTCAGTGCCCAGCCCTTCCCCGAGCTGAGACTTCCAGCAGTGGGGATTAAAACCATCCAGATGGAGTTTAAACTCTGTCAGGATGGAGGGGAAAGAGGGAAGGAGCTCCAAGCCTTGCCCTGGTGCCTCTGCTGTGGTTCCCTTTGCTGCAGCTCAGCAGCTCCAGGGCTGGCTGGGCTCATCCTCCCCCTCTCCCCTGGCCCAGCAGCATCCAGGAATGACTGATAATAAACTAAACTAAACTAATGTCTGGCGCTGTTGGGAGAGCCCGTGTGGGCACCAGAGCTCCCTTTAGCAGAGCTGGAGAGGGAGCAGAGCTGTTTATTCACCCGGATTTACACTGATGTGACCCGACAGGCTGCAGTTCAGCTCTGCAGCCTGCTCCAGGTACACGGTCCTGTTCCCTGGAAGGCATTTCTGAACTCCTGTCATGTCCCAGAGGGAGGCAGAGTTTGCCTTGTCCTGAGTTTTCTCTCCTGATTGCTTTGACCCAGGAATTTCCAGGTAAAGCAGCTCTTTTTAGTAGAGATAGTTTTTAAACTTTGGTTTTTGATATTTTTTTCCATTTCAGTGATCATTACCGAGCTGCTGTGAGATCCAAACTCATTTCTTGTGAGTTTTGGGTAAGTGCAGCTTCTGTGTCGAATATTTGGTGACTTTTTCTGTGACCTTAGAGGCGACCTGTGCCTTCCTCCTGGCCTGTCCTACCCTGGCACTCCTTCTGGCCCTTTTCTGACCCTGTAATCATTATAATTTGGTTTATAGAGGTTATGAGCTGGGAAGCTGAGACCAAAGTGTCACCCTGCATAAATCACCCTCAGCTTCTCACTCTAAACACACACAGAGCACTTAAATATTGCAAATCCCTGGCAACCCTTGGATTTTTTAAAACTCTTTTTAAAACCCTCAGTGAAATCCTCCCACTGTCAGATCCAAGTTCATTGGTATGAATTATCCAGTGCTTGGTTAATCACCTTCTCCGAGTGCTATAAATTCCACAGTGTCCATGCAATTTATTATTTAAATGCTGCATGAATCATGCAGGGCAGGGAGAGGAGGAGGGACAGCAGGGATGGTGCCTGACCAGGGGGAAAACAAGGCATGGAGCCTTTCCTTTCCCTTTCCCTTTCCCTTTCCCTTTCCCTTTCCCCTTCCCCTTCCCCTTCCCTTTCCCCTTCCCTTCCCTTCCCTTCCCTTCCCTTCCCTTCCCTTCCCTTCCCTTCCCTTCCCTTCCCTTCCCTTCCCTTCCCTTCCCTTCCCTTCCCTTCCCTTCCCTTCCCTTCCCTTCCCTTCCCTTCCCTTTCCCCCTTTTCCCTCTCCCTGCCAGATTTCCTTGGATTTCAAGGTTTCTAAGGCAGAAAAATCCAGGAATTCCTCCTCTCTCCCGGCTTTCTGCAGGTGCCTGAGATGTCCCTGAGCATCCTGGGGACCTGCCTGGGGCGGGCACCGGGGTTTTCCTTCCATAAAAACCCTGCTGATAAATTCTTTATGCTGAGTGGGAGAGGAGCAGGGTGAGGAAGGTGCTCCCTGGGTGTAAATGGATTTTTATTGGCTCCTGACCCCCTCCTAATGCAGGGAAAGGCTGAGTCAGCACATGCGAGGTGGGAGTTATCCCGAATTCCCCCTGAGCAGCTCCTGTCCCTTAGGACAGCCTTAAAGAGAGATTCTTTGGGAGATTTATTTTATTATTTCAGTTAAATGAACCACAAAGGCGTCAATTTGCTCCGAGAGAAAGTTTCTCAGTGAGGGTGGAGCCCGGAGAACCAGAGGAGTTGTTGGGTCACCTCAGCTCTACCTGAACCCAATTTTCACCTTTCCCTTTGCTCTCCCAGCTCCAGGAGGAGGCGGGAGCTCGTGGGCAGAAATAACTTTGGAAAAGCTGCTCCCGGAGCTCCGGGGAGGCTTTACAGACGCTTCGAACAAAGGCTCGAGAGGTGTTAATGAGCTCATGGCAGTGAGGACTCCGAGGGCCAAAGGGGATCTATTATAGTTGTTGTTATCAACATTTGGAATTGGGGTTTTGCTCCTGCAGCTCGGGGATAACCGGGATCAGCCCCGGGCACGGCTGGAACGCGGGGAAGCCGCAGGATCCCCAGGATGGCACCGCGGGTGGGCTGTGAAAGGTGGGTGGAGATGGTGCAGGGCCCGGAGTGGCTGCACCATAAAAATAAATAATAATAATAATAATAAATTAAAATAAAAAAATAAAAAAATAAAAAACAAACCCCCCAACAACAAAAAACCAACAAAACCCCCAAAAAACCCCAACCAAAACCAATACTAATACTAATAATGATGCTAATAATAGTGATACTACTACTAATAATAAATAAAAATGAAACAATAATATTATTAATAGTATTTATGATATTGATACTAGTACTAGTGATAGTAATACTACTACTTCTACTACTAATAATAAATAAAAATTGAAATAACAATACTAATACTATTACCAATGCTAATACTAATACTACATACTACTACTACTACTACTAAATAAAAATTAAAATACCAACACTAATACTAATACTACTAACAATACTGGTACTACTAATACTACATACTACTACTAATAATAAATAAAAATTAAAATATAAATACTACTACTACTACTTACTACTAATAATAATAATAAATAAAAATTAAAATACCAATATTACTTCTACTTCTAAGTTAAAATACCAATACAAATATGCTACTGTTAATAAATCAAAATATCAGTGCTAATACTACTACTAAATTAAAATACCAGTACTAAGACTACTAATATTAATACTACTACTACTACTGCCAGTATCTGTCCCAGATGTGCAGGAGAGTTGGATGCTGGAGCAGGAAATGAGCCATTCCTGCTCACTCCTCCTGCAATTCTGGCTCCTTGGGCTCAGTGGGGTGGTGTTTTTTTTTTTGGTGTGGGTTTTTTTTTTTTTTTTTTTTTTTTTTTTCCACAGATTTAACTGGATCCAGAATTCCCGGTCCCTGGCAGTGCTGGGAGCAGCTCTGATGGATCAAAGCATTGATGCCAGAGCTTTGTAAAACTTTTATTTCAGCAGTTGCTGCTGCAGGAGGTGCTGCTGTGTCTCCCTGGGGATCCATCCTTGGGAATTCTCCCTGGGTTTTCACCTGTGTTGGTGGTCGAGCGTTTTTTGCCACGTTTAAGGAAGGAGAGCAGCACGTGCAGAGTGTTCCTGACACCCTCTGCAGGGAAATCAGCCACAAATCTGCCTGCGCTGGCTTTGCTCGAGTTAATAAATTCTGCTGGAGAATAAATAGATCCTAAATTACACCCCGGCCTGGCCAGAACTTTTATCTTGCCTGTCAGGACTGTGTAATATTAATTATAGGCTGCTCCAGCTGCCCTCAGGGAGAGCTGGCACATGGCTGCAGCACTCAGCTGTGACTCTTATTTGATTTTTTTTTTTTTCCTCGTTTAATCAATGCCCAATAAATCTGTAATCTCCTGAATCTGGACATCTGGGCTTAATGTATCCGGAGAGTGACCTAATTAAATTCCAGTTTAGACCATCTCAGGGTGGGGCTGGACCCTTGGGTTCCTGCTTTGGTGAGGAAATATCCCCTGTGAGGGTTGTGAGGGCCAGAGACCCCCCCAAAAGTGACCCCCTAAAAGTGACCATGGCACAAACTCCCTGAGCACGGCTCCTGCCAGGAACTGCTGCTGTTAAACCCAGCTCAAAGCAGGGCAGGGATGGGCAGGGTTTGGAATTCCTGGGCTGGATCCTCCAGCCTGCTTTTGATGATGAATATTTAGAGATGCAAAAGCGGAATTTATGTAGTGTTGCCTTCAGATTCAGTGTGTTAAGGACTTCCTGAGCTGGAGGGCACCTCCAAAGCCCGGCCCGAGCTGGTGCTGGTGGTGATAAAAGGGCAGATGGATTTCCTGCTCTGGGGGAGCCCTTTATCAATCCTGACCTGGCCATCTCTGCCCACGGCCACGAACCAGAGCCTTTTATCTCCATCTCCCTCCCTCCCTCCTGAGGCCCTGCTCGGGATGAAATGGATTAACAGGCCGTGGGTTTTATTTCAGATGAACAGGAGATAAATCCTTCTGCCGCAGAATGAGATTTGCTGCTTGTGTCTGCTCCTTAATACAGTTTATTTTTTTTTTCCCCGAGGACCACTCCCTCCCCAAACCTCACCTGCAGCACCACGGACAGATTTTATGGGGTGAGAATCTGCTTTGTGACCTCAACAAAAACCCCGGTTAATGAACTGTAATTGTCCTTAATGCCTTAAATTAATGACGGCCCTTCCCGCTGCCCCTCCGGATCGCTGTGTCTCCATGGCAATTCCTGGCCAGGGTGACATCTCTGCTTGGGTGACATCTCTTCTGGGTGACATCCCCGCTTGGGTGACATCCCGAGGCTGTCTGGGTGACATCCCAGCCAGTGTGGCATCCCGGGGCTGCCAGGGTGACATCCCTGCCTGGGTGACATCCCAGCCCGGGTGACATCCCTGCCAGGTGACATCCTGGGGCTGGCAGGGTGACAACCCTGCCTGGGTGAGATCCTGAGGCTGCCAGGGTGACATCCCTTCCTGGGTGACATCCTAGGGTTGCCAGGGTGACATCTCTGTCTAGGTGACATCCCTGCCAGGTGACATCCTGGGGCTGTCTGGGTGACATCCCTGCCTGGGTGACATCCCAAGGCTGTCAGGGTGACACCCCGGGGCTCAGGCACTCGGTGGGTCCCTGGAAGCATCTCCAGGGCTGGAGGTCCCTGTGCCCCCCATCACTCCGGGCTGGATGATCACAGAGGGGCTCAGGCTGGGAGGGACCCCCGGAGGTCTCCTCATCCTCGTCCCCGCCGGAGCAGGGTCACTCAGGGGTGTGTCCAGCTGTCTCTGGAATGTCCCCAGGGATGGGACACCCCGGCCAGCCTGGGCAGCACCTCCAGTGCTCAGCCCCCAAACAGGGAATCATTCCTCCCTCAGCTTCGGGGGGATCCGGCTGTGAGGATCCTTTGGGATCCCCGACAAGCTCAAACCCCGCGATGATTCCATGGATTCCCCTCGCCCCAGGCTCGGGCAGGGCTCCGGGCTTCCCCCGGGTGCCGGCAGATGGCAATCCCTGCCCAGCCAGCGCCGTACTCCCCTCCAGATGTGCAGCTCCGAGCATCCAGCGGTGCTCCCGAGCATCCCGAGCTGCTCTGGGCAGTGCAGCCGGGAACCCTCCCAGCCACCCACAGCAGCTCCAGCGGCTCCCAGGGCAAGGATCCGGCGGGTCCCGAGGAGGGGAAGGAGGCTGGGGGCTCTGGGAGGGGCTGGGGTGGGGTTTTGGGCAGGCAGGGCTGGCACTCTCCCCTGGGCTGAGGGGTTCCTTCCCTGCCCCGCCTCGCTCACATCCCTGCTGCTCTGATTCCAGCCCAGCTGCCTCTGGAACCTTCATCTGAAAGGAGCAAACGCTGCTGGTTTGGGGTTCTTTTTTGCTTTTTTAGGGGTATTTTTGCTCTTCTCACACACTCCGGGCAGGAGGATTAAAGGGGCAGAACTCAGTTTAAGTTTAGTTCCTAAGGCTGAGTTTAGTTCCTAAGGTTTAAGGAGTTGGAGAGAAGGGGAATGAGCTGAGGGAGTTCCTGCAGAGCTCTGGGCAGGTTTGTGGGGTTCCGTCAGGGCTGGGGAGAGGAGCAGGAGGAGTGGGGAATGTGCTGAGTGGGACCTTCACTGCAGCTCTGACACCCCATTCCTGCACAGCCTTGGGCCCATGCTCAGCCTTGGTCTCTCTTTCCTGCCTCAGGGATATTGCAGGTTCTGCAGGGCCAGCAGCTTTTGGGGTGGGACACGAGGGGCACAGGCTGCTCAGGGACATTGGGGGTCCAATCTCCTCCCTCTTCACTCCATCCCTGCCCTGCTGGGGGAACACATTCTGCTTTTCTCTCCCCGTTTGGTGTTTTCCATGCCCCACTGGCTCTGACACTGGGAAAACCAGACGAAAGCACAGGGCCACAAATGAAGCAGCTCCTGATGAACTCCTGGCAGCTCAGAGTGAATTTTTCACTCCCTTCAGTGCCACGTGCCTTTTCCCACAGCCTTTCTTGCAGGAGATAGGAAAACCCCAAACCCTGAAATTATTTTGTCCCTTAAAGTCTTTTTTTTGGGAGCAGATTGGGGCCTCCTTCCTTTGGCATTTTGTACCCACGTGCGCAGCTTTGGGATTTCAGGGCTTTGCCAAGGAAATTCAGCCCCCCAGGTGCTTCAGGGGCTCCAGTTCCCTAAATGTTTTTGCTGGAGGTGTGTGTGCAGTGCTCAGCAGGAGCTGGGGGTTCCCCTGCTGCAGAGGAGCTGCACAAACTCCCTTTTTAAAGCAGCCTTTGTACGGGTGGGAGCGTGGCCTAGAAACCTCATTGAGCCCATGGTTTGTGATTTCTCAGCTCCAGAGCAGAGATCAATCCCAAATGAGCATTTTGAGTTCTGACTTTTCTGGGTTTCTGTGTTCTTCCTCGTGGAGGGAGAGTTCTCACTGCAGCTCCATGCCAGGAACTGTTTTCTTGCTAAGAAACCCAGGGTATTTTTAAATTGACTCTTATTTTTGCCTGTGCCTCAAAAACACTCATGAATTTTGCAGTAACATCTTGAAACCTTTCTTGTCTCGTTACATCAAAAGCATTTTGCAGACAGGGTTTAAGATCAGCCATTCCTGGGACCATTATCATTGAAAAGCCAGCAGATATTGTATCATTTTAAACAGTCTTGGTTCACTCCCTCCTGACAAGAATCCTCTGAAGGCTTCTGCAGGTTTGGGATTTTCCCTTTGCCAAATTCCTCTTCCGTTCTATTTTCAGCAGCATTTTACATCCTGGCCCTTCTGGTTTGGGGTAAAATCGCCTCTAAGAAGTCCTTTTTTTACTATTTATTTTTTAATTAGTGCCTAAAGCTGACCTGGGAGGTGAAATCCTGCAGCATCCAGCTCAGCCATTCCCTCCTGAATTTATTCCTGGGGATTGATTTGCTTGGAGAAGGTGGCTCTGGGATCTGGGAGAGCCTGGACCATCCCCATGGAGGCTTTAGGAAGTTCTGTGTGCCTGGGAGGCTTCACTCATCACTCAGGACATCAAACTGTGATTCCCCCTGAAGAACAGGCAAACAAAAATGAAACCACAGAACCCAGAAGCTCCAAACCTGAGAGATAAAAAACATAAATAATAATAATAGTAATAGTAATAATAATAATAATAATAATAATAATAATAATAATAATAATGCAGCCCTGCAGAGCTATTTTTGATGGAGTTTTCAGGGCTACCTGTCCTTAAATCCACCCAGGAAGGAGCTGATGGCAAGACCAAGCTGAGCTTTGGGGAGATTTTGCTGTCACTGTCCCAAACTCCATCTCCACATCTCCACTCTTTCTTTTCCCCATCAATATTTGAGATGTCCTTTTTTTCACATGCTCTGGTGGGGTCAGTCATCCTTAATTTAAAGTTTTCCCACTCTCACAGGCTCTGAGAGTTTGGTTATGCACATTTCTTGTGCAATTAAACCCGCAAAGTGCAGCAGGATCTGCATTAAAAAACATCCTGCCCATTAAAGTCGCCTGAAATTTCCTCCACCATCCACAGCTCTCATCCTCCCAGACCAGTCAAAAAGAGCATTTTCTGTCTGGGAGCTCCAGAAATGATCAGCAGAAGGAAATTGTTGCTCTTAAGAGCCTTATTGCTTATTAATGGAGGTAATTAAATGGCTCTAGGCTGGGGCCAGCGTGCAGCTGAGAGTGCAGGCACATGTTCCTGGCCCGAGTGCTGCACTCAAATTAATAAAAGAATTGATGTAGACAGTGGCTGATGGCTGGGAATTGCTCTTGAGACTGTAATGAACACAGTTGCCTCCTTCAAGCTTCCTTTCACTGTAATAAAGCTAAAATTAGCCCAGGTTGAGGCTGGCAGCAGAGCAGCTGTTGTGCAGCAGCGTTGGATGTCACACAACACCCAAAATAGAGGGAGGGTGGAGGATCCAGGCTGCTCCTGCTGCTGAGGGAGCCACGGGGGAGCCAAGAGCTGGAGCAGGGCAGGGAGATAAGATCCTTCAAGCCCTAGGTCAGATTTGCAATGGGATTTTGAAATCCTGTGCCTGTTTCACGTGGGGTTGGTGCTTGCAGCAGACAAACTCAGCAATTTCTGGGCTCCCTCCCGGCCTGGGTGCAGCCCCCAAGGTCTGGGGAGCCTCTGGGACTGAAATGTGAGGGTCTGCTGGGTGTGAATAATGAGAATATGAAACACAAATGTCAGATAAATGCACTTCCTGATGGGAGTCTGCAGGTTTTCAGCTGTTCTTGTCCCTCCTCTGAGGGGAGAAGTGGAGGGACAACAGAGGGGGAACTTTGTCAGTAAAAGCTAAACTGGACAAACCCTGAATTCTCCCCTGCCAACCCTCTGATGGATTGTCAGTTAACTCTTACACATGCTTTATTTAACTATTACAGGTGTATTGTTATTTATCTCTTACCTATGTATGGTTATTTAACTCTTACAGATGTATTGCTATTTGACTCCTACACATGTATTGTTATTTAATTTTTACACATGTATTGTCGTTTAACTCTTACAGATGTATTGCTGTTTAATTCTTACACATTTCCTGTTAAATTCTTGCCCATGGATTGTTATTCAACTCACACACATTTATTCTTATTCAACCCTTACACATTTGTTGTTATTTAACTTTTACACATTTATTGTTATTTAATTTACCCATGCATTGTTATTTAACTTTTACATATGCATTACTTAATTTCCCTATGTATTGTTGCTTAACTCTTACAGAGGTATTGCTATTTAATTATTACCCATATATTGTTATTTATCTCTTACCCACATATTATTTCACTCCTACACATGTATTGTTATTTAACACTTACCCATGTATTGCCATTTAACTCTTACCCATGTATTGTTATTTAACTCTTACCCATGTACTGTTAAATACTTACTCATATATTGTTATTTAACTCTTACATTATTTAATTTCCCCATGCATTGTTATTTAACTCTTACCCCTGTTACCATCGTTATTTAATTTACTAATTTATTGTTATTAAATGCTTACACTTAATTGTAATTTAATTTCCCAATTGTTATTTAGCTCTTACAGATGTATGCCTATTTAATTCTTGCACATTATTGTTACATTCTTCCCCATGTATTGTTATTTATCTCTCACCCATGTAATATTTCATTCCTAGCCATGTATTGTTATTTAACTCTTACACATTTATTGTTATTTCTTACCCATGCATTGTTATTTAATTTACCCATGCATGGTTATTTCATTTTTACCCATGTATGATTATTTAATTTTTACCCATGCATTGTTATTTGATTCTTACCCATGCATTGTTTCATTTTTACCCATGTATTGTTATTTAAATCTTACCCATATATTGTTATTTAATTTACCCATGCATTGTTATTAATTTACCCATGCATTATTATTTCATTCTTGCCCATGCAATGTTATTTAACTCTTACACAATCCCAGGGGAGAGAGGTTAAATTTGAGCTTTAACCTGCCAAACACCACCAGTGACTCAGAGCCACCGTGTTTTCTTTGACTTGTGTTAATCCCATCAAAGGTTGCAAAGGTCCTGGGACCTGGCTGGCAGAAAAGCAGAGCCAAGTGACCAATTTTAGATTTTGTGAATAGCATCAGCTCTGCTCTGCTGAGCAGCTGGAACACCCTGCTCACAATGAGGTAAGTAAGGCACGAGCAGGGACATGGCTGTTAACCAGATTATACAGAATATTTTGGCTTTCTGCTCCTAAGTGGAACATAAATTTTGGGTTCTGTTGCAGTCCAGTAGTTCAGTGCCTTGATTTGCTGCCTAATAAAGGTCACAACAATGAGGAAATCAAAGCTCTGGGCTGGCACAGCTTCACCTGGCAGGGTTTGGAGACACCAACAAGAGTTAACAAAACCCCTGGAGGATGAGGAGGAGCCTGGGAAGGCAGGAGATGGAGTGTTCAAAGAGAGTTTAAAGAGGGTGAACCCTACAAGAGCCTCTGAAGGGGAGAGGAGCTGCTGGTGATCAAAGGAGAGGATCAGCCCAGTGCTCCAGTGATCTCCAGCACAGGATGGAGCAGTGATTCCTTACCCCACGACCTGATTAATCAGCTCCCTCATCCTGTGATGTTTCCTGCTGCTGGGAGCTGTCTCTGGATATTCTTTATTGCTCTGCTGTTCCCCACTAATCAGTGGAAATGAACCGCCAGAAACTTGCACGGGCTCCTGATAACGTGATAAGCGAGGAGCTCTGAGAAATCAGATTTTTTTGGCAGTGTGAGGCAGCACTCAGTGGCAGCTTGTGACCCCGGGGGATCACACACCAGCTTTTCTTCATCAGCAGCTCCATGGCTCCCTCAAAACATCCTGATTTGCTCCAAAATAAGGTGCACTGCAAAGTGTGAAGACATTTTTCACTCAAGAAAACCCTGTCTGGCAAAAAAATAGGGCCTTCCAAAATTAGATTTCGCTGCCTTAGGTTGAAGGTGGTAATAGGAAATTTTCTCAGTGCAGCAACATTTCAGCTTGAAGAAGCCAATTTATCCAGAGGCTCCTGGGATTGTTTGGAATCTTGTCCTGCATTGCAGGTGGTGAATAAAGGGAGAAAGGATCCCAAAGCCCCTTCCCTAGTGTTGGGGGTTAGGTTTGCTCCTTTTTTACTTTAAAGAATTTTTTCCCCATAAGTTACCAAGGAGACTAAGTGTTGGATACTTCAGAGTGCTTGACCAAAACAAAGAGGTGGCCAAAGCTCGGTTGGGGAGGTTTTTCTTTATCTGTTGTAACTCCAGAAGGGAGGGGTTAACTGCCTTCCCTGATAACAAGCCAGCTGTTAAAAATTGGGTGGGGGATTGTTTCTTATCTCTGTTCACTCTTCCACTACCCCCACGGGATATCTCCTGTTAATGGGCCATTAAAGCTCACCAGTGACATCACACATCACTTCATTCTATTGTGAGATACTCCACCCAGGGAGGAGGAGCCAAACCATTTCCACCTGGATAAAAAGGAGCCACAAGTGTCCCCAGGCACTCTGGTGTTCCCACGGGACTCCCAAAGGAAGACCAGACCCATCTCTGGCCCCTTTTCTCTACAGGACCATCTCTGGTTCCAACAGGACACACCTGCCACTCCAGGAGGGCTGACTTTGGACTGTTCCCAATACCCTGACCAACAGGGTGTCAGCTTGTATTTCTGACTCTGTCAGGGTATTCTGGGATGTCTTTTTTGTTTGTTTGCTTATTCTTTTGTGTTACAACATTTGTATTTTTAATATCCATAGTAAAGAACTGCTATACCTATTCCCAAAATCTTTGCCAGACAGCCTTTTAATTGCAAATTTATAATAATTTGAAAGGTGGGGGGAGGGGGGGCTTACATTCCAAGGGAGACTCCAATCTTCTTTGGCAGACACCTGTCTATCCAAACAAAGACACCTAGGAAATCCCATTGAATATCTGAGTGCTCACAAACTGCTCCCGTGGATTGGAAGGAATAACTGCAAAAAAACCTACCTGGCTGGAGCCTGGAGGTTTGGCACCCTGATTTTTTTCAGCCTTCTGAGTTCTGGAGTTCTCACGCGTTGTAACATAAACAAGGGGTTGTTTTCAAATTCCTTTCTGAAGAAAGGAAATTTGATGGACATCTAGTCTGACCAGTGGGGTCAAAGACGTGTCAACCTCATTGCCCAACCCCTGATGTTATATGATATAAAATAATTTGTGCTTAAGATTTGAGGATTGCAAAAATTGTAAAACCACAAGCAGCTACAGGGAAGAGACTGATTTGCAATTGTAAAAACACGGGCAGGGTGGCAAAGAAAAATCAAATTTGCAATAGAAAATGTGGCTTTGATTGGAGATGGGCCTTCTCCAGAGATGGGTCTGACATACACCAGTGATGAGCACCTGATCTGCATCTGTGATAAGACAATCGGAGTTGTCAAGGGCTGCATCCCAATACCAGGTTCCCCTAAAACGAATCAAGCATTCATCCCTGCCCGGAGAAGTGTCTCGTCAAACCAGCAGGAAGAAAAGAAGTTACATGAATATGCTACACAAGCAAAAGCGACAGAAAGAATGAGAAAAAAACCCCTGCTTTACTCAAAAAAACTGTATAAAACGAACCTTGCAGAAACTGAATTTGTGAACAGAGGGGGGTCCGGAGCTATAGAGTCCGAATCTAAGGTTCACCCAGTGTTATATGTGATATCTGTATAAAGCAATTCATGCTTGGAAATTAAAGAATCTAAAATTGGAGGTTTGCAAGCGGCGACCAGGGAAAGCTGATTTGCAACTGCAAAGCACTGGCAGCTCCAAGGAAGAAATACAAATTTACAACAGAAAAGAGCTGCTGCAGTTGGAGATGAGTCCTTACCAGGGCCAGGCAGCACCTGGGTAATTGATACCTGATATGCATGTGGGATAAGACAATCAGAGTCATCATGAGTGTGCATCCCAATGCCGACTTCTTGGAAATCTAATCAAGCTCTCGCCCCTGCCCGGAAAGCAGTCTCAGCAGTCTCGGAGAACAGAAGTCCCAAGAGAAGACACATGAATATGCAAACTGAGCAGAAGTGGACAAAGAACCCTCCCTTAGGGGAAATAAACTGTATATAAAGCGGCTCCTCATGGCTGGATTTGTGAACAGGGAAGGTTCGGTGCGATGGAGGCCAGATGGAGGTTCACCCAATACCGATCCCAGGACTGGTGTTGTACTTTTATTGTGGCTTTTCCGCGATCGCTGTTTGTAGCGAAATAAAATTTATTTTTGATTATTAACCCGACTATTTCATTTATGACACCCAGCTCTGATCCTGGGCTCGACGCCGTCTCTTTTGATTGTGGCTTTCTGAGACCAATTTCGATAGTGCAATAAAATCCATTTTTAATTATCAATTTGGCTACGTCATTTATAACACCTTGTCCTGGGTTGCAGTGTAGGATGTACACAAAGTATTTATTCCATCCCCATCCCCATGAGCTGTTGGAACCAGGTGGGGCAGTGTTTTCCCAGGCCCCTCCTTTGGGCTCTTCTGCTCATGGCCCATCAATGCTTTGCCCAGGACTCACAGGGAACTCCCTCCAGGAGCTCTCTCTGTTTAATGGGCCATCAAGGAGCCACTGCACGACTCCTCATCCCATTGGGAGATGCTCCCAATGCCCAGGGGGAGGAGCCAAGCATTCCCACCTGGAGAGAATCTGGGATTTGGGACAGGACAAGCAGCCCTGACCCACTGGATTCCCAGAGGAGCAGAGCTCCCAGACCTTTCTGTGGGATCACTGCTTCAGGAAGAGCCCCTCCCCTGGACTGCTCCCACCACCCTGCTCAGGGTGTGTTCTGACTCTGTCAGTGCTCTTTTGTGTTATTGCATTTATTTTATTTTATTTTACCCTTTTTACCTTTCTTTGTATTAAATTGTATTTCTGATTTGGAGCCTCTCACTCGCTTTGCTTTCAAACCACGACACACCTGATCAAACTCCAAAACCTATATAAAGCAAAATCCCAAAAAACCTCCTCTTTTGCTTTTCTGACACTGATGACGTGAGCGTGGTTCTTTCGTGTCCGATTCCCCGCTGGATCCAGGCTCATCCCGGAGCCTCCTGCAATGCTCGGAGTTAATCGGTGCCATCAGGAGAGATCGGCACCAGCAATCCCCCCCAGGCAATGATTTTGTGTGGAGATGAGGGTGGCAGCAATGAACAATAGCTGTGGGTTGGGTTTAATGCGGCTCAGTGCCTGTGAGAGACAGAAAATCGCAGATAAATTTCTCATATTGGCAAGAGCAGCACTAATCCCGGGAGATTTCCTTAGTTACAAATAAGAATTTAAGGCAAGCTGTTCCCTTGCCACCTGTTGGTTGGATTATAACAATTTGTTTTTCTTGTTGTGGTTTTTTGTTGTTGTTGTTGTTGGTTTGGTTTGGTTTTTTGTGGTTTTTAGGTTTTTGTTGTTCTGGAGAATGATCTGTCAGAGAAAAAACAATGCAAACGTTGTCTCGGTTCCAGCTTGAAATTTGGAGTGGTTCTACCTGCTTTGTGTGCCAGAAGCAATGGAATTCCCTCAATAAAAGAGGCATTTAGGATATCAAAAGCTCACCTGCCAAGGAAAGGCTCAGCTTTAAATACTATTTCAGGGCAGTGGGGAGTCCTGAAGGCCAGTCCTTGCCCAACCAGTGGTACTAAAACAGGTTTTTTTGGAAATTCTGCCCTCCAGGAATTAGCCACACCTTGATTTCATCTTCCTAGGTGCTATAATGGGGTTTTTCTGGGAGGGGTGACCCAGGAGGGCACAGCCTCCCTTGTGTGGCAGAGCCGGATCTGTGCCAAGCCCTGGGGCTCCTGCAGCCCTGGGGACAGCAGGGAACTGGCCCTGGTCACACGGCCCAGTGACAGCTCCCAGATGGTGACAAAACCAGCCCCAAGCCTCTGCTGGGAGAAGGAGCTGAGTGGCAGCTGCGGGCAGGGGAAGTGTCAGGAGTTATTGAAGATAAAAGCAGGGATAGAGCTGGTGTTGCTGCATCCCTGTGCAAAGAAAACCAGCCTGGATATCCCAAATCACCCTGAAAAAAGGAATCCATGCAGTTCACAGCTCATCCTGCTGTCTGGAGATACTTTTTGGATCAGTCCAGGATGCCTTTGCTGTACCCCTGCTGTGTTTGCACAGCAAAATCCCTGTGGCCACCCCCACGGAATTCCCATTTCCATGGAATTCCCATCCCTATTTCCCTGCAATTCCCACTTCCCTGGAATTCCCGTCCCCATCCCCCTGGAATTCTCATCCCCATTCCCCTGGAATTCCCATCCCCATTTCCCTGTAATTCCCACTTCCCTGGAATTCCCATCCCCATCTTCCTGGAATTCCCATCCCTGTTCCCCTGGAATTCCCATCCCCATCCCCCGGAATTCCCATTCCCCCGGAATTCCCATCCCGGTGTCTCGGGGCTGTCCCAGCCCATCCCTCCCGGTCCCTGGGGCAGCTCCCCGGTGCTGTCACATCCCCCGGGGCTCCAAAGCCCCTCTGCGGCTGCTCCCCCGCCGCGTGTTTGTGCCGGGGCTGGAGATCAATCCAACTCACTCGGCTGAACCCACGAGGGGAAGGAATTGAGAAGGAATTTGGAAGAGGCAGAAGCGCCTGGGCGATGCTCGGCTCCGCTCGTTGCTACGCGACACCGTGCGGTAACCATGGCAACGGCCGCCAGCGCCGCTGCTGCCCTTTTCTGGGACACCGAGCGGGAATTCGGGATCCTGGGGGCTTCTCCACACCGCCCTGAGGATGGGCTCAGCAGCCCAAATTCGTCCCAGTGTCCCGGTTTGGTCGTGCAAACAACTCGTTTTGGTGTTGTTTGTTGTTGTTGCTGTTGTTGTTGTTGTTGTTGTTGTTGTTGTTGTTTTTTCTTTGCAGTTATTCCTTCAAAAAAAGTGGTATTTCCCTGATTGTCAGCCTTTGGATTAAGAAACCTTGGCCAGAAGAGCAATAAAACTGCAGGGGAGCCGAGCAGGCAGTGGTTACACAGAGCTGTGCTGTCCTGAAAGCAAAACAAGCAGATTTGTTCTGATTTTTTCCTGCTGAAGAGAAGGGAACCGTGTCCTTGTCTGAGCTCGTTCCTGCAGGGTCAAAGCCATTGGAAGTGGCACAAATAAACACTCCCTGCTCTGAACAGCATCAGAGCTGTTCAGCATGGGGCTTCTCCTGGGGAAATGGCCCTAAAAGGAAGGAAAATTGGGAAATCAGGGATGGGAGTGAGGTCAGAGCGAGGTGTTTTGCAGCTGGGACCAGCCAGGAATCCAGGGTGGCTGTGCCAGGGATGTGCCCGTGCCCCCTCCCCAGGGAGAGTGGCTGCGGTGGCAGTGGGTGGGTGGCTAAGCCAGCTCTTCACCCTTCTCCCCATGAGAGTCTCAGTCATGAATTTGCTTTAAAATTAAGTGGGAAAAGCACAGGTGGGAAGTGAAACCACCGCTGGCAGAAGCCTGTCCCCTGTCCCCTGAGCCCCAGCAGCTCGGACACGTCCACACCAAACCTGCACAGGTGAGCCTGGGTCAGTTCTGGACCTGGAGCTTCAAATCTGGGCAGCCCCAGAGCGTGGAAAATATTCCCGTGGGTTTCCTCAGCTCCAGAGGGTGCTGAGCCCTCCCCAGCACCTTTCTGGGATGTGGGGAGGGCACAGGGCACATCCCAGCCCCAAATCCCACTGGTTCAGCCCCCCCTGAGAGCTCAGCCTTGTCTCACAGAATGGTACCAGCAAGGACTGGTTTTCTGTCTGGATCTCCCTCCCTTCTCCCCACAACAGCTCCAGTCCCGAATCTACTTTAAAATTAAGTGGGAAAAACACAGGTGGGGAGTGAAACCACCCCTGGCACAAGCCCGTCCCCTGAGCCCCAGCAGCTCGGACACATCCACACCAAACCTGCACAGGTGAGTCCGGCTTAGTTCTGGACCTGGAGCTTCAAATTTAATTCCCTCCTCTGCACGGAAGGGTCTCCTTTGCTTCCCTTTGAAATGCCAGGACGGGGCTCCGGGCACTGAGTGTTCCCGAGGGTGTCACAACTGTCCCTCCTCCCTGTGGCAGCCAGGGCACAGGGACAGCTCCTGCTCCTCAAGCACAGCACGGCAGAGCTGCGGGACCAGCTGGAGACGCTGCTGCCGAGCAGATCAGGAAAGAGATGGCCAAGGAAAAGCAGCTCTTGTGCAGAAGGAGCACGCACGGGAGTAGGAGGCTTGGAGTAAAATATGATAAATGTTTGGGATTAAGCACTAAAGGCAGAAGGGGAGAGTGATCTGGCTGGTGCCGAGGAGTGGGAGTGACTGCCTGTCCATCTGGAGCGGCGCAGGGGGGGCTGAAGGGAGCCTGCTGCTCTCAGCAGTGCAGATGTGCTGGAATAAGGACGGGGATCCCAAAAACTGCCAAAACCTGGGAGCAGGAGGGGATAGGGCTGGTTTAAGCACTCGGATTTGCCGGCTGGGCTCAGAGCAACGCGTAGATTTTACTCTGCTTTGCTTCCAAAGCCGTGGTGGGAGGGGAGATCCGGAGATGGGAGTGGGAATCGCCCTCGGGGGGAAAATCCAGAGGCCGCAGGAGCTCTCCAGGTGTGGGGCAGGAGGAACATCCCTGGCTGTGGGACACGGGGACACAGGGCTGTGCTGTGGGACACAGGGCTGTGCTGTGGGGACGCGGGGCTGTGCTGTGCTGTGGGGACACAGGGACACGGGGACACGGGGCTGTGCTGTGCTATGGGGACACGGGGCTGTGCTGTGGGGGATCCCAGATTCAGGCAGGGCAGGCAGTCCCTGGGCTCTGGAGCTGCTGGGACAGTGTCGCTAGAGGACACGAAATGAAGGACACAGTCATCAGTCAGGGCAAGAAAAGAGGGGCAGTTTATTTGAGGCCTCGATTTATAAAGATTCTGGACAATGAGCAGGGGTTGGAGGATGGGGTTGCCACCTCTCCAACCACACTGGTCAAACTAGAAGTCCATTAATTGCCCCTCCTCAAGAGAGGAGTGATAGACACGAAGAATGGCTTACATTCCATCACTTTTTTTACCTGAAATCTGCGAGAAACTCCACTACAAAAATGCAAACATCAGGAATCTGAAAAAGATCAGGGTGACAAGAGGAGGGCAGGGCTGGCCGTGCTGGCCCCGCTGCAGTGGCCGCTGCAGCCCCGGCAGAGGCTCCGGTGCATCCCAGGAGCTGCAGGGTTGCCAGGCAACAGCACGATGCTGCAGCAGCATCCTGTGCCCTCACCTGCCTCAGCTCCCTGCTCATAGCCCCCTCCTCACAGCCCCCTCCTCACTACCCCCTCCTCACAGCCCCCTCCTCACTGCCCCCTTCTCACAGCCCCCTCCTCACAGCCCCCTCCTCACTGCCCCCTTCTCACAGCCCCCTGCTCACTGCCCCCTCCTCACAGCCCCCTCCTCACTGCCCCCTCCTCACTGCCCCTTCTCACAGCCCCCTCCTCACTGCCCCCTCCTCACAGCCCCCTCCTCACTACCCCCTGCTCACAGCCCCCTCCTCACAGCCCCCTCCTCACTGCCCCCTTCTCACAGCCCCCTGCTCACAGCCCCCTCCTCACTACCCCCTGCTCACAGCCCCCTCCTCACTGCCCCCTCCTCACAGCCCCCTCCTCACTGCCCCCTCCTCACTGCCCCTCCTCACTGCCCCCTCCTCACAGCCCTCTCCTCACTGCCCCCTGCTCACAGCCCCCTCCCTGCGGCTCCTCTGAGCTACCCTCCCCTCAGAAACCCCTCAGATGTGGGGCTGGGATGCTCTGGGGGGTTTAGGGATGGGGAGAGCAGCAGGAGCTCCTCTGGGTGTGGGTGCTGGGAATCTTTGCCTGATTTTTCTGTCTGTCACCATGAACTGCACCCAGAGTTCATCAGGTGGCCTCTAATCCATAAAATCTGTCAGTGGGACACTGGGAGCTCATCAGGAGGGGTTGGGGACAGCCCTGACAGAACAGGGACAGGCAGGGGTGTGTCCCCAAATTCCTGCAGCCTCAGCCTCCCACGGCATCTCCCAAATTCTCCCAAATTCCTGCAGCCTCAGCCTCCCACAGCATCCCTCCCTCCTCACTGGGAAGGGCTCAGTCCTGCAGGGGCTGGGGGTGGTTTTCTCTGCTTCCATTGTCCCAAAAGTGTAAAGGATGGGCCTCAGCAAGAAATCCAGCCTTGATTTCTTGATCCAGGTTTGAGGGACAGGAAGAGAGCTCAGGACATGAGACAGCCCAGGCCAGCTGGGAAGGTGTGTGGGAGCACTGGCAGTCAGACAACTGCTGCTCCTTTCTTGTATTTTTTTTTTCTTTTTATCTACCGATGATATTTAGTCATTGACTTTATTCCAACTGTATTTTTTTTTCCTAACTTTGAGGGAAAATTGGTTTTGAGATGTTCAAAATTCCAGGTTCAGCACCCTCCAGCCTTGCTCACTGAATTCAGCTTCCCCAGGGCAGTGTTTCTCTGGCAGTAAATACCTTGTCCTGCTGCTGAAATCCATGAAATTCCCATGGAATGTCAGGGAAACACCCGTGGCACAGAGACACAGAGAATTCAGTCAGAGACAATCAGTTCTGGGTACAGAGGGATGTGACTGGCCACGTTCAGTGGGGTTTGGGCAAAGGGGTTCAGGAGCTGGGCCCTTCCTGCTCTGCTCTTTGGGGCTTTCCAGAACTGTTTGGGGGTGAGGAACGGTGCACACCCCACAAAGAGAGGGGAGTTTATGTTTCTGGGGGTGTGATACCCTCCAAAAAACATCCCCAAAGGGAAGCAGCCACAGGAAATCCCACAGGCAGTCACAAAACCACCTCCACCACCACAACAAAAGCGCTGGGATGGTATTTAAGTTGTGGAGTTATCTCTGTGAGGGGGGAGCTGAGAGCTGATTTCAGCTTTAATGCTGTTTTTCTCCTCTCTTTTGTTTAGAATTCCAGGTTGAGAAGATGTTTGTGGGCTCTCCCTCACGGCCAGATTACACAGGGCCCTCCCCTGTGTGTTTGTGCCTCACCACAACTCCCCGTTAATTTGAGGTTTGTGCTGAATAAATAGTGCCTGGCTATTTGATTTTATTTTTTTTTTAAAACACATTTATGATGACAATAAATTAAATTGCTTTCTGATGTTTGACAAATATAATTTTCAGAGTGTTTTTTTTTCTTCTTCTTTTTTTCCTACCGACAAAGATTGCAAATAAAAAAACCAAACAATAACAACAACAAAAAAACAGCCATCAGCTCCATAAAGCAAAAAAAGTGCATTTTATCAACAGAGTGAAATTAGATACCTGTCAAAATACATTTGTCCTCAAAATGACTATTCATACACTTCATTTTCCTGCATAAATAGATACTCATCTGCTCTCTTCTGCCTGTCATTTGTTACTCAGAGCCAGCACTGGCTGTGGGAGGGAAATATTTAAAGCTGCTTCCAAAGCAATGGGCAGGCTGGGTTTATAATTTCTGCCTCTGGCTTCCTTCATTTCATTATGAACGGGGAGGGAAACATCTATTTAAAGTCAATCAAATCAAACTGTCTTCCAAAACACGAATTCCTGGCTGCAGCCCCTGTTTGGGCTCTCTCAGATGTGCAGCTCTTGGGGTTTTCCAGGCAGGGCAGAGCTCCTTGGGGTGCTCAGGGAGATCCAGGATTGGGGTCTGGGATTGGGAGCATTTGACATTCTTTCCTTAAGGGATGAACACTTCCAAGACTCCTTGTGGTGGTCAGAGAGATCCAGGAGGGTTTTAGGCTCTGGAATTGAGAACATTTGAGGTCCTTTCCTTGAGGGATGGACGGTCCAAGGTCTGTGGTACTCAGGGAGATCCAGGGTGGGTTTAGGACTCTGCAATGGGAACATTTGAGGTCCCTTTCCTTAAAAGATGGACACTCCCAAGTCTCCTTGTGGTGGTCAGAGAGATCCAAAGGGGTTTTAGGGTCTGGAATGGGAACATTTAAAGTCCTTTTCATAGGGGATGGATGATCCCAGGTCTGTGGTACTCGTGGAGATGCTGGGTGGTTTCTGGGCTCCGGAATGGGAACATTTGAAGTCTTTTCCATAAGGGCTGGATGCTCACAGGTCTGTCTGTTCCACAGGATTTCTTTGGAGGGCTCTGGTGAAAAAACAAATTAATCAGGCCCAGGGCTGCAGAGGAGATCAGCCATCCCCCTCTCTGTGAGTGTCCTGCTTCCTTACAACACAGGAGCTGTTTCCAGCTGAAAATTCCCACTGGAGACCAGCTGGAAGGTGCAAGTGCAGCTGGGCAGGGAGAGCTCTGAGGAGATGGTGGGGAAATATCAAAGTGAAAAGCTGCTGGTGATGTTTTTACCTAGATCAAAACCCTAAAAAACCCAGTTACCACATGAAAAACAACTTCGCAGCACAACCTTGAGGCCAGTGGGATTTAGAATTCAATGTGGTTTGGATCCAGACTTTATAAAGGTAAAAAATGGTGAGAAATCACCACCCTGCTGCTGAAACCCGGGAGCTTCTCTCTCTCCCTCACTTTGTATGGCAGAGGCAGCTCTGGAGTCAGCTCCTGGAGGGAAAGGAGCACATCACTGCCAGGTCTGGCTGTCTGTGGACTGGGTTTTAATTTGTCAGTCCCAGCCCACCGTGAGGGGCTGCTAATAAATTTTCCTCTCTTGTTAAGTCCTCCAGCACGAGTAGAGCACATCTGAAAACGCTGCAGATAAAAGAACTTTTTTTTTTTTTTTTTTTTTTTTTTTTTTTTTTTTTTTTGGACCAAAGGAGGAAGCAGGGATTTGAAAGCCGGCAGAACCAACAACACTCATTAGCATCTGCCTTTCTTCTGGAAGGGCTCTCGGGGAGAATGTGAGCACGTTTAACACCGGCTCTATCAAAGGAAGCCACTCGCAGCTCAGCAAAACATCCCTGGTGGCAAAACCGAGTCGTGGTGTGACAAAAACACCTGTGGTGGAAAAAGGCCACGCCCTGCCCAGGTTTTTGCTCCCAAATCTCCCAATATCTTCCTCTCAGCCGAGCTGGGAGTTCAGGCACGGGTTGTTCATTCTCTGACCTTGCTCCAGTTTTAATTTTTTGCTACATAAAGGGGGAAAGCGGTGGATGAGGAGCTGGGGGGAGGAGCGACCCTTCAGTCCAGTGCACCCCTGATCCCCACCTTGCTCAGGGACTTTACCTGGCCTCTCCTGGCCCAGCTGCCCTGGATTTATGTGCTCCAGGCACCAGTAGTGGCTGGTTTTCTGTCTGGATTTCCCTCCCTTCTCCCCACAACAGTTCCAGTCATGGATTTGCTTTAAAATTAGTGGGAAAAGCACAGGTGGGAAGTGAAACCATGCCCAGCACAAGCCTGTCCCCTGTCCCCTGGGCCCCAGCAGCTCGGACACGTCCACACCAAACCTGCACAGGTGAGCTTGGGTCAGTTCTGCACCTGGAGCTTCAAATCTGGGCAGCCCCAGAGTGTGGAAAATATTCCCGTGGGTTTCCTCAGCTCCAGAGGGTGCTGAGCCCTCCCCAGCACCTTTCTGGGATGTGAGGAGGGCATAGGGCACATCCCAGCCCCAAATCCCACTGGTTCAGCCCTCGCAAGAGCTCAACCTTGTCCTGCAGAGTTAGAGGAGCAGAGCAGCAAAGGCCTCGTTAAATCTGCAATTTGGAGCTGAAATATCCTTTATCAGAAATTTATAACCCATTTAAAATGAATCCATTCAGGGCCCAGCGAGGGTCCTGGCTGAGGGAGGAGATAATTCCCCAGGTTTATTTATATAGTTTGATAGCTTTTATGCCAGGTTAGTAAAAAAGAGTCGGTGCCAATAAAATACTTTTTTTCTGCTTGTAAAACTCGGGAGGGTTTTATCTGTGGTGCTGAATGGTGCTGCCTTGTAGCTTTCTCTGGGATCTGGGGGAGGCAGGAGGGAACAGTTGCTCAGCCTCTCTTCCCAGCACCCCAAACCATCCCTTGGCATCTGAACCATCCTTGAACTGCTCATTTGGATGGAAAGAGAGCTTGGACTCTCTGATGGAAGGGAAAACCCAGCCAGGTCTAATCAAAAATCCCTTCAGCTTTCCATCACAGCGATAGAATGGTTAGAAATGACAAAAAGTCTAAACATTTTTTATGTAACTTTAGTCATAATCGGGGAATAAAGGAGATGCTGGGCCCTGGGTGAGATTTGCGCTAATCTGAGGCTCCTTCTCAGCTCCCCAGCTCCAGAGATTGTTGGTTTGATCTGAAATTCCCTGGGTTTTTTCCTCACACTCATCCATTTCACTGCCCAGCTGGATGAGGCTCTGCTTTTGATACCCAGTAAAAGGTGCCAAGCAGCACCAGTGGTTTCCTTGTCCTTGTTAACAAAAAAAGAAAACCAACTGGGAGAGGAAGAACCCCAAACTCCAAGCCCCAGGGGGCAGTTTTAGTCTTGGTTCTCTGTGCTAAGTCTTGGTTTTCTGTCGCCAGGCTGAGTTTAGTGCTGCTGTAATGATGGTGGGGTAATAACAGCAGCTCTAACAGCTCTTATTCAATTGCAGCACAATTCCTGCTACAAAAATATCCTTATTGTGGAATTTAAAGTGACTGGGGAAACGCTGGATAACCCTCTGCAAAGTGGAGCATCGGGAAAAGGCAGCAGAGGTGATGCTGCTGCTTAATTTTGTGACCCACACCTGTCAGGTTCTGCTGTGGCACCCAGGAATGGTGCTGGAAACTCACATTTTTGGAAAAACATCAGGAAAAACACCCCCCTGGAACGGGGGAATTTCACCTGAGAGGGAATGCCCTGCCTTCTGCATTTTCTGCCCCTGGAAAAGACCTCAGAGGAAGAAATTCTCTAAGGATGGAGGCTGTGGGTGTGTTAGCAGCAGCAGCAGCCAAGAGAATGGGTTACAGGGAATTTGTAATTTGACATGCTGTTATGTAAGGGCTCCATTCACTCCTCACCCAGATACAGCACGGAGAACAGGCGGATTAATGGCAGCGTTTATCATGGAGGAAAACAAGGTGATCAAATCTGAGCGAGTTTCCCCCTTTCCTCAGAGATACAGGAGCAATTACAGGACGGCTAATCTGAGAGGGGCCTTTGTGAGCACACAATGGAGGGAAGAAAGGAAACTCCGCGGGGGAAAAGAAGAGGAGCTGAGGGAGGAAAGCAGCGGGAGCAGGCGGTGTTATCTGTGACAGCGACACGGTGTAAACTGGCAGCAGCAAAGTGACAACACGGAGAGAACTGCGGCTGCAGCACTGGCTGATAAAGGAGAGCAGCGGCACTGGGGTGGAGGAATTCATCCTGGGGAATGGGGAATTCCATCCTTGCAAAGGATGGGGGCCATGATGGGGAAAGGGTGTAGGAGAAGGGAATAGAGGGGACCTCGCCCCTGATCAGTAAGAGCTGTGTTAATTACCCAATTCAGCCTGCCACCTGATGAATCAGTATATCCAATAAAGATAAGTGTGATAAAAGGGAGTGGGTTTGCTGATGAGGGGAGATCATGAAGGAGGAGGAACCTCGAAGAAGAGGGAATGAGAGGATCACAAAGGAGGAGGATCCTGGGGAGAGAGAATCCCTGCTGTGAGGTTAGTCTGGGACTGCAGTTAGAGCCTGTTGTTGGAACCTGCAGCCAGTCTAGCTGGGTAAAAGCCTGCAGTCACAGTCTGCACGCCAATCCCTGCAGTCACAGTCACACACCAATCCCTGCAGTCACAGTCTAGCTGGGTAAAAGCCTGCAGTCACAGTCTGCACACCAATCCCTGCAGTCAATCTGCACATCAATCCCTGCAGTCACAGTCTAGCTGGGTAAAAGCCTGCAGTCAGAGTCTGCACACCAATCCCTGCAGTCAATCTGCACATCAATCCCTGCAGTCACAGTCTAGCTGGGTAAAAGCCTGCAGTCAGAGTCTGCACACCAATCCCTGCAGTCAATCTGTACATCAATCCCTGCAGTCACAGTCTAGCTGGGTAAAAACCTGCAGTCACAGTCACACCAATCCCTGCAGTCACAGTCTACCCAGGTAGAAGCCTGCAGTCAGAGGCTGCACACTAATCCCTGCAGTCACAGTCTCACCAATCCCTGCAGTCAAAGTTCAGCAGACAATAACCAGCAGTCAGAGGCTGCAAGGGAAACCCACAGCAGGAGCTGCTGCAGCCAGAGTCAGTGAATGGTTGGAGTTAGGATGGGTGAGCTGTGAAGAGGAATAAATCAGAACCCTTTTCATGCTGTGATAAACAAGCAGTCTGCGTCTGGTCTCATTTCTACCCCCTAACAAGAGGGTGCTGCTGCGGGGATGGGATGGCTCTGGACACTGGAAATCCCAATTTCTGACATTTTTTGTGGCTTGAGCCCTACAGGTGCTGCTTCACCTGAAAAGGCCAGAGCTATAAGTGGCTTGTTTGGACAAAAGAGATAAATTGCCACTAGCCATCTGTTTTATTTACAGTTTCCTACCCTTCCTATATTACTTTTGCCCCTGATTAAAACCCTCTGGCACCTTTGATGGAGTCAGTTCATCCAGACCTGAGACGTTGATGGCACTGAGCACCTGGCACTGCTTGGAAGGACAGAATCCAGGGCTATCTGCTGCCTTTCCAAATGTGCAAGAATTTTTAAATCCTCCCTTTTTCCCATTCCAGACACTTTGGTTTCCTGCTAAATCCTGAATTCACTGTAATCTAAATGATTAAAGAAATATTCATAGGCAGTGCAATGGGAGTGAAAGATAAAATATAATGAGCTCCAACTCTGCTTTTTTGTTGTTTTGCAAACCATTCCTTGCTGTCCACGTACCCTGCAAAGAATCCAGGGAAGTGCAGTTGTTGTAACAAGCTACAATCATTAACCATGGAGAGCAGTCAGCCACAAAACAAAACCTAAAAAAATACGACTTGTTTTCAGCACCTCCAACGTGGAATTGTGAAATAAAAGCATGAGGGTGATGAAAATATTCAGGTGAGTCCCAAAAGGGAAACAGGGAGAAGCTGTTGATAGTGGGGACTTGTGTTTTACTACTAAATAAATCTGGATTTGGGTTGGCATTGACCAGGCTGCTCATGGATCTCCAGGAGGATGTGCCTGGCCCTTGCAGAGGGGGAATGTGGTGCTTTGCTTGGGAGCTGTCCCAAGGAAAAAATTCCCCTTGGATACCAAGTGACAGCTGATGTGAACAGAGAGGGAAATGAGTGTGAGGAGATCTGCAGTCCCTGTGCAGTGACAACTTTGCAGGCACTGATAATAAGGGGGAAATTCAGTGTACAGACAGAGCAGCTCCCCTCCAAAGGTATTTAGGGAAGTGACATTTCACAGGCTCCGTGGTGCCAGCAGAGCCATTAAAAGTTGTTTATCACGCAGGCTCATCCCTGTTCTGGGGATTTGGAGGCAGCCATTTGGTTTCCACGACAATTTAATTTCAAGGTGCCGAGTTCCCCTCTTGGCGTTGTGTTCATTTGCTTGGGCTGGTTGAGTGTCTTGTAATGGATCTGAGAGAAATGACCTGGGTTGTGTTGATGGAGTTTTAGAGAATTCCCAACTAGATCAGAAAAAATTCATGCCTGGACTACATCAGCCTTACTCATTTACACTTTAAAAGAGAAATCACTGAGAAATAAATGTTATTTGTTACTGTATTGACATAACTGCAATTTTGCATCTTTTTCCTGCCCTGTTCTCATTTTCCCCTGCAGGTGAGTGGAGGCCACAGGTAAATTCTGACACTTTAGGGAGTACTGTGTGAGTTCCTTAACACAGCTTTGGGAGCTAAATTCCCTCACTAAATGCACTCTTGTAATGCCTGGGAGTGAAAGCAGGGCAAGCCAGCCTGCAGTGTCTAAAACTCCTTTTTTCCAACTATTAAAATAATCACTATAATCAATCTCCCCGTTGCCAAAGCAGGAAGGATCTTTGTAAAACCAACTCTGAGCAAGTGGGTGCAGAACAAGTGGATAAATATCGCTGGGAATGGCTCAGGATGGGGATGAGTAATGGCAATTATCACACGTTAAAAGGTGTCTATCACCATGTGAGGTGTGCAGGGAACAGCTTTAGATGGGATTTTGGGAAGGAATCCTTCCCTGGGAGGGTGGGGAGGGGCTGGGATGGAATTCCCAGAGGAGCTGTGGCTGCCCCTGGATCCCTGGAAGTGTCCAAGGCCAGGCTGCAGCAGCCTGGGAAGGCGAGAGGTGACCATGGCAGGGGTGGCACTGGATGATCTTTAAGGTCCTTCCATCCCAAACCATTCCAGGATTCTGTGCCTTGCCTCTCTGGAGCAGTGGAGCAGAGGAGAGCCCAGTGCTCTGAGGAAGGGAGTGACCATGGGGCACATGGATCACCCTGATGTCCCAAAACCATCTGGGTTCTCTTGGGATGGCACGGGGGGAGCACTCAGTCAGATGGATTCCATGGCAGAATCAAAAAGAATGAGGAATACCTTCCCTCCATCCCTCACTCAGCTCCAGGGAGAACAAACACATCAAACCTGCCAAATGAGGCCAAACTTTGGGGCAAAACCAGCGAGGAAAGGGGCAGCTGGGCTGAGAGGGGGCATTTCCAGGCTGATCCTTTCCCTGTGGTGCACCAGGCCTGGGCTGGTGGCAGGAGGAGCAGGGGGACAGTCCCTGCCCTGCCCAGGGCAGGCTGAGCTCAGCTGCCCCCTTGTTCCCACCCTGAACTAGCAGTGACAGGAGGGAATGCCGTCCTGACAATTCCTGGGCAATTCAATTCCAGACACTGAAAATCCTGATTTCTGTCATTTTTGTGGCTTGAACCCCACAGGTGCAAGGGAGGTTTAGGGAGGTGCAGCCCAGCCCCGCTGTCCCTGCCCTGCCCCAGGGGCTGTGACAAAACCCCTGGGGATTCCTGACCCTGTGGAATCGGAACACCAAACTGGGAGCCCCTTTCAGCTCTGGCCTCTTCAGGGGAAGCAGCACCTGTAAGGTTCAAGCCACAAAAAAATGACAGAAATTAGGATTTCCAGTGTCCAGAACCTTTGGGATTTCCAGTGACTGGAGCCTTCCCATCCCTGCAACAGCATCCTCCCCACCTTCCCCTTGTTAGGGTAGAAATGACAAAAAACACTGATTTTCCTCCCTTGTCCCCCCTTTCTTTTATTAGCCTCTAAATAATTAACAGGCAGCTCTGCTCTGTGGCTGCTGCTTTGCAGCCCGAGCAGGGCCTGGAGCAGATGAAATAAATCCACGAGTTGCCATTCCCAGTTCCCTAGCAACGAGCCAAAGCAGGGAAAGGCGCTGGGCCCGAGCACAACGAGATGTTCAAGCCATTAATATTCCTCACCCGGGGCTGGGAAGAGCAGCCCTGGTGCAGGGATGGGCTCTGGAGAGGGAGGAAATCCTGTTAGTCCCAAAATGAGGGGGCACAAAGGGGGCATCTGAGAGTGGGGAATGGGAAAATGAGGATTCCTCTGGTGCAACATCATGTGAGAGGTGTGTGGAACATGTGGGTTTGGGGGATAAATTGTGGATCCAAGTTTAAACCAAGTGCAGTTTAAACCAAGCTCTTTAAATAACAACATTTTATTTAAAAATTTTATTCTGAAAATTATTATTTATTCTGAAAAATATTTATTCTAAAAATGGTATTATTATATTTATGTTTTATCTTGGTTTAAACCAAGGCTTTCAAAAATCATATTTCTTCAGCTGGCTGCAGATCCCACGCATGGCTGGGGGCCTGGGCTGGGGATTGAGTTGTTCCATGCTGTGGTAGCAAATAAATGAAGTTTTGGGGACTTTTTGGGGGTAGATGGAGAAGTTTCTCTGTGGAAAACAAGCTGGGCTGCAGGGAGGAGGGTGAGACAGCACAGAACCAACCCCTGGTTACACAAAACAGCGAAATTCAGAGAAATAAAATCACCTGTGTGGTGAACAGGGACAAACTGACAGTGACAGCAGCAAGAGAAGGTGAATTATTGTCCACATGGGGTGGGAATGCCAGGGGAGGAAGGGCTCTGTGTGTTGTAGGTGTCCCCAAAATTCTACCTGTGCTCATCCAAAATTGTTTTGGACAACTTTGAATTCTCCAAGAATGATCTTGGCTGCCGCAGGGAAAGCTCCCTCCTCATCCTGCTCTGCACAACCCGACTGAGAGGTGCATTTATTTCCATATTGAAGCTCAGAGGGATTTTTTTCCTTCACGAGGAGGAGAAAATGGAGGTATAACAACGTTCAAAACCAACCAACCAACCACCCCTCAAGGATGTGCTTGGAGCACTTTGGTTTCCTACGTTTTTTTGTAGGACGAGAAGCAACTTCAGATTTCCTCCCGACGCAATAAATCCTCTGCCAGGAGCGCAGGTTAAAACACACTTAATTGACCCCTGACTCATTAATTGTTTAAGGGGGAAGATAGCGACAGCTTCAGCATATTTAATTAACCGCTGAAAATTCGGCAGCGAGTTAATTACCACGTAACATTCGCCTCTCCAACTAACATTTCTTGAGACGGGGTAAGCAAGGCAACAATAATTGTAACAATTAATTAGAAATTAAACTGATAATGGTTACAGCTGCTAACAATTAGCGGCTAATTATGTCAAGCACTTTAACCGCTTGGAAAAGGACTGCAGGCTGGTCGGAGAGGGATAAATAACCGGCTCCACCCTTCCTGATATTCGATACTACACAGGGGTTTTTTGGGAAGAAACTCACCCGGGTTCCAGGGAAGGCTGGAAATTCTGAATTAGCAAGGACTGGGATGAGATCCATTAAAAACCGCACTGTTTGTCAATAATTATCCATGTTTAGAAGACTTTAAGCCTTCAAGTTTTTGGGCACCATCTGTATTTTTTTACTTTATTTTACAGGGGAAAAAAGTGTTTCCGAGAGGCTTCGCTCAATGCCAAAACTGCCCTGTGCCAATATTTCATTTCTTCTTGGTTTGGAAAATAATAATTTCATGTTTTAAACGCCTTGGGCCTCTCATGGCTTCCGAAACTCAGTGACAAAAAAATACCCAAAAACCCAGACAATTTGACACTTAAAAATTTCTGTTGCTGCTCAGATGTGATGAGTGATGTCTCCCTGAGGCCCTGCTTGGGCTTTAATCTGCATTTCCAGGAGGAGAAATTCACCTGTTTGGTGTTCCTGCAGCCACACCAGAGCAGGAATTCTCCCTCTGCAGAGCCCCGGGGCTTTTCCCTGCCAGCACAGGGAATATCCCAGGCTGGATGTGCCAGGGATGCTCCAACCCCATCCCGGGGTGGAATTTGCTGCTGGGGTTTGGATGGCAAAAAGAAAGAAAAGCCCAAAGCTTGGGTGTGTTAGCAAGGAACGAATTCCAGAACATCCCAGGGACAAAACATCTCATAATGGGTGAGACCCCACTGCTCCAGGGACACAGAACTGGCACAGAATTGGAAATGAAGGGATGTGGGAATTGCTGGTCACAAGGAAGGGCTCTGCTGCTCCGCGAGGATTTGGGTGTGGAATCCTGGAATTGGAAGAGGATTCCTGGATTTGGGTGCAGAAACCTGGATTTGGGTGGGAATTCCTGGATTTGGGGGTGGATTCCTGGGTTTGGGTGGGAATTCCTGGATTTGAGTGGGAATTCCTGGATTTGGGAGTGGATTCCTGGGTTTGGGTGGGAATTCCTGGATTTGAGTGGGAATTCCTGGATTTGGGGATGGATTCCTGGATTTGGGAGTGGATTCCTGGATTTGGGAGCATTCCTGCTGCGAGTTTTGAGAGAGGACAGAGGGTTGGTGAGGTTTCCTGCAGGTTGTGGATTCCCTGGCTGCCAAAACTTTGGTGTTCCGTGCTGTGGGAACCAGTGAAGAGCAGGAATTGGGTCTCTCAGTTGGGTCTCTCAATCTCTCTGGATTGAAGCGTGAGGAGCCAGTGGCTTTTCTACCCCTCTAGAAATTCTCTGTTTTTGGCATCTCTTGGTACTCTTTGCCATAAAAATGAGCCTGTTTAATGTTGTGAGAGCTTGGAGTCCTTCCTGTTGGTCTGGGCAGCTTTTCCCCAATGTCCGCTTTGTGTTTCTTGGAATCCTGACCATATTCCAGGACAGCCATTCCATGAAAATGGGTCCTACTTTGGTTCTCCTGAACAGGGCACATACCAGGAGCAAAAATATGAGGGTTTTCCCCACTTTTTTCCCCCTGTGAGCAACATGAAATTTCTCACTGCAGCATCCCCACTATAAATACCAGAAATAAAATTTTGGGGACATAAATTTAGTCTGATTTAGGCCTCAGGGGTGACCTTGGGGCGTTGTCCCTTGGCTTGCCCTACACTGGTTGCCCAAATTTTCCCTCCCCAAATCCCAACCCGCCAGCAGCCCCTGGTTTTTTGTGGAGCATAATGAAGCCCGGACTTTGCCAGCATGAGACAATGAAATGTAATAATTGGAGCTGTAAAACCCATCTGTTCGAGCACACGGAGTGGTTTGGTTTTTTTCCCATGATGTGGAATTGCTTGTGCTCCCAATTTATATTTAAATCCTGTCCCTGTGGAGGGAACTTTCCCTGCCAAAGCAGCCTCTGGAATGAGGGAAGAGCTGTGCCCAGGAATTTTCAGGGCTCAGGCTGAGGGGCAGGCTGTGCACCCAGCTGGGGCTGCTGGCATTCCCAAGGTTTTTCAGCTGAATCCCGCTGGATTTTGGGGGAATTTGGAGGCCAAATCTGGTGGTGTAGGTGGACATCAATGATTGCTGCTGCTCCTGCTAGGAGTAGTATAGGGCTAAAATGATTTCTGAGGTAGTAGGGCCTGAGAACACGATGTTGGCTTCACTGCAACCAGGAGGTTATTTTCATGCCATTGCTTTAACTAAATCAATTATAACTTTGCCCAGGTAATGGGGAGAGGGAGGGGGATAATTGTGATTCTTAGTTAAATATATAGGCCTTGGAAATTAAGTTAGATCAGGTGGATATGAACCTGAATAATCATCAATATGATAAATGACAGTATTGTTAATTGTAATGTTTGTTTGATAACTGAATATGATCATTATCTTAAACCAGAATCTTAACCAAGAATCAGGAGAATTGATTGTTACAGGTTTATGCTTAGGTAGATGTTCTGGGTTGTAGTGTAGGATATACGAAAATTATTTATTCTCTCACCATCCCCATGAGCTGTTGGAACCAGGTGGGGCAGTGTTTTCCTAGGCCCCTCCTTTGGGCTCTTCTGCTCATGGCCCATCAATGCCTTGCCCAGGACTCACAGGGAACTCCCTCCAGGAGCTCTCTCTGTTTAATGGGCCATCAAGGAGCCACTGCACGACTCCTCATCCCATTGGGAGATGCTCCCAATGCCCAGGGGGAGGAGCCAAGCATTCCCACCTGGAGAGAATCTGGGATTTGGGACAGGACAAGCAGCCCTGAGCCACTGGATTCCCAGAGGAGCAGAGCTCCCAGACCTTTCTGTGGGATCACTGCTTCAGGAAGAGCCCCTCACCTGGACTGCTCCCACCACCCTGCTCAGGGTGTGTTCTGACTCTGTCAGTGCTCTTTTGTATTATTTTATTTTATTTTATTTTATTTTATTTTATTTTATTTTATTTTACTTTACCCTTTTTACCTTTCTTCTTATTAAATTGTATTTCTGACTTGGAGCCTCTCACTCGTTTTGCTTTCAAACCGTGACAGTAGAATCAATGGAACAATGGGGTTTAATGATTACTGTGTATCCTTATGTAACAAGAAAAGTATAAAACTGTGTCTATTTTGAACTTCTAGTGGAGTCAGATTTGGTTCCGTCCCCCGATTCCCAGAACTCTCAATAAAGCACCGCACACAATCATTGTGTGTTTTTCCTATGCCAACACTGCCTTGTCCTAACCCTGTTCTGCTCCTCTTTACCCCACTCTGAGGAAGTGAAAATCCCACCAGGGCTGTTAAACCATGGGGAAAATGCAATTTGGGCTCTTCCTTGGGTGCAGTTTCTCATTTCAATCACTTTTTACATTAATTACCCGCAGTTTGTGCCATCTCAGCCACAATTCCCCTCACCCGTGTGGCTGAGGGCCTGGATCTGCCCCGGGGCTGTCCCAGGTGCCCGTTCTGTGAGGAGGATGGGGCCGGTTTGGCTGCAGGGCTTGGCCCAGGGAAGGATTGCAGGACTGGGGGCTGGACGTGCCAGGGAACATGAGTCGTGCTGGGCTGCAGGTCATAAAATTCCATGTTTAGCCTGGTTTTAATGGCAATAACCCATTCCCTGCCTGCACCAGTGCTCCTTGCAGCAATGTTTTGTTGCTTTTCTTGTGTTTGTCTATTTTAGAACAACAAAAAGAAAAAAAATCTAAATAGCTAATAAAATGTTAGATAACGTTTTAGAATAATTTTTTAGAATAAATAATAACTTTTAGAATAAATTTTTAAATAAAATAATAATATAATAAAATATAAATAAAACATAAATAAAACATGAATATAATAATACCATTTTTATAATAATAATTTTTTAGAATAAATAATTTTAGAATAAATTTTTAAACAAAACTATAAATATAATAGTATATTAAAATATAAATTAAACACAAATATAATAAATTAATTTTAGAATAAATAATAATTTTAGAATAAATTTTTAAATAAAACAATATATATAATAATATCATTAAATATAAATTAAACATAAATATAATAAAATAATTTTTAGAATAATAATTCTTTAGAATAAAAATCATCTAATAAAAACTAACACCAACACATTTTATCCTGAAATCTCCTGCATGAAGCTTGTGCACCATCTCAGGGAAATCAGTTTGCTGGTGTTGGGCTCCCCAGATGTGCCTGGTGAATTCAGCTCTTTATTTTTAGCCAGGGAAGCCACACGTGGCTGTTCCTGCTGTTCAGGAGATGGATCCATCAGCAGCAGACAGGTGGGAGAGGGGAGCGTGGAGATGTTTTCCCCTGTGCTCAGGCAATCAACAGCAAGATATTCTGGGAGCTGGGATGTGCCTGAAGGACAAAAAAATCTGGAGGAACAGAAACTAAACATCCCTGTGTGGCTGTCAGATAGGACTGGGGAGAAAAAAAAAAAAAAAACAAAAACAAAAACAAAACAAAAAAAAAATGAAATGAAGGCCCATCAGGGTTTTGAGCAGTGTTTTATGAGCTGGAGAAGCTGCAGTGGCTCTCCCCTCTCCAGGGAGGCTGCAAGGAGATGTCAAACCTGCACTGAGGCACCACCAGTGTCGAGGAGATGGAGTCTGCAGGTGATTCCAGGAGATCTGAGTGCTGGAGCACCAGGAAAGAGAATTAATTAATTTATCTGCCTCAGTGCAGGAGGGGCAGGGAGGTGGCAGCACATGGAGATTCCTCTCTCCAGCACTTCCCTGGGTTTGATGGGTGGGGAGGATCAAACTGAGCCCTGGGCACATCCTGGCTGGGAATTATCAGGACTCAGATCCTGCAGGAGCTGCCAGCACAGAGCAGGGGAGCAGCTCCCACTCCCTCTTGGTGTTTCCAGCAAAGAGAGACGAGCTGAGAAAGGCTGGAATTTAGGAAATTTTTTTCACAGAAAGAATAATAAAGTATTGGGATGGTCTGCCCAGGGAGGTGGTGGAGTCACCATCCCTGGATGTGTTTTAAGAAAGAATTGGATGTGGTACCAGGGTTTAGTTGAGGTGTCAGGGCTGGGTTGGACTTGATGATCTTGAAGCTTTCTTCCAACCTGGAGATTCTACGAAGAGACAAAACCAGCTTGGAACCCTTTTGAAAGAGTTGGGATGAGCCTCAAAATAAGAATGAGGAGTTTCCATGGCTGAGCTATCAATGGCAATTAAATAACCACTGAAATAACAGCTCACATCAAGTTTAATGCTGAAGTTGGGAAGGGACAGAGGGTTTTTAAGGCACATCAAAGCAGTGATAAGCAGAGCTGGCCAGAAGAATGCAGTTACAGTTTCTCAGGGGGGGTTGGGGTGGGAAGGTTTCCTTGCCCTTTGCTGTCCCATCTGACATTCCCAATCTGTAGTTCTGGTTTTATGTCTGAGGTGTTTTGGTTTTCTGAAATTCTTTTCCCAGGGAATTTTCTGTAAACAGGAGAAATGTTTTTGTAGCTGTACCTTTGTTATTCATTCCTTTCCCCAGGAGGGACTTCTCCTTGCTGTCCCTCTGCTCTGACCAATGGGAGTGAAGAGGTTTGTCTTTGTGTCACCAATCCAATTGGTCTGTGTGAAATGGTATAAAAGGGAGACACATCCCAGAAATAAAGGAGTCATTTTCAGCCTTCTGGATCTCAGAGTCTGTGTTGTTGTGGTGTAAAACAGCATCACTAATCCATGTGCATGGAGGAATCTGTGGCTGTGCCTTGGTTTCCCTGTCAGGGATATGAATCCCCCATTTGAGGCTCAGGGACCCCTGAGGGAAGGGGCTGCTCCCCTGCTCCAGGCTCTGCTCCCTCACACTCTGGCCAAGGCAGAAAACATTGGTCCCCACAGCTCCCCTCAGACTGAGGCAACCACAAAAATCCAAATAAAACCTGCCCAGAACCCAAACCCAAACATTTCTAACCTAATTTTACTGGGGCAGCCTGAGGCAGATGTGCCTGGGTGCATCCTGCTCTGTTTTCCATTCAAAGTTCAAGGAAACTTCTCCCACTCCTGCTCCAAGCACAGCAGATTCCCATCCTAATGAAGCTCCCTGCTGCCAGAGCTGTGCTGCAGAGAGCCCATTACTGCAGGAACCATTTCTCCTCGTGCCCACACTCTCCATTAAGGAGCAGTTTGTATAATTTTATGAGTTTTGGGAGCCTCAGTGAATGCTCTGTGTTTCCCCCTTCAAACCAAGGCTCACATCAGCAGCTGCTGGGTCTCCTCAGGTGAGGTGGATCCTCTCTGTGTGTAAAACTTCCCTTTTCCTCCTCTGCTCCCTGGGTTCTGCTGGCAAACACAACATCTGTGCCTTGCACCGTTAGTCTTTGTGTGGATATGAGCAGACAGGGATTTTCTCTGCAATAAAAACCATCAACAGAGCCATGAAATGGGTTTGGCTCCCTGGCTCAGGCTGCACACGTCCAAACAATAAAATCTGTAACCCAGAAGTGCAAAAAAAAGAAGAAAGTAAGGAAAAGAATTATAAAAAATAGCAGCAGGAGTTTACTTCAAGTGATTTTCTCTGCCTCTGAAGCCAGCAGTTCACTTAAGGATGTTTGTGGCCTTGTGCTTAATATTTCCTTGATAAATTTGGGTCAGAGATGGATTGCTGTGTGTATTTTAGTGCAGAGGAGGAAAATATTTGCAGAACAGGAGCTATTATAAATATATATATAAAATATTTGTAGAACAGTGGAGGCAGCACAGGTAGGGGGGTTGGAGCAGTGGGAACCTGCACTGGTTATACTGGGATGGCTTTTCTGGTGGGAACTGAGGAGAATATCCTGGGTAATTTTGTGCACAGAGAGCAATCAAATCCCTTTGAGGATTCCTCAGCCCCTGATGCTCAGTTTGGGCCCCTCCTGGAGCCTCTTCCCGGCCTGGATTCAGGGATTTGTGGGTTCAGAGCCCATGCCGATGCACCAAGGTTTATTTTTATTTTTTTTTAAGCCAGGGATGTTTGCAATTACCCTAAGTGTGAACACATGCTCCCAGTCCTTGTGGGAAGACAGCCCTGGCTCCTAATGAGATTTATTCATCCAAGCCTGAAATAAATGGAACATGGCAGCACGAGCTTTTCTTTCTGCAGCGATGCAGCGGAGCTGTAAATATTCCTGAAGTGATCTAATCCTTTTACACTCCTCACCAGGCAGAGGCACTTCCAAGTGATTCCCTTTTAAGGCTCCTTTCCCACCCGAATTCCTCTCCCCTGCAGTCACTGGGGTGGTTTAGAGCAGGGCCCAGGGTGATTCCCCCTCAGCACCTGGGGGAGAGCAGGTTAATGACACTGTTTTACACCACAATGACACAGACTGAGATTCAGAAGGCTGAAAATGACTCCTTTATTTCTGGGATGTGTCTCCCTTTTATACTATTTCCCACAGACCAATTGGATTGGTGACACAAAGACAAACCTCTTCACTCCCATTGGTCAGAGCAGAGGGACAGCAAGAAGTCCCTCCTGGGGAAAGGAATGAATAACAAAGTAACAGTTAGGAAAACATTTCTCCTGTTTACAGAAAATCCTCTGGGAAAAGAATTTCAGAAAACCAAAACGCCTCAGGCATGGAACCAGGGCTGCAGGTTAAGTGGGAGACTCAAGGCCTGAGCCAGGAGAGGAGCTGCACAAAGAACATTTTGGGTTGATTCCTGGTGGATTTTTAACCTTGCACACAAGCTGTAGGAATGTTCTGGACTGGAGGCAGTGCTGCTGTTTTTTCCATGCTTTCCCTGAGCCACAGGCTGGAATTAAGCTTGTGGAGGATCAAATTGCCCTCCAGGAGCTGTGGCTTCGGGATTGGCATCTGCTCAGGCTGTGGATAAACCCCTGTGGGCAGGGCAGGAGGGGCTGGGGCCCACCAGAGACCCCCATTCAATGCTGGGCAAATCATTTCAATCTGTGCCCAAGTTTGTGGTTTGAGCTGTGGTTTAAACCTCTCCTTTTGCCTTGTTCCAGGCTGCGAATTCAGGGAGGACACAGAGCAGGGGAGGTGACAGCAAGATGGATGCCAGGCAGCCAAGGAGCTTGGCCAGGAAGGCTCCCAGCTGTTTGCACATCTGGATCCTCTGTCTGTGGTTAGAGGAGATGCTCCTCCTTGTACTGGAGAGGGTCTGACAAAAATTACTCAGGGAAAGAAAAGAACCGCAACTCTCCCTCCTGCTCAAAGCTTAATTTGGCAGCAAATGCCCCAAATCTCAGCAGTTGTCAATTAAAGTTTGGGGTGTCCAAAGAGTAACCCTACTACAGGTTGTAAATGGCTCTGAGTAGCAGCAGTGCTGTCTGTGAACTGTGAGACACAACACGGGTCCAAGGCAATAAGGAAAGATCTCTCATTATGAGGAATGAAATTAATTAGGAGACTCAAAGGTCGAAAAGAATGGCAAATTCTGGGATGTCATTTGCTCGCAGTGACTTGATTAATGCTGGGCAAAGTTCTCTGCTGGTGAAACAGATGAACTGGGGCTTTGTCAGGGCCTAAATAAGAAAAGGGACCTCAGACCTGCTGCTTTCCTCATATTTCTGTCCTGCATTAAAAAAAAAAAAAATAGTTTCCTTTCAACTTATTAGCTGTGAGTTCTTTGGGTACTGTAAAAATGATTTAACAGCTTGGGTTTAGGTGACCGTTAAATCCAAATTGTCAAAGTAGGGTTTTATACCATTCCTTATAAAAAGGTTAATGTCACAGACATGGTCCTTGCAAGCTCCTTCGGCCCCTGTGCCTTTTCCATTCCTACTCCAGAGGTTCTCTTTATCCTGCTGTGTTTTCAGCTGAGCTGGGTGAGCCCTCCCAGCCCTGTCTGCTGGGAATGTGGGATCCTGCTGGGCCAGGACTCCTGTCCCACATGGGATTTTGTAGCCCTGGTTTCATGCCTGAGGTGTTTTGGTTTTCTGAAATTCTTTTCCCAGGGAATTTTCTGTAAATAAGAGAAATGTTTTTGTAACTGTAACTTTGTTATTCATTCCTTTCCCCAGGAGGGACTTCTCCTTGCTGTCCCTCTGCTCTGACCAATGGGAGTGAAGAGGTTTGTCTTTGTGTCACCAATCCAATTGGTCTGTGTGAAATGGGATAAAAGGGAGACACATCCCAAAAATAAATGAGTAATTTTCAGCCTTCTGAATCTCAGAGTCTGTGTCGTTGTGGTGTAAAACAGCATCAGGGTTTGTCCCCCAGGCCTCTCTCAGGAGGCTCCCACAGCTCCTGAGGGCAAAGCCCACAGCTCCAGCACAATCCCCTGGCTGCACTTGGGCTCTCTGTGCTCAGGGGACCTCACACCTCTGCTCAGGGTCCCTTGGCAGATGTTCTGTCCCTTTCCCATTGTTTTCCTCATCCTGAATTTGCTGTGCTCTGGCAGGATTCCCATCCCACTGCTTTCCCTGCCGTGGGTGCCATGTAAGGAATTAACAGAATTTTGAGGGGAAAAATAAAAAAAAAACAAAACACTGATGTTGCTTCAAATTGTGAAGTCAGCTCAGTGTGTTAGTTTTGGTTGGACAGAGGAGGATTTGGGGTTTCCCTTAGATGTGGATCAGTGTTTTAGAGCTCAGAAGGTTCAGATGAGTTGGAATGAGCTGATCTGCAGCTCTGGGAGATGATATTGATGATGATGATGATGATTATTATTCAGGGCTATTACACATTTTTAATGCAGCAGCACCCCTGATGCCCCAAATGTTCCACTGAGCCAAAAACCAGCCCCAGTGTCAGAATTTAAAGCCAATCCTCACAAATTCTGCCAGATCCCTCTGCCTTTTCCATGTCCATATTCCAGGCTGGAGAGAAGCTCACAGGGCATTAATTTTGCTGTTTTCCCCTTGCTGCCTCTGCCTTGAGCTTGCAGGGGCTGCAGAGACTGAAACCCCAACTCTTTTGTGGCTTTGGTGCTCCCAGGGGGGTTCCCAGCTGTTTTCTCAGTCTGACCTGGCTGCCAGGTGCTTCTTTAGCACCAAAGATCAGCCCACAGCTCCCTGCCCCTCGTGGACTATAATGTCAATTTTTATCGGGATTATCAATCATTAATTAGTCCCTCCTACAATTACTCTGAGGAAAACCTTTCACTTGGCACCAGGGCCTGTTGACTCAGCTTTCCTTGGGAATGAGTGGCTGGGGATCAGCTCAGCAGATGGGATTTTAACAGCACCCCTGGCACTCATTCCCAGCACTTCCAGTCCAGGGATTTCCAGCCTGGAGGGGAATCTGAGCACCCCTTCCTGCACTTCCCGTGCCTGGGTTCCACATGGAATGAGGAGATAAATCAGAACAGAACTGGGAGTTTAGGCCTCTTTCCTGGAAGAAAAAATTCTCCCCCAAACAAATCCTTGAGGCTCCAAATGAGCATCTGCCTGCAGCATATGGGAAACCATGTCTGGGACTGGGGGGTGTTGAGAGAGGCTTCAAAGCTGGGAGGTGATGCTGGCAAAAGGCATTTTTGGTATGTTTGGGGATGGAAACAGACTTCTGGATAAAAATTAAATTTTTTGGTAGGATTATTTTCCTGTATAACTTCTTCATCAGAGACTCTCAATCTTGGAGAATGTCATTACGACCAAAGCTTGGATTTTTATATGCCAGTTTTTGAAAATGGAACCCTTTTTCTGCACATGGTGTGGGCTGTAAAAGCCTCCAGGTTCCTAGCCATTTTCTGGGGAAAAGGGTTGGAAAAAATCCAGTTGATGTTGTTTCTCTGGAGCCAGAAATGGCTTTATCCTGTGTCCCATCATCCCAGGCCACTCCTGTTCAACCCTACAAGGGAAGGAGCTGATAGAAACCTCCCCCCACATCACCCAAGTGCCCTTATCTTAATAGGAAAGGACCTTTGGGGTTAGAAAGGACTGGAGGGGGTCAGAAGAGGGAATCTCTTCCAGGAGAAATGAGGCAGCACCACTGCTGACACCACGGAATTGATTTTTACAAGTGGGGCACTTCAACATCTTCACTTTCAAACAAACATTCAGGGGGTCACAGATAAGCTGGGAGGCTGAGCAGCCCCCATTGTCTGGAAATCCAGCAGCCAGGAAGGATTTGGGCTGGAAATGTTTAAAAAAGAGGCTCCTGAATTTAAATTTTCAGACAGATTTAATTTTTTTTCTCTCGTCAGAGCAGAAGGGAGCTTTGATGGCGAAGCTGAGGACAAAACAAGGAGGAATGTGTGAGGAATTAAACACCTTGATGGTGTTCCTGTCTCTCCCAGATGCAGATTTTGGTGCTTTTCTCAGCTTTTTCTGCCTTTGCAGCCCCTGTGGGTGGGGACAAGTGACCTGGAACATTCCTTATTTTCCTTATTTTTGACTCTTACCCTGCCTATTTCTTTCTGGTTGCCTCCCCTTTAAAAAAACCCTGCCCGCCTGCAGTTCCAAAGACGTGTTTTAGAAACAGATCACATCTTTTCTCCTAATAATCCCTGAGAAAAAAAAAAAAAAAATATATATATATATATATATATATATATATAAAAAAAAATAAATGAAAAGAGTTCCCCAGCAGCCCCAGGCCTACAGGGTGCAATTAGTTGGGCTGGTGGCACTCTGCACCTCAGAGCCAGCTCCTGGTGGCCTTCTGGGGACAGCCAGCTCTGATTTTATTGGCTTCATTATCCTTTTCTCAGGAATTAATAGCTCCTGAGACTCCTGGCCTAATGGGCCTGATTTATGTTGGAATTGAGCAGCAGCAAGGGAGATTGCTGGCTGGAGCTGAGGATGCAAACAGAAAACAAAACTCACCCGAGGGAGGGGGGATGAATGCTCTGGATGTGCCTGAGGGGGGTTTGGGGGGCTGCTGCTGCTCCCCAGGGTCAGCTCTGAGCTCCTCAAGGGCTGGACACTTAATTATTGCTTTAATTTTGAGTGTCTTGGGGGGAAACACGCCCTGAAATGAAAGAGGCTGGGCAGGTGAGATGGATGTCTGGGTGTTTTACAGGGAGAATGTGGGAACAGCACTTTTCTTAAAGAATTCCCAGGTTTGGAAATTCTGTTTGCTGGCTGTTGATAAGACATGGACAGATTTCACCCTGTGTGGGAGCTTCCTCTGGGCAGGAGCTGCATCAGCTGCAATCCTGGAGCTGCTTTTCCCCCCACAGACTATGCAGAAGGGCCTGTGTTCCCTAAAATCCCCATGTTCCCTAAAATCCCTGGATTTCCTAAAATCCCTGGATTTCAGGCAGGCTGGATATTTCAGTCTGTTGTAGATGCTTGTTATATGTGTGTATTATAAAATTGGCTTTTCGCAAGATGTATGCTATATGAATAATAACATAGTAAGGATATAAAGATATAAAGTTTATTTCTGCTATTGGTAAGACTAAATATAAAGGGAGTAGTTGATGTAGCAGCTGCTTAAACTGTCTGTTTGGTTGGGATAACATCCAGTGAACATGTAAAGAAGACTCTGCTACTGATAACACCAACTATCAGCATCTACCACCCGCAGAAGGCACGGACCAAGGCCCAAGCTGGACGCGATAACAAGGACACAGCCACGAAACACGCATGCTCTAAAAAGGCGGATCCAAGGAAGGACCATGCAGGGCAGTTCCTGGAATATGGATGGAATTTCATATATCGATATAACGAGAAGGGTATTTAACGAGTGTCTCTGAGAAAGCAAGGTGTGGACTTGGCTGAGTGCCAAGTCACCCGGCCGGCCGTTTTTGGTTTTTTCTTATCTCCTAATTGTCTTAATTATTTTATTAAACATATTCCTTAAAATTTACTAAAAAGTGAACCTCGTTTTTCACAATTTGGGGGCTCTGTCCGGGATATACCTCATCCCTGAAACCCCAGGAAATCCAGAAGGGAGGGAGGCGCCCCGCCTGGGTTTTTGGCGGCCCAAAACTTTGTTTTTCCTGGTGAGAATTGGGGATTGCAGGTAAACATCCAAAGAGACAAGCAAGGAGAAAGAAAAAAGCAAGTAAGGAAAAGGGAAAAGGCTCCCTAAAACTGCAGTATTTTTGCTCCATAAAAACCTCGTGCACGAAGAACCTGAGGAAGAAAATGGTTGTGAGTAATTCTCAGGGGAGCGGGTTAAAAGGGGGGTCTGTGTGCTGTGTGAATGGGACACTGGCTGGATACCCCAGACTGGTGAAGTGAGTGTGGTGTGGCTTCTCATGCTGTTCGTTATCTCGCAAGGGAAACGGCTAGCACAGAGGTGAAGCAAAAGATAAAAAGTGTGAATGCGACCCCCGAGTGATTGGGACGGGATCCCAGAGGAAAGAGGGGTTGTAAAAAACCCCGGGTGGCTGGGATGGTCCCAGGGAGGGGTTGGACCCTCAGGAAGGGAGCCGATAGTTTTCCTATACAACCCACTGGGAAAACGGGATACTGGGGGGGGGAAACGTTTGAACCCCCTGGTCTGGGACGGGGTCCCAGGAAAAGGGGTTCAACCCCTTAAAGGAAGAAAGCAAAGGACACCTAGACTTGCTGTTGAATTAAAAGGGTTACGTAAGACCCAAGAGCATTTAGGGTTTGGCCAAATATAGGTATTTTTGGGTTTTTGCCAGATTGAGGATAGAAACACAAAAAAGCCTTGCAGGTGTAAGGTCCAAGACACCTGGGCTTTGGAAAAGGCTGCCAGGTTGAGGAATACTAAAGGCTTGAAAAGTGTGATAATCTAAGAACATCTGGGGGTTAGTCAAATACCTATGAGTAAAAACTAACAATTTTTTTTTTAAAAAGGGTACCAATCTTTTTGTGTTGTCTTTGTGTAAGTGGAAGTAAGTGCAGCTGAAGAGGTGTGCTTGTTGTGGAGTTTATTTGTGTTAAAAAAGTGAATTGTTGAAACGGTTAAAATGTCTGAATGGAAAAGGGGGAACTGCAAGGGAATTAATGAAGAATTCAGGTTCAAGAGGGCTGTCTAAAAAGAGGATTGGTGCAGTTTTGCAGATTAATGGGGAAATTCATTTTGAAGAGTTTTTATTGTTGTTGTTATTGTTGTTCTTGAGTGAATGTATGTGTAATATAGACTGCTGAAGTAAAATAGGAGTTTTTGTTTTGAAAGATGGTCTATGCAGCACATGGTGCTGTGCTGCTGAGCTGATGAGTTTTCTGTGCCTCGGGGGAAAAAAGGAGGGGGTGATGTTCGGGCTGTTGGATGGCAGAGAGGAGACCAGGCAGTGACTGGATGGAATCCTGAAGGTGGGACAGAAGCTTGGAGAGTCTTATGTTAGAGGTCTTGAAAGGTTTTTTGAGAATTTTGGAAATTCTTAGAGGTCTTAGAAGTTGTTTTTGTTTGGTTTGGTTTTTTGGTTTTTTTGGAGTGCATTGAAATTGCCTAAAGAGATAGCTATAAGACATCAAATGCTGGGGGGTGACCTCAGAAGTAGGAAGGAATAGTTTTAATGGAACAGGAGATTGGAGTCAAAAGAGTTGTGAGAGTTCTGGTGTTCGATAAGAAGGAATTAGAAGAAGAAGGAATTATGGATGAAATTAGATCTTTTGTTATTGGGAATTTTTTTTTAACAAAATTAATGCTCAAATGCCATGAGTAAAATGTATGTTAGGAGTCCAAATGCAACCCAGATTGGAACCTGAAAGTAACACCCTATGAGATAATGTTTAAATTATGAAATAAAGAGAAATTAATGTTAAGAGGGTATAGTTTTACAGTTGCAAAAATGGGAGAGGAAGTTCTTTAACCCCACAGTGGGAAGATGCTTTTTCAGGTATTGCAGGCAACTGAAGCTGCGGTATGGCTGAAAAAACTAAAGCTGCAAGTTTTAAATCAACGTCAGCAAAATCAAGAGACCGGTGTGAGAACCCAAGAATGAACTGTAGCATCTAAACCAGGTGATACAAAGTTGAATTTTAAACAGAGCTGAGTGGTCATGAACTGGAAAAGACTCAAGTAAATTTGGAAGTTTTGGACAAAGGACTTTCTCTGTTTTACTTCTCTGCATAACACCTAAAAATCAGTCCGGTCTGTCAAATGCTACCTCTGTTTCTTCACAGCTACAAAGGAGATGGACTTTCAAGTAATTCTAGTGTGGGGAGTTGAAATTGAAATATGTAATATTGGTTTTTTTTGAAAGTGTTTATGTCACTCCACTGTATAATATTGCAGGTACATGAAAATCACAAGAAGAAGACGGGCTCCATATCCCTAACATTTTGGCTAATTTATTTTAGGTTTTATATCTTACAGAACAAACAATATGTTTTTGCTTTTTTTATTTTTTCTATTTTTGTGTGTGTTTAAGGTACTTCTTTCATACTAACTTAAAGGCATTTTATTACTTATTAATCTGTTTTGTTTAAAGAAGGAGGGCAGAGAAGAGCGCCTATGTGAAATACCAAGAGGATATGTTAGTGCTCACAAAATATAGGGTGAACTACTACCCGACAGAGTGGGAACTAAGGAAAGAGTTTTCAACTAAACTGGTACTGTGTCAAAGTTAATACAGGAGCTGTGATTCCTTTGTGTACACACACAACATTTGTAACCAATACAGGACATTCTTCAGTTACGCTGGCAGCGTTGTCCCCACAAAAAGGTACAGATAATTACTGATAGAAATCTAGTTCTGTCAAGTTTATTCTCAAGAGCAAATTTTTCTTCTACTATTTAGAAGTCATGAGAAGGGATATAAAGATTTGTTCTTCAAATGGGTGGATCAAAAATAATTTAAGGTACTAATTATATAACTTTATAAGGTGGAAAAACTTTGTCATTCGCCTCTTAGACAGAGGTTGAGATGTAGATATTGGTTGAGAAGTTTTTTTTGTTGTTGTTGTTGTTTGTTTGTTTTTTTTCTTTTTCTATGGGCAGTTCTTTGTGTGTCTTTGTTAAGAAACTTTTGAAGGTGTTTTGGTTTTCTTTTTTTATATAAGAAGATGTCAGATTTTCTTGTGGAATATAAGGAGAGATAGTATGAATGACAAGATACTTGCTGCTTGGAAATATTATTGTGGTATATGCAAAATTTTTCTAGTAGTTTCATTTATTTCCCTGCTTGATAAGTTACTATGAATTTTGCAGAAACTGTTTTGGAAGGTTTTTTTCTTAGTTTTCCAGCTGGCTGCAGATAAGACCTGGCTCACAAAACTGGTGGTGTTGATTGTCAAAGGGGGTTCTTATCGAAGTTTCTAAGGAGCATCTAATCTTTCAAATCAATGCATGTCAAATTGAGTGAGTGTGTTTGCCTTAGATAGAAATAAATCTTATAGTGTATGTATCTTTCTGAGTTCTCCTAAATAGTGAAGGAAAATCTTCTAGAATAGCAAGAATTCATTGTCTTCCTGCCCTAAGAATAGGCTGAGCAGAGGATTGGCCCAACAGAAACCTTCAATATGATAAAACTCGAACATCAGAAGGGGTAAAAGAAGTTTCTGTTGTTTTTTGTTGGTTTTTTCCTCTTCTTTCTTCTTTTCACTCTGTATTTTAAGTTGTTTTTTGTTGAGTAAATTTTTTTCTCTCTTTAAATTTCTTTTTAACCTGTCCCTCAATCCTAGTTACAGTTAAAAGGTGGAAGCTTTCAAAAATTAAATGGTAGCAGAAGTGATTCCTCAGAGAGGAAGATGACACCCTAATTTCAGTAAAATGATTATGTGGAAAAGTCACAGTACATGGAATAGCTGAACTAAAGATGCAGTTTTACTCGAAGTGCAGCTCTGGCAGCATAATTAATTCTCAGTTCTAAAAAGGCTTTGCAGCTGGCCTTTGGATTAAAAGACTTTACTGCCTTTTAGTGATGCATGTGTACATATATCCCAGTAAATGGGGATTACCAGTGCCTGTTGAGTGGGAAATACCTGAGGAACAGTGGAGAGAATTACGGTTTAAAAAAAAAAAAAAAAAAAAAAAAAAAAGGTCAAAGGCAATTTGTCTGAAAACTAACAAACAAACAACCAAAAAGAATTAACAAGGAAATAGAGGGCAAGACTGGGTTGGCCGCTGTACTTGCCACCAAGAAGATCATCTACTCCTGCTGTGGGTAGCAACCCCATAGGCATGGAGGGTGGAGGTATAAGCCATACCAGACCTCTGTTATTCCTTTTTCTGTCACTTCACTCATTCTTTGTCTTTTGCCTTATAGGATATTGGCAAAATCATGCTACAGATACTATTGAAAGTTCTATATGAAAAGACACTGAGGTTCCTTTCTTATTGCACATACCCGTATCGACAGTCACTGTTATAACCCATCCAAATTAGATAATTGGGAAAATATTAAATTGTGGAAAACTTAAGGACCAGTGGTGACTGGTTGGAAAGTAAGTGTCTATAAGAGGAAATAATGGAAGCTAGAAAACAAGGAATATGGCTCAAAGCCAAATGAATTATAAAAAAAGAAGAGGTGGGGTTTGTTATATGTGTGTATTATAAAATTGGCTTTTCGCAAGATGTATGCTATATGAATAATAACATAGTAAGGATATAAAGATATAAAGTTTATTTCTGCTATTGGTAAGACTAAATATAAAGGGAGTAGTTGATGTAGCAGCTGCTTAAACTGTCTGTTTGGTTGGGATAACATCCAGTGAACATGTAAAGAAGACTCTGCTACTGATAACACCAACTATCAGCATCTACCACCCGCAGAAGGCACCGACCAAGGCCCAAGCTGGACGCGATAACAAGGACACAGCCACGAAACACGCATGCTCTAAAAAGGCGGATCCAAGGAAGGACCATGCAGGGCAGTTCCTGGAATATGGATGGAATTTCATATATCGATATAACGAGAAGGGTATTTAACGAGTGTCTCTGAGAAAGCAAGGTGTGGACTTGGCTGAGTGCCAAGTCACCCGGCCGGCCGTTTTTGGTTTTTTCTTATCTCCTAATTGTCTTAATTATTTTATTAAACATATTCCTTAAAATTTACTAAAAAGTGAACCTCGTTTTTCACATGCTGTAACTGCTGCTCTTGAGAAAGAGAATAAATTCCTCCCTCCTCTCTGCTCGTCTGCTGAGGGATCTCAGCTCTGAGGGAGGAAAGGGAATTTTCTGTAGCCTGGGCAGGTCCAGAAATCCCCAACGGCCAGAGGGGGCTGGGATGGGAGAGGTGATGGATGTGAGGGGGGAATGTCGCCACTGAGGATGAACAGAGAACCCAGATCCTGCAGAAATGGAGGTTTGCACTTCACTGGTGCTGGCAGCAGAGCTCGTGAGGGACCAGAGGGCAAATCTTGGGAATTGGGGGATTTGGATCTAAACCAAGGGGAAGGAGGGTTGGCAGGTGGAGAAAATGGCAGCTGAGGCTCGGCACGGCACAGGCCGGGTGTGGGAGCTGTGCAGAGTGTGGAGAGCTCGGGTAGTGCAAGGGATGGGCTGGCCCCGAGCTGCAGCCTGGGAATGCCCAGGGACAGGGACGGGAACAAGGGGAGAAGGGTCAGTCCCAGCGGGACTGGCCAGCTCAGCCCTTGCCCTGCTGCTGGCTGGGATGGGGCCCCTCTGCCCTGTGCTGCTCCCCCGGCTCGGCTGTGTGACTGCGGGGCAATCCGAGGGCTAAACCCCCACAATTTAACCACAGGAACAGCCCTGCCGATGCCCGGCTGCTCCTCCCCTCCTCCCCTCAGCCCCGGAGAGCCTTTTGCCCGTCCCTGCCTTGGCTCGGAGGAGAACGGGGCGGATTTGCCCCCGAGGCGGGGCCGGGGGCTCGGGGCCACTGGATGGCACTGCTGCCTTGCACAAACCCCGAGCAGCTCCGGGGCTGGAGGTAAAACAGGGAAACGCTGGCGGGGACAGAGCCCGGGGGTGGCACTTGGCCCATCTCACCAGGGCCGGGCCGTCTGTCAGCGATGGAAGAGCAGCTGGGAGGGTTCTCCGGGCGGGAATGGCGCTGAGGCCTCAGCCCGGGCACGGTCCCTGAGGGATGGGGGAAAACCCATTTCCCCGGGGTTTGGCTGAGCTGGGATCGGCCACCCCTCAAGGCTGCCCAGAGACAGAGGGATCCCAAACCCTCTTCCCATTCCTGGTGCCCCGAGGTGGCTCCAGCCCCTGCCTTGTGGTTGAGGCTTCACCAAGACCCTCAGGGCTTTGCTTTCTGTTCCCTTTCCATGTCTGGGCTGCCTCAGGAGAGAGGGGAGAACCCAAGGAAAACCAGGCAGGAGAAAACTTGCAGAGAGAATGAGAAATGACATTTCTTAGACCGTGGTGAGAAACTTTGCAGGTCACCCTTGCTCAGCTCCTGTTCTGGGCCTTGTGCAGAGCAGGGCCAGAGCCGGGGGAGCTCAGGCCCGGGAGGCAGAGCTGTGGTGACGAGCCCAGAGGGTTCACAGGGAGAGGGAAATGGAGGGGAAAAACTTTGTGTGAGATCAGCAGATGGAAACCCAGCCACTTGACCTTCTTTGAACTTATTTCAAACCCATCAGGCATGGAGAAAATTGAGGCTATAACTCAGGTTGCTCCTGTTGGTCACATTACCAATTCCATTACCCTGGGCTGTTTGTCTTAATTGAGCTGCAGCCTGGCCTATGACTAATTGCCAGGTCACACTGGCCCTAAATTAAAGAACATGGATGGTTTTTTTGGTGGTTTTTTTTTTTTTACTTTTAACAACTTTAAAGTCCAGTTATTGTCACATTTCTTCCAAAAGTCTGTGGGTTTTTTCCAGGCAGGCTAAATGGTGTGCTGAGTTCAAACCAACCCACATTTTTCTTCATGGGATAGTTATTTATATTCCAGTGGTGGCTACACAGAAAATGGCCCTGGAGGTTACTCTGAGCACTGGGAGTTCATTACAGCAACAGAAAAAAAATGGTGAGGAAACGGCTTCCTGCTCAAAATATCTCTTTGCTGCTCCCTCTTGTCCCACACCATCACCTGGGGTGGGATTTGGCTCCTCTGGCTCCTCCCTGTGAGCCTCGGCAGCACTCTGGGGGCTGGGGCTGCTGCTCAGAGCTGCCCTGCAGGGAGAAACCCCTCCTGATCCTACAGCCGGGCTCTGGGGTTTGGGGTAAAGCCCAGGTGAAATCCCCTCCTGACCCTACAGCCGGGCTCTGGGGTTTGGGGTAAAGCCCAGACACAGGATTAAATCCCCTCCTGACCCTACAGCCGGGCTCTGGGGTTTGGGGTAAAGCCCAGGCACAGGATTAAATCCCCTCCTGACCCTACAGCCGGGCTCTGGGGTTTGGGGTAAAGCCCAGGCACAGGATTAAATCCCCTCCTGACCCTACAGCCGGGCTCTGGGGTTTGGGGTAAAGCCCAGGCTGAAGGCAGGGCCTGGCTTTTGCTCAGAGCTGCCCTGCAGGGTGAAATCCCCTCCTGACCCTACAGCCTAGCTCTGGGGTTTGGGGTAAAGCCCAGGTATAGGATTAAATCCCCTCCTGACCCTGCAGCCCAGGCTCTGGGGGGTTGGGATCAACTCAGGAGGGAAATCCCCCTCTGACTCTACAACCCAGGCTTTGGGGGTTTGGGGTAAAGCCCAGGTATAGGGTGAAATCCCTTCCTGACCCTACAGCCAGCCTTTGTGGGCTCAGGGTTTTGGGGGCTCAAGGCCTTTGCTGTGGCTTTTCCATCAGGGAGGAACTGGAGCTCTTGTGGAGGGAAAGTCAGAGGGAAGAGGGACTGGGCTGTCTCTGGAACACGGGAGAGGCTGCTCTGAATTTTTCCTTCACTGCAAAGCTCCCGGAAATGCCCACAGGCATGAGGAGGGATGCTGAGCACACGAGCTGGGATTCCAGTAGATTCCAGAGCAGGCTACAAGCATCAGTCCCCATCAGGGGATGCTGCTGGGTGTCCAGAATATTCCAGAGCAGGGTTTGTGAGGCTGGGACAGGGCTCTCCTCACTGCCCCGGGGAGATGGAGAATGTCACAACGGGGAGCAAACTCCTGCTGTCCTTCCCTTGCATCCCCCAGCAGCATTCTGAGAGAAAACCTCCCCAAAAATTGAAATAAAAGGCCAAACAGACTGACGGGTCTGTGCAGGTCCTGCATCCTGCCCCAGCCTTCCCTCATGGGAATTACTGAACTCCCTTTGCTCCTGGCCTATAAAATGAGGATCAGCCCCTGCCCTGCTCTGTCCCAAGGAGAGTTAATGAATATTCATGAGGCAAGATAATATTCCAGGGGAGGGAACTGTTCTCTCTGCTCTGCCTAATGAACATCTGTCATCGCCAGCGCTCGGGAAGGTAAGAGTGACATAAAAATGTGAGGTACTGCTGCACACCCAGACACTTCAGAGCTATTTACCCACTCACACAAACCAAATTAGCACCTGCTGGGGGAAGTGCAGGGGCAGCCATTCACACAAACAGATTTTTTTTCCATCAGGGAATGTACTTCAGAAATAGAGGCAGCCTCGGTTTCACAATTAGGCAATTAACGGGGCCATTAAGAGTGAGTTGAGCTCATTGAAGCAAAATGAAGTGCACCCAAAAATTTGGAATTGGATGTCACAGACTCAAAGCAAGGCATGGTTCTACATTCCTGATGGCTGTCTCTGGTCCCTGGGATGTGACAAAGAACTGCCTCTCTCCAAATTTATTGGAAAAGTATCAGCCCTGACACCACTGCAGCAGCCTCAGCTGTGCTGCTGTACCTGCTCTCGGTGCTGAGCACTTGGGAAGAGAATATTTAATTCAAGGGGCAAAAAATTCCAATTCAGACACTCCATAATGCCCGTTTTAATGCCAAGGAAACTTCCTGGAAGTTGGTGAGGCTCCAAATTCACCAGGTCCTGATGCAGCCCAGGTTTTGTGTGTTGTAACAGAACTGGAAATATCTGAAATTCTTCTGTCCTCTAAAGGGCTCTGATCCCTAATTTCTAATTATAGCAGCCAGGGTAACAAACTGTGCCAGGAAAAGCCTTTTACAGAGCAGGGCTGATTTGTCCTGAGTATTTATTGATTAATATAATCCAAGCTTACAAGCTCCTGAGCATTGACTCCCCTTTATTTATTTTTTTTTACAGCTTATTAGCATTCACCTGAAGGGAAGACGGGTGTTTTTAAAAAAGAGCAGAATTCAGAAAAGCAGCTCACTGCACAAAAGCCACTTCACCCTTTTCTGTGCCCTGGCCCAGTGATTTTGGCTTCATAACAAAGGTTCTCTCCCCCACAACTCCACTTTTTTTGTCCATCCAGGAGCCCAGGGAAATGCTCAGGAACAAGAGCAGGGCCTGTTGAAAGGGAATGTGAGGGAGCAAGAAAAATCCCAGCAAGAAAAGAGGTCAAGGAATTATCAATAGAGGAATCTGTCAAGGTGACCACTCGGGCAGGTTTGATTTCTGTGGACGTGTCCCCTCTGATCAGCTTTACATCTCGGGGCTATTGTGGGAGGGAATTGTGCTGGAAAACCTTCTCCAAGCTCAGAATGCCCCTCTGCTTCTCGGGCCCTTTGTGCCAGCAGCGAGGGGGAATGTTTTGTGTCTGGGGTGAACCGTGGCCTCTCCTCCTGTCCTGGAGCTTCACAAATTGTTCTCAGATTTGGACACACTTCAATGGACACTTTTTAATATTTTTTCTTCTTTTTTTTTCTCTTTTTGTTCTCTCTATAGGTCTTTTGTACGTTTTCTTTCTTGCTTTTTTCAAGGCTGAGAGGGAGTTTTGAAGATAACGAGTCCATTTGTCTCCTGCTTTTTGAAATGTAGATATCGATTTTTGTTCAATTTCCCCAGTTTGCACCTGAAGTCAACTGGACAGAGGAACCAGGGAGAAAATGATGGATCACTGAGGAGAAAGATGAGCTGGAAAGCACAGGAGACTCCCACAGGACTGAGTTTTGGCTCTCCCATCCCTTTTTTTGGTGGTGTGAGGGAGTGATTCTGACCAAAAAGCTGCTCCTGGCTCCCCCAGTGTGGCCAGAGCACGGGGAATGTTATCCACAGGTGCTCTGGATGGGGTTTATTCACTTTTTATCCAGCCCAGCTCTGGGTTTGATCTTAAATTCATCTGAAGGATATTCCTTCCTTTGTGTGGAGGTGTTTGCTGGGGAGGATTTGGGGCAGCAGAAGCAAGGAAAGAGCACAGTAGGTCATTAAATAATTAGCAGGAGGTGCAGAATTCCCTCATTTCTGTGTCTGGCAGGATTATATCCCTGCATAGGTGCAGTGGTCCCAAGAGGATGGGGAATATTGGATTTTTCCCCACCATTTTCTGGATTTTCTGGGTGGAACTTCCAGTGCTGTCCAGCTCAGCTCTGGGCTGCCTGGCTGGAAAATGGGAAGCAAGGCTTGGATGAACCTTTTTTGGGAGGAGAGGAAAATGACATTTGTGTGACGCAGACTGGTGTAAAAGTGGGATTTTTCTGGAGTGGACCATTTTACACATGGAAATATTATGAAAAAAGAAGTTCTAAATCCATATTTCTCCATTAACAGTGTTTAGCAGGGTTTGGGTTGGGTTTTTTTTGTTTGTTTGTTTGTTTTGGTTGGTTAGTTTTTTGGGGGCTTTTTTTGGTGTTTTTTTTGGGAGGGGCGGTTTTGGGGGTTTTTTAGGGTTTTTTTGGTTTTTTGTTGAGGTTTTTTTGGGGTGTTGTTGTTGTTGCTTGGTTTTTTGTTTGGTTTGGGTTTTTTGTTTGGTTTTTGGTTTTGTTTTTTGGGCTTTTTTGTGGGATTTTTTTGTGGGAACTTGGGCTGTTGGAGCCTCCACCTCAACATTTTGAGCCTCTTCCCAGGAATTTGTCCTTTCCTTCCCGAGACACAGGGCTGATCACCTGCACACCAGGTGGAATGGTTGCTGATTTGGAGGTGAGGTGGCTGTCACAGCCACCACCAGCCTCATCCTGGCTGTGGCATTTGAACAAAGCTGCTGCAGGCTCTGCTGCTGCGCCTCCCCAGCCCTCAGCATGTTAATTAGATGCAAATTGTGTCTAAATATTTAAACTGAAATCAAAACAAGCCACTCTCCCTGCTCCATACCGAGCACCCAGCTCACCCCTGGCATAGCAACCATCTCCAGGAGGTTTGGGGTGGCAAGGGCTGTGGGGAACGCTCCCAAAACAACCTTTAAAACCTTTAAAGATGGAAAACATTTGTTCAGAGCAACGTTTGGGTCCACAGAGCAGCTCTGACAGCTCTAACAGGGAGTTGTCACAAGCTGCTGTTCCATGTTGGAATTTTACCATGGCCGCAGTTTGTGTACACATTTATTGATTTGATTTTTTATTATTATTTGGAGGCTGTTTCTTGGGAAGGAGGTAGGAGGAAGGGTTGTCAGCATCAACAGCAAGAGGTCCTGCCAGGCTTTGCCAGGATTTTGGGCTGGGGGGAACTCCTGGATTTGTGTCTGGGAGTGAGGATGGATCTCACACAGTGCCCACCCCACAGAGCAACCCCTGACCTGCCCTGTTTGCCCCAGAAAATGCAACTTTTCAGGTTATTGGCATGCTTGGGCTCAGCCTCGCAGGGTTCTTCCAGCCCAAATGATTTTGTGATGCAATAAAACAGAAAATTCCCAGCACTGGGAACACCAACCTGCACCAGGAGCTTCTTGGCTGTCCCTGTGCTCCCTCAGTGTCTGCAAGGGACAGCTCTGGCCTGCAAATTCAGCCTGGCTGCAACTTTTCTCCATCACTCCTGCCTGCTGGGAGAGGATTAAGTCCCTTTTTGTGTGGCTTGGGGGTTGTTTGCTTTGCTCTGTGCTTGTTTTTTTGGTTTTCCTCTTGACTTTGCAGTTTGGTTTTACTCAAAATAGAAACATCTGTGGCTGTGCCTCTCTCCAGAGAGCCAGGCCTGTTTATCCTCCTTTTTCTGGGCTAAAATTGTTGGAGAAATTACTGCTCAGGTCCTGGGGTAAGTCCTGACCCCACAGACATCAGCTTTCTCAGGGATTTCAGTGGTAGAAATGGGGGGTTTTTTTGAGGGGGTTTATTACCTCTCTTCTCTCTACAATTTAAGTGCAAGAATTAGGGGAGGAGAAACACCCTGTAAAGGAGTGAGAACATCAGTGGTGGGTTCCTCCTCTGCTTTGCTGTCTGAAGGAGCTCCTAATTCCAAGTTGTTCCCAGCTCTTGAGCTTGAACTGTGCAAGGACTGATCCCATGGGAGCCTGCAAAACCCTCCCTGCCCTGCAAACTTCGCAGCCATGTAGCTCTTGGCCTGCCACTTATTTTCCTTGGGTTGAAGAGTGGAAAGAAGTAAAAGAGATGGAAGTGGCCTGGAGCACTTTGTCATCTTGGGGTTCATTGTTGTGCTGCCTCGATGAAAAGTTTGTTCTTTTTGACTCCTCCACCCTTCCCTGCATCTGATCCAAACTGCCCAGGGGGCTCCAAGCAAGGAAAAATCTTCTTTCCAGGGGGTCAGATCAGCTGTGTCAGCCCTGCTCGGGCTGATTCCCCTCCAAAGGTCAGCCCAGGGGTTGTTTGTGCAGGGCAGAGATAAGGGACAGCATCAGGCTGGGAGTTTGCTCAGGATCCTGGGGAAAATCCAGCAAAGGAAACCAGTCCCTGATGTCACCCTGGCTTGGAGGAGTCCCAGCTGGGAGCTGCCTGTCCAAACTGACAAAGGGCACAGGCAGGAGCAGCACCAGATGTCCCTAAGAGCCTTGGAAAAAGGAGGAACCACAAAAGTTTTGTGCAAATTGGAATGAATTTAAATATTCCCAGATGCTAAACTTTTATTTATCACTGTAAACATCTTTATGATGGTGAAACTTTGCTCTTTGATCACCCAAAAATGCCCTGGTCCTGTCTGGGCTGCTGGAGCCAAGAAACATTCCAAACTCAGCAACATCCAAGCAGTGAAGCCAAAGCTTCAACTTCTAGGGGAGATTTGTCAGAATCCTTATTGTGACCTACTGCACAAGGGACAGCCCAAAAAATGGAAATAAACCCTCCTGGTCTTTAATTTGGGACATTTTTGGACAAGAAGTCACAGGGAAAAGCAATAAATATCCCCCATGGACATTCATTGGCACGGATCAGTGTCCTGAGTGGGCTTTGCCTCAATCATCCTGTGACTCTGAAACCTCTGGGTGACACTCCTCATTCCCTGGAGCCTCAACACTTCTGGAATCCCCTGTTAGGGAAATGATGTTAAAAATCCTTTCCCTTCCAAGTCAGCAGAACCCTTCCCAGGTGGAACAACCCCTGTCCCAGCTGTGGCGCTGCCTCAGTTTCCCCAGGGTCAGGAGCTCTCTGCACGTCTGTGTCTCCAGGAGGAGCCCGAGTGAACATTCCAGCCCTTTCCAGCATTCCTGGCTCTCTCATTTAAGTTGTGCAATTCTTCCCGCTGGTAATTAGGGTAATTAACGGGTGGAAATGAGGGGTCTTGGGTGCAGAACTCGGTGCTCGAAGTGAGAGCTGTTAATGCAGGGAGGAGACGTTTCCTGATGCATCCAACTGCCCCAGGACTGAGGATGCTCCTGGCTGGAAGTCAGGGAATTCTGTTTCAACATCCAGGGCTTTAATGGCTTTGCAGAGCAGTTAAAAGGCAATTGGGGCTGAAGAAACGCAAATGTGACCTCAGGATGGAGCTGCGTGCGAGGTTAGAGGGTGTCTGGGTTTGTTTGTAGAGGAGATCGTTTAGGGGAAAGCTGGAGTGAAGAATTCCCCGTCCCGGCCCACCCAGTCTGCTGCTCCTTCACCCAAGTGTTTCTCCATCCATGAAAGCCACGTGTGAACACCCAGGGAAGGGGGGACCAGCACCTCCAAATTCCACCCAGGGAGGGTGGGCAGGCCCTGGCACAGGGTGCCCAGAGAAGCTGTGGCTGCCCCTGGATCCCTGGAAGTGTCCAAGGCCAGGCTGGACAGGACTTGGAGCACCCTGGGGTAGTGGAAAGTGTCCCTGCCCATGGCAGAGGGGTGGAATGAGACACCGCATGCGGGATCAATAATTCCCTGCCTGGAAGAAGATCCTGATTAACTCAGCCCAGATTCCCTGCCCTGCTCTCCAATATCCCCTGTACAGCCTGGGTAGGAATGAGTTAATTTCAAAGCCGTCTGGTACTTTCTCTCGTCTGCTCTTCATAATTAAACATTTCAGCTTTAATTTGTCCCGTCTCTGTAAACAGCATCATCTTTTACCTGCTAAGTCATGCTTTGATACCTTTTCTTTGCTGCAAGAACCTCCAATCACCAGAGTTCTGATTTTAACAGCTCAGTCCTCTTCACAAGCCATTCAGAGTCTCGTCTGAAGTCCCCAGAATATGAATTATCAGCGAGGAGACTGGGAAAGGATTGGAAATCTGTTGGATTTGGGCTCCACAGCACAAGGTGAATGGGATCCTTGACCCCTCGTTTACATGTGTCCCTTTAAAAGGGGCATTTTGAGAATCAGAGTTTAGTTTTCTCTTTCTCTCATGGTCAAAGCAGGAATAGAGATTTCTAAATAATCTTGAACCTTCATCCTGGTTTGCTGGTGGTGGTGTTTTTTTTTTTTTTTGTTTTTTTTTTTTTTTTTTTTTTTTTTCCCAATCAATTGATTTACTTGGAGCTGCTGTCCTAAAGGCTAATGAGGCAGTACAGACATTTATGGATGATATTTCCCCAGCTCTGATGGGACTCTTTTAATGCCTAATTAACTCTGTATAAAAGCATCCTGATCCTCCTGAAATCTGAGCCACCAAGAATCCACTTCTTGTTGATTTTTCACCCAGGACTTGTGAAAACTGAGTCTTGGCTTCCTTGATTCCCTTGGAATGAAGCAAGAGACCACCAGCACCACTGGCTCTGGGGCTGAGCCTTTGTCTGTAGAGATTTGGGGATTTCCACATAAAATGTCAATTTATTTGGTGAGGAGTTGAGGGGATGTGTGAAAAGTGGAATTTACTTGTGTGGCTGAGACATTTTTGTCCCTCCTTTGGGAGGGAGATCGTAGGGGCAAGGCTGAGCCAACCATAAACAGCTTTGGGGAGCAGGAAATTCCTCCAGTCCCATGAAAAGAACAATATTTGTGGAAAAGCTGGACAGCCTCGTGCTGGATGTCAAGCCAGCCATCTCCAGAACAATGATGTGAGCATCTCCACAAGGCTTGTTTTGAAACAGAAGCCACCCAGAAACGCCAGGGGAGCTTTCATGGCTTTGGCTGCTCTGCTGGAATGTGGCTGCTGCAGAGGGAGAGGGATTCAGAGGATCCTCGGCAGAGAGAGGCCTCAGGGCTTTGAAGCTGATACTGTAATTAAGGCCATATTTATATAAAAGTAAACATTTGGGAGAAGAACTCGGCGCTTCCTCCTTCCCCTGCTGCTGGTGGGTGAAGCTGGTGGGTTTTGCTCTTTGTTCCTGAGCTTGGCCATTTCCAGATTATTTGCAGCAGCTCAGGGTAAGGGGGCATCACTGATGTCCACGACAGGAGCTGCTGGTGCTGCTCTGCAGCATCACTCCTGCCAAAGTCTTGGGACGCCTGTGGAACAGCCCCTCAGAGGCCAGAGTTGGGATATTTGTCTGAAATGCATTTAAGATGTGGTTTGCTGCTGCAAGGTGGTGGGTAAAATGCTCCAGGGACAGAATTGGGAATGGATTCTCCCCCAGTGCTTCTGCTGCAGGAGGAGAGGAGAGGAGAGGAGAGGAGAGGAGAGGAGAGGAGAGGAGAGGAGAGGAGAGGAGAGGAGAGGAGAGGAGAGGAGAGGAGAGGAGAGGAGAGGAGAGGAGAGGAGAGGAGAGGAGAGGAGAGGAGAGGAGAGGAGAGGAGAGGAGAGGAGAGGAGAGGAGAGGAGAGGAGAGGAGAGGAGAGGAGAGGAGAGGAGAGGAGAGGAGAGGAGAGGAGAGGAGAGGAGAGGAGAGGAGAGGAGAGGAGGGAGTTGGGGTCTCACAGATCTCAGTCCCATATTCCAACAGCCCCTGCCCCTGGTTCTACAGCAAGATTTTCTGCCCCTCAGTCTCTCTGGAAATCAGGGAATGTCCTCTTGCCTAAGGCTGGAATTCCCAGCTGGAATTCTGCTTGAACACCTCCAGGTGTCCATGCTCCTCTCCAAGTGCCTCAGAGGTGTTTCCTCTCCTGCTCAGCAGAGAGTGCAGCCAGTGAAGCTCCTTCTGCAAGCACCATTCGCTGGATTTCACTCCCAAGTACTTCTGTTTTCCAGGTCAGCTCAGCCCTCTGTCATATTAGAGACAGGAGCACTTAGAGAAGGACTTTGATTCTCCTCAAGAGAGAAAGAGGCGAAAACCTCTGAATCTCCCTCAAAAATAATTTGCCTGGAAGTGGCTCTTCAGCTGAGAGGGCACAGCACTGATGGACCAGCGTGCAGGGGAACTGGGGTGTCGTAATTAGATATATTACCTATATAAATACAGTTTCCCAGGAGTTCTGTGGATCTACAACCAGGCTGGGCTAAATCCTCCCAGTGTCCCTGTAAGAACCTGCAAGAGCTTCCCTTCCTGGGCTATTTTTTATAGACTGAGTTTGGGGAAAAGATTCTTCTTGCCTGTTGATATGACCTTCAAGAGACGAGAGGGAGTGGAAGGCTCAAGCACAGGCTGAAATGTCTCATTTCATAAGAGACACAAGGAAAGTTGGATTGATTGATGTATAATTCCCTAAGGGGAGAGAATTTTATTAGAGGAAATGACTGCCAAAAAAAATCTTGAAATAATTAATATCAGCACTTCCAGTTTTTAAGTGCAGTGAGAGAGAGAAAATGAGGAGAATTTATAATCCAGAGCACAGGGCTGAATTCAGGGGCTGCGTGTTCTATCCAAGGTATTGAACAAGCTGATGGAGGAGCAGATATTTCACACTTCCAATTAGCACAGATTACTTTATTACTTTCTCCCAGACAGTAATTATTTTGGTGATGAGGAAGCCTTGCAGATTTTTTAATTTTCCCCGTGCATGTGGGATGGAGTGCAACAATGAACTGCAGTGACAGGAAGTCAGATCCCCTCAGAACCTGAGTCTCCCCAGAGGGATGGATGGCTCAGGGAAACACTTGTGACATTTAACAGCCTGCAAGTGTCACAAACGTCTGCCCAGGGAAAGTCAGTGTTTATTAGCAAACAGAAAGGCAGCATTTTAACCCTCCTTTCATTAGGGAGGTGTTTGGAGAGCAAGTGGAGCTGGGAGTGGGAGAGAATTTTGAAAAGGAACTGGCACCAGTTGGAGGATGAATTAATCTTTTCCAGGCAATTGTGCCTGAGCTCAGAGTGCCTCATTTTAGTCCCTGAAATGGGGAATTTAAACTGAGACTGTGGGTCCTGTAATGAGAATTTAAGCTGGGACTGTGGTAGTTTCAGTCCCTGAAATGGGAATTTAAACTGGGACTGTGGTAGTTTGAGTCTCTGAAATGGGAATTTAAACTGGGACTGTCTCAGGGTCCTGAAATGGGGATTTAAACTGGGACTGGGTCTCAGGGTCTTGTAATGGGCTCATTTATCTGATGACAAGGGCAGGGATGTTCTGGACCTCAGGGCTGGCCCTTGCCCTGGAAATCTTGGCTCTTTCGCTGGGCAGTTCCAGGTTTACCCCAAATCTGCTCCAGCCACCCTCGGGAGAGGATGCTCTGCCCCAGCAGGGTTTGCCAGGCTCAGTGAGGAGGAGATGGAAGGGCTGAGCTGCCCTGTGCTGAAATGATCTGATTTTCCCCCTCAGAAGTGCTGACTGGAGATCAGAAAGCCCTGCAGGAGCAGCAGCAGCCACATGCACAGAACCAGCTGCAGTTTAAAAGCAGCTTTTGGGAATGTTTGCAGCAGTTCCTGCCTTGCTTTCCCTCCCTCCCCTGACTTCTCTGAAGTGGAGGAGTTTGACTGGCTCTGTGCTGCTGTGGCCAGGGCAAAAATCATTTGTGTTTGTGCCTGTGATCTCTTTCGTGGGGGAGAAAGCTACACAGGAAAACTGGAATAAATCACAGCCAAACAGTGCTTTTTTTTTTTTTTTTTCTTTTATTTGAATGATTTCCAATTTTTTTTTCCTGTTGAAATTTGTAACAGACCAAAAGTTTTTATTTCAATAAGGTTTTATTGAGGAGAGTGGCTGAGAAAAGACAAGACTTGATGGAATAAGAGGCATTTCAAGAGCTGCAAAGAAACCACTCTGGCCCTGCCCTATTTCCCATGCTCAGGCAGAGCTGAGGTTTTATTCTGCTCTGGTACCAATCCATAAAAGTGTGATTAGGAAGCCTGGACTCCAAGCTGCTACCGAGCAGATGTGCCCGTTTAAAATCGCATTTCTGTCCTTCATTGCCTGCTTTTGTTTCCTTCCAGGCCTCTCCTCTGCCCAGCAGCCCAAAGCAAACACTGCTGGCACTCTGCAAACACTGAGCAGCCTTTTTTGGGGTACAGAAGAGGAGATTTTATCTGCTCCTCTGGCCCCTGGCAGCTGCCCAGGGCTGTTAGTTCCATTCTTCCCCAATAAATATGATTCCCCTGAGCAAAGGTGGGTGATAAAGGTCCCTCAAGGCCTTTGTGCTCAGCCTTATCAGCCCCTGCCCAGGGATTGTTTTCCTGGCTCACAGTGGCAGGACTTGCTGCTCTGTGGAGGACATTCCTTTTCTTTGCCCCCTGCCTTTGTTTTGCACAAATAGAAAGTAAGAAACACTGAGAACTGTGTATTTCTGTAGTAAAAATCACCGTGGCACCACTGATTTCACAGACTTTGATAATTTACATTGGGTTTTCTCTGGTGCCTCTGATTTGGTTTTAATCCCTCAGCAAAATGAGGGAAAATTGCCATTTCTGGGCCAGACACTCCAGCCAACAATGTCACTATTTCATCTATAAATGAGGAAAATACTGAATTTAGGGGAATTCTTAATGCTCCTGAACCTCTCTCACTTGGCAGGAGCACCGTGGGTTAGAAGGGAAGGAGTCACTGTGGATTGGGCTGCAAAACACCCAAAAAACCCTGGTCAGTGTTGATGTCTATAATAATAATTAGCCCCAAATTCTCAGTTTTATCCCTCTCCTGACTCTGACACCCATCAGAGCAGCTGAATTGCCTACCAGGGTCTGGAAATCTCAGTGGACCCCCCTCTCTAAGCACTGCCCTTTGCTGTTTTCCCTCTGCCCCTCGTTTTAGGGGACAAACCAGGTGGCAGAGGGAGAGCAGGAGCTGCTTCATGGCTTTTTGGTGTGCTGAGCCACTCTAATTTTAGCTCTCTGCCTTATAATTAAGGCTTTGAGCTGGTTTTTCTCTGCCTCTCTTCTCTATGGTCGTGTTTACCAGGAGGAAAATAAATAGGAGCTCCCCCAAGGCCAAGTCTCAAATTGTACCCTTAGAAAATGCTGGGTTTAAATTGCCTGTGGTCCTGAAGCTCTTCCCAAGGCCCTGCCTTGATCTCAGTTTAAGAGCAGCACTATAAATAAGTACAAGCAATGGTAAATCTCCGAGTAATGTGGTTCTATTATGTAGCAGAAGCTCTAAAAAAATCAGCACAAAGATGCTTTGCAACCCAGAAATTCAAACTGCTGTGTCAAGCACGCTAAAGCTAAAGCATGGAAGAGGTAAAGCCAAATATATCCCAAAGCCTTACATTTAATCCACCCCATTCTGTGCCATGAGGAATCATTTAGTGCTGTAAATCACCACGAGAGATGATTAATTGCCTGGCATTAGCACCACGTTCTCTGGTGAAATTATCACTCCAGCCATGGCATCAAAACATATTTCACCTCCTCTCCCCGGGATGAAAACAGGAGCACGTTCCTGGGTGTTAATCAAGCCCTCCATTAATCAGGGTAAGACACTGTAATTGTGATTACAGTTAGAAATCAATTAATGCTCACCTTAAAATAAAACAGAGCTCTCAGCTGCAGCAGGTGCCCACTCTGACTTTAAAGCCCTTTTTGGTCTCCACAGCACCTCAAGCCCTGCCTTGCTTTGCAATCAGCTGGACTCATTTGTTGTCTTTTCATTTCCTCCCTTCATCAGGTTCTGGTGCTGCTTCCAGGCAAACAATTCTGTAAGTCAGGCCCATGAACATTCCCCCAAGGCAGGGAGATTTGGCTGCTGGGGCTCTTAGAGTGAGATGTTCAAGTGGGCTTTTGTCTCTCCTGATCCCTGGAACTAATGCCATTTTTGGCATCCTGCTCTGGCCAGCCTGGCCCTCTCTGCAGCCTCAGTAAAGTCCTGATTTTCCAGGCTCAGCCTTCAGCTGGGTGTCTCAGCTCTATGTAAACATTTGCAGGGTAGAGGAGAGGGGCTGGCCTGGGCCTGGGGTGTCACAGCAGCCTTGGGGGGACATTTATTCACTTTATACACCCAGACTCCTCAAAGTTTCCCTCTCCAGGGTCAGAATTCCTCAGGGTGTGCTCAGCTCCCTTCGGTCTCCTGAAGAACCCGCAGTGTGACCACCCAGGAGGAGCAGCTCCCCCTCTGGGACAGGACTTTCAGGACTTGTCCAAGTTTTTTGGGAAGAGGAATCAGTGGCTGAAGGGCTGAGAGGGCTCAGAAGAGAGAGAGGAGGGAGCTGATGGTCAGAGGATGTGACTGACCCCAGCTCTGTGGCTGGGAGGAACTTTCTGCTCAGAACAAACTGGCTCAGACAGCAGAGAAATCTCTGCTTTGGGGCTTCCATCCTTGCCCACGAACCCTTCAGGGAGGAAAGGTTATCCTGCTTTCCCTGGGCGAGGACTGTTCCCCCTTTCTGTGCCTGCAAACAGCTCCTGTGCCCTGTGCAGTGGGATTGTGCCAGGCTGCACAGGCAGTGAGCAGATAACCCAGAGCAAAGGTAGAACAAGGCTGGGTCAGGCAAAAAACCCCAGAGTTTGGGACTGTTTGTTCAATGTAAAACAATTTTCTGGTGCTCCCCCCTTCCAATTAAACTGCCAGAAGCGGATCCAGGTTCATTTTCAGACCTAGATCTGATGAGCAAACGCTGGTTTGCTTCCTTCTCTAACAGCTCTCATTTCAAATATCGCTCTCCTCGGTTCTGGCCGCTGTTGGTGGAGAATTCCCCCGAAGGAAAACTACTCCTTGTGGCCTGTGGGAAGAGCTCTGGAGCAGGAATTGCCGTCCCAGCAGCACCGACACCTCGTGTCCCCTGCCAAGGAGCCAGATGGAGGTGGGCTCTAATCAGGTCACTGCAGGAGAGGGGAACCGAGAGACTTGGAGGAGGCAAGAGCTGGGAAAGGCTATCACAGCTATTTTTGATTCCTGAAGAGGAGAGATTAATTTAGATCGGCTGGTGTACACAAGGAAAGAGAGAGAGAGAGAAAAAAAATCAGTTTGAAAACAAAGGGCCCCAGTGCTGACCGTTCTCCCGGGCTCGGTCATTAACTGCGCTGATGAAAAGGGGAACAAACGGCTCCTGCTTCATTACCGGGCCCAGGCTGTGACACAAACCGCCCAGACACGGCCCTTTGTTCCCAGCAGAAAGGGAGTCCCGGGATGAGGGACAGCCTGGGCTCTCACGTGGCGCTCAGGGGACACTGCAGTGACGCTGCTGACGCGCTGCAAAAGCCAACGGTGCCTTGTGACCCCGGCCCAAAACGGGAAAATGTCCCCAGGTTCACAAACTAGAAGTTGTGATAAATGTGACATTGGCGTAAAAATTCGTGATGAAAAATATAGAAATCTATGTTAGATTGGTGTTAATATAAAAATGTGAAAAGGTATAGTCTGTTTTAAAAATTCCTCTCGAGCTAGCCGGCTGCCCATACAGCAACCGCTCCCCAGCCTGAGACAAAGAGCAGGACAGGAGCCATCAGGATGGACAAAGACACTGGCCAACCAAGATAAGAATTGGCATCGTACCCAGACAGAGAAATTCCTCCCCAATGAAGAGGAATTCTTCGCTGGAGACTACACATCGGTGTAATCGTGGACCAGCGAGCCCGAGCCGCATGTGAAAGGAACCTTCCCGGAATACAATTTGCAAAGTCCGACAAATCCGGGAAACCCATCCAAAGATGTATTTGGACTATTTGCTGGACTATTCCCCACACCTGTTTTGCCTCGGGACACGAAAAACTCTATAAAACCCCAGGCTGCGATTCGCTCTGTGTGGATTTGGGAAATCTGTACCTTAGGGTGCGGACCCCTGTCCACCCAGCGCTGCGCTGCCCGTCCTGTTTGTGGTTTCTCTCTTTATCGGTGATTGGGATTGTTTTTCTAATAAATTGTTTCTTTATTAATCCAATTTTTTGCCGTTGCATTTATAACAAAGCCAAGTGAGATGATTTCTGTTCAATTCTGTCACCCTTCACTGGGGAATTTGGGGATCAAACCCTCTCCTGAAGAGCAAACCACCAAAAAATGCTTCAAACTCCTCATCAGGCTGGTGGGAAGTGGTGAATGAGCTGTAAAATAGGTGAGAGGGGTAAAATCCTGTGGTCTGCGCTCCCCTGGCAGATATTTGAACCTGGAAACGTTGGTGGGAGAGCAAAGGAAGATGCTACAAAGGACTCTGCAGCTGAAAGAATTACAGAAATTCGAGTGTCACATTTTCAGGCTTAAATTTAGTCTCATCCTGCTCTTTGCAGTTGGGAAGGACTTGAAGCACCAGGTGGCAACAGTGCAAGCCCTTGGATCTTCCCCTCATTTTCTTATCCCTTTTTGCCCACAAATTTCTCCAAATTAGGAGATTTTAGCTTTTCCGACAGTGACTAAGGGAACTCTGAGCTGGCCGAGATTCTGAACGAATGGAAACTGCTCAAAGCAGGGGCTGAAACACAGAAGTGAAAGTGAGCTTGGGTCTATTCACAAGCCAATTCCAGGAGTCATTAGCCCACTCCTACCCCTCCATTCACCAGGGAAAAGTTGGTGATTTCTTTATTGCCACAGGAATCCTACACAAACACGGTAAACTAAGTGAAAGCCTCATTTAAATGAAGTGAAAGCCTCATTTAGGACTCAATTCCTTTGCCTCACCTTTTTCCTGTCAGAGCAGAGAGAAGGGAGAGTTGATAACAAAGAGAGGTATCGAACCAACCTTTCCCCTTCTGAATTTAAAGTTGAGCTCAGGCTCTGACCAAAGGCTCTGCAAATCAATTAGGGCTGACGAGCCCAGCTCCGAGTGCAGCACCGGGGCAAACGGTGATGTCTCAGCGTTGAGAGAAATTCTCTGGTGTTTCTGACCTTGGGGGGAGTAAAACACTCAGACCATGAGCAAAACAGAGGAAAAAAAATCATTTATTAGTGAACAGAAAAAATAATTTATTAGCGAGCACCGGAGTTGGAGAATAATCTTCCCTACAGGTGCTGGATGGCTTTGGCTGGGATGTCCCCAGTTCCAAGATTTTTGGAGAAAAAAATTGTATTTCCAGCATGATTTCCGTCCTTCCTGTGAGAAGGAATTTCTCTGGAGCACCCAAACTCAGGGCTTATCCCTCCCTGGGAAAATGACATTTGGTGTGATGTCAAATGTCCATGTGGCTTTTCCTTTTGGTGCTGATCATTCCCAGTGACTGGGTTTGGTCCCTGACACCTTTTGGGTGCACTCCAAGATGGATTTTTGACACTGTTTTACACCACAACGACACAGACTTTGACTTCAGAAGGCTGAAAATGACTCCTTTATTTCTGGGATGTGTCTCCCTTTTATCCCATTTCACACAGACCAATTGGATTGGTGACACAAAGACAAACCTCTTCACTCCCATTGGTCAGAGCAGAGGGACAGCAAGGAGAAGTCCCTCCTGGGGAAAGGAATGAATAACAAAGGTACAGTTTACAAAAACACTTACTTTGTTTACAGAAAATTCTTTGGGAAAAGAATTTCAGAAAACCAAAACCTCTCAGGCACGGAACTGGGGCTACAGATTTTGGCTGACAAAAGCAGTTCCTCATCCCTGATTTTGGAGCTGAGGTGTTTCCAGCCCTCTGGTTCTGACAAATTGCTGCTTATTGGGATCACTCTGCTGGGATAAGGACAGCCTTGGGGGACTTCAAACTTTCATTACTTTTTAATGGGAGGAACTTTAATGGAAAGGCTGAAATGCTGCTGCTCATTGCGGTGCCTCAGCATTTCTGGAGCCATAAATTCTCCCCCTCACCCCTCTGTTATTACTGATGTATCAATTCTTTCTACTTCTCTGAGCACTTAAATTGAAATAAAATAAGGTTTAGACTTTATGTATTTTTAATATAATGAAATTCAGCCCCAAGTTGTAGAAAAACAGTGCTTGGCACGGAGTGCTTTAGATAAAGCCCTCAATAAATGAGAGCAGCAAGAGGGGAAATGCAGGATTGTAAATGTGGGAGGGGGAAATTCCCAGCTTGGTCTCTGTGCCTTCCTCCCTTATTTCAAATCATCCCTTTCTCCCTGCTAATTCTGCCTGCTTGAGTTCATTCTGTATTTTATCTGGTTTATTTCCCTTTTCTCAGCCAAGCTGCTGAGGCACAAAGATCTTCTTACATTCCATGTCCCCACTGCAAGAGCAGAGGGGTGAAAAACCAGGTGATTTTAGGAATAACCAGCTGAAAATCTCACCTTTTATACAAATGAAAGAAATGAGACAAACCCAGGTTTGGTTTCTTGGGGAATTTTTTTGAAATGCAAGTGGATGTTTGAGTTCCAAGTGCTGACAGTCTGAAGGAACATGGGAAAACAGAGGAGTGTGGGTGGATTTGGATGAACATTCCTGGAAAGGGAACTGGACTGAAAGCCCCAGAGGCTCCTTCCAACTGCTCCAACATTCCCCTGCAGGGAATCATCACCAAGCACTGAGGCCAACGTGATGCTGAGCCTAAATTAACCCATAAACCAAAAAATAATCTTCTTTTTTTAATGGCCAAGCAGAGATGCACAAGACATGGAAATGTGGATGTTTTCAGGGAATCTCTTGCTGGAGGGAGAACACTCAGGACAAAGTTCTTGTAGTGAGGCATTTTCTGTTTCTGTGTTTTTATTGTTGCATCAAATGATGTCAGTCCTTAGGAGAGGCTCTGAGCTGATGAATATATACTTTTAAAAGGATATTAAATTATATAAAATAGAAATTAATATATAAATACATAAATAAATCTATATCAATATATAGAAAATATAAAATATATTTTTATAAAATAGAAAATAAATATAAATCTGTAAAATAGAGAATAAATATAAGTATATATTAAATAAATATATAAATATGTAAACTATATGTAGAAATAAATAAATAAATATTTTTATTTTATTAAAATATATAAAGATATAATATATATAAATACATATAAATATTCATTTTATATCTACTTATAAAAATGTGACTAGACATAAAATGAATAAATATATAAAATAAAAATTAAAAAATAAAATTAATATAAAAATAAATATAAAATAAATATAAATATATGCAGATATATTTGTAGACTCCATTGTCCCAGGCTCATTAGAGGAATTACAGTTTCCATAATTGCCAGCTGCCTTGTCCCATTGTCCCCGTGCCCGCCCTGGCACTGGCGGGAGACGCATTCTCTTATTGTTCCTCATCATTTGAGGATTTTAATCAACCAAGAGCTGACACAAAACACTCCCAGCGAGCCCTAATGGGTTTAATAACTCTGGATACAAAGCTTTTCCCTCTGAGGAGGTCAGGACAGGAGCTGCAGCAGCTCCATCCCTGAGCCTGAGTGAGGCCACAGCAGCTCTGGGGACACTGGGGACACAGCGGGGCCACTCTGGGGTTCCTCATCCAGCAGAAAATCCTCCTCACTAAAGGACTGCAGCACTCCTGGCACTGAGAGTGTTCCTCCAAACGAGGACCTGTGAAAAATGAGTTTCACTCTCTTAGGAAAATTTATACATTTAATAAGAAATAAAAATAGACAATTGGGAGACAGAAAAGCAAAAGTTTTTTGGCTGAGGGTGCTTGGCATAAAAGTCAGCCAGCAGCACCTTCACTCTTTCAGGTTTCTGTTTTTAATTCACTGTGTGACATATTCAATAGATTTTAATGTATGATTCAAACGTTCTTTCTTGGGCTTTATCTGTTTCAAATCTCTTCAATAATTTTATTTGGTAGGTTCATTTGTGGGTGGCTCTACTCTGGTAACATGGGTTTTATAAATCTTTCTCTTGAGGTTTCTGGTTATTTTCATTTGGATAAGAAGCGGAAAGTCAGCAGCCTTTATGGAGGGACACAAGGTGACCCTCCCCAGACCTTCTGGTTTGGTCAGTTTAGATGTTACAAAGAGAATAAAAAAATAGTCTTTTTACTACTAACACTATGTCACAATCAGAAAATACATTCATTACTTTTTTAAACTCTATTAATAAAACATAATGCAGTACAATTATACATGTAGTATTCATTCTAATATTTGTGAAAAGCCAACTTTATAGTGTGCATTTATAACAGACCCAAGTGCTGCCAGGAGCTCCATGGATGAGCTGGTTCATAAAAACCACAGCCAAGGCCACGGCTGAGACCTGGGCAAGCTGAAAAATGAAAAATTATAATTAAAAAAATTATAATTAAAAAAATTATAATTAAAAAAGTGGTTTAGTCCAAGCTGAAACAGTTTGTTTGCTCACAAAATGATTTTTTTCCTGAATACTCCATTTTGTCCCACACCAACAAATCTTGGGATCTATCAGCACCTCCACCAATGAGGATTTATCTGTAAGGTTGGCTGTGATTTTGTTTTTCCCCAATAAATTTAATTGGTCCTTAGATTTATTATTTTTTTTTGTTTGTTTCTTTTCCTCTAAAGAATTAGAGGGAAATTAGAGCTCTTCCTTTTGATTAAAAAAGGAAGAGCTTGGTGGGGAAGTCAATGAAATCTTTTCTTTCCCAGCCCTCCTGGTGCTCCTAAATCTGATTTTAAGTGTCTTCAGTCAGGATCACACAGGATTGTTTTTCCATGTGTGAGAGTGCCAGTTGCTTCCAGGACTCTGTGGAGCAGATAAATAAATTAAAAAGTGAGGGGGAAAACCCCAGGAAAAATCGAAATACACGAATTTCACAGGAAAATATCCAGTGTCCAGACGAGGAGCAGCACGGCAGCAGTTTGTGGGGAGCTTTTCTGGGCAGGCAGTTGTGGATTGTTTGGGAAGGACATCCAAATGTCAATTAACACAGGCAAAGGCACCGTTATCAGCGCCCCCGGAGGGGCCCGGCCCTTCCTGGCTGCCTTTGGGAGCAGGAATTGAGCAAATTCATCCACCCCGGGCCGGGGGGGCTGTCAGGGGATGCAGGAATCCCCAGCAGGGGCTGTGTGCAGAGAGAGCCAGGACAGAAAGGGGGAAAAGGAGTGGGAAAGGAGGAAAAAGCAAGGTGGGAGCTCTGTGTCCAGCTGGGAACATCAGCCTCGGCGTCTGGAGAGGGTCTGAGGTGGCTCCTGTGGAAATCTGCTCATTCCTTGTCCTTTCCAAAGCCCCTTCCCTTCCCTTCCCTTCCCTTCCCTTCCCTTCCCTTCCCTTCCCTTCCCTTCCCTTCCCTTCCCTTCCCTTCCCTTCCCTTCCCTTCCCTTCCCTTCCCTTCCCTTCCCTTCCCTTCCCTTCCCTTCCCTTCCCTTCCCTTCCCTTCCCTTCCCTTCCCTTCCCTTCCCTTCCCTCTCACATTCCAGGCTCTACATCCCACTTGTTGGGCCAGCAGGAAAAAAGACCCTTCAGGATTTCAAGGACAGGGCTTGAAGCAAGCTCGGATAGTGGGAATGGGAGTGGGAATGGGATGGGGATGGGATGGGAATGGGAATGGGAATGGGAATGGGAATGGGAATGGGGATGGGGATGGGAATGGGAATGGGAATGGGATTTGGGATGGGATTTGGGTTCCCTTCCAACCCAACCCATCCCAGATTCCATGATTCCCAAGTGTGCCCAGAAATATTCCCCATATTTGGGAAATGTGGAGGTGCAAACCCCCTGCAGACAGATCCAGCAGCTCAGGATTTTTCACCCTGGGGGTGAAATAAATCCAAGATTTAACAATCCAAGGATGGCAGCTCAGCAAATCCCAGCTCTTCCAAAGGCACCATGACCCCGGGAGCAGCAGCCCTGGCACGGGGCCAGGCCTGCACTTACTGGGATGGTTCTGGAAAAAAGAGGAGGCTGAATGACATTTTTCATATGAATATCTATTCTTTCCCTGGCCCCCAGCATGCTGAATTCAACTTTGCTCCAGCCGTGCCAGTCCAGGCTTGTATTTCCATTTTCCAGCTGAGTTTTGGGATCGTTTATTAAGCCAGAAACAATTAAATCAAGTCCTAGTGTAGCTGTTAATTATAAGGAAATAAGGACTCATTTCAATAATCCTACTGTTGTGTTCTGCTTTTCTTTTGAACTGAGTTTTTTTAATCAGATAGAAATAGGAAATCAGGATGCTTGGAAGAATCTCAGCATCCAGATTTCCGAGCCTGGTGCCTCTTTCCCTTTAAGCCTTAACCCAAAAGCTTTATTTTTAAAATTGCTCTCGCTCTGTGGTATCTCTTCAGAGCTTCTGTTCCATTTGGCAACCTTAGCAGCTCATTAGGGCTTCTTGCTTTTATTTTGACTCGGGTAATGAGGGCTGTGAAGAATTGCGAGTCTCTATTGGTATTAATGAAAAGCAGAGTGCAAAGGGCAGAGCCGATAAATCCCGCCCTGCGAACGGGCTCGGGGCGAGGCAGGAAAACATCTCGGGCAGGATTTAGCTCTAAGCTCCCCCGGCAGGGCCCGCCTTTGCCGGGGAGGGTTTGTCAGGGGGATAAACCAGCCCCAGGGGGGTGTCCCTGGATGTTGAGCAGATTCGGTCAGGGAAAGCTCCCCCAGCACCTCCCGGGTTTGCGGCTGCCTGGGAGCAGCGGGTGGGTGACTCTGTCCCAGACTGAGCAGATGGCTCAGCTCTCCTCAGCCTCCACCTTGACTCAGGGCTTTGCCTTTCCAGGGTGAATCGGGGACAAGGAGGAGAATCCCTCTCCCGCTGCCTTTCCTGGCGGGCTGTGTGCAGTCCCTGCCATTCCCCTCCTCTCTCCGGGGCAGGAGCTCTCCTGCCTCACCTGGATTTCTCCGTTGCCATGGCAGAGGCTGCAGGCACAGCCTGGAGCCCTGTGCTGTCACCTCCGCAGCCTCTGAGCGAGTGTGGTGCTCCTCCTGCAGTCCCTGCACATGAATATTTCATGTCTGCAGCCAGGAATCCACCGAGTGCCGCCGTGGGCTGGGTTTGCAGGACTAAACCAGGCTTTGTGGGCTCGGAGATGGTGTCTAGGCCTGGCTTTCCTCCTCTGAACCCGCTGTTAAACCCAGCCCACATTGCTCTGTGCCCCTGGAAATTCATCATTTGCCATCCCCAGTGTCCTAAGTCTGGCCTGGCTCCAGAGGGGCCTGACAGAGAGGAGGTTTGGGTTGGAAATCAGGGCAAAATCCTTCCCTGTGAGGCTGAGGAAGCCCTGGAATGGATTTCCCAGAGCAGCTGTGGCTGCCCAACCCTGGCAGTGCCCAAGGCCAGGCTGGAGGTGTCAATTCCAACCCATTCCCTGAGCCTGGGAATGTCTGGAAACCCCTCCAAGGCTGGGCTCACAGCCCCATGAGAGGAGTGTGAGCTGGTTTGGGAGGCTGCTGATGCTGCTGCTGGTGGATCTGGCTCCTGTCAGGAGAGCTTTGATCCCCAGCTCCTTGGAGAGCCCACTTGTGATAACCCAGCCAAGAGCTCTGAGCATCCTCCTGCTGTTCCCATGGCAACGGGATGCCTGCTCCACCATCCCAGGGACTGCTCTGGGGACACCAGGGGTGCTGCTGGGGACACAGGCTCACCCCAGGAGCTGCTGGACCCGTCACAGGAGCTCTCACAGGGGTTTGGTCCTGTTTCTTGCCCAGGGAGAAGAGATCTGAGTTCTCTTTTCTGGGATGTACCCCGTGAAATTCCATTTTATGCCACATTTTAATGTGTGACATCTGTCCAGAGCTGCTCCACCCCCTCCAGCCCCAGGAATCCTGGAGTTTTAGCTCCTCTTCTACTCCTATTCCATCATTTTTAAAGCATTCAAACAGTCTGGGAGTTGAGCTGGTTACGATTCCTCTAAAAAAAGCATTTCCACAAACCTGACCTGGAAACGTGCCCAGGGAAAATCCCGTGGGCAAATCCAGAGGTTCTTCCTGGGCTTTTCACTCCCTCCTGCAGACTTTGGTGACGTTCTGCTCCTTCCAGGAAAGGCAGGATGAAAGCAGAGGGAAGGCTGCTGGCTGCTCCTGGTTAATGGTGTTGGAGCATCAGCCCAGCTCTGGGCTGCCAGGAATTCAGGAGTTATTTTGGTCACTCATCCAGCAATTCCTGGAGTGCTTTTCCTCCTGCAGAGAGGATTCTTCCCCTCTGCCTTAACTCCCTCACTGCTGGCATTAAATAAAACCTGGGAACCTCCAGGGTGGCTCTGGAGGATTCTTTCTTCTCCTCTGGATTTATCCCAGCAGGCACAAATCCCAAAGGTTTGGTAGAGCTGGGTTTTTTTCAGGTTTTTTTGAGTTTTCTGTGTTTTATAGGAAAAATGCCAATTTTGATGGGTAAGGTGGTGAGGTGGAAGAAACAGGACCCTGTGACACCCCACGTTGTGTTTGTAGGGCACTCAGCTCAAATCTGGGATGGCTGGAACCTCCTCTTCCAGCTGGAGGTGCTGGGAAAACAAAGTCATTGATGGTGGGAGTTTAATTGGACCAGATTAATTGTCAAGCCCCTGTTGTGACAGGAATATTGGGATATATCCCAGCCTGAGGATTCCTGTGTGTTCTCCAAGGAAAACTGGTGGGGGAAGAGGCTCCAGAACAATCCAGATTTGTCCTGCACGAGGAGGATTCCCAGCTGGGTGAAATCATCCCATGGAAAATGCCTTGTCCTTCCAGCAGGAATTGTTCTGGAATTTTGGGATGGGTTTGAGCAGCCACAATTGGAGCTGCATGATCCTTCCTGGCCTTAAAAACCCCAGGAATTTACCCCAGCACAGGAGATAGAGGCTTTCACTTGATTTTTCAGGAGGTTTTTGGTTTTTTTTTTTGGTCCTGGATGTTTTTTTCCCCCAATTCTTTGTTTTCTGGGCTCCATCCATCCAGCTGAGTTTCCCTTTTGGAATTACCCCCAGGAAAAGCAGGTTTGAGGCATTGTCCCTTCCTTCCCAGGGCTCTGTGTGCCACAATTTGTGCCAGGGAGGGATTTTCACAGTGCCTCCACTCTCTCCTCTCCCCACCAGTTGATCTCATCTCTCGGCAGTTTTTTTTTTTTTTAAACCTTTTGTTGGCAAAAAAATCATAATTTTCCCTGCATTTTCTGTCATCTCTAAAGGCAGGGACGGCGCTACTGTCCCAGAATTGTAATAACTTATCTCTCCTTGTTGCCTTTGTGTCAGGTGTTATTGTTAATCCTTATCAGGCTGTTGAGGGGAGGAAATTAAAAGGTCTGAAGGGACTGAAACTCAGAAAAAATTGTACTTTGGTCACAAAAAGCAACAAAAAAAATGATCATGTCTAAGATTAAGAAGTATATTTCAAACTGATTTCTTTTATTTTTGGAAATAAGCAGTACAGAGGCCAAAAAATAAAACAAACCCAAAAAATAAAAAGGAAACTCTCCCTTCATCCCCCAAAAAAGTGGGAAGCACAGCCAAACCCAGACAGGGCAATTCAGTACAGCATGAAATTGCAGAGTTAAATATATTTAACTGCAGAGAAGTTATTTGAAGTTGCTGTGAATAAATAATGGATTTCAGTTTTCATAAACAACTCATTTTCCTTCACAGAAAGCACCCAGAGCAAATGTTGCTCTGAAATTGTTTAATTACCAAGCCTTGCACTGAGTTATTTGTTGTGAACTTTCCGTCTTTCAGCATCTTCCCCTCGTAGATTAAATCTCATTTTCCCACTCAAATGCTGGGCTGTGAATGGAATCAGCACTTTCTGTATTTAGAATGGAACTGGGTTGCTGCATTATTAAAAGAGGGATCAGATAGGAGAGAGAAAAATGGGTTTTTCAGGAATCCTGGAGTTGGTTTGGCTTTGCTGTTTCTTGTTTTCAGAAATTCCTTTCGGTGTGAGCACGAGGAGTGGGTCCAGTTGTTCTCCAGCTGCAAAAGGAAAAGGAATTTTGCTCCAGTCCCATGTCCATGACCTTGTCCAGCTGCTCATAAAATGGGATTTATCCAACACCATCCCAGGCTTTGACCTGAAAGGTTAATTTTAACCAAACTGGCCAATTTACCTTTAATGGGATTTAATGGCACCCAAACACGGATCAATAGGAATTCTCCATTGCTGGGCTTGTAAAACCAGCACTGAAAACAGAAATAAATAGCTCTGAAAAGTTGTATTTTCCCTTTGAAAAATTGTGTTTTCCCCTCTGAAAAGTTGTGTTTTCCTTCTGAAAATTGTGTTTTCCCCTCTGAAAAGTTGTGTTTTCCTTCTGAAAATTGTGTTTTCCCCTCTGAAAAGTTGTGTTTTCCCCTCTGAAAAGTTGTGTTTTCCTTCTGAAAAGGTGTTTTCCCCTATGAAAAGTTGTGTTTTCCTGTCTCCTCCCCTCTCTGTGTGGCTCCTGCCACTCTTCACACCTCCATTTGCAGCATCACTAAATCCCCTGGTAACAAATCTCCAAACCCTGCTCCTAAACGTTTCTCTGCTGCCATAAATCCAGAGGAGCAGATTGGAGGAGTGTTATAAACGCAGCAAACCTGGGAGATAAGGGGCTGAACAAGCCACCAAGTGTTGGATCATCCCTCACCTGCTGCCAGAGCAAACAAACCTTTTTAAAAAAATAATTAAAAAATAACTAAATGGACAAACGTGTCCTTTTCATCTGCTTTATCTTGTCTGCTCCGGGCTGGGAGATTCATAACTGGCTCTCCTCGGGCCTCGTAAATTGTTTCTATTATTCATGATTAAAGTCCCGAGCAGAAGGTTCTTGCATATATCAGCAGACACTTGTTAGAGACATCCTGGTTGTTATTAAGACACAGATTCAGCCAAAGGTCGTTAGGAGAGCGTCCAAATGGAAACTGCACGTGGGAGGCAGAGGGGAAAATTAGGGCTGGATGTAAAATAGGAGAGGGGAAGGGTCGCTGGGAAGGAGGGCAGGACATAAAGGGGACAGGGGGACAGTTTTGGGGCAGGGAGACAGTTTTGGGGCAGGGGAAAAGAGGGAGGAGGTGCAGCACATCATCATCCCCTCCTGGGAAAGATCATATGGGGGACAGAGGACAAATCAGGGCTGAATATAAAATGGAAGTGTCACTGGGAAGGAGGGCAGGACAAAAAGGGACAGAGGGAGAGTTTTGGGCAGGGGGACAGTTTTGGGGCAGGAGGACAGTTTTGGGGCAGGGGACAAGAGGGAAAAGCTTCAGCACATCATCATCCCCTCCTGGTAAAGTTCATATGGGGGATGGAGGAGAAATCAGGGCTGAATATAAAATGGAAATTTATAAAATGGAAGTGTCACTGGGAAGCAGAGCAAAAAGGGGACGGGGACGGTTTTGGGGTAGAGGGACAGTTTGGGGGCAGGGGGACAGTTTTGGGACGTGGGGACAGTTTTGGGGCAGGGGGACAGTTTTGGGACGTGGGGACAGTTTTGGGGCAGGGGGACAGTTTTGGGACGTGGGGACAGTTTTGGGGCAGGGGGACAGTTTGGGGGCAGGGGACAAGAGGGAAAGGCCTCAGCACATCCTGGTGCAGTTTAACCCCCAAAACCCCACCCAGCTTGCTCCAAGCACCTTTAAGCTGGGCTTTATCAGGGCAAATTTTAAATGTAAGATTTAAAACCAGAGCTCATCCCTGACATTCAACACAAACCCCTCCACGCCTGGCAGGAATATCCAGATGTTCCAAAGCCTGGCTGAGGCAGTGCCTGCCATTCCCAGCCTCAGCCTGCAGCTGGGGGCCTGGGTGATGTGGAATGTGCTGCTGCTGGCCCAGATGAGCCCTCCGAGCTCTGCCAACCCCCTCCTGCTCCAGCTGGAGGTGCTGGGAAAACAAAGTTATCGATTCATCGGTGGTGCTTTAATTGGAACAGATCCACGGGGCAGGAATGGCTGCAGCTCCCAGGGGAACCAGGGAATATCCAGGCAGGGGCATTTGTTATGTGCTTGGTTAATCTGGAGATCTATAGGAGGAATCTGAAGGGGAAATAAAGGGTATTGAGAGACAAGGAGCAGATTCTCACATCTGGGAGCAGGTTCCCACACCTGGGAGCAGGTTCCTGCCTGCCAAGCCCCTCCTGTGTGTGTTTTGGGCTGTATTTCTGTGTCCCTGAGAACAGCTCCTGTCAGGTATTGCATGGAATCTTTGATGGGCAAAGCGTGGTTTCAAAAATTACAGTTCAAAAAACCATAACTGCACATGCCTTGCCTCGGACTGGAGTCAAACCAGACCTCCTAAAGGATCAGATAATCCTGATTCCCTGTGTGTGCCGTGGGAACAGCCCCTGCCCTGTCCCAGCTCCCTGGGGGCGACTCCTCAGCCCCCAAACTGCCCAGCCCCGGCCCCTCGGTCCCTTTTGTGCCTGGGTAATGACATCTGACAGCAGCTGAAAACACTGAGCTCGTGGGGATCTGCTGCCCTGGCAGGCTCAGCAGCATTTTCCCACCTCTGCCATGGGCCAGGGACAATTCCCACACAGGGAATGTTCCCAGCTGATGTTCCCAGGTTTCAGGGCAGGTAGGAGAAATATGTTAGAGAAATGTGCTTTTCAGTGGCAGGCATGACACTGAACTGACCACCCCGATGACACTTGTGCTCTGAATGTGTCTTAGGTGTTTAATTAAAGAGTTTACCTGGCCTAGGAGCCCAAGGGGCCAAAAATACATGGATTAGGAACAGAGACCCAGCCCAGGAGGAGAAGTGCTCCCAGTGAGTTGGGATCTCAAACAGCACTTTAGAATTTAAATATAAAAAAAAAAATTAAAAGGAAGGGATTCCCATTCCCTGTTAAAAAGGCAACTTCATCCTCATTCCTGGGCCTTCTCCCTGTACAAAAGGCTGTTTTTAAGGCACTGGTGGTGTTGGCACAGGGTTGTGGTGAGAATCAACAGACACCCCACTGACAGCCAGCCATTGTCTATGGCCCCTTCCTAATGTGATTTAACAAAACTGCCAGCAAGTCAAAATTAATGCAAATGAGTGCAAATTCACATATTCCAAAAGGATTAGAATATCATTAATGTGGGCATTAAATATTTAAACAATATCTCTATGAAAGAATTATGAGCTTTCAAAGCTTGTCTGTGTTTTATGACCACATTAAAGCAGTTGTAATGACATCTTCTATGCTGGGACTTGGAATTATCCTTTTTTTGAAAGGATCATCGTGGCCAGAGCCCCCAGTGTCCCCGCAGGTCGTGGTGTCCCGGGGTGTTGTTATCCAGAGCTCAGCTCCAGGGGGTGTGTCGGGCTGGGAGTGGCAGGAACGTGGCTGTGAATGTAAAACCCAACCAACATCCCCAGCAGAGCTCCCCGGGGTCATCCCACCTCTGTTCTGGAGCCAGAGTCATCCCTGGCCTTTATCTGATGCTGTTTCACATTACAACAACACAGACTCTGAGCTTCAGAAGGCTGAAATGACTTCTTTTATTTTTGGGATGTGTCTTCTTTATATACTATTTTACACAGACAAATTTGATTGGTGACAGAAAGGTAAATTCTTTTACTTACATTGGTCAGAGCAGAGGGGCATCAAGAAGAAATCCCTCCTAGGGAAAGGAATTAATAACAAAGACACAGTTACAAAAACACTCCTCATGTTTGCAAAAAATTCTCTAGGGAAAAAAATTTCAGAAAACCAAAACACCTCAGGTACAGAACGAGGGCTCCATTTATCCATGGGGGATTGAACTGCTGGAGAGCTGGGAAGGTGCTCCTGGCTGTGGGGGATCCAGTCCCTACAAACAGTGCAGGAATTCCCAGAGCTTTGTTCCCTCTACTCTGCCAACGGCTCATTGTGTGTTTGAGCTCCAAGGGATCTCTTCAGCCAGGGCCAGCGTGGACAGGGATTTCCCTCCTCATGGAATTGTCCAATCCATGTTTTATTTTCATACCCAACACCCCAAGCTGCAGCTGATACTCTGCTTTCCCACCTGAGCCTAATTTAAGCCAAGTGATAAAACAGAGGCACATTCCATTGCCAGCTGCAGTGAAAAGTTCTGGGGTTTTGGGAATAACTTGATGGAAAGTCTTCCCAATTTCAGGTACAGGAGCAGAAAGACTTGGAGAATGTCTCAGCTGAGACAGGAGCTTGCAGGAAGAACAGATGACCACGATTAGATGGAGACAGGTGGGGATCAAGGCACTTATTTGAGTGGCAAATGTAAAATTAAAATGAACTTTGATATTCCCAGTGAAGGCTCAGCCTATCCTGAGCCTGTCAGGCCTTTCTCTGGCTCTCCATGAGAACAGGAGCTCATCAGGATAACTAAAAGGATCCAAATTTGGGATGGTCCAACACCCACAATGATGTTTTGAAGCCCAGGAGGGCTGTGACAGGCAGGTCTGCAATGGGATCTGAGCTCAGCTCTCCACTCCTGGTACAAAGCACTTCTTCTGTGCCATTTCCAGCAGGGCCATGTGTGCCTAACAAAGGGATTAAAATTAAAAAATCAAAGGGAATCAAGTGCATGGTTCCTCTCAGGGAGTGGAGAGAGGAGTGAAGGAGCCACTTGTGTGGCTCAATGCGCTTTTTGAGGAGCTCTCTGGCCCAGTGGGGAGGACTGCTTGGGAGAGAGGCAGGGATGCAGAGCAGGGGGGAGATCTTTGGGGAGGGCAGAGAATTGTTCTCCAGGCTCTCCAGCCTTTGCTGCTGAGGCACTCAGCTCTGCCAAGGGCTGGGGACTGCCAGTGGGGAGTGCAGGGAGGCACAGTGAGATGATTTCCCCAACATTCTGTGCCTCAGAGCTCTGCTTCTCACAGCTCCCTTTGAGGGTTTAAAACAAACTGGGCCAGGACCTTGGATTGAGAGAGGTGTCCCTGGAATGAGGCAGGTGACAGGGACTGGATGGTCCCTGTGGGTCCCTCCCAGCTGAGGATTTTCCAGGAGTGCTCCTGTGCTGGGAACAGCAGCTTCTGCTGGTTTCTGCTGAGCACCTGGTCCTTTCCATAGGGATTTTTCCATAGGGAGTGTGCTGGGAGGAGCTGGCTGGGGAAGGGAGCAGCAGGAAGCTGGGCTGGATGCACAGGGCTGGGCTTTGGGATCCAGTGGCACTGGAAACCTCCCCCTTCACCAGGAGAGAACTTCCTTGTGCTGCTTTCCAAGCCAGGGCTGGGCTGGGCTGGGCTGCTCATCCCTGGAACTCCACAAAGAGGTTTCTGTGGGGCAGGCTGGGATCCAGGCTGGGATGCAGGCTGGGATTCAGGCTGGGATCCAGGCTAGGATCAGATGGATTCAGACCCTGCACATTCCCTGTTTTCATTTCTGACCAGCAGAGAATGCAGAACCTCCCAACCTGAGCTTCTGAAGCCTCTTAAGGATGGTCAGACACCACGAACATCAATTCTGTGACTAATCTGATCCATCCCTAAATTTATTCCTTGTAATCAGCAATCTGTTTTCTTTAACTACAAGGCACCACTACGTGGCCAGTACATGATCTAATTAAATGCAGCATATTAATGATCCCCTCCATGGATTTGTGATCCTGTAATGAACGGCAGAACTACACCACCAACTCTGCTTGATTTGGTTGTGGCTTAGATTTTTAAAATTATTTTCTCCATTTAATGGCCAAATAATGAATGACAAATCCGTGCGTGACGCTGCTGTAAAATCCTCGATGAAACCTGCTCTGAGAAGGACATCCAGCTCAGCTAAGGTGGTAAAAATTGGAATTAATTCAGCTCTTGCATGGATAATAGTTGGTAGGAGGCTGAGCTGTAGGTCTGTGTTTACTTTTCCAGCTCCAGGTTCCCTGTTTTTTTGCCATATCCATAAAAACAGCACCAGGGGGTTGGGGGATGGGGCAGCAGTGACACCTGAGAGCTGCAGTTATTTGCTGGAATGTCAGCCCTGTGATCTGCTGCAAACCTCGTGGCAGATTAAAGACAGAAACTGGGAAGTTGGAGACGGAGCCCAACTTGAAACAATCCCATAAATATTTATTTATGCACAGCTGCTCTCGTGGGTGACTTACAAGGGGACTCCATCCCCCTTCCCTTCTGATTTGTACAAGTCCCATAAATTGTCTCTTTTTTATTTTGACCACTGCTTTATTTAGTAGCGAAACCAGCAGCTTGATTTCAAGTCAGACATGAGGAAAAGCTGGAGGGTTGCTCAAGGAATAAATAAAAGGTTTGGTAGGAAGTTCATCACATGAAGGGAACAGACTCTCTCAGCAAGGGGTCAGTGGAGGCTGATCCTGCCTTGGGGCAGCAGAGCCCAGAGAAGCTCTCCCAGCCCCTCCTCGCCCCAGTTCTGAGGAATCTGTCAAATGTTTGTTGAATTTTCTCAGCTGTTTGTGTAAAGTGAAGAAGCCAGGCCTGAACCCCGACAAACAGAATGTCCTCACACAGAAGGCAGTGGGTGACACCCAGAGAAAAACAAGGCTGACAATCTGCAGCCCTGCTTTCTGTGCTGGCGGAGCCAGGAGGCAAATTTAGACAGATCCTGGGTGGGTTTTATTTTTATTTTAACTTTGCAAAGTCTGGTCGTTGGATTGGTTTCAGCTTTTCATTGCTGGTGATTGATTCTGCTGTGGAATCCTGGCTGTGGTGTCCTCAATGCTGCTGCTTTGTCTGCTGAAATTTGGGCTCCAAAATGAGATTTGGAGCTGGGTTTGGGGATCCCAGGCTCGGGTACAGCTGGGGGACAAATGCCCGGCAGCTCAAAGGCACTGCTGGCCCTGGAGGGGGGATGGCTCTGGGCTGATGCCTCTCCCTGAGCCCCAGGGGGGTCCCAGGGGGGATTCTGGAGCTGTTTCCATGTTTCTGCAGCCGAGATGAGCATGAGCGCACACACAGAGAATCAGATCGATTTCTCTCTCCCTCGTGGGAAGCCCGAGTTCCATCACAAAGGGTTTGGGGTGAGTGTGCAGAGAACCTGCTCAGGCTGAGCTCAGGCACCTGGATTTTGGGAACACCCCCCCTGGAGAACCTCAGGCAGTTGAACAGGGAGGGATTTGAACCCCCACAAGGCTGCAGTGATTCCAAGGAGCCCTGGATGCTCAGGAATTGGCTGCTTTGCTTCTCTGAGCAGGCACTTTATACATACATGTATAAAAACCCCATAAATTGGGACAGTGCACGCTGCCTTTGCTCAGCTTTGATCAGGGTGGAGCTCCTCCAGAGCTGCCCTGATTAAATCAGAGAGAAAATAAATTGAAAGGGCTTCTGTCTGATTTGTGAGGCTTCTTCAGGTGTTAAGGGGAGAGGAAAAAAACATCCAGGGAGCCAGGAGGAGAGAGTTTACCATTTCACTGCCAAGGAACACTCTTGCTGGCACAGAGGGCAGGGAATGGAGGGGCAGGAGCTGAGTGAATCTGCTGAGGAGAACTCTGCAGAATCCTCACCACCGCGTCCTGCCCGGCACAGGAAGGACAACAAAGCAATTTTCCCCTCCCCACACGATTCCCTTTCCCAGCCAGGAGCAGAGGTGATTTTGCCCAGTGGTGCTGCAGGTCTCTCCAGCATCAGCGCCTCTCCCCACGCCATGAATATTGAAACCCCGAGTCATTCATCTCCCTTCCCCACCGAGGACAAGGGATGTTCAATTCCCGGCCACAAAAAGGGCTCTGCAGGGATGATTGAGTTACTCGAGTTGCTTAAAAGCTGCCTGGAAGCGCTGAAAGGGCCTGACAGGCAGGGAGGGGAGGTCAGGGGTGGAGTTCATCACCTCCCTAACAGAATTAATCAGGGGGACAAAATCAGAACACGTTTGCTATTGAACACCGAGTCAATGCCCGCTGGAAAACATCGTGGTGTGGTCCCGATTTAGGATTCCCAGAGGGGAGTGAGAGAGGCTTGGGGAAAGTCCAAGGAAGGAGAGCAAATCCCTTTGTTTGTAAAAAGGGAGAGTGAAGGGTTGTTTCAGAAAAGCTGCAGGAAGAGGAATTACTGTCAGATCTCCCTGCGATTTTAACCTTTCCTGAGGTTATTAAAGGTTTTAAATGCAACAGGGGGGATCGGGAAAGGGGAGAAATAAATACCAGGGAGGTGGATCAGGCCAGAGCATCCTCCAGGTGCTTTAGACACCCAGACAGCCCAGGCAGGCTCTGTCTGCTCCTGGGAGCTCCAGCAGGGCAGGAGCAACACCCGGGAATTCCTGCTCTTTGGTGACCAGGGAATCTCGGAGGCTTGACAGGAGACTTTTCCTTCACTCCCTCTTTCCACATGGCTGCCCAAGCCCAGATCCACTTCCAGAGGGGGATTTCAGGGACAGCCCAGTCCCTGTCCCAGCCCCTCCCCCGGAGTGCCACCAATCCTGGTCCCTCCCCAGTCCCCAAAACTCTGATCAGCAGCTCAGCTGGGCCACCCAGATGGGCAGAAATGCTGCTTTTCCTGCCTTGGGCAGTGTCCAGAAAGCTTTAGAGTATCACAGGGATGTATAAAACAATCTGTGAACCATTTCCTTTTCACTCCCTGCTGGCTCCTTCCCCCCGTCCTGACCCCGAAGTGTTTGTGCCAGTCTGGGATGGACAAACAACCCCAAATCTCTCTTTGTTGGAGGCTGTAAAACACAGGCAGAGCCTCAGCATCGAGATAAGCAGAGATTTCACTGCAAGAGGCAGGAGACCTTCAGAGGATGTTGCCTCTGGGGAAATCTGTTCAGCACGAGGCTTTATTTTTAATGTGAAATGGAGGAACAAAACACAGAATTGAAGCTTTTTGGTAAACCTTGCACGGGGCCCACAGCCCAGCTCGTTCTTTTTGCAGCCTTTTTGCAGGCTGCTATTATTCATGCCCCAGATTTGCTTTTTTCTCAATGGGCTTCCCGAGATAAAAATGTGCATTCTGAAAGAAAGAAAAAAAAAAAAAAAAAAAAAAGAAAAAGTGTATTTCTGCTATGTAATCAACCAGGCTCCCTCAGAATTTATTTTTTTTTTAAATGAGCAGCACGTTTCAGGTGTGCAGCTGAATTTCCTGATCCCCAAAGCTGCTTGTCAAAATTCTCAAGGCAATGGTAGCAGGCCCATTGCAGTAATTCGATTATTAGACAAAGCAATGCAGAAATCTCCCTGGTTCCTTCCCCTCAGAAAACCAGTTGTTCCTGAATCTTTTCCTGCTGCACTCAGTGAACTTCTGCTGAGGTTCAGGGCTCTGAGCAGAGCAGCAGGAGCTGTTCAAGTTTCCTTCAGCACCAGAACGATTCCAGAAAAGAAAAAGCAGAAAAACGTGAGGAAAAGCTGCCTTTGAAACGAGGCCACGTCTTGATTGCACCCAGTGGCTAAAAGGGAAAGAAACTTGGACAAAAAGTCCATCTGGGAGCTGTTCAGTCTGGATTTTCAGGCAGGCTTGCACGTTGCTCCAATTTCTTTTCTTCCTGCCTTGACCCCAAGCATCAAACTTGGCAGATGTTTGGGAGATGAGTGTGGAACGCAGCCTGGAGCCTGGAAAGCTCCTCAATAAAACAAAGATGTTCAAACAGCGAGGAAATGACCAGGCCTGGGGTTCTTGAGGGGGTGAGGGTGAACACTGCCATGGAGGCAGCACGAATTTACACATTCCTTGGGAAAACACCCACACAGGGGCCACACAGCAAAACATTCCCTTTCATCCACTCCGGTGCTTTCAGCACGCAACAACCTTCTTGCTTTTGAATTGCCCAGTTCTCCTCTCACTCCACACCAGGCATCAGCTTTTCCTCCTTGCCAGCAGTGAGAGCAGGACTGAGGAGAGCTGGAGAGCAGGAGAATATTGAAATAGATTGGGTTTTGTCAGGGTTTGTGCTGAGAGGACACACCACGCTCTGATGTGTGAGCTGCCCTGCTTTTGATGGCTCCCAGCTCAGGTGGGGCTGCTCAGGGTGCAGATCAACAGCAGGGATATAAAAAAAGGCTTTTCCAGCTCAGAAATCAGGCCCCAGCCCTTGGGAGGAAACCTCCAAACCCACCAAAACTCAGTGTGGATAAGGACTGAGCCCAAATCTTGACTGTAGAGAGCTCCAAACCCACCAAAACTCAGTGTGGATAAGGACTGAGCCCAAATCTTGACTGTAGAGAGCTCCAAACCCACCAAAACTCAGTGTGGATAAGGACTGAGCCCAAATCTTGACTGTAGAGAGCTCCAAACCCACCAAAACTCAGTGTGGATAAGGACTGAGCCCAAATCTTGACTGTAGAGAGCTCCAAACCCACCAAAACTCAGTGTGGACAAGCACTGAGCCCAAGTCTTGGCTGTGGAGAGCTCCAAACCCACCAAAATTCAGTTGGACAAGGACTGACCCAAATCCTGGCTGTGGAGAGCCCTTTCCCAGGCTTTAGGACACCACAAGGGGAGCAGACCCCACCAGGCACCCCCAGGAATATTGGGGAGGGCTCTGTGTTTGTTTTCCCTGCAGGGAATCTTTGGCATTCCCACATTTGGTGACTCTGCTGAGCAGCCAGCCCGGAGCTGTGGCCTGGGTGGTATCAGGGTGATAAGTGATGGTGCCAGGGCTGAGCACAAACATTCTGCTGAGCACCAGGAGGAATGGGAACCCGGGGAATGTGTTTACCAGACACACAACCCCGGAGCTGCTGCTCCTCCTGTTGCCATGGTTACTGCACTTGTCTGACAATATTAGGAGGAAAATGTTCACATTGATTTCTCCCCCCTCCCCTCCCCTTGTTTTGCCTCTGAAATAAAAGATGATACCTGGGAATTAAATTAATCCCTGGGCTAAGTGCAGTTGTGTTTCCAGCACAGGGCCTGGATGCACACACACTGATGGATTTTTCTCTTTTGGACTTCACCAGCCCAAACCATCCCCCCAATTCCCCACTTGCTCCTCTGCCCTTAACCCTTTCCCTGCCATGCCTTCCAGAAGGAGGATGACTCCAGGGCCAGGGGGAGAAGGATTATCCAGGGATTAATGGTTTTCCTGTGTACTGGAAGATGGGCATATATGATTTATTTAAAGGCAGAATTTCCCAGCAGTGTTGTTTGGTTGGTGCTCAGGGGAGTGTGGGTGCTCTCATTTCACTTTATAGCTCCCATTCATACCAAGGCAGGTGGGAATCCATTTGGAGAACAGCATTAAGCTGAATTTCCCTGTTGTAAGGACAAATATAATCACAGGAAATGGAGCTTGCCCCCTCTGACCTTGTTAATGTGACACTCACCCAGGTCTCTGATGGCTCAAATGAGGAGTGTCCCACTTTTACAGCCACTTTTCCACCCTCTGGGCACACCTGATGCTGTTGGAAGCAGCCTCAGAACTGATTTAGGTCACACGGGTACAGAATTCCTCAGGTGTGAGGCACTGGGGCCTGCAGGAAAGGTGGGGAGGCACTTTTCACAGGGATGTGCAGTGACAGGACAAAGGGGAACAGCTGCAAAGGGCCAGGGAGGAGGTTTAGGGGGGATATTGGGGAAAAACCCTCCCCTGTGAGGGGTGCAGGAGGGAAGGGTGGTGCTGCTCTGGCACAGAGGGGAAACAATCCAAGAGGAAAATTAGTTCCTCCACTCAGCAATTAAAACCAAACTTTCCTTTCCTTGTTGGAACCTGAGAATCCTAAAAGCTTCCAGCACTGAGCAGTGAGGAGGGAAACTTGTGAGTGCCATCAGGAACCCCCCTGAAAAACTACAAAATAACATTTGTACTTGCCTGATCCTCTCCCTAAATCAGGGGTTTGGTCCCTGCAGCTGATCCTGAGGTGGGGCTGAGGGATGCTAAGGGGGCACAGAGCTGGGGATGGATTAGCAATCCAGCAGGAGTCGTCCCGGGAATCTCTGCTAAACTCAGCTGGATGCAACATTCCTGTCACAAACTGGCACAGAACTCCTGAGCATCACTTCATTGTTCCATTTACACCTTAAACGTTTGGATACAACAATCTTAAACACCCCAGGCTTTTTTTTTTTTTTTTTTTTCCTTACTTTTTGTCCTTTAAAGCTTTCTGTCCCTCAGTTTGTTCCTCCCACGCTGAGGATTCCAAACACATAGGTGTCGCTTTTACCTTTGCTGGTGCTGCAGCAAATTAACATCACCTGCTGGTGATAATCCCCCTGCCTGGAGGCTTAATGATGCCACGAACTCTGCGAGAGGAGGTTTTGGTGTTTGATCCAATTATCCAGAGCTAAAGATGACTCGGGAAGGGGCCGGGGATGATGCCAGGGCTGTGTGTCATTGGATGGTCACGACAAGAGATGAGCCTTTGAGGCTCATGTACCACAGATTTTACTGCTAAACATGATGTAGGTAGACAAGACTAAAGGTTGGGGGGAAGGATTTCTCATTCCCTCGGCCCACCAATGGGAAAATGAGGTGCAGTGATGCAGGAGGGGCTCTCAAAGCCACCCCTGGGATGGCTGATGTCAGTCCTGCCTGCAGAGCCACCCTTTCTCCTGTCTCACTGCCTCCTGCTCTTTCTTCCTGCTTTTAATTTACATTGCACAATTTAACCATCATTGCAGCCCCTTCGGGCTGTTTATTCTCAGAGAATAGAAGCTGAATGGGAGCAGCGTGTGCAGGAGCTGCAGCAGCTGGTGGGCACTCCCTGCTGCTCCCCTGCTCCTGGCAGAGCTGGGCTTGCCCTCTTGGGGCTCCCAAATTGGTGACAAGAAACACAACAGGGTGCCCAGAGGAGCTGGAGCTGCCCCACCCCAGGAAGTGTCCAGGCCAGGTTGGATTGAGATGCTCCAGGTGGTGGGAGGTGCCCAAGGTTAGGATGAGCTTTAAGGCTCCATCATGTTAAAAAGCTGTTTGTGATTTCCCTTTCCAAGGTATCTGAGAAGAATTAAAGTGAAAAACTACCATGTTTGCCCCCTCCTCATGATATTTAGGCAAACAACACTTCTTGAAGCTAAAAGAAAGGTGTTTTAATGGGAGCTGCCCAAGGTTGGGATGAGCTTTAAGGCCCCTCCCAACCTAAACCATTCCATCACATTAAAAAGCTGTTTCTAATCTCCCCTTCCAATGTATCTGAGAAGAATTAAAGTGAAAAACCACCGTGTTTGGCCCCTCCTCATGATATTCAGGCAAAGAACACTTGTTGAAGCAAAGAGAAAGGTGTTTTATTGGGCTGGCAGGGGCCCTGGCTGATGGAACTGCTCTCCACACTCCCATGGCAAACTGCACAGCCCCACGTATTTCTTGTAAATGTTGTGATTTGATGGCCCTGAGGAGGGAAATAATCCCGTTAATTGATTTGGAGAGGTGCCCATGGAGGGCACTCATGGAGGTGGCGAGCGGCTCGTGGGGTCGGGGAGTGCATCCTGAGAAGAATAAGGAAAATTAAACCTTAATTCCTCTGACATCAGTGCCAGCCCTCCTGCACCCAGCCCAAACACATCCCTGGAAACCAGAGCTCTGAATCCTTCATCTGCCTCACTCCAGGCGAGATTTCTAAAATGTGGAATTCCTGTACAAGTCCTTTTTTCCCCTGAAAACAACAGATGCAAGTGAGGAACACAAAGGGGGATGAGAAGATCTGTTTTGATGAGTGGGCCTGGGAGAATTCAGAGCGAGCTCTGAGTGGGATCTCTTGGCCCATGTGCTCAGAACAGAGCATCACTCAGAGCCTGGGCTGCTTCCACATCCCACAGGAGCCATTGCCTTGTGCTTTCCCACTAGCTTTGTCTTTTCTCCTTGCCCTGAGCAGGAGCAGGGGTGTCTGTGCTGGGGGCAGGGCTGGGGAAGGGGACAAACCAAAGCTGATCTGGGCAGAATCCACACCCAGCACCCTGGGGACAAGGACAGAGGGGGGCAGTGCCATTGGCAGTGGGGTGACACCCCCCAGTGCTCAGCCAGGACCCTTTGGAGAGGAATGACAGATTTGTCATTACAAACAAACTCTGGGTCTGCTGGTGGATAAAACCAGTACTGAGAGATAAAAAAAAAAAAACAATGGGAAGGATCCCACTGACTGAGGAATGGAAAAGAAGATATTTGCCTTTACAAACAAACTCTGGGTTGGCTGATAAATGAAATTGGATATTGGAAGGTGAAAGAAACAATGGAGAAAACCCATAAATTCCATAAGAATTAAAAATTAAAAGGGGGGTTATGGATTAAAGGTGAATTTTAGGTATTGGGCACTCCGGGAAGTCTGGACCTCTCAAGTTCCTTAGCCAGTGGGGGGAGAGAGAGGGAAATGGGCCCAGGAAATCAGGATAAATAGGAGGCTGCATCCTCCAAAATTGGAGAGATTGGAGCATCCAGCCAGGGGTGTGAGGGAATCCTTGTGATGCCCAGCAGGGCTCCAGGAGCCCTTCCCTGCCCTGCCCCGCAGCCCGGGCTGGGCAGAGCAGCTCCTCATCTCCCGGGACAGCTGCTGGCCTCCACTATTGATTCATTTCTCCTCAGCAGTTCTGGGGAGGCTCCCAGGGAAGCCCTGGGCTGGGAGGGGAGGCTGCTGGCCCTGGTGACAAATGACATGAGGGAGAAAATTGCCGTGTCAGCCTTGATTAGGGCCAGCACTGCCCGCTCTGCCTGAGAGGAGCCTGAGCCCTGAGCCCTGAGCCTGAGCCTGAGCCCTAAACCAGAGCCCTGAGCCTGAGCCCTGAGCCCTAAACCAGAGCCCTGAGCCTGAGCCTGAGCCCTGAGCCCTGAGCCCTGAGCCTGAGCCCTGAGCCTGAGCCTGAGCCTGAGCCTGAGCCTGAGCCCTGAGCCCTGAGCCTGAGCCCTGAGCCCTGAGCCCTGGGCCTGAGCCTGAGCCCTGAGCCCTGAGCCTGAGCCTGAGCCCTGAGCCCTGAGCCCTGAGCCCTGGGCCTGAGCCTGAGCCCTGAGCCCTGAGCCTGAGCCCTGAGCCCTGAGCCCTGAGCCCTGGGCCTGAGCCTGAGCCCTGAGCCCTGAGCCTGAGCCCTGAGCCTGAGCCCTGAGCCCTGAGCCTGAGCCTGAGCCCTGAGCCCTGAGCCCTGAGCCTGAGCCCTGAGCCCTGAGCCCTGGGCCTGAGCCTGAGCCCTGAGCCCTGAGCCCTGAGCCCTGAGCCCTGAGCCTGAGCCTGAGCCTGAGCCTGAGCCTGAGCCCTGAGCCTGAGCCTGAGCCTGAGCCCTGAGCCCTGAGCCCTGAGCCCTGGGCCTGAGCCCTGAGCCCTGAGCCTGAGCCCTGAGCCCTGAGCCCTGAGCCTGAGCCCTGAGCCCTGAGCCTGAGCCCTGAGCCCTGGGCCTGAGCCTGAGCCCTGAGCCTGAGCCCTGAGCCTGAGCCCTGAGCCCTGAGCCCTGAGCCTGAGCCTGAGCCCTGAGCCCTGAGCCCTGAGCCCTGGGCCTGAGCCCTGAGCCTGAGCCCTGAGCCCTGAGCCCTGAGCCTGAGCCTGAGCCCTGAGCCCTGAGCCCTGAGCCCTGGGCCTGAGCCCTGAGCCCTGGGCCTGAGCCTGAGCCCTGAGCCTGAGCCCTGAGCCTGAGCCCTGAGCCCTGAGCCCTGAGCCTGAGCCTGAGCCCTGAGCCCTGAGCCCTGAGCCCTGGGCCTGAGCCCTGAGCCCTGAGCCTGAGCCCTGAGCCCTGAGCCCTGAGCCTGAGCCCTGAGCCCTGAGCCTGAGCCCTGAGCCCTGAGCCCTGGGCCTGAGCCCTGAGCCTGAGCCTGAGCCTGAGCCCTGAGCCCTGAGCCCTGAGCCCTGGGCCTGAGCCCTGAGCCCTGAGCCTGAGCCCTGAGCCCTGAGCCCTGAGCCCTGAGCCTGAGCCCTGAGCCCTGAGCCCTGGGCCTGAGCCCTGAGCCTGAGCCTGAGCCTGAGCCCTGAGCCCTGAGCCCTGGGCCTGAGCCCTGAGCCCTGAGCCCTGAGCCTGAGCCCTGAGCCCTGAGCCCTGGGCCTGAGCCCTGAGCCTGAGCCTGAGCCCTGAGCCCTGAGCCCTGAGCCCTGAGCCCTGAGCCCTGAGCCTGAGCCTGAGCCTGAGCCCTGAGCCCTGAGCCCTGAGCCTGAGCCCTAAGCCCTGAGCCCTGAGCCTGAGCCTGAGCCCTGAGCCTGAGCCTGAGCCTGAGCCTGAGCCTGAGCCCTGAGCCCTGGGCCTGAGCCTGAGCCTGAGCCTGAGCCTGAGCCCTGAGCCCTGAGCCCTGAGCCTGAGCCCTAAGCCCTGAGCCCTGAGCCTGAGCCTGAGCCCTGAGCCTGAGCCTGAGCCTGAGCCCGAGCCCTGGGCCTGAGCCCTGAACCTGAGCCTGAGCCTGAGCCCTGAGCCCTGGGCCTGAGCCCTGAACCTGAGCCTGAGCCTGAGCCCTGAGCCCTGAGCCCTGAGCCTGAGCCTGAGCCTGAACCTGAGCCTGAGCCTGTCCTGGCCAGGGGAGCCGGGAATCACCTGGAGTTGCTGCTGGCCCTGGGCCTGCTGTGGATGGTCAGGAGGATTCCCAGGGGAGGCTGTTGGGGCCCTGGGCTGGCTGTGGATATTCAGGAGGACTCCCAGGGGAGGCTGTTGGGGCCCGGGGGGGATTTTTGAGCTCATTTTCATGCTTGACCTGCTCCTCACCCCTCCCTCTGCCAGGGAACAATGCTCCCCTCTCTGGGCCAGGGTGCCCCGGTGTTTTTGGCTGCCTCCTCGGGATGAGATCATGGAGGGAGCTCACGGCAGACAACTCCTTTTCCCCCTAATTAGAAACTCTCAGCACCTCTCCCTCTCTCTAGGTCTGTTCAAACCCATCTGCTGGGGCTTGCAAAGCCCCTTCCCAAAGGCCTGCTTTTGGAGACACAAGGCTGGGCTGAGCTGGCTCCAGCTGCAGCCTCTGCCCCTCTTTTGGGGAGCCCTGGGGGCAGCATCTCCCTGTTCCTCAGCCCCAGAGCACCCTCTGCTACCCCCTTGGATTAACCCCTGGTGCCTCCACACACCCTTTCCTCTGATAGACAGGAAAAGTTCCAAATGCCACCCCAAAATCTGCATCCCAGTCTCGCCTGGGAAGCCTTTTTATGACAATAAATCTCCATCCCACCTGACAGGGACCATAGGCAGCTGCCAGCCTGATTACTCACAGCACAGAAATCTCCTTTGACAGCTTTTGGTTTCCTTATTTCCTCACATTAATTGTTTCCCTGGGAGCCTGCAGCAAGGTTCTGTCCCAAGGAAAGGGAAGATGTGGCAGCAGGAGTGTGAGCAGCCCTGCCTGGGCCGTGCTTGGACATCCACCATGTTCCTCCTCCTCCAGGGCACTGGAGGGAATATTCCTGCTGATGAATTTCCTTGGATATGCCCATTGCTCTTCCAAATTATTGTAACTCCGTTAGTTCATCACAGCCTTTTAACAGCAGTGTTTGGCAGGGCTGATGAAGAACCTCACCAGGGTCGAAAGAGAAGGAAAGAAGGATTTCCCAAATTTCCTCTTTAGCCCAGTGTTCTCCATTCCCAGGGCTCACTCACTTGTCCTGCAAATACAATTTGTCAGAAAGCAGGACTTGGCTCCTGTGACAGATAAACCATCACAGCTCTGATGGAGAGGAGAGCTCATCCCAATCCTCTCCCACACTGTCTGGCACCTCCTGCCAGGGTTTCTTTGCCATCAGGTGCCATCACACCTGAGAGGGAATTTTAATTTGAACATTAAAAGCAGCAGCAGTGCTGTTAAGGGCAGTAGGGCAGGGAAAAGGGGGAGAAGAGGAGAGTTGGGATGGTGTCCAGGGAGGGAGGAGCAGGAATCCCTGAAGGATCTGCTCTCCTCTGCTCCCACAGAGACCCTGATGATCCTCAGGACCCACAAAGGCTGCAGAGAAAAGTAATTTCCACCTGAGCAGCTGGAAAATGTTTCAATTCTCCAAATCCAGCTGAGATTCCTGGCTTTGCCTTCCCTCCCTTGCCCTTTGGATCTCCTCTCTTGTAGTTCATGCCATGGAGCTCTGCAGGAAATAACAATTCCCTTATTCGTGTGGAAAGGGAAAGGAGTAATCCGCATCCCAGACCAAACAGATTTAAAAAGGATCTTTAGTGTCTGGCAGTGACAACAACCCTCACCAGCAGCAAAGGGAGGCTCCTCCAGGCAGGTCAGCAGCAGCCTAAACGTTGTGGTTTTGTGGGGAAAAAAGAACTTTAAAAACACAGATTGCCCAGAGAAGGAAAATTTGCATGGATATTTTCCTTCTGGCTGATATCACATCTCCCTGCCTGGGAAATGAAGCGAGGGGAGTTTTATTTTTTGCATGCTCTGCAGGGAGGAGGTAATGGGAGATTTTGTGCTCTAAGTGGAGATAGCAGAATCACATCGGGCAGGTGAGAAATTGCCTCTCGCTTTCCTGCGGCCACTATCACCACTCTGAAACTGGGAGGGGGGATTGGACACAGAAATTATCTCCAGAAAAATAAAACAGCTTTTAAAATAGCAGGCCTGGAGGAATAGGTAACTCATCTGTAGGAGCAGTGCAATACTGAGGAAATCCAGATTAGTGTTTAGCAGAAGCAACAAACTCTTAACACCACATTTTCCCCCCAGAACATTCCTTTTCTCCACTTTATTGTTCTTTCCCTTTAGCTCAGCTCGAATGCTTTGGAAACAACTCAGGTGGTTCTTTGCAGACTGAAGCAGTGATAAGAGGATTTTTTGGTGCTTATATTATTTCATGTACAGCTGACAGAGCAGCTTGTCCTGTGCAGATGCAGCTCCAAAATCTTCCAGGTAATTGAGATTTTTTTTTTTTCTTTTTTCTTTTTTTTTTTTTTTTTTTGAAGGAGCCATTATGGAATTTCTCATTCACATCCCATCGTTTGTGAGGGTTCAGCTCTTCTCTCCATTCTAAGGTTGGGGTGTTTCTTTAATGGGTTTTTAGCCACTTTGGAATTTTTGGTTTGGATTTCAATATGGGTTTAATTAAAGTAAAGATGTTAATGGCACTCGTAATGCTCATGAAAACAACAGCAACGCTCCCCCAGTGACTCACTTAAAGAAAGCACATCAGGCTGTGCCTTTATGCAGAAATAGGCTGGATGTGGTGTTCTCCCATTTTATCTCTTCACAGCCTTGGAATAGGCTGGGACTGAATGGAAAATCCAAACAAAAAATCTTGAAATGGCTTAAAACCCCATGAAATTTGACTTCACCTCCCTCCTTTGACTGGCAAAGCCCTTTATCTGGGAGGGAAACAGGGCAATAATTGGGAATTCAGATTGCTGTGATTGCTCAGTGCTCCATAAATATGAAAGGGAGATCCCAGGAAATTGGAACCAATATTCCAGCACACCTGTTGGCATTTGGGGCTGCCCAGGTTTATTCTCTCGCTGCAGTCGCTCTGAATTCTCCTCTCCTCACAAGCCCCCACTCTGCTGGCATCAATAACATTATATTAATATATTCCTGTGTACCAAGCAGCCCTTAATAATTACGTCAACCCTTAATTTGCTGCGACTCAATTACTGCAGCAGCTCATTGACATTGTTAAGGTTAATAACGGCGAGATTCAGAGGACAGGCCACATTACAAATCACACTGATTGTGGCAATTGTTGCAGAGAGCCAGGGGAGCAAGAGGCAAAGTGTTATTTAGCAAGGCTCAGGCAACAACTTTCCCACCAGTGAAATCCCCTGGGAAAGCTGCAGGGGTGCATGGATGGTGCTCTGGGGAGGTTCTGGCAGGGAAATTCAAGCAGTTGAGGCTGGGAAGGTCTTTCCTCAATCTTGGGGGGTTTCTCCTTGTGCTGGAAGAGCCAGGTTTTGGATCCAGTACAGGCAGTGCTGGTGGGCTGGTAAAAAATAGCAATTTTTTCCCCCTCAATGTTCTGTATGGACTACAACTCCTCTGCAACGATCTCCTCGAGGGAAAAACCCCGTGGAATGTTGCTCCAGCAGTAGTTTGACCCTTTGTTCTCAACATGGCCTTAAATATTTTTGCTTTTCCTCCTTCAGAGCTGGAGCCAGGCAGGACCACTCCTCTCCCATCACCAGCACTGAGCAAAGGAGTGATGTTTAATGGATGTGCTGAAGTGACTCCTCAAATGAATCTTAATCACATGGGCTAATTAGAGGCTGTGTTTGTTAATCAGATGTGAATAGCAGGCTGATTTCTCTATTTAGATAAACGTCTGCTGCAAAACCTCTTGGCAGATGGGCCAACGTTTGCTCCCCCCAGCCTGAGTGGGCATTTTAACAGGTTGCAAACACGGTTTCATTGCTAATTAGGGACTAATGAAAACAGCAATTCTGGTGTCCACCACAGGGCCCAGACACTGCTGTGGTGGGAAGTGTTGAGCGTTGGAATCTGCATTTGGAATTCCTGGATCCTCCTTGGGGTCCTTGTCATGATGCACAGGATTGCTCAAAACTCTCTCCTCGCCAAATAAACCAGGGTGGGATTTACTTACAGGCTGATAAGGACCAAGGTAAATTCTTGGGGATGTCTTGTGCCAGGGCCAGGAGTTGGGTGATCCTTGTGGGTCCATTCCAGCTGTGATTCCATAATTCTCAATAAAACTAAAACCTGGAGACAGCAGCTGTGGCTGCTCTTGTGGCCAACGCAACTTTAATCCAAGTTTCTGATGCCCCCAAGTCCTTAAACCAAGGAAAACAGGTTGGAAACCAAGGCAAGCAGGTGAATTTAGCCTTAAGAGGTCCTTGAGACTCTGTTCCTTGGGCTGTGGGTGCTTTGCCCTCTGCCAGCTCTCCTCTCCTCCTCCTCACCCCAGGGATCTTCTCCAGTGTGCTGGGGTGGCTCTGGCTGGGGCACCACCTCCCTGCTGGCTCCTGCAGTCAACAGCTGAAGCTAAAATGAGATTTTTTTTCAGCGTGTTTGGCTTCCCTTGCACTCTCCAGAATTACCCTGAAGAGTATTTAAATATCTCTCCTAATAATTACACCCATATTCCCAGCAGCTCCTGTGCCAGTGGAAGTGCTGAGTTATCCTGCTTTTACCGTGCCTACCTATGGATTACAAATAGATCTTATTAACTGCTCCGAGCTGACACATCTATTGGAATAAAGGGACTCGTTTCTTCCCAGGCAGCAGAACAATCTTCCTGTTATGCTAATAAATACAGGAATTTGCATAAATCTAATCAGATGGGGAGGCTCAAACGGAGCCCAGCGCTCCTGGGTGCTTGGCAGAGCTGCTCCTGCAAGGGAATTTTGGGGAGATAGTCACCACCAGCTGGAACTGGGCAGGGGCTGGGAGACAAGGAGGTGGGGGTTGTGTTTCCATCCACCCAGCTCAGTTTCCAGGGGGATTGTGCTGCAGAGCCCCCCTCATCCTGGGTTTCCCAGCCTGTTGGATTATGCATTGTGTGCATTAAATGTTGTGCTGGAGATAAGGAAAGGCAATTTGCTCCCAGCCCTGACTGTGCTGGACCATCCCTTTGGGTGAGTGATGAGCCCTGGAGCGGCACTGCTCTGTCACTTGATGGACACAAAAGAAGGACACTCACACTGTCCAGGTGTGAGACAAGAGAGAAGAAGGATGTTTATTTTGGGGTTTGGGTTTAAATAGGGTTTGGACTTTGACCAGCAATTGGGGGATGAGGTTGACACCTCTGACCACACTGGTCAAGCCAGAAGTTATTAATTTATCCTTCCCCCAGTAAAGAATCCATGATTTACAAAATATCATTCTTTGTTTATGTTACAATGTGTGAGAAGCTCCAGTACAGAAATGTAAAACATCAGAAGGCTGAAAAATCAGGGCGACACTGCTCTGCTTTGGTGATGTGGCCAATGCAGTGCCCCAAAACCCCCTGGCCCTGGCAGGTGCTGGGAGCACCCCCAGCCCCACAAACCCCTTTTTGCTCTGGAGCTGAACAATCCCTGTCCCTCCAACCCAATCCAGATAAAGAAACCAATGAGAAATCCTTCAGATTTGGGCAGAGAAGCTGCTCCAATGCTGGAAGGGTTTGTGATACTCACGACCTTTGTAGGGTTTTGTGTCTTGGCCAGCTCTGCATCAGATTGGGCTGAAACTGGGTTTTTATGGGGCAGAAAAGGGAAGTTTCTGCAGCCTCCTCCCTTCTAAAGCTGCTTTCGTGCTGGCAGTGCTGGAAAGATGCAGCTTCCTTTCTCTCTGCACTGGTATTAATGACAAACATGTCATTAATAATTCTATCCCTGCTCATCCCTCCTGCTTTACCCTCCAACAGTCTGGATTTGCTTTTGGAGGGCAGGAGAGTGCTGCCTTCCCTTTTTAGCACATGTACAAATGCTCAGCAGATGTCTGCCTCCCTGTGGGGAGCCTCCCTTGGACCAAAACCCGGGATGTGCTGAGCAGGGGAGGCTGGTTCAGCTGCACAGGCAGGTGAAGTCAAGGTACACCTTCAAGGCAAAACCAGGTGCATCCTTCCTGCAGAATGAGCCTTAAACACATCTCCCACCAGGCTTTTGCCTCACATCCCATCTGGATTCCTGGCTGGAAGTGCTGCTGATGAGTCCAGCCCTTCCCACTCCTGCCGAGGAGGGGCTGGTGCCAAGCCTGTGCCGGGCTCCAGGCAGAGCTTTGATTTATTCCCTTGGAAAACACTCTCCATGCTCCTCTAAATGCTTCAGGAGCAAAAAGCATCACTCCAGCTCTGCTGAGGACTCCTCTTACAAGGTGAGGACGCTCCCAGGGCAGAGTGGGAGAATTTGTTGTGTAGGTGGCAGGAATTCCAGCTGGGATCAGGCACAGGAGCACCCAGGTGATCCCCCAGGGCAGGAACACCTTCCACCAAAGTGCTCAGAGCTCCATCCAGCCTGGCCAGGGGCAATTCCAGGGATGGGGCAGCCACAGCTCCTCTGGGAACCCGTGCCAGGGCCTCACCTCCCTCAGAGGGAAGGAAAGAAATGACTCCTCCCTCCAGAGCTGGAAAATCACTTTTCCATCACGTTCTCCTCTGCAGGTTCAATCCCGTTGACACAGAAGGAACCGCACTCACCTGTCAGGGTGTGGACAAGGACTGGGCCTAAATATTGTCTGTGGAGAGCTCCAAACCCATCAAATACAGTGTGGACAAGGACTGGGCCTAAATCCTGGCTGTGGAGAGCTCCAAACCCACCAAAACTCGGTGTGGACTGAACCCAAATCTTCCTATTTTTGGATTCAGGGTTTAAATAGGGTGTGGACTTTGACCAGCAACTGGGGAAAAAGGTTAACACTCCTCTGACCCCACTGGTCAAGCCAGAAGTCCGTCACAGAGAGGAAAGATAAAACAATTTACTTTGTTTATGTTACAAGTGTGAGAACTCCAAAACAAGAATGTAAAACCATCAGAAGGCTGAAAAATCAGGGTGACACAACCCCTGCCTGAGGCATTGATTGCCTTCAATCCGTGGTGGTGCTGAAGCAGCAGAGTCCTCTGCCCCCAAGTTTTCCAAAACAGGCTAAAAAACCTCCACTCAAGAGCTTATAAAAGGAGATGATGGTTCAATTCTCATTAATCACATTGCTCCTTGTCCAACACTTGTAAAGCCAAATATTCCCCCCCAATGGTTTGGGCAGAGCCCCTGTGTGCAACACTGGTTGGTTTTTTGCTTCTGAAGCATTTAGAGGTGATTTGCTTTGCTGTGGCTCCTTGGCTGAATTTTGGGATCTAAAAAGCTTTAGTGCTCATCATCCCCTCAGCACAGTCCTCCCTTGGAGCAGTTACAGGTCAAACAATGAGAGCAGCACCGATGGGGGTGAAATAAAAATTTAAATTAAAAAAATAAATTGTAAAAAAAATATGAAATTAAATGAAGTGAAATGAAATGAAGTGAAATGAAGTGAAATAAAATAAAATAAAATAAAATAAAATAAAATAAAATAAAATAAAATAAAAGCAACCCTGGGCAGCAGAGCCCTGCAGGATTCATCCCACACCCAGCCAGGTGATTTATCATCAATGGTCACCTCAAATCTCACCCATTTGGTGCAGCTCCAAGAGCCTCACAGAACATTTGGCTTGGAATTAATGCAGGAAAGGACTTGCAGACACTTTAGCAGGGCAGGACCCTTGGAGGAACCGGGAGGTTTTTCCTCAGAACGTTCAATGTCGCCTTAAATTAGGCCATAAAAAGTAAGTGCTTTTTAAAAGCAATCTTGCACAGTTGGGTCTGCATTGTCAGAGCTTCCTGGTGATTTAAAGGTTCTCCTTCCTCCTGGCTCCTGCAAAAAATCCAACAAACGGGAGCCTGGCTGCTGTGAAAAATACTCTTGCCTGTAAATCTAGAGGAAAAGCCATATATATATATAAAAATATATATCTCTATATATAAATATATATATAAAAATGTGATAAACATCCATAAGCCAGAGCCCATAAAGCTGGGAGGGTGACAACAGAGGTGGGAAGCACTGTCAGGGGAAGAGCAAACCTGGAGGTTTTTGGTTAGGGATGTAAAGGTGGTGCTGCTGTGATGTTTTTCCACGGTGTTCCTTGTAGTATTTACCTTTTTTTTGGAGGCTCCCACTGGCTGTGATGAACAAGAGAAAATCCCACAACACTGAAGTACCTCGTTTGTCACCAAGCTGCTTTTTTTTTCTTTTTTTGCCTCGTTCTTTCTCTTACATCATTTGAGTCACCCTTGCTGGGTTTGCAGCATCTCCTGAGTGTTTCATTTTCTGACTTTTCTTGTGGGAGAGATGGTGCTGTTGGGTGGGACTTTGGGGCTGGGCTGGGTCTGTTCTTCGCCTTTTGCTGCTGACCCACATCCCCACAAGGGATGGAAGGAAGGAAGTGCCTCCTTCTCACTGCTTGACTTCAAATTTGTCTCCTTTGCTGATGGTGCTTTATTCTAATCTGGTTTAATGACAATATTATACTATATTATATTAATTATATATCACATTATATCATATTATATCATATTATATTATATTCATTATATTATATAATATTAATTATATTATATTCATTATATTATATTCATTATATATATATTTAAATTTATTTCTTTTTAAACCACTGGGTGCAGTGACAGCCGCCCAGCATCCCTCTCCCAGTGCCTCTTACAGAGTTTTCTTACCCCCTGAACCCCTCTGTCATTAGTCCAGCCCTGGCCTTCAACTTTAATCAGCTTTTGCCTCCCTGGTCCTTGTGTCTCCTGGCTCCAGTGGCACATCCCTGGCTGCTCCTGGGATTCCCAGAGAATGGGAACGTGTCTCCCTGTGGGGCAGGGCTGGGGCTCAGCTCGGCACAGGGTTAAGAAAACAATGTGGGGAGGAATTAGTGCAGGGCAGCAGAGCCTGGCCTTTCCCAGAGCCTCCCTGAAAAGCCCTTTCAGAGCCATTTAATGTCCCCTGTCAGGGGCTGCAGGGCCTGACCCAGGGGACAAGAGCCCTCTCAGCCCTCTTGGGAGCTCTGGGTCACCTTGCAGGGGTTGGGTTTTCTCTCCAAATGTGCACATGGACAAAAATAAAAGAGGGGGGGAGGTGGGAAATCAGCTTGGTCAATAACATTCCCTTCCCCATCAGAAACTTAACAGGGAAGGACAAGACCCAAGCCCAACTCCAAAAGCCTGGTCCTAATCTCTGGTGACATCTGGAGCCAGCACAGGCTGAGGAGGAGCTCTGCATGAGGACAGAGCAGTTCCATCATCTCCCAGTCCTTGGACGAGCTCTGCACTGGGAACAGAGCAGTTCCATCATCTCCCAGTGCCTGGAGAGCTCTGAATGAGGAACAGAGCAGTTCCCATCATCTCCCAGTGCCTGGAGAGCTCTGAATGAGGAACAGAGCAATTCCATCATCTCCCAGTCCTTGGACGAGCTCTGCACGGGGAACAGAGCAATTCCATCATCTCCCAGTGCCTGGAGGAGCTCTGCATGAGGAACAGAACAGCTCCCATCATCTCCCAGTACCTGGAGGAGCTCAGCACAGAGAACAGAGCAATTCCCATCTCCCAGTTCTTCTGTCCTTTAACCCTGATGGTGGGAGCTGTGCCCTGCAGCCCTGCCAGGCACCAGCAGCTCTCCTGACTCTGTGTTTCAGTCCCTTTGCAAGGGCTTTGAGCCACCCAGCCAAATCAGAGCAGGCTGGAAGGGCACCTAAATGGGTGAGCAGCAAATCTGCAAATGAATTAAATGTTTGTCAAAGCCCTGGTTTGGCTTCCTTGTCTCCCCTCCCTCTGCCCAGGGATCCGCAGGGGGAGAAGCCCCAAAATGGGCTGAGCTGGCCAAACCCTGGTAGAAAATGCCCAAAATACAGCCAAACACCAAAATACAGCCAGGGAGGGAGAACTGTGGGTGCTGTCACTCCTCATGGTGCTCTGGCTGCCCTTGGTGCTTGCTCAAAGCCCTGCTCCTGGGAAGGGAAATATCTGCCAGCACCAATCTTTGCAAGAAAAGGACACAGAAGGCAGGGGAGGTTCTGGGGTAGGAGGAGTCCCCTGAGGAGGAACTTCAGAGCTTCATTCCACCCCTGGTGCTGAGCTCCAGATGGAAAAATCATCAGGGCAAACTCCCTGAGCTGAGCTGCTGCAGGTGGAGGGATCAGGGTGGAATTAATTGTCCAGCTGAAATCTCCCAGTGAGATCCATGGAGGAAAAGGAACATCCGAAGCCCAGATGGGGATGTGGGCACCCAGCTGCCCTTGGGCCCTGCTCTGCTCCCACCAGGAGCCAGGAAAACCTCGGGACTGACAATTGTCTGGCCGAGGTGGTGAAGGGTGGGCAGGAATTGGGTGATTTGCATACAGAGCTCAGAGATAATGAAAAAGCCCAATTAAAAAAGATAAATCAGCTGCCTCATGGTTTAGTCATGAGGCCTGGCAGGATCTGGGGGCTGGGTTGTCCCTTACAACAGGAGGTGGGTCTGCAGTGAGGGGGCTTTGCTGGAGAATTCAGATGAATTCTGACACTCAGGATAAATCTAAACAGAACTCCTCCTTCTCCTTTTGGCTTTTGCAACACCTTAAATTAGAGCCAGCTCTTGTTTCCACATCAGGAACCAGTCCAAGGCTGGTGTCAGTGGTTTGTGCTCTGTGCCAGCTCTGCAATGTCTTGATTGCAAAACCTGCTCTTTTCCCAGGTTCCTAAATCTTCCTTTCTGGAGGTTTTAATTGGAGGTGAGCAAAGTAATGATCTGTCAGCCACGCAATCCTTGCTCTATTCATCTTGCCAAAAAGGGGAAAAAAAAACCTGAATTAAAGGAGAAAAGAATGATCTTGGAGGTGTTTTCCAGGCTTAATGATTCTGTGATCCTGCAGCGTGTGGCTGCAGAGGGCCCAGCCCAGGCCTGGCTGTCACCTCAGGAGGGGCTGTGACACCTGGGCTGGACACGGAGGCACAGACAAGGGCCAGGGTGGGGCTGAGCTCTCTGTGGGTGCTCCAGAAACAATTCTGGGCAATTTCTGTCCCTGCTTCTCATCGGTGACTTTATCAAGGCCCCTAAATTAGGCTGAGGTAATGAGGTAACCTCTCCTCAGCCAGGGGAGGTGCTCTGTGCAGGGAGGGCTCAGGGCAAAGCTGCACCAGGACATCTCTGCTGCTGTCAGCACCAAACAGCTCCTGCTCTGCCCTGGGCCAGCTGAGCTTCCAGAGAAGCACCTGGGAACAGCTCCCGCAGACCAGGCTCCTTCCCTCAGCTTTGCACTGGATCTTTTGTTGGATTGTATTGGAATTGTTGTGTTTCCAAAAGCTTTTGTGTCCCTGAGCCACCCTGTCCTCAGAGCTCAGCTGTGTCAGGGAAATGCTCCAGCCCGGAGTGCCCAGGGTGAGGGGATGAATAGCAGCTGCCTGGGAGTGTTTGCTCCCTTGGCTGGCACAGAAAGGCTCTTTCCCTGCTCCTCTGTGACCTCTCTCTGCTCTCGCTGGAGGGGGAACTCCCTGCGTGGGAACTCTGAGCGGAGAATGGAGCCAATGTGAGCTCCAGACCCTTCCTGTCCCAGGGAAATGTGGCCTGGGCAGGGGCAGCAGCTCCCAGGATAAACCCTGAGATTTCCCTGAGACATCCCAGGGATAGGATTGCTTTAATTCCTGTTTTCTGGGCAAACATCTTTATTTCTGGATCCTGTGCCTTGCTGGGGATGGCAGGTGGTTGGGTTTGGCTGTGAGAGGCAGAACACTTTGAGCATCAATAAATTAGTGGCTCCTGGAGAAATGTCCTCGAGCTGTTATGGAGCAGAATCCAATGGGAAATTCAAATCCTGATAGGAGCATTTCCTGCTTTAACCCAATTTCTTTTCAATATTCCTCAGCTGCTATCAGCTGGGTGTGTCAGGGTAGCCCCAGTTCCCACACCTGCCACAGCAAAACCCCAAACCCCTGCTGGTGCCTGCTGGGGAATGGTGAAGCCTTTTCCCACAAACCAGTGAATCCTATCCCTGCCGGACACAGGGCAGGGCCTGGCCTGCATTTCTGCTGATAACACGGTTGTTTTATCACAGGAAGCAGTTTGGGAATTGCGCAGATCATTTCATTTTCTTGCTGTTTTGTCCCGGCCCTGCTCTTCCCTTCTCTCTCACAAATACCCCTCTGTAGAGGAAACATAATAGAAAAGAGCCTGGGGAGAAAAGCAGAATATTCAGTGATTCAGGGATCCTCAGGGGACAGCTCTGCCTTTACTGCAGAGTCACCACCAGGAAAAATTGTAAATCACTTCTTCTCTGCCTTCCCCTCGACGCCTCGCTATTTAAAAATGTAATTAGATCTGCATGTTCCTTGGTTTTAATTTTCATTATGTGTCTGGAGCTGTGTTGTTAAGGTTGTTTGATGTTGGTTCCTAAGTGAAAATAACTCTGCTCCATCCTGAATATCCCCTGCACTTGATTCCATTTTAGATTGGGGCAATATGGCAAATTTTAAAGATAATAATTACAAAAAAAAAAAAAAAAAAAAAAAAAAAAAAAAAAAAAAAAAAAGCAGCCTTGGAAGATATTTAATACATATTTTCCAAAGGATTTCTGGCTAGACTAAAGAGGCTGGTGTGATTTGCAGAGTTTGATAACAGACAGACAGACTTCCATGAAAAATTCCCTGCACAGCAAAATGCTCCGGGTTTTGCCCCTGGAATATTCAGGAATTGGGAGTTGTGCTGAAGTCCTGGGCTCTTTGGAAAAATACAGATTTTCAGTGTGTGACTCTCAGAACAAGGTGTCAGGGAATCACTTTGAAATAACTACACTGATGAATAGAATAAAAATAAAAAATAAAACCTGCAGTGTGCCAGAGACATCCTGTATCCCCTCTAGTCCCAGTCCAGCCAGTCACTTTCTCAACCAGCTGAGCTAGAAGCAGCTGATAAGTTCCCATAAAGAAAAACTGAAGAACAAACACAACAACATGTTCTTAGAAAGAAAAATAAGTTTGAACCAGCATAAACAATGAATCTGTCCCATGAGAACCAGTGAAGGGAATACATAAACGTTTCTAGAGAGAGAACATTTGATAGAAATATACAACAACCCTCACTGACCACTGAGCTGAGTGTCACTGTATTGCTGCTCAGTTGGGTTTAACACAGGTTTGGTATCAGGTTTGCCTCCTGATATTCCCTATAAATGTGAGCTCTGTGAATAAATGGCTTTTCTGCATAAAAAACTGAGTCCCTTCTCCTGATTTATCACAGCACCCACCCTGCTCCAGCCCTCTTTGCTGTGCACTTTATCAACCAGGGAAGTGTTTAATTCCTGTGGATGGGAGCTGCTCCCCCTGCTCATCTCCAGGAGTTTCCCCTCTGAACACATCCCTGATTTCCAGCCAGAGCTATTAATAACTCTTCCTTAATGAGCTTATTCCAGCATCACCAAAGCAAGGTAAAAATTGCTTGGCTCACCTCGGGAGAACCCGAGGAAACCGAGGTGATTCTGCTCAAAAAGGGGGATTTATCCTGGAGTAAAGGTTTTATCCTGGCTTTTACCAGGAGGTTTTTGAGGAGACTTTGCTTCAGAACAAGGGTGGGATCAAGGAGCTCTGCACACTCTGGGTCTCTGTGCTGCTGGCAGTGGTGCACGGTTTGCTTTGCTTTGTTCTGTTTGTTGATTTGTGTTTTGTGCAAACACGAGCAGTGCAATGGGCAGCAGATATTCAGGGAGATGGATCTAAGCTGTGAGCTGTGATCTAAGCTGTGAACTGCTCTGCTCTCTCTGTTTGCTCCTGCAAGGGCTGGAAATGCTGGTCAGGCACTGGGAGCTCTCAGCACCAAAGCAAACCCATTTCTGACCTGTCCCTCCAGCCCTGTGGGGAACAGAACCCGGGATTCTGCTGTGGCCTTTCTGCAGAATTCCAAATTTTGGGAGCATTTTAAGCACCAACAACTTCTCCAAGGCCAAGCTGTGCTTTGGAGGGGCCACAGCAAAGCTCATTTCTCATGTCCAGGGATTCAGCCTTGTTCCTTTCCCTGATTATTTGGCTGCAAACCCTTGTGTTCATCCCAATTGCTCTGTTCTTCCCAGAGACCTCTCTTAACCACACACATTTTAATGTTTTCCTCTGCTGCTGCCTCAAATCTCTTCCTTTACTCTTGGATGCTCTTTATGGGCAAAATTTTCCCCAAATCCTGGCAGGTTTCACAGTGTGAGGATTTCCCTGAGTTATCTCGGGGTGGTCAAAGGTGCATCCTCTGAGTGCCTCCCTTGCCCCCTTTTATAGAAAATCATCTAAAGATCTTTTCCTCCTCAAAACCCCCGGCCCAGGAAACAGAAGTGAGAGCTGCACGAGGCATCACAGGAACAAAAATGCCGTAAAACTCGATATGAGGCTTCTCTAGTTTAGGTATTTGTGCTTTGCAAAGATAAAAGAATCAATTTCCACCTCCCAGCAATTCCCCCTGGACCCTCTGGGCAGGGCAGGGAGGATCCTGAGCTCCCTGTGCTGCTGCTCTGGATTAGGTGCCCACTCCTATAACCTTTCAGAGCTGTCTCCTGTCTCCCAGCATTAAATTTCTCATTATCTGCCTGCTTAGAGACCAAGACTTCCAGGGCCAGGGCTGCTTGACTCAGATTTTGTCCAACAACTGATGAAAGAAACCTTTGCTCGGCTTGGGGTTCTCTGGGTAATGAATTTCTATGGACTTGGAGAGGGATGTTGGTGGAAAGGCTGAACTAAGATTGTATTGAGTGAGTTAACACCTGGTTAGCATCACCTCCGGGAGATCAATCCATGGACATTCTGCTGCAAAGGTGGATTTTCCCTAAAATTTTCACCTACTCTTAGGGCAAGAAGGAAAGGGGAGAGAGAAACTCCTTTTGGTTCAGGTGTCACTCGCAGTAAATGGAAATTATTACTGAATTATTATTATTATTACATTTATTTAGTATTATTATTACACTTGCAGGGCTGTTTTTCTCCAGGAAAGGATGAAATCTTCCCAGGTGACAATTAACACAGAACACCTTAGGGTTTTCTCTGCAGAGTGACAGGTAGGAGGTTTCCAACTCCAGCCAGCCCAGGAACTTTCCTCCTCCCCCTCCAGCCATGTCACAGCAGCAGAATAATTTGCTGTGTCTCTTGTAATGATTCTCCCCTTGGTTTGTTCCATTCCCCCAGTACTGAAGGCAAGTTTTGTCCTTTTTTGTGATGAAAGCAGTTGGGAGCGGAGCTCAGCAAGAAAAATTCAACTTTTTTTTTTCCAAGCAAGGCCAAACCATGCAAAGCAAACCATTTTTCTCTCCCAAGAAGCAATCCTTCAAGAGCCAGGTGCCTCCAGCTCCATAAATTTCAGTGTCAGCAGAGCAGTGACTTGTGAAAGATCAACTCCAAAGCAGGTACAGCAGTGAGGGACATGTAAATCCCTCTGCACTTTGAATTCATCCCTCTCAGAAAGCCAAACAGAACATTCCTCATCCCTGCCTGCACTCCTGGAGAGCCCAGCTGTGGTTGTAGGACATGAAAGAAAGACTCCAAATATTTCAGAAGGCAAAGAACACAGAAAAAAGGCTTTATTGTCTAATTCTCACTGCCTTTTATAAGGTGCTCCCATCCAGACTGAACATGGTTGGGGAATAGGAACGACACCTCTCTGATCCCATGGGTTAAACCAGAGAAACAGCAAAACACCACCTGGAGAAAGATTGTTCTGAGAAAGGAGAGTTGTTTGCCAGGATTGTTTCAAGAAGAAGCTTTCTTGGGAAATTTTTCCTTGGGACAAAGTCAGCAGCTGCCAGCAGGCTGAAATCCCTCAGACCCAGAAATATCAGCCCACACCTGTAGCCCTGGTTTCATACCTGAGGTATTTTGGTTTTCTGAAATTCCTTTCCCAGGGAATTTTCTGTAAACAGGAGAAATGTTTTTGTAGCTGTCCCTTTGTTATTCATTCCTTTCCCCAGGAGGGACTTCTCCTTGCTGTCCCTCTGCTCTGACCAATGGGAGTGAAGAGGTTTGTCTTTGTGTCACCAATCCAATTGGTCTGTGTGAAATAGTAGAAAAGGGAGACACATCCCAGAAATAAAGGAGTCATTTTCAGCCTCCTGAATCTCAGAGTCTGTGTCGTTGTGGTGTCAAACAGCATCACACACCCAGCCAGGAGGGGACTCAACCTGCTGATGGAAAAAGAGATCTCAGCCCTGCCACGGGGATGTCCGACTCAGCTTTTCTCCTGGAACATCCCCAGGCAGAGTTTGCAGCCCCTGCTGAGCACTGGGGACAGTCTGGGAATCATCAGTGCCCACCAGAGACCCCAACCCTGCCTGGAGACCCTTCCCCACCCCTCCTGTCGTGTGGAATTCCTCCTCCTCCTCTGCTCCTCCTGTCTCACATCCACTGTGTCCCTCCCTGCTGGGGCCCTCCCAACAAAGGTGCAGCATTTCAGAACCTGCTGAGCTTTCCCTGGAACAGAAGATGAGGATCAGGCCTTGCCATGGGATATCTGTGCTCCCAAAATCCAGCCTGGAGTTGCAGAACTGACTCCAAAACCAAGGCCAAATGAGCCAGGCATGTGAGGATGCGGCAAACAACATCCACCAAAGGAGAAATCCTGTTTTTTTTAATGCTTCCTGCCCAGTTTTCTGCACACAAAGGCAGGGAAGAAGGAAATACAAGATATTCACACCCAATACCAATTTTTTTTACATATTTACACTGTACCTTTGTTTTAGCTCAAACCAAACCCTGTCTGGCTGCTCCTGTTTATCAGCCCCATCTCAGCTGCTGAGGATGCTGGCCAAGGCCTTATCATTTAATTTTGCTAACGTCCCTCATTCCTAATTCATAAACCCAGCTCTCTGACAAATTGAATTTGTGTAACACAGTAAACAAAAGGGCCTCTAACTCCAGTTTCCTGTAATGGACTAACCTTGTTGGGAACAGGCATTAAGTGGAACAGGCAGGGCTGGGGAAAGGGCTCAGCTTCCCTGGCACTCACTGAGGGCCCAACCTGCTTTTTTTGCAGCCAAGCCAAGAGGAATTTTCACATGGTACAATTATTTTAAATTTATTTTATTTTATTATTTTGAATTTTTATTTTATTTTAAAATTAATTTAAATTAATTACCTCCCAAGCTTTCTGGAAGGAAATGGGTGAGGGCGAAAACCTCTCTGTGCACAGTGACAAGTGACAGGTGAATTCAGGTTAATTCTCAAAGGGGGTGGTTTGCACAACCAGAGGGGCTGAGCAAAGTCAGGGCTTGTCCACAGCTGATGAAGTAGAATTTCAGAGCCTCCCTGGGAAACCTCCCCTGTGTCCATCTGTGCTCCCTCCCCAGCAATTCCTGCTGCTGCCCCATTTATCTTCCCTGACCAGCAGGTTTTCCTGCCCCTCCCGTGCTCAGCCTTGCCCTGATCCCTGTGTTTGTTGTTTTTGTGTCCCTGGTGGAGGCTGAGCTCCCTGGCAGTGGATGGGAGCTGCTCCACTGCCTCCCTGATTAAACACTTGGCCCCAAGCCTGCTGCTGATGAATCTGCCACTGGCACCTTTCTTTCCCCATTTTTCCTCCCATTTCTGTCAAAAAACCTGAGCAGCTCCCATCCTCTAAATGTAGATTATAGAGAAAGAGAGAGAGAAATCCTTGACACTCCTTTGCATCCAAACACAGCATCCAGGGAGACAAAGTCTAATTTTAGAGTGCATCAGAGACAGCAGCAGCTCAGTGAACTCATCTCTGTCTCTCCAGCACTGGCCCCAGGGGGAGGCTGTGTGTGTACCTGCAAGCAGCTGATAATAAATAACACTGCAAGGTGGGGACAAAAATAAGCAAGAGATCCTTTTCCTTTCGTGCCCAGAGTTCTCCCCTTCCCAGGGGCCCTGCTGGCTGCAGGCAGGGCACAGCTGATGCTCTTGAAGTGATATTTAAAGAGTGAAAAAAACGCCTGTGCTGCCTGCGAATGGAAAGGGCAGGGGTTTGATGGCACCTTCCTGCAGCAGATCAACATCACAAATCCTGCTCCCCTCTGAAATTTATCTCTGCTACGTTTTCCTCTCCGTCTGAGGCTTTCATTTCAAAGCCTTACAGGGGGAAAAAATAATCCTGACAATGGAAAAGAGACATTTAGCCTTCCCAAACACCTGAAAAACAAGGTTTTCCTTCTGGGATTTACACATGGGAATGATAAACACACACATTTGTGGCTGTCTCACACACACATTGTGAGACAAGAGGAGAGTTTTGACCCAGCTGGGTTTGCCTGGGAGGGCAGCAGTGTCACTGTGCATGCAGGCTGGAATAAAATATTCCTTGGAGTAAAATATTCCTTGGAATAAAATCCTGGTGGGCTGAAAATCCAGGGGGATTCCAGGTGGGCTGAAAATCCAGGGGGATTCCAGGTGGGCTGAAAATCCAGAAGCATCCCAGGCAGAACAAGGGAATCTATTTGTGCTAACCTGGTACTCAGGAGTGTGCAGCCCTCAGATATTCACCTTTCTGAACTCATTTCCAGAGCAGAGCAAATAAATCCTCCAATTCCCAAACCTTTCCCACATTGTTTTCCCCTCCAGTTGCCCAAAGCAGGGGCAGAGCAGTGTTTGTAAGTGTCTCCCTGGTCTCAAACCAGCCAGGGAGTTTTCAGGCAGTGCCAGAGGAGCAGAAAGCTTTTGGAAGGAGCTTTTCTCACCAGGAGCCTCTCCAGTGCATCACTCCCTGCTCCTCACCAGCCCATCATCACCTGTGGCAGCTGCTGGAAACATCAAAGGCATCCAAAAGGCATAGCCAGGGCTTCTCCCCTTTTCCAGAGCTGCCAGGAGCTGCTGCAAACATCACCTGTGGGCAAACGAGAGGGAAAAAAGAGGAAAAAAATCCCAAATTCCTGCTCCAACTCCCAGAGATTCCAAGCTGACCCTTCCACAGCTTTGAAGTTGTTCCCTCTGCAGTTGTTTTAGAGCCAAAATGGGTTTGGAGTGGGCACAGAAATGTCTTGAAGGGTTCAGGCACTTCCCACAAATTCCATTTTATGCTTTTCATGTGTCCTTAAGTTGCCATTTTGGCGAGGAAATGAATTATACACAAAATTTTCGACGTTTCAGGAGGAAAACAGTCCCCAGGTCTGACTTGTTGCTAATGCGTTGTCAGCACACAAAGGGGGATATTTAATGCCAGAGCTGGCAGATTAACAAATTGCCTTGTCTGGTGTTCCCTGGGATGTCACAGGCCTGTCAGGGAAATGCTAAAACTCTTATCTCAAGCAGGGGCTGGCAGTGAGCTGCCCTTTGGATTACAGGGCATTTAAAACAAAAAAAACCTCTGGCAAACGTTATTTTTTTTAATGTTATGCCAGGTGACAAATCCTGAACCTCCACCTGCTGCTGGAGGATGCTGGATCCCATCACCCAGGGATGGAATGGTTTTCCTGCACGGGGAACCCCAGCAGCAGGAGCTGCCAGGTGGGAAAACATGAATTTCAATTTCAAAAATATCACCCACACCAGAAGGGAGCAAAGGAAGGAGGTGGGGGAGACAGAGATCAGGGAAAACTCACAGAGGCAGGGGCACAGCTGGGTCCATCTGATTGCTCCAGCCAGGCACAGGGAGTTTAAATCCCAAAATTCCCAGTTTTTCCTGGCAAATGGGCTGACGTCAGCCCCTAATCAAATCTCCCTGAGCACTCTGCTGCTGCTGCTGCTGCTGCTGCTTCCAGGGGAGATAAGGTCCCACCTAACCCAGTTATGCCTGAGAGCTCCCTGATGGAATTACTGATGTCACAGCCCTTCCTGAGGCTGTGAGGGACACTCTGCTCCCCTTGTCCCCTCTGGGGGAGTGAGGGACACTCTGTGCTCCCCTGTCCCCTCTGGGGCTTGCAGGATCACCTTGGAGCACAGCCAGGCCCCCAGAGCACAGCTTGGGGCTGCTCTGGGAGCCCTGCTCTGCCCCAGCCCTGTTTTAGCACCCTGAGAGTGCAGGTTTTACTGCAGGGTAATGAACTGAGAGGATTCAGTCTCAGGCTGTGTCAAGGGAAATATAGGCTGGATATTAGGGAGAAGTTTTTCACAGAATGATAAAGTACTGGGATGGTCTGCCCAGGGTGGAATCACATCCCTGGATGTGTTTAAGGACAGACTGGATGTGGCACTCGATGCCAGGGTTTAGTTGAGGTGTCAGGGCTGGTTGGACTCGATGACCTTGAAGGTCTCTTCCAACCTGGTGACTCTGTGATTGTGTGATTTGGGATCTGGCCGCACCATCCTCCCAGCCTTTCTCCATCCTCCATGGAAAATTTCCCCCTGAAATTTGTGGGCTCAGCTCTGAGCCAGAGGAAATCCAGGAGGGGCAGGAGTTCCCTGCAGGACTGGGGCACAGCTGGGGTCAGAAAGCAGAGCAGGGTTTGCCCAGGGGATGGGAACAGCTGGAGCTGTTTGATTCCCATCCATGCCTGTCATTCCTGGCAGGAGGATGATCCACAGCCACCCTGGTGCCTGCCAGCCCCTGCCCAGCCCTGCCATCCCTCCCTGGGTGTCACTGGTGTCACCAGGAGCTGTGCAGTGGCTCAGTGACACCGGGAGCAGTGACAGACTCACAGCCAAGCCCCAGTGCCACAGCAAATTCCACCTGCAGGAAAAAGACGTGTGAGGTATGATGGCTAATTCAAACCAGCCACGGGTTATTGTCTGTGTCATCATCCCTCTGGGTGACACTTGAAGAAAATGACATTTGAGTGAGGTTTGCTCTTAAAATAAGCAGAAGTAATTCCCATTTTTGGCTGTTTGGATGAATCTGTTTCTTTGAAGGGCTCTGGCTGCTGCACTGCTTCCCTCTGGCTGCTCCAGAGCCTCCTGGGCCTCCTCAGCCCCTCCCTGGAATGAACTTGATTATCTTCAGTGGCTCGTGGAAAGCCCTCGGCGTTACTGAGCTCCTGTTCCCAACGAGCTGGAAGGTTTATTTTCCATCAGGGGCCCCTGAGAAACAGGATCCTGTGAGTTAATAAACACCTCTGCTGCTCCAGCCCGGAGTCAAACGGACACAGATCAAAAAGTCAGAGGAGAACCCCACCCCCCTGGGCAGGAATTTCTCTCTTTTCTTTCTGGCCAAGGGCAGGGACTCCTTCCACCATCCCAAACCCCATCCAACCTGGCCTTGGACACTTCCAGAGATGGGAAAATTTCCATGCTGGGATTTGGCAGCTCCCCCGAGCCAACCCTGTTTTTTCTGCCTTTTTAGAAACAAATCACGGACAGCAGGACAGGAATAGGTTGTTGGAAAAGCCTTTGGGAGGAGGTGATTACAAATCTGCCTCTCCAGGTTTTCCTTTCCTGGAGAACCCGTTCCAGGGGAGTGCTGGAACACCTCAGCCTGGGATGTTAAAGGGTCTCTAAACACTTAGAGGAATTAAAGAAACAAAACGCCCCTGGCAAGTCCAAGGAAGTTCTGCTGAGCATCCAGAAGCAGAAGAAAAAACATTTTCTCATTTTCCATCTCCCCCAGGGGCTGGTGGGAACTGCTGGTGATTGCAGGATCCCGAGGGGGTGATTACAATTTGTCTGCATTGTGAGTGCTCCAGTTTAGGAATAATCACTTTGTTTAATCACTTTGTTTAATAACTCCAGTTCTCTCCCTTTGGCTCTGCCTGCAAAAACACTCCAGGATATCTTTGGGGCTTCAGATCCACCAGTCCCTTGCAGGGGAAGGGCACAGAGTGAGGTCAAACACACCCAAAATCTTTGCTGGTGCCGCTGAAATCTGGATTTTCCACCAGCACACCACCAGCAGCACAGGGGGAGTTGAGCTAAAGCCATTAATTGAATGAACAGCCCCGTGCAATGTTCTGTCTCTGCTTTTAGGAGCTCGAGTTTGAGCCCTGACAGCTCCTGGTGGTTCCTGCGAGCATTGATTTGTTCTCAGGAGCAGTTCTGCCACCTGGCTCCCTGAGAGCTGCCCCAGACACTTCCGACAGAGGAAATCAGGGAAATTCTGCAGCCTCACTCTGCCTGGAAAAAAGAGACGAGTTATTCTTGCTGCAGACCTCAGTCTGCCTTCCCCTTCCACTGGGGCAATAAACACCTCATTTACTGATTAATTCTGTGACTCTGGCTGCTGCCTGAGTGTTCTGTGGGTTTCCTCTCTCCCTTCACAGCCTGCCCTGCTACAGCAGAGCACCAAAGGCTCCAGGGGAGAGCAGTTCCAGCTCTGTGTGCTCCAGAAATACCACTGGAACTCAGCTCAAACCTTCGGGTTGATGGGAAAATAAAACAAAAATACAGATAAATCCCTGCCCTTCAGCTTAGTGCAGACTATTCCAGCAGGGAATGAAGCAAAATTGTGTTTTCTCAGAGGTTTCACCCCGATTTGTGCTGTGCCTGCACCTCCTTCATGTGGTCCTGGAAATACCCACTGGAACTCAGCTGAAACCTGCAAGTTGTTTGGAAAATAAAACAAAAATACAGATAAATCTCTGCTTTTCAGTTTTAGAACAGCCAGTGCAGATTATTCCAGCAGGGGATGGGGACAAAATTGTGTTTTCTCAGAGGGTTCACCCCGATTTGTGCTGTGCCTGCACCTCCTTCATGTGTTCCTGGGAAAACCTGGGGTCTGGTTAAAACCTCAGCTGCTTTTGGAACCTGCAGGTCTGCCCAGAGCCCTCATTCCCTCCCTCTGTTACTCACTGCACATCTGGGAAGGCAGATTTTGTTGTCAGACAGAATCAAGGAGTGCAGAGAGGAAAAACATTAAAAATACATACAAAGCTTATGGCGAGGGGCTCTGGCTGCCCGTGCCAGGGGTGAGGGATAAATTGAGTTGTTTTCTCTCCTTGCCTCGCTCACTCTTGCCCACGCTTTGCTGCTTTTCTCTTACTCTCAGATTTTTTTTTCCCTTTTATATCCAATTTACTTGTTCAAGGGGGCTTGTCCAAGCTGAGTTATAAAATCTCCAATTTCTCCAGGGTTCCCAGGTGTTTGCAGCCTGGGATCTCTGCAATATTTTCTGCTCCACTTGCCCAGGGCTGCAAACCCTCGGTCCACCCTGTTAGGCCTTATCAATGTGGAGCAATCTGCCCAAACATTCATTTAATCCCAGATTTATTTCATTGCCCCTATTTATTTCTTCTTTTTTGAACCTTGCATAGCAAGAGGGCTGACAAGAAACATGTGCATTCTGCCTGTAGCAGAATAAATACAATTTATTACAGGTTTTGGCAATTTCTTACAGGTTTTATTTTTTTAAAAAAAAATTATTCTGTGAATTTTACAAATTTATTTATTTGTAAAATAAATTTACAATTTATTACAGGTTTTGGGGTTGTTTGGGGGTTTTTTTCCACAGCTTTAAGTGCCCACCAGTGGCAGGTTCAGCAGAGAATTGAAAGAAATTTAAGATTTCCTCTACTAAAGACCAAAGGTGCCATCAGAGCAGGCCCATCACACCAAGTGGAGTGTTTTAATCTCTAGGATTGATTCATCCAAACACAAAAACTCCCCAAAATTAAGGAAAAGAGGGGAAATCAGAGCAGAAACAGGTGCAAAACAAGAGCTGCCTCATTCCACCCTCATCAAACTGGGAGCCTTGAGCTTCTGTTTGAGCCGAGCAGAACAAACACTCTTAACCCAGGGAGGGAAATGCCAGGAGACTCCTGAGCCCAGCAGTGTTTGCAGGGATCATTTCAGCTGGCACTTTACAGTGTGCCATTTCCTCCCTGGAAAAAAAAAAATAATAATCCATCTCCAAGTGGAAAAATGTGAAAGGAAAATAATGGATTTGGATAAAGCTGGGCCTGAAAACCAAGAATGAATGTGAACAGAACTGAAACAAACTGTGGGAGATCCAGAGTGAGCCTCTCCTTCCTACCCCAGACACTTGGAGCTGAGTGTTTTATTCCCCAAGAATTTACGGATTATGGAATATCCAGTGATGCTGCAGCCACAGGGCTTTGTCTGGGCACTCCCACATCTCCTAAAAATCAACCAGGAGCTGATATTAAATATTGCCATTCTCTGATGTGCCAATATTAGAATTAACAGCAGGCTTGAGCAAACCCTGTGTTGGAGTCCAGGGCATGGGGAAATCCCCTCAAACTGCCCTGGGGGGTCTGAGACCCTTGCCAGGACCCCAGGACAGCCCTGCCTTTGACCTCAGCCCATGGGAAATACTGCCAACACTTATGGAGGAAAAGAGAACAACTAAAATTTAAATTAGATAGTAGTTTAGTTTGTCACAGGATGAAAATTTGTAGGTTTGGGTTTTTAGAATGGAAGTAGATAGAGGCAAGATGGAGAATTTTTGGGTGGTGTCCTAAGTTCTTCTTCTTCTTCTACTCCATCTCCTGCTGTGACGGTGGCACAGAGACATTGGTGGAATGTGAGTGATGTAGAGAATTATGAGTTTAGAATTAGGTAATTATTGGTACAAAAGTGTAAATAGAGTACTTTTCAAGAGTTAATTGGGTTAGAAACCTTTAAGAGACCTTGGACACCAGGTCTGGTGCTCTGGGCAGTGGTGGTTTTCAGCATGCTAAGCCTGGTGTTAGGTGGTGCACTGACCTTCAGATAAAAAACTTAATAAACACCTTTCAAGACCAAGCTGTGAAATCTGCTCTTTCTAACTCTGGCACAGGACTTTGAAAAAGGAAAAAAAAACTAATTAGGAGAATTTTGGACTTGAAATCCAAGAACCCTGGACAGAACTTTGGGCTCCAGATCCCAAACCATTCCAGCCAGGCTGCACAGAGGAATTTTCTCCCTGTCTCTCCTTTCTATATTTAACTCCCCAAGGCTCATTAAGCACGAGCCTGCACCTTGTTACCACATCAATCCCGCCGAGTTATTTTTTCGGCTGCAGTTATGCTTCAATTTGGAGTATTAATTTCCTTTAACTCTTGCCCTATTAATCACTTTAACAATCAAATTAAGACAATTATTTTAATGAGTTAATGGATTAGACGGAGCAGACGATGCACATTTATAACCAGCAGTGCCAGGGCGCTTTTACCAAAGTCAGCCTCGTCAATAAAATATGAGATCATAAAGGAGCTCCTGTAGGGCTGAGGGAAGGGCTGGCAGAGGTTTCTGTCTGACTGATTTAAACCCGTCTGTCTCAGCTTTTATGTGCTCTGGGCCTATTAAAATCAAGTGGCAGGCACTGCGAGGCAGAGCTGTTATTTTTTGCTGGGATGTTAATGCTGCATGGCAAGGTGTTCTCTTTTAGATCGCCTCCAACGGGGCTGCTCTGGATGTGTCACAGAAATGAAGAGTTTTTTCACCACGTTTTGTCACCTGTTTTCCCCAGGAGATGCTGCATTGCCAAGCTCCATCATCCCTCCAGTGGTTCACAGCTCTCTGATCCTCGGGTGGGAATTTCAGCCTGGGGAATTTGGGGAATTCTCCAGGCATTGAGTGCTGACACCTTTCCTATTTCCCTGATTTAAAACATGATTTCTGGTGGAATTCCAGGCAATTAATTTGGCATTTCCAGGAGATGGGAAGAGGAAGAGTGGATGGAACTCATTCCAAACCCAACCCAAGAGTTTCTGGGTGTGTTTTCATCCCACAGGTTGAGATGGGTTTGGAAAGGCTGAGATTTTGTCACTGATGAGGCTGAAGAGGTAAAATTTGAAGGTAAAAATATCCTGGCCATAATCAATGGAGAGCAGAGCATTGAAAGGCTCCAGAGGGTGAACAGAGAATGAACAGGACAGGGGGAAATAACACCTGGTTGTACCTGAGAGGATTTCCCACAAGGAACATGGAGAGGGAGTTTTTACAGTCCAGGATGAGGGGAATGGCTTCAAACTGACAGAGAGAGGGTTTGGGTGGGATGTTGGGGAGGAATTCCTCCCTGTGAGGGTGGAAGGGCCTTGCCCAGAGGAGCCGTGGCCATCCCAGCCCTGGAAATACCCAAGGCCAGGTTGGACGAAGCTGAAACATAAAGTGGGGACTCAAACTGAGGCACTTTTAGACCAATTTTGTGCCTGAATCCTCTCCCTACAAACAGCAGGTGACTGATAGAGGAAAAAGGAAAGGATTCCCTGTCAGCCCTCACCTGCCTGAGGCAGGAAAACCCTTCCCTGGGGATTTCCAGCCCCCTGGCACTGGGGATGGAAAGGAACTGTTTAAAATGCCTTTCTGATGGCACAGATCCATCAGCAGGGCTCTGCTCTCTGCAGCCCAATCCTATGATGGATCTCAGCATTCCCCTGCACACAAACCCATCCATATTCCCTGAGCAGCTCCTGCTAAGATAATCCTTCAGTTATGTGCCCATCCATCCCAATAAACTCCAGGGCTTACAGATCTATTGGAATCTTTACAAGGGCTGTGCTGGGGAGATAAACGACAGATTTCCAGTTTAGAGCATCCATTCCCAGAGAGAAGGGATGAGCTCGTGGGTGGGACAGGGAGATGCAGCAGGGAGAGGGGTATGAAAAATCAAAACGACCAGGGCTGAGCTGGGAGCAGCCAAAAAAATGCATTTTGAGCACATAACCCTGAGCTCCTGCTGCTGGCGGAGCAGGAGATGAAGAACAGAACCCGATAAACTGATGGAGCAGGGGGGTTCTGTGTCCATGGGGGTATCACTAGAGATTTTTGTGTCCTGGGTGAGATGGGCATTGGAAATACAGAATTCAACCCCAGCAGGCAGGAATGCAAAGGCAGAGGTGGGGCTGTGGTCGTGATTTCCAGCAGCAGCAGCAGCAGCAGCAGCAGCAGCAGCAGCAGCAGATCCCCTGTTAACAACCCCAAGTGGGGCTGTTCTGCCCCTGGAGTGCTTGGGGAGCTAATGGAGTGAGAAAGGGGAAGAGCCCTTATTAACCTGAAAATAAACCTGAATTTATTTATGTTTTAATAAAAAAAAGGCACCAAATGCAGCACTTTGGACTTGATGATCTCCAAGGTCTTTTCCAGCCTCGTTCATTTGGTGATTCTGGGGACACTCAGCACAGGGCAGAGTCATTCCCACAGCTGGCCAAGAACTCACCTCCTCCTTCTTCCACATTTTAGAAAACCAGGATCAATTCCCAGCTCCTGCACAGCCTTGTGTGGGTTTTGCCACTTCTCCCTGCCCTTTGTCACCCACCTGATGCTGTTTTACACCACAATGACACAGACTCTGAACTTCAGAAGGCTGAAAATGACTCCTTTATTTCTGGGATGTGTCTCCCTTTTATCCCATTTCACACAGATCAATTGGATTGGTGACACAAAGACAAACCTCTTCACTCCCATTGGTCAGAGCAGAGGGACAGCAAGGAGAAGTCCCTCCTGGGGAAAGGGATGAATAACAAAGTTACAGTTACAAAAACATTTCTTCTGTTTACAAAAAAATTCCTGGGGAAAAAAAAAAAATCAGAAAATCAAAACATCTCAGGCATAGAACGAGGGCTACACCCACCTGTGTCACCCAGGGGTGGCAGCCCCTCACCTCCCCATCCTGAGCCTCCCCCTGGCAGTTCCTCTGGGGTTTTATTTGCATCCATGGAAATGATGGCTGGGAGAAGTTGTGTCCCAGATTTCACCTGTCAGCTCATGAGCTCCCAGCCTTTCAGGGAGTTCATTAAACCTCCTGCTCCAAGGATCCTTCCCAGGGTGACAACTGGGGAGTGCATCTTCCAAAGCTGCTAAATTCCACATCATTGAAGCGCTAATCTAAACCCATAATATGATTATACTCAGATATATTTTTATTTTCAGCTCTGCTTCTATTCAGGTGCATTTTTATTTTCAGCCTTGGTCCTTCACACCTCTCACTGCTTTAAATCCCAGCCACTTCAGAGTAACTTTTTAATGGGCAAATCAATTTTCTCGGAGCACAATTTCATTAGCACAGAGCTCTGGTTCAGAAGGTGCCTGGTGGTAAAAAGCTGAGCCTGGGGCTGAGGGAAGTGCAGCTCATCCCTGAACCTTTCTCCCAGCTTGCTCTGCCCCCTGAGGAGGTGCCCAGCACAATAAATAATGACCAGCACCTCACGGGGAGTTTTGGGCACTAAATTGAAATGAGAAGGACAAAATGTGCTCCAGGATCCCAGAGAAGCCACTGCAAAGTCGAGTGCCATAAATTCCCTCTGCCTGTCCCCAAATCCTCCCTGTTTCCTGCCATGCCAGCTGCTCCAAGGCCCCATTGCCATAATTTACGTGGGTTTGGGTTTTACTGACACTGGTGCAGAGCTCCTTGCTGCAAGAAAGAAGAGAATAAAAATTACTGTCACCTTCATCAGAGATTTAACTGTGAAACCTCAGCTGTGACTCCTGGATGCCCAAAGAGCCAGACTGGGACTCTGTCACTCTCGGGGATTTATTTGTTTGATGTTTGAGGTTCACCATCAACGTGGTTTCCTTCAGCTCCTTCTGGGCCCAGGACAAGGTTGAAATAATTCCTCTTGCCTTTGGACCAAAGTGCACAAAGCCAAATGTTGTGATCTCAGGATTTTCACTTCAAATTAAATTAAACAATTCAATTTCAGTTTATGCCATGGGCAGTCAGAGCTGACTTGAAGTGGGTGGCAACAAATGAAGGGACAATAAATGAAAAATCCCAAATTATCCAGTGTAGGAATCTGGTGCCAAAGAGCAGGAGCAGAGCATGGGGAGAGGAAAATGCTGGTCCCAAGGGAATCCTGGCTGTTTTCTGTGGAAGGAAAGGCTCTCAGCCCATGTTTGAGGTGACCTTGCCAAAGGCTTTTGTGCAGAGTCCTGTCCTCCAGAAATCCTCCCCACCAGAAACCCTCCAATAAAATAAAAATAAAACTTAAAATAAAACAAAATCAAATAATAAATTAGAATAAAATAATAGAATGGAATAGAATGGAATGGAATAGAATAGAATAGAATAGAATAGAACAAAATAAAATAAAATAAAACAAATAAAATTAAATTAAGTGAAATAAAATAATAAAATAACATAAAATAACATAAAATAACATAAAATAAAATAAAATAAAATAAAATAAAATAAAATAAAATAAAATAAAATAAAATAAAATAAAATAAAATAAACCACCTCCCTGAGATAAATGATCAGCAAACTCCAGCTCCCCCACCACAAACCCTCTGTTAAGCAAATGAAATAGAGACCTCCAGGCTCTCTTCCTCTTTTTCCCTTCCCTGTGATTAACTGCCCAATAAAAAAGGATATTAAGTGGGTATAAATTTGATACAGGCCCGTTCTAAATGGGAAACCATTACACCTGCAACAATAAACAGGAGTCCCTTTGCTGCTGGAGTGTTTCAGCGCAGTTGTGACCATTCCAGCTCTGGTTTTGTCCCCAGAAAAAGGGGCTGCCAGGAGAACTGGACACTCCCAGTCTGTGTGTGGACATCAGTGCTGGCAGCTCCCTGCTCCTCTCACTTTTTATTCACAGGTTTAAGCATCCCCAGGAACCCAAATTAACAGCAGCACCACAAACAAATCTCCAGCCAGGGAACGTTGGTCCTGATCCTGCTGCAAGGCCGGGATTTATTTTTTGTTGCTGGTATCACTCCTGCTCCCATGACCTGCTCCTGTTTCTCTGGAAATTGGGGCAGTTCAGCCAAGGGAACAACCCTGGCAAGGTCAGTTCTCCCCAGTGCCACAAAAAGTGACAAATGTGTGATCGGGGGTGCCCTGTCTGGGGTGCAAAGGTCAAGGCAGGCCTCTGTCACCATGGGGTGACAAATCCCACATATTTGCATCCCAAAAAACATAGACCTAGTTCTATGCCTGAAGTATTTTGGTTTTCTGAAATTCTTTTCCCAGAAATTTTCTGTAAACAGGAGAAATGTTTTTGTAGCTGTACCTTTGTTCTTCATTCCTTTCCCCAGGAGGGACTTCTCCTTGCTGTCCCTCTGCTCTGACCAATGGGAGTGAAGAGGTTTGTCTTTGTGTCACCAATCCAATTGGTCTGTGTGAAATGGGATAAAAGGGAGACACATCCCAGAAATAAAGGAGTCATTTTCAGCCTTCTGAAGTTCAGAGTCTGTGTCACTGTGGTGTATAACAGAGTCACCCCAGAGCCCCCAGAGCCCAGCAGGGCACACAGAGCTCCGTTTGTGTTCCTCACACCAGGCCCAGCCCCTGATGGCTCTGCTGGAACCTCACTGAGGGTTTTGCCTCTTGCACAAAGCCATAAATAAATCATTATCAGATTCCAGAGGGTTAAGACTGAACCCTTTGCCAATGCAGAGCTCAGTGATTTTAAAGGAACTGCTGAGTCCAGTAATAAATTTTTAGAGGGAGAAGTCACTGACCTTTAGAATAAAATTCAACTCTTACATCTGTTGCATTCCTTTCCAAGGTTTCCCCTGCCCAAAAAGCCAGCAGAATGGAAAAGTTTTATTCAGAGAAAAGTTTTATTCAGCAGTGCAAGTGATTGAGCTGATGAGCAGACAGAGATTGGTGTGCAGGAAGCAGAAATGAGACTTTTATCCAGAAGTCCTTGGAAATAGCAGCAGCTTCTCCCTGTGCTGTTGCAGGCTGCAGGCACACTGCTGACCCGTGCAGGCCAGCTCATAAAAATAAACTTGTGGTCTGAAAAGGTGCCAGATCTCCTTCCCAGACTGCCCCAGCAGAGACCTTGGCTGTTGTGCTTGGAGACACATCCATCCATCACTGACTGTCCTTTCAGCAGGGCTGCACAGCCTCCTTATCTGCCCCTCATTTTGTGCAGTTTGCAGAAAAACACCAGGTTTAGGCCACGAGCAAGAGAAGAACATTTTTTTCCCCCCCCTCTGTTCTTTTCCTTGGTGACTTTCCAATTGGAGCTCCCAGTCTGAGTTCCTGCTCATCTGGAACACATCAGGCTGCTGAGGAGCTCGGCCCCACTGGGGAAGAACTTCCCAGAAAGGCCCTGCTGGGGTCCCTCATTCACAGAAATCCCTCCAAAAGCTCCTTCTGGCTAAACACCATCCCCTAAACTGAAGCTGCACTCATCCCACACCACCCTATATATGGAATTAGGGAGCCAGGAAACAAGGAATTTCTTTCCCTTTCCTTTATGGGCTCAGCCTGAGCTCTTAATACCAAGTTTAGCCTTTTAGAGGATCTTTGGGTAGCTCAGATCCTTTGGAAAGGGCCCACCTGTGATGCAAAGAATTATTTTCTATTTGTGGAAGAGGAAAAGGAAAAAAAACACACACACCAAACATAAATTAGGCTTATTAGGATTCCTGCTTCTTACAGCAGTTACAGGAGATCATTTACAGCTGGCCAGGACAACATTTTGGGGTCTAAAGAACAAAGGGCAGCTTTAGGATGCATTAATGCACCTTACAAAGCATTTAGGGAGTGCTGGTGCCTGTGGTGGAGTCAGGTATTGATCCAGGACTGACACACAACAACCTCACTGCTCCTGCATTAGGGGGCAGCTGTTCAGTTTTGGTTGTAGATCCTCCTTTTCAGCCAATTTAGGATTTGTCTGCTCCCAGCAAAATCACCGAGGAGCTGGTCTAGAAGAGCTCAGCCTGACTAAGCAAATGCTCTCCCCGCTGTGATGGCAGCAGCCACAACGAATTCAGGGGAGGAAAAACACAACAATCACAAGCAAAGCAAACTCCAGGGTCTCTGCAAAAGCTGTTTTCTAATAAAACATCATCCCCTCAGGAAATTAATTTGTATGCTTAATTGGTTCAGAGAAATAATCTTCAGCACCATCCCTTAAGGACTTTGCCTTAATCTCCTTTTATTACCCCGTTCTTGCTGCTAGGACCAGGAACAGTTCCTGCTGAATTTGGGGATCAATGTGCAGAATTCCCATTCCTTTGGGGTCAGACTGGCCCTGACAAACCCGTGGGATCATGGTGCTGTTTGTCCTTCTGAGGGGAAAGAGGAAATCCTTGATTTCTGGCCGTGCTCCAGGCCCTGCAGAGCCAGCCCAGGTTTGTCCCAGCTGGGAGCAATCCCAAGCTCCTGTGCCCTTTTCTCCTGTGCCAGGACATGCCAGGATCATCCCAGCCAGAGCTCCCAGGGAATTCCAGGCTGGACCCTGCGGGGATCCTTTGCTTTGCTGGATTTGCCTCCATTCCTTTGCTCAGAGATCAGAACCCTCCTCGAGCTGGGCTCCCCCTGTGGATAAACCCACCCTGAGATCCCCCTGTGGATACCCCCACCCTGGGCTCCCCCTGTAGATACCCCCACCCTGGGCTCCCCCTGTGCATAAACCCACCCTGGGCTCCCCCTGTGGATAAACCCACCCTGGGCTCCCCCTGTAGATACCCCCACCCTGGGCTCCCCCTGTGCATAAACCCACCCTGGGCTCCCCCTGTGGATACCCCCACCCTGGGCTCCCCTGTGGATAAACTCATCCCAGGGAAATCCCAGAGCTCCAGTTTGGCTGTCCCAGGGAGGGTGTGGGGTGAGCAGCAGCTCCCAGATCATTCCTGAGGGCTCAATCCCTTCCTTGCTGGGGATCCTGGAACTCAGACCCTGCCAGAGGAGACTCTGCTGAGCTCTGCCTTTGACCAGCTCTTACAGGATGAGCTTTTACCTCAATAATTGCTGGAAATTATAGAAAAAGAGCAGATTTTGGTGCAAACTCCACACAATTCTTTCTGAATCACTGCAGACTCAGAAATTATCGATTCTGTTATCAGCAGAGCAGCTCCCTCCTCCTCAGGTCCTGGGGTTCTTATTTAGGCTCAGTTTTGTCTTATTCCCTTCTCCAGAACACAGCCCCACTGCACCTCAACCAGAACAGCGAGTCTGGCTTTGATTAAATTATATAAAAGCAAGAAGCTTTTATATTTTTCACGTTTTTTCAGAGGATTGTTCGTAGCCCACACAGCATCTGCTTGAGAGGGAGATGATGTCCCAGAATTTCCCTTTATCGCCAGGAAATTGGGTGATGCTCACGAGGGAATCAAACCTCACGCTGAGAAGAGTGGCTGGAAAAAGCTGTCCCCTGGATTTCTGCTCTGCTGGGATGACAGCGAGGGCTGTGAGCTCTAGGGAATCATTTGTGACATTGAGCACCAGCTCTGACAGAGCTGGAGTGCAGGTTCCTGGGGTTCCTAACATGGTTATATCAGATTTCATGAAAAAAGACAAGGTGAAAAAGGGAGGAGAGAGGGAAAAGTTGATTCCAGCTGCCAGGATTTGGGAGAGAATCCCAGACCATGCAGGACACGTTTCATCTGCACTACAGCTGGCCCCTTTCTCCTATTTATAGGTCAAGAAAATAACATTTTTGAATCCAGGAGCTGCGGCAGTTGCCAGGGGAAACTCGATACTCTAGAGGGAAAATTGTTCTTACATTTGCAAAACTTGGGGGTTTCTGTTACTACCAAATGTAAACCAAATGTGACAGAAGGAGGAGGAGGAGGAGGAGGAAAGAGTGGGTGGAAAAACGGGGGGATGAAGTAGAAAGTCAGCTCAGGGTTTGGTGTGGAGTCCTGGAGTCAGTTTTATCCCTTTCCACGAGGAATTCTCCCCCCTGGGCTGACAGGACGCACTGGGATCTCGGTGCTGGAGAGCAGGGACTGTGCTGGTCTGGTTTCGTGTGGCACGGGAATTATAAAAGCTGAGAAAAGGGGCAATTTCAGGGCAAAGTTCTCCAGCTGGGCCGAGTTCCTGAACAGCCCGAGCTCGTTCACAGCCAGCTCTGCAGGCAGACGTGAGCTCAGGCTGCTGCTGCTGCTCCAGAGCCTGCACAGGCTGAGCAGCCAAATCCCAGGGTGCAGAGCTCACCCCAGCACCCCTCATGGAGCTGCAGTCCAGCTCAGGAAATGCTGGCACTGCTCTTTACAATATCACTACTTTGGGGTTTGCTTTGGGGGTTGGTTTGGGGTTGTTTTTTTTGACTTCCAAACAGAAAAAAAATGGATTTTTTTACACAGAACTGATGAGAACCAGACAATGCTCGTGCACCCACACACAGGGCAGGGAGAGGAATGGAAAACCCACCTAAAGACACAACACTGGGCTCCTCTCTGCAGGTGTGTGCCAAACCCAGAGCCAGCATCAGCAAGGTGGGAGTGCTGCCCTCAGTGACCACCCAGGAGCTGCAGAGGCTGAGCCAGCCCTGCCTGGCTCCCTTTGGGGCAGCAGCAGCAGCAGCAGCAGCCCAGCTGTGGCTGTGCAGTGTGGACTTGATATTTTTTGAGCCCGAGATTTGCTAGTTCTTCTCAAGGGAAACTTTTTAACAGTTTGTTGGTTTTTTTTTCCAAAACAACCTTGTGTAAACAGTATTCCTTTCCCATGCCAACAGGTGTTGTTTGCTATTTCTGTCACTCAGCCAATGGGAGAGTGTCAGCCCTATAGACCAATAATGTAATTTTTTAGCTCAGTGTGTTATAAAAGGGCTGAATGAATTGTAAATACACCTCCTGATTTCTCCTGCCCTCTGACTGGAGTCAAGCACCTTTATTTCGTGCCCCATTGTGAGAGTGCAGGACCAAAGCAGAGCTGTGCTGTGGCTCAGAGCCTGGGCTGGCACAGGACAGGGTTTTCCATTGTGTCACACACCCCATTGATCCCCCCGGCCCTGGGGCTGCAGGGGATTGATCAGGAGCAGGAGGATGGGCAGGGGTCAGGCAGTGCCAGCCCTGCTCTGCCTCGGCCCTGCTCACGTGGATTTTGGGAGCTGTGCCCTGCTCTGGGCTGTCACTGTGACCTCCCTGCCAAGGGGACAGTCCCCTCAGCCTCAGCTCTGTGACAGCAGCTGGGCACAGGGTTTGGGTGATGCCTTCAGTTTTTAGCTTTGATGTTTTTCAGATTCTTCACTGCACCACTGTAGAACTCTGAATTCTGTATAGAATGGTTGTCAGCTTTCTTCACATTTTGGTCAGACTAAAAATCCTTCTGGGAACCAAGGTCATCACCACAGCCTCAGCCCTGAAAAGATGAAGAGAAGTGAATTGGAGGGAAAAACAAACCAGGGGAATGTGACTTCGCTACCTGAAGCCATAATTGGACAATTAACCCCTGATATGCAAATACACCAAACATATCTTCCCAAAAACCTGGTGTCTGTCCATGTTGGGCAGACATTAATTAACCCTGGCAGGTTGGTGGGGTCACAGCACCCCAGGAGCTGCTGCACCCTCAGCTGCTCTCCTGACACGGGAGACGCTGAGGTTTCCCCATTTCACTGTAAATGCTCCCCTGCCTGCTGGAATTGGTGTGTTGTAGGAATTTGTGTCAATCCTGACAACATTCTTCATCCTCACCACGGGGGTGAAGTGCCTTCAGTGTCAAAACATCCTGTTGTGATGTGTGAGGAGCACTTCCAGGGGCTCCCTTCAGGAGGTTGCCTCAAAATGGGGATTTGTTTTCTCAACATCACAATCATCTGAAACGTTTTGACAGCCTGGAGATTGTTGTGGTGGATTTTTAGGAACTTTTTTCACTCACTTCACGCACAGGAATGTGAAGGTTTTAATTGCTACCTTTCTAAAGAAAGGCAAAATCAGCCTCCCCCACCTCCTTCCCCTCCCATCTGAAGGTAACTGCATCAAAAAACATTTCTTGTTTAAAATTTCTCTGCTATCCTCTCCTACTGATGATGTTTTCCTCCCCATGTCTCACACCATTTATGTGAACAAATTAATCTCTGGAGCTCCCAAGATGCAAAAGAAAAAAAAAAAAAAAAAGAAAAAAAAAAAAAAGAGAAATATTTGACAGCTGGGAAGGCAAGAGATTAAGGGGGAGATTTTGGTACCAAAGCCAGGTGAGGATGGGATGTTGTTTATAAGGCACCAAGGTCACAAAGATTGAATCTTCAGGCATCAAAATAGCTCTGAAATCTGCCTGGGACTTGCACAAAAATCCAGGATAAAGTTGAAAGCAGATCTTTCAAAAAGCCTTCAGAGGTGAAACGGCGTCTGCTCGTGGCAGCTGCATAAAATATTTCCCCCATGGAGATGCAGTGGAGTCAGGAGAGCAAGAACAGAGCCTGGGATGTCTGGAGTCTCTTCCACAGGGCTTCAATCCCCCACAGGCTTGTTGCCAGAGGCGTTTGAAGACACTGATAAATATTTGCAATAGCAAATCACAGCTTGAACCCTTCACTTGCTCCGTCAGCTCAGCTCAAACCATCCAAGGTTTAGGAAAATCTCCTCTGAGTCAAATTTGGGAGGCCAGCAGCCCGGATTGCCTGGCTGATCCACACCAGGCTGTGCTGAACTGACAGCTCTGGAGCAGGGGGATAGGAATTTGTCCCCAAATTCACAGCCCCAGTGCCACAGCCTGTGCCCAAGGTCAGCTCCCAGCCAAATCTGGAGGGGCACAACACTCCCATGCAGGGAACACTAAAAGCTTGCCGGAGAAGGAGGCTGTAAAACAATAGCTAAAAATAAAAAAAGAAAATAAAATCCCATAAAGTTTCAGTGGTTTTGATACACCAGCCAATTTAAAAAACGATTGGCTGGCTGTGAGAGCAAAGGAATTAATGCAGGGTTTGAAGCAAGAAATACAGGCTGGGTGATGCTGCCCCATAAACATTTCCGTTGGGCACGGGGAGAACATTAATTCTGGTGATTCCTCACGCCACAGGACAGCCCAGTAATCACTGGAGTCGTGTATGATGAGATCTGATGTTGGGGGATAATTCCTGCCCATCGATCGGGGCTGATTTATGGCCAGCACTGGGACTCACTGCACTGCTGCAAGGGCCAGTCCAGCTGATGTGCTGGGTGCTGTTCAGAGTTAATAGATCTGGAATTATTGGCTGTAGAGTGTTGGAACCCTGGGCACTGAGGATTTCAGGCCTTCTGTGTTAACAGGCACTGACCCTCAAGCAAGCACTGCATTTGACCTGAGGCTGTGGAAAAGGCTCCCAAAATGGACAGCACTGGGATTGTGGGTGTGGGGTTTGGATAGAAGTGTGTGATAGCACAGGGTGCAAAATTTAAGAGTTTAAGGGTTTAATATATAGTAATACATATAGAGCAAGATGGAGGATTTGGGGCGTTGGCTGAGTTCTTCTATGTCAGAGTCCAGGGCATCCCTTTGGACACCCTGGAAGGCCACAGACCTCGGCAGAAAGGCCTGGGACCTGAGCAAGAGGGTTTAGATCTGTACAGGGGGTTTGGAATTTGTACAGGGGGGTTGTAGTAGACCCTGGCATAGAGCCCAGGAAGACACAGTCTTTGATGTCAGCCCATGGGAAAGACTTCCAACCCTGAGAGAGGAATTACAAGTCACAAAGGTGTGACAGACAGGAGTGTAGTTCATCACTGGGTGGAAAATTTTGTAGTTTTGGGGTTTTTAGAATGGAGTTGAATGGGGACAAGATGGAGGATTTAGGGTGGTGCCCTGGGTTCTTCTCCTTCTCTTTTGGTCTCCATCTCCTGCTGTGACAGTGGCACAAAATAGTTTGAGGGGGTAGGGTCAAAGTAGAAATGACCCTTTAGTACAGGTGATGGGTATTGGCACACAGTTGTAAATAAGACAATAATTATCTGTACAAGAGGACAGCGATGCCCCAAAGGTGGGGAGTCACCTCGTGTCCTCACCACTGTTCAGACCTCGGCTGGGCATGGAGAAAATTGTGAGATATGAAATAATAAACAACACAAGAAACCTTGAGAAATACGACCATGAAGACTCCACTTCTTTCTTGCACCCTGGCTCAGGGCTATCAGAGGGCAAAAGACTCTCAGCCACCTGAATCTCAGGTGAAGAGCCAAACCCAAGACTTCTACTTTCACTTTTATTTTGTACACAAACAAAATATGACAGAGAGATTCCTACAGCCTGGTCACATCCATTTCATGGCCATTCATTCAGGAAAAGGAACTTAGTTGGAGTTTGCTTTGTGTTTTGCAGGGAGATGTGGCTGGATCAGCTTTCCAAGGGCTGCTGGCGGTCCAGGCTGAGATTCTGAATCCAGAAAGATTCACATGAGGAAGGAACAAGGAAATTATCCTGCCAAAGTGAGAGGAGGGAGCGTGGAAAACAATTCCCAGTCTGTGTTTTTGCAGGGAGAGGCTTCCCCTGCTCCACTTCCATGCAGCTCCTGGGTGGCACAGCGAGCAAAAAATAACTCGGAGCAGCTTGTGAAAGTCTCCTGTGAAAGGGGAGGAATGTTTTCCTCTCTGCTGACAAGCTGTGAGCACATCTGAGGAGGGGAATGGCTGCGTTTGGCACCCGCAGGGGTCAGGCTGCCTTGGGATGGCGCCGTTCACACCTCAGCCCCGAGCCAGACGGAGCATTTGGAGGAGCAGCACAATTTGGAGGAGCAGCATCATTATTTAGAGGAGCAGCACAATTTCTTACCAAGGATGTGAGGAACATTTGGGTTTAACCTCTCCAGCAAGAGGCTGGTTTTAAAACCCTCCTGACAAGCTGTTCCTGCCCGGGAGCAGAACGCTGCCACAGCCTGGGGCTCTGCTGGTTTTTTCCTGGGTCTGTTGTAGGGCAAAGCTGGGCTCACCTGGCCAGGTGAGTTTCCAGGTGATGTCCCACAGGATCGTGGTGTTCTGAGGCCTTTCTCCCTCAGAAAGGAGAGGAATTAGAAGGTGGGGTTTGGGCTGAGGGAATGGGGTTGCTCCTGTAGAGCCCGGCAGGTGGGACAGCAGCACCTGGCTGCCCCCGGGGCTGGGTTTGAGACCCATTTTCTGCAGGAGGGATGCAGGATTTCCCCTCTCATCTTTCTCACTGCCCTCCCTCCAGCAGCAGCAGCCAAAGGAAGGTCTGGAATACAGATGGAGTTGGGATTTTGGATGGGGATTTTAGGGAGCACAGAGGGCTTTCCCAGGTCACACCTTCTGGCTGTAAATGAGGATTTCCCTCCTTCAAGGGTCTCATTCCAACGTGTCTCCCTTCCCTCTGTTTTTCTGGGAGAGAAATTTTCATTGGAAGCCACTGCTGGAAAACCCAGCAGACTGAGGACTTGCACGAATGTCATTTATTTCCCTTTATGCAGAAAACAACCAAACTGCTGTGGGGAGCTGGGTCCCATTACTCAGCTCTCTGCGTGGTGTTGGACTTGATTTAAGTGGCAGAACCCTTAATTAGGGCTCTAAAGAGGCCCCTAATGGAGCAGCTGGGGGAGAAACATTTGTCTGATCAAAGCAAACAGAATTGGATTCCTCTCCCTGAGGGAGCAGGGAGGGAAGTGGGGATGACAGAGGGAAGACACCGAGTCCAGCAGGACACAGCTGGATTTTCCCTCCGGTGACCTCTCTGGCTTTGAAAACATCTGCCTGGGAAGCTCCAGATGAAGATGAGCAACTGCAAGGGGGGTCTGGAGAAGAAATGGAAAAGCTGCATCCAACCTGGGCTCCTGATCCCCATAAGAGCAAATTAAAGGGTTGTTTCAGAGACAAGAAGCTGTGAAAGAACTGAGATGGAAATCTCAGGAATAACGTTATCCTGGATCCTGGTTGTTCACAGGGAAATTCTGCACTGTTCAAAGCTTCTGCTTGAAAAGCCTTTTGGGTGTTTTAATACAACCTGTGAGGTTTTAGCATTGATTCTGCATAATAAAACATTGCAGAGGGTCTGCAGTTCTCTTCCAGAGGCATCCATGGGAAGCAAGCAGAGGGAAATTCTCCCTTGCTGCGGTGCTGAGGAGAACAGCATGGAAGGCTTTGGATGCTGGACTCCTCTGCGTGGGATGGAGACGAGGTTGATGTAGAAAAAATCAGTTTTATGGGGAAATTGTGTGCTGGGCCCAGCCCCAGTGACTGGGGCAGGGAAAATCCCCAGCTGAGGGCAATGGGGAGCATTTATTGAGGTGTTTTCCAGGAGGTATCACAGTGACCCCAAAAATCAGTGTCTTTGCTCCTGATGGAATTTCTTTCCCTGCTGGAACATCCACACTGTTTGTGCTTCCAGCTGTGGGATGTGTGAAGGGATAATCCCAGGGCTGGAGGCATCTCAGAGTCTGACCCTAGAGCTGCTGCCTCTGCTGAAAATTCAGGTGTTTTTTAATCCCAAAGAGCCTTTGAGACACCAGGGGTGGGGGAAACACAGGTCTGGGTGGAAACTGGCAGGGTGAGCAATGCCAAGAGGAGCTGGGCAGCTGCCAGAGCTGTGGCACCAGTGGGATTAGTGAGGAAAGGGCTGGTTCTGTCCCTCAGTTTGGTGTGCAGTAGTTGTGGGCAGGGCAGGCTGAGCAGAGCCCCGGGCCTGGCTCAGTGTCCCCGGGAGCCCAGGTAACAATGTCAACAGCCCTGTTTGTTTTACAAGGGCCCGTACACAGCAAATTAAAATCAAATATTGGCTCTGCAGCAGGGACTCCTGAGGGGAGAGGGGGTTTTTTTGCTCGATAAAGAGCTGGGTCTGTGTGGGGATTCATCCCAGGCTTCACACAAACAAACCCAAACTCAATATTTGCCCATCTCCCCTGGCTGGGGGAGATCCCTCCCCAGTTGCTGTCACGGGCAGAACAGGCTCCACTTGGGAAAAATTAATTTAATTTATGACCAATCCAATCAGAGAAAATAAAATCTCCTAAAACACCTTCCCTCTTTTCCAGGCTCAGTTTTACTCCCGTTTCTCTGGACCTCCTCTCCCCCAGCAGCCTGGAGGGGCAGAGAATGGGGCTGGGCTCAGGTTTTCCCACCTTGCTTTTTCAAGAATCCTCATTTTCCTTTTCTCTAAATGAATAAACCCCCCCCAAACCAACAAATACCCAGAGAAATGGAAGGTTGTCGTCCTGATTTTTCAGCCTTCTGATGTTTTACATTTATACTGGAGCTTTTTTCATGCTTGTAACATAAACAAAGGCTGATGTTTGGTAAATAATACATTCCTTCCAGGGGGAAGGACAAACTGATGGACTTCTAGGTTGACCACTGGGGTCAGAGAGGTGTTACTCTCGTCCCCCCATCCCTGATCAAATTCCAAAAACTATATAAATTAAAATCCCCAAATAAACTTCCTCTTTCTTTCTTTCTCATCTCACAACCTGACGGGTGAGTGTAATTCTTTCATGTCCTCTGGTAACAGAAGGTCTGCAAAGAAACGGGCTGGGATTTAAGGACGAGGTCTTTTAAAGGGAATCTGCTGCCCTAAAAGTGAATTCCTGCTTTTCCCCTACCAAATATCCCATCCCTGAGCTCCCTCCACCCTCTCCTCATCCCCCCTGCACACGGACACACAAACAGCTCCTTTTTCAGCTGCCTCTGGAGCAACAAACGCTGCCAATTAGCCAAAAAACCAGAAAGTCAAAATATTCCTGCAGATCCACATATGGCCAGATCCTTGCCTGGTGTCAACGCTCACAGCTCTGCTGATTTCCTTGGAGCTGGGCCACACTTTCCTCCTGCTCTGGCTCCGTGGAAAACGAGCTGATTTTGGCTTTTCTTAGATATAGATCTGGGCCATTGTTACAAATGATTTAAAAAATCTGGAGTGTGGATGTTGTTGTGGAGAACAGCCCCGTGCTGGAGCATCCCAAACCCTGGAGCTTTGGGAGCAGCCCCTGCCCTCCTCCCCCAGCTGAATTTGGGACCAGAAATGCTCATTTTCAGCCTGAATTTAACATATGCCTGAAAGTCACCCGCTTGCCCCCAGACAGAAAATTGCACTTGGCAGCTCTGGCTGCTGGCAGGGCTGGGTTCAGAGTGGACTCTGTGCAGATCCAAATGGGAGTTGAATTGTTCCCAAATATTTGGTGTTTAATCACAACAGAGATCGGGGAAGTGTGGAGGGAGGAAATTCTGCTCCATATTTAGAGAAATCACCCTCAAAAAACGTGCCATGGCTGGATAAAAATGGGAGTTTAACAGAAGATTAAATCTGTGGAAGCTGAGATTTGGATGCAGCAAACTTTAAACACCTCCCCTGGTCAATTAAAATATAAAATAAAATATCTTTCCTTAAAAAGAACTATCTCAAGGCAACATAATTTCCACAGAGCTTGTGCTGGACCATGAAGTGGAAGTTTTCCTGCCTGGTTTGTCAGTTGGAGGAATAAATGGGGTTGAACACTAACAGGACTCTCCAAAGGACATTTTAAAACCTGGAGGAGAGGGGGAAATGGAATAGAAACCCAAAAACAGAAGTAAAATGCCAGTGAAGCTTGAGCAGCCACACAGTGATAGGGGATCCTTGGGAAAAAAAAACCAACAAACAACCTAACAAATATTTAAAATAAATATTTAAAATAAAAATAAATAAAATATTTACTTTATTTGGTGACCTGTTCCTAGAAATTTCTCTGTGAGAAAATTCATATTCTCTCATGAGCTGACTGAGCCCCTTGTGCTCTCCTGGAACCACAAATTCAAGGGGAATTAAAAGTCCTGGGTGGTGAATTTTGCTTTCTCTCGGGAGGTCCCTTGGATGTGTGATGGCTTTGAAACTTTGAAATGAAAGTTCCCTTTGGAAATCAAAAATTCCTCTCTGCCTGTAGAGTTAATCATGATCTACCTCTCACGATTAATCAACTTTTTATTTTATCCTGGTGTCAAGGCACAGTCTGGAAACTGCTTGGAGAAAATCAGAGCTGCATGAGGGAAAAGAGGAGTAAATCAGTAAATCCATGTGGATTCCTGAGTGCAGGAACCCAGGCATAACTTCTGTCAATGCATGAATGCTCCGTTTGTAATGGGAAATAAAACCCCTTGTAAGACAAAAAATAAATGAATGTACCAAGGCTTGAAAACTCAGGTTTTTGTGAAGTCCCACTCTGCCATTGTCTGGAAAGCCAAAAATGAGGCTGCACACAATGTGTCGTTCATTGGGACAGTTTTCCCTGACAGTGCAGTTTGGAAAGGGGGAAAATAACGTGGGAATGAGAGGTAGAGGCAGCTTGGAGAGGGAAAAATGAGACAAAACCCCTTTTTATCTTCACCCCTCTGCTGAACAGGGCCATGCAACTCCTCACCCACAACCTGGCCCTTCACAGTTAAAAATTTGGGACTTTAAATCTGCTAAAAGCCTGTGCTATGATTTCATGAGCCAGGTAGGGCAAGAAATGGAAAATGTTTTTGCTCTAAAAGCCTCTGCCCAACTCTTTGTGTGGGCACAGGCACGAGAGAGGCTCTGCCTGCAGCTCTGCCTATGCAGATTTATTATTATCAATTATTTATAGGTCACCAGGAGTGCACATGGAGCGTCAGACACACAAAAAAAACAGGCTGGCACCTCCTGTGGGTTGTTTCCCATCCAAGTCTTTAAGCGAGAAATTTGGGGATGCAGCATTTTGAGGACAAATGTGCTGATCCAATAGGAATAACTTGTTTTCCCCTTGAAATTGGCACAGGCTGGCAGGGAGCAGCTTCCAGGAGGGAAGATTCCACCCGAGTTTCCATTACAGAAAAGCTTTTTTGTCATTCTCTGCCCTTTTTCCTGTTCATGAAAGGGTTTATTTGTGCTGCCAGAGGTGTGAGATGCCAAAGGCAGAGCTAGATTCCTGCAGAGCCACATCCCAAAGGTGCAGGAGCTTGATCCTGTATTTCAGGATTGAGTTCCCCAGGTGTCCTGGTCAGGCTGTGCCACACTTTGGGCTCAATCTGAGCCAGGTGAAGGCTGGTGGAACCTTCCTGGAAGGCACAAGGACATTCCTGCTGGGAATGCAACAGGAATCACACAAACCACCAGCCTGGCCACTTCAGACAGCTCCTGCTGCAATCCCTGCTTTCATTCCCCTTAAATCCTGCCTGGAAGTCTGAGACAGGGGCTGGAAATGGGTGAATCCGGCCCCTGGTGCTGCTGGAGGTGCTCAGACCTCGGGCAGAGCAGCCTGGAAAAGCTCCAGGACAGAGGGAAAGGAGAGAAATGGGCACTGATGGATTTTTTCCAGCAGCCTTGTGGGGATGTTTCAGCAGCACAGCAACAGAGGAAGCTCAAGGAGATCCCCAGCACTGGGAGAAAAGGGATTTCCAGAGCATTCCTGGCAGCACAGCCCCAAGGGCCATTCCCAGGAACACAGCCAGCTCCTGGCACTGCTGGCACTGGGGCTAGCATTGCCCAACTCCCCTGTTCCCACTGGGCTTTTCCACCTCCCCTCCCTGCTCCTCCTCCCTGTCCTGTCCCCTCCCAGCAGCTCCAGCCCAAACTCATCCCCGCACCCAAGAAACCGAGATTTATCCCAAGGCCTGGCTTGGATGGACATTCACCACCAGAACGACCCCCCAGTCCCAAACTGGGATCCTCCCAGCACTGTGCCTGCACACAAAGTCCCCAAAAATCCTGACTGGTGTTGCTGGTGCTGCTTCAGTGTCCCCAGCTCTGCTCCTGCAGCTGCTCCCTGGGGTCACAAAGGCATCAAAAGCATGGCCTTCATCACTGATGCTGCTTAATTATGTGCCCCCGTTCAATCCCTGAGGCTGGAAATAAATATTTTTCCGTGCCTGGTGAGGCTAAACATAGCCTTGTGCTCCAGTCCCAGCTGATTCCAGCTTCATTGCCCCTTCAGCACTGCTCTGCTCTTTCATCTGCCTGGGAACACCCTTCCTTCCTTCCTTCCTTCCTTCCTTCCTTCCTTCCTTCCTTCCTTCCTTCCTTCCTTCCTTCCTTCCTTCCTTCCTTCCTTCCTTCCTTCCTTCCTTCCTTCCTTCCTTCCTTCCTTCCTTCCTTCCTTCCTTCCTTCCTTCCCAGCAGTGTTCCAGGACAGGCTCTGGACAAGTGGATTTGTCTGGGTGACAGAGGAAGGTGTTGGTGACATCCAGGGCATGGCTTGTGTGAGAAAAATCTGAGTATTGAACAGTCTTCTGAATAGTTCTTCTCTCTTCTCTTCTCTTCTCTTCTCTTCTCTTCTCTTCTCTTCTCTTCTCTTCTCTTCTCTTCTCTTCTCTTCTCTTCTCTTCTCTTCTCTTCTCTTCTCTTCTCTTCTCTTCTCTTTTCTCTTCTTTTTTTCTCCCTAACCCCCCCTGCCCTCACCAGCCACCCTTTTCCTAAGGCCCATACAGAGCCCAGACCTCATTAGGAGATAATTTAATTAGATCAGATCAGCTCTGAGAGCTCATACAGTGCTGCAGGAAGGAGCCAGCTGAGGGGCAGCCCCTCTGGGAATGGATTGAGGCCAATGTCCCTGTGTGTGTCCCTGCAGTGACACCCAGGTCGGGCAGCCCCTCCCAGGCCAGGTGTCCCTGTGTGTTTGTGTCCCTGTGTGTGTGTGTCCCTGCAGTCACATCCAGGGCAGCCCCTCCCGGGCCAGGTGTCCCTGTGTGTGTGTCCCTGGGTGTGTCCCTGTGTGTGTCCCTGTGTGTGTCCCCGTGTGTGTCCCTGTGTGTGTCCCCGCAGTCACACCCAGGGCAGCCCCTCCCGGGCCAGGTGTCCCTGTGCCACCCCCGGCCCCAGAGCTGCCAGCTGGGCCCTTGTCCTGACCCCACCCGGCTCTTTGTTCTCCTGCAGCCCGGTTTATTTATGGAGGGTGTTCAAAGATCCCGGATCCCTGCAGGGTCTCCGCTCCGGCTCCAGGAGAGGGGGACAAGAGGAATTTCCATCTGCTACCAGTGGATACAGGGGAGGCCAAAAGAGGGCTGCCTTTGAAACATTTGTGCAGCTGGGGTTTGGTTTGACAGAATAAAAGCCGAGGCTGGGTCGGTTCCAGGACAGTGCAGGAGTGAGGGGAGGTTACAGCAGCGTTTGTGCTTCTGACCTGCATTTACATGTGAACATCCCTCACCCTCTGCAGAATTCATCTGCTGGGGCTGGAACAGGAATCAGGAACCTCCCCAGGAATCCAAAACTGAGAAAGGGCAGAGCACGAAATGCAGGAGCACTGCTGAGGCTTCCAGGGATGGACACCTCCCTTTCTCCAGGATGAAACACAATCACGGGGGCCACTCCTTTATTTCCCAGGGAAGCTGGATCCCTGGAAGTGCCCAAGGCCAGGCTGGAAAGGGCTTGGAGCAGCCTGGGACAGTGGGAGCAGAAGGCACTGGAGCATTCCCGGTGTGAGGAGAGGCTGAGCCTGCACAGAGAAGGCTCAGGGGGTGCTGGGCAGGGGTTTATTGCTGATCCCAGTGCCGGGATTTCCTCCAGCCTTGGCCTCACCCCCACAGCAGGGTGTTTGCACACCTTCTGACAAAATATTTCAGAGTTTTCAATGGATTATCAGAGGCTCAGCGGGTCTGGAGAATGGAGACACCTCCCTCTCGACCATTTCCATCTCTCTTCAGCTCTGTCTGCAGGCAGGAGCCACTGGGCCTCCAAGGCGGTTTAAATCACATTTTAACTCGTTTAAATTGCCCAAGCCCAGCCTCCTTCCAGCGGCTCCCTCCAGTGGCTGGCTCCAGGAGCTGTTTTGCTGCTAAACCCGTCGTTTTTGGGAGCCCTCTGCTTGTAACTGTGCGATGAACACAGACCCCAGGCACACCTGAGCATTCCCCAGGTGCAGCTCACCAGGAGACAAAACCCCCGAGGCTCTGAGCTCGGGGAAGCAGCGGGGAGTCGAGTCGTTTAATTGAGCCTCTGAGGGCTGAAATGTGAAAGGGAAAGTGCTGCCAGACAAGAGGATTTCTCACCAGAAATTTGAGCTGGAAATAGAAATGGTAAATATAAATGGGAAATACTAATGGGAAATATTATTGGGAAATACTGATGTTGCTTCAACAGGTTGCCACTATCAACCCACCTAAATTTCTTTTTCAGCCTGGATTAAAATCCCTAAAAACAAGTGAAAGCTGAGTCCAAAGGGTATAAAACACCTCTGGTTTTGCTCAGTGAGATTCCCACCATTTCCCGGCTGCAGTTTGGTGAGGTGGAGATGATTCCTGAGCTGGAAAACAAGGGCCACTTCTGGAACATTTCAATTGGAAGAAGGATGTCCTGATCCACTGGGCTGCTCCTCATGCACAGGCACAGGAATTGCCAGTGTTGATTCATTTAGCTCAGGCCCAGGCAGGTCAAAATCAATCATGTCAAAAATCCATCACCTGCATTCAGTGAGTTTTTTAAAAGGGAATGAGAGGTGCAGGCTGCAGGAATAAATCACAGCAGAACAGGGGCTTGCTTGGAAACAAACCTATCATTTGCTCTGAAAGGATAAATATGTTGTTTGCTCCGAACATTCCGCAATATTTAACAGCCGGCTTGGCAAGGAGACAAGGCTTGGCTTGAAAAAGCTGTGTCTCGAGCTCAAAACAATGGGATTGAGGATCAGAGCAGCTCCCTGACCTGCAGCTCCCTCTTAGAGGTTTGAATGACACCTTTTCCATGGGCAAGGCTTGAATTGGGAAAAGGAGGATTTCCCCTCTAGCACTGTGCTGAGATGTTGTTCATATAAAGATCTCAGCCTGATCCCCAATCCTCCTGGCCCAGGGGTGAATCCCCAGCATGTCCCACAGCAGGATCAGCTCCCAGGGCACTGGGAATGAGCTCCCTGTGTCCCCCTGGCACAGGACCCAAGTGTGATTAGCTGGGAGCACGTTCCCCAGCTGACAAAAGCAATGGGTGCAGAACCTTCCAGCAGCACAGAGCTGGGAGTTATTGTGCTGTTTGGTCAGAGCAAATCATCCCAGCTCTGCTGCAGCTCATCCAACCTGTCCTAGCTGGAAATTCCCCCCTTTTCCTCTGCTAAACACAGAATTATGGAACCTCCAGGGGAGAAAAGACACAGGAACAGGGCTGCAAGAACAAGGATCAGGCTGAGGCAGCACTGTTAAAAGTGAAGGGTGAGAACTGAAACAGGGATTGCAGGGATGGTCTCAGTTCTTCCATCAGTCCACAAATTTGCTTTTACTCACGACATTTAAAGAGGGAGAGGAAGAACAAACACTAAAAGAGCAAATGATGCTTCCAAAAGTTAAAATTTCAGAACAGCAGCTCACTGGGGAGCTGTGCCCCAGCCCAGGCAGGTGAACCTTGCTGCCAGCTGGAGATTTCCAGCTCTGGGAAGGAGCATTTCCCTCCTCAGCATTTCCCTCCTCAGCATTTCCCTCCTCAGCACCCCTGCCAGCCCAGGGAGAGGAGCTCCAATGTTCCCAATTTCACAGGAGGCTGAATGGGGATTGCACCAGCACGGACTCTGCCACACCAGCCCTGCCAGGACTTGTGCTCCCCTCTCCATCCAGTCCAGCTGCAGGGAAAACCTGGGAATAAAGAGCACCTGCAATGGCAGGAGACAGATTCTGTCTCACACCTCACGCCCCGCTCACCTCCATTCTCACTTTTTCATTCCAAGGGATATTTCTTTTGCCTGGCTGCTGCCAAGGCTCTGTTTTCAGTTCCTCCCAATTCATCAATGAAAAATGAATCACGGAGCTGAGTCAGCCCAGAGCTCAGACAGCTGATTCCAGGATCAGCCAGGAACCAAAGTGCCTGTGAGGAGCAGCTCCATGAATCCCGTGTTTCCCATGGGAGCAGCCTGGATCCAGAGCCCTCGCTGGTGATGTTGGACGTTTCTTTGGGGTGGAGGGAGCAGATCCCATCCCGAGGGAACGCAGCCCTCACACCTGAGGACAAGCCCTTGGAAAGACTTGCAGGATTTGTGGGAAGTTTCCCAGTTGCTGATTTGCAGCCAGAGTTGGGTCCTGCCTTTGTTTGGCAGAAACTGTCGGTGAATCACGTGGAGTTCCTGGCCTGGAGGATGAGCTGGCACACATCCCTCGGGGGATGAAGAGGGGTTTTGTTGTGTGCGAGTGGCTCCTGCTCTCACTGAGCTCTCCAGCCAGCCCAGTGGGAGCAAATGGCCAAGCAATTCCAATTCCAGCTGCATTCTTTCCAAAGCTGGGCTCGGGGAAGGGGAGAACAGGTGCTTGTGACAGATGCTCAGGGGTTAAAAACCCTCCAGTGCAGAGGATGTGGAGGGGACCACCACGATCCTCACTTGAGATTTCCCTCAGGATGTTCAGGCAACATGAATTTTGCCCTGGCTCTGTGGTTGAGAGTTATTAAGAGCATTTCTCTCCCACTTTTGGACAGGAAATCAGAAGCACTGAGCTAAAACTGCAGCCTTGGATATCCCAATATACAAACCACAGGCTGTGAACCACCGGGCTCAGCCCTTTGTCCAAACCTCTGAATTCCTCTGCTCCATCCCCAGGGTTGTCACTGGTGATAAAGTGAGCAATATGAGGCAGGAACTGAGCAGGCAGCAGGCCAGGGATGGCACTCCCAGATGGAGCAAACTGAGTGATGAACAGGGAAATGTTCTGGCTGAGGCTGTCCAAGCTGCAGAGTTCAGCCCAGATATTAAAAAGGAACGTGTCGGGTGCTTTAGGCCAGCAAAGAGATATCAAGAAGATGCTCTGGACACGGTGCCTCATTTATCAAAGGGACAAAAGCACAGGGAACCTTGTCAGGGAGTTCTCCCCTGGGCCCAGGGAAGAGGAGCTGGGTTGATAATCTGGACATGGAGGAGGGAAGGAACTAACTCTGCAGCCTCAGTGCAAAAAACCACCCCAGGAGCTGTGGGGAGCTGAGCCATCCCCAGCCCTCTCCTCTCCTGACTGCAGGTTTCCCTCTCCATCTGTGGAGCAGGAGGGGTTTGGATTGCCTGTCCTGGTAATCATCCAGCAAGGCAGGCGTGGGGATTCTCACAGGAAGCAAAAGGAGGAGGAAGCAGTGATGTTGTTTAGGAGAGCTCAGAGCTGTGGGTTCTGGCAGGTGGGAGGGGTGGCAGAAGGAGGGAATTCAGGTTTTCGCAGCTTGTGGATCTGCTGGGGGGTTCCTTCCGTATCCAAAGAGCCCAGACAGCAGCTGGGGAAGGCACCAAACACTGAACAAAATGGGAATCCTGCACCTTCCCTCTGTTCATGAAACTCTCACCCCCACAATTACAGAGCAGAATTAACCTGGGCAGAGCTCGGGATGTTCTGGGGGCACATCAGCAGCAGCCTGAGCTCTCAGAAAGGACACACAGCCAAACCCACACCCCACAGGGGCCAGGACCTTCAGCACTGCCACCCCGGGGCCAAACTCAGGGCATCCTTCCTCTTGTTCCTTCAGGCACAATCCTCATGGATTTCCTCTTGATTGTACCAAATGAAATCTGAGATTTCTTCCTAACCAAGACCCTGTGGGGGTTTGAATCAGACTGTGCTGCTTTTGAGCACCTGGTTATGGCTGGACACCTTTCATCCTTCCCCAGGGCTGTATTTTCTGTGGATCTGGGAATGCCAGACTGCAGGAGCCTGACCCTGGGACACTGATCCACCCCAGCTGCCTGCCAGGCAGGCACCAAAGCCAGCAGGGAAGGATATTTGCTTTAATGCTGCCCTTCAAGTATTTAAGGAATCTTTTAGGCAGCTTTGCAATTTTAAAAGGTTCCCAGTGATGCAAACACCTTCCCCTGTTGCCTGAACTCTCCACTTGGGCTGCAGCGTGTTCAGAGACACACGTCTGAGCCTGACCTGATTAGAAATGGAAGAGGTTTTAAATCCCAAGAAACACAGAGAAAAGCCCCAGCAGTGGTTTAATGATGCCAAGTGGATCCCTGTCCCCAGGCTCAGGCTCCTCTCCCCAAAGCCCAGTGCTGTGGGGATGGGCTGGCCTGGCTGTTTGATTGCTGCTGTTTGGATGATGCAAACCAGCACTGCCACACATCACTGCCCTCCCCAGGGACCAATTTGTCTGGCCCCAGCCTCAAAGCACTGCTTCATCCAGACAGGGAAGGCATTAACTGCGAGTGTGAGGCACCTGGAGCCACCTGGAGCTGCAGGGAGGGCACAGGCAGCAATGCCACTGCAAGGTGAGCAGGGGGCTGTGGTGTTAGAAGGAAAACTTCTGAGGTGTTAGAAGGAAAACAAAACAGAACAAAACAAAAAGACACACACACACACACACCCCAAAAAAACAACAATAACAACAACAAACAAACAAACAACAAAAACCCAACCACAAACAACAACAACAGCAACAAAACCCAAAAATACCCAAAACAAAACAAAAAAATTCAAAACAAGAAAAAACCTCCCCCCAAAAACCCAAACCAAACGTGGGAAAGCCGTGTTTCTGTCCTGCCATTTGCCATACCCCTCCTGGCAGACAAGTTCTGTAAAAGGTGACTCTTCCAAGAGAGTTCCTGGGAAAGGAGGGGAGTGAACAAAACCAGCAGCATCAGTGGGGAGCAGGAATAATGCAGATTTTTATTGGGATTTAAAGCTGCCCCTTTTGCACAGCCTTTCATCCTCTGCTTAGGGCCAAAGCGCCCTCAGCTCCAGGGCTTGGCCCAGGCTGTGTCTCCCCTCCAAGATCCCTCCTAGGACAGAGTTTGTGTTTACAGCAGCGAGATGAAAAGCCAGGGGTACTTTTCATCTCTGCTCTGCCCGTCAGGAGCATCATTAATTGGGGGTCCAGCCCTAAATAATCCCCCAAATCTGTCAGATCCCAGATTATCAACATGAAAGCAAAGAGCCTGAAGCTCTCCAGAAGCAGATCAATGCCTGGGCTGGAGGAGTCCCCAATTAAAGGGTGGCCCAGGGGGGTTACGCTGGGACTGAGAGCACTGTCAGTGAGGCCCTGAGTGCCCAGGCTGCAAGTGGGGCACGTTCTGCAATGCTTTGGGGTTTGTGGGGCAGTTCTTGCAATGCTTTGGGGTCAGTGGGGCATGTCCTGCAGTGCTTTGGGGTTACTGGGGTAGTTCCTGCAGTGCTTTGGGGTTTTCCCCTCGAGGCTGAAGCCAGGATTTTTTTTCTATCCCAGCAGCAGAGTCATGGGGCCACAAGTTCAGGGCAGGAAAGGCTTCCCTAAAGCTTTCTGGCTCCTTTTCTGACGTCTCTGTCATGGTTTGAGCACTGTGCTGTAGGTGATCATCACTTGTTTGGTGATTAACGAGTTTGCTGAGGTTAACTGGGTGCCAGGAGAACTGCCAGTGGTGGCCTAGGGATGGAGGTGACATCAGGTGGAATTTCATCTCCTCACACCTATAACTATTAAAAAAAGTCGACAAACCCTCTTTCTCCATGCAGAGACTTTCAGGAACCTTCAGGAAGCCCAAAGGATCAATTAATGCACTTCATTTTTCCCCAAGGAACAGCCCAGGTTTGACTTCTTCCCTCAGAAAAAAAGTGCTTCCAACTCTCCCAGTCTTCTGACTCGTGGTGCCTTGGAAGATGCTGCATGAAAACAACTTTGCTGTTCTTCCAAGCTGTTTCAGGATATCCTGACAGGATTTTTAGGCACTTTTCAGCTCTTGTTCAAGGTGTCTTGTTTGAAATCTCTGTTCCTCTCCCCTGCTGCAGCTGAGGGAGGTTTCCCTGGTGTTTTATGGTCCTGGGGGTGGTTTGGGGGTGGGATCTGCTCCTGGACACTTCAGCCTGACTCTCCTGGGATTGTGTAGCTGGTTTGGAGTGTTCCTGCTGCAGGGATCAACTCCTAGCCCACTCCTGGCTCCCTTTTCCCACTGGTTCCTCTCGCAGGCAATTGGAATCTTGTCTCCCTTGAACCCTTCTCACCTTCCCTCTTCCTCCTCCTCTTCATTTCTTTGCTAATACCTGGGACAAGGAGAGCCGTGAATCCCAGTTCCCCTCCTTGTTCCCCTCCTCGCTCCCTGCCTTTCTCCTGCTGCCTTTGCCTGTCCGTGCCTGGGCTGGGTGCACTCAGTCCCTGTCACTGCGGTGGCAGTCACTGAACATCTCACCTCCCTGAAAGCCCTGACAAGAACCTCATTTCAAAGGCCTTTCAAACACTCTTTAGCCCAGATAAGGCTTTGAAGGGCGACGAGGCAACAAAAAGCAGCTAATCCACTTAACTGCCGGGGGAAACTTCACCAGCCAAAAGAGCAAGTGGGTTTTTGGGATGACTTCTCCCCAGTCAGATCCTGGGGATTTCCAGCAGCTGCACAACCCTCCCTGCCCGTGTTTTCTGGTAATGAATACTAACGATCCTTCACTTCGATTTTAATTGCCTGCCTATCAAGCTTTGTTAATCTTCCCCATTTTCCTTAATCTTTCCTCGTGTCACTTTATTTTTTTTCCCCCTCTGTGTTTCTCCTGTGTTGACAAGGCATTTAAACATTTCGCCAAGCAGGAAAAGAAATAAGGGAAGAAAAGAAGGAAAGAAAGGAGTGAGAGAAAAAGAAACCATTCCCTTTGCATCTGGAACGCTCGTTTTCCAGATTAGAAAATAAGTGGCTGTGTCGGTGTCTAATTCAAACTAATGGGTTAATTAATGAATATTGGTGAATATTAGTGAATCCTCCCAAACCAGGAAGGCTGAGGGCTTTGACTGCTTCCACTGTTTCAAAGTCAGACTGTTCCTAATCCAAACAATCCTTGCAGCTCAGACAGGTTTCCTTCCAGAGGGGAGCTCACAGTTTTAGGAGGAATTTCACCACGGGTTTGATCTGAGTTTTGGGGAATGAGAAAGGTTTGCACCAGAATCGGTGCTGTGGCACCAACCTCTGCTGATGTTTGTTGTCTTCACCCGAGGACCAGCGTGGGAAGAGGTGCGGATTTGCCACTCCGACAGCACAGGCTGAAACGTGGCCAGCTCGATTGACTTTCATCTCGGTGTAAAATGAGTCAGCGCAGGAAAATCCCGCTGAGCTGAGCGTACCTGGCTGTTCCCACACAGAGCTGGCCCCAGCCCGGCCTCAGGAGCTGCCAAGGCCATCTGAGAGCTGTCCAGGAGGATTGAGCCCCTGGCTGGGTGTCACTGGCTCCAGGTGTCCCCTGGCCCTGAGTGTTTTCTCTGCTGAGCAGCTCCAGCAGGGAGATGTTCCCTCCATCCCTCCCTCCTGCCTCTGTGCTCACCCAGATGTGCTCACCCAGATGTGCTCAGGCACTACAGATCTGCTCTGCCGTGCCAGGGAGCCGCTGCTGTGAGCTGCTGTGAGCTGTGCTCAGCAAGTGACAGCAGGGAGGGACACGGGCCAGGGGAAGAGGAAACGGAGCTTTTCTTTTCAGGGGATAAAAATAGCTCCACGTGCAAATCGTCCAGTTACACAAACTCCACTCCAAAAATCTTAAAACTGAGATCCCGTTGTTCCAAACACATTTCTCCCTTCTTAAAACTCCTCCAGTCTCAATTACTGAGCCCTTTTCAGTGCTTTGACAGGTTTGTTATTGGCAAAAGCTGATGTGAAGTTTGGGGTGTCCTATTGCCTAACGGAGCTTTCCAGAGGGTCCTTACTTTGCTTTTTCCTACAAAAACCAACATTATTACTTAAAGGTTCTTTAAAGCAAGTGAATGAGATTTTTGTTTGAGGGGAAGGTGACATGGTGGTCTCAAAGCAAGATGGAGCCAGCTCAGCCTGGAAAGAAAAAGGATGAGAATCCTCATTTTTGGAGGGATGTGAGGTAACAGATGCTGCACAAGGAGTCTACTCAGAGCTGCTGGAAGTCAGACACTGTTTTTTAAACAGGACGTTAAATACCACAAATGTGGGATTGTCTCAGCTCCCTTGCCAAATTTGCCATATTCTGGACTCGCTGGGAGGAGTTCCTTATTTGCATATTGTGTGAAAACAACATTTCCATGCAGAACTCAGAGTTTGGAATTCCTTCACTTTGCGCCCTTCCAAGAGGAAAGGAACAGAGATTCCTGGGACTCTGCATTGCTGGCCAAGAGACCTGGATTTGGAGCCACACAGAAAGTGAGGGTTGCTCTGGAGACAGACACTGAGCAGCAGAAACCAGCAGAAATTAAAGTTACAAATCCTGGTTGCGGCTGCCAAAAAATCCTTGCAGGGGAAGGCTCAGACAAGGGATGGAGAATGCAGAAATCATTGGGGAAGGGGCTGAGCTCTCCCTTCTCCCATCCCCTGCCCTGGAGGTTGGTCCAGGAATCACTGAGGAAGGAATTGTGCCCCAAGGAGACTCATGTGGTGCCTCAGGGTTGGCACAGCCCTTCCACTGCTGCTGCAGATCCCCTCAGCTCCTGCTGTGTGCTCCTGGCATGCACAGAGCTCAGGAACCAGCCTGGCTGACCCCAGTCTCTGGAATGGAGGCCTGGAGGGGAGAGGCTGGCAGGGGCAGCAGGGCTGGCACAGGGGACAGGAGCAGCAGGGGCTGTGGGGATGCTGCTGAGGGCTCTCCATGCAGGGACTCGTCTCCATGCAGGGATTCCTCTCCATGCAGGGATTCCTCTCCATGAGGAATCCAGGGCAGTTCCAAAGTCCCGGCACAGAGCACAGGAGGCGCCTGGTGCAGGGGTGAGAAGTTGGAGGGTTCCAAATCTCTAAGAGCTGCAGATTTAGAATGAGAACTTTTATTTTTTTTTTTTTTTCTTTTCAGGAAAATCCGAGGGAGTGTTTGTGAGCAAACTCCTCCTGTGTGGAGCCTGCTGTGTCCTGGCAGAGCCTGGGGGAGCCCTGCAGTGATGCTGGTGGGGCTCTGCTCACCGAGAGAGCTCCAGGGTGGGAGTGAGGCACAGGAAAAACCCCAGCACCAGCTCAGGCTCCCCTGGGACAGCAGTTCTGTGGGGAGCAGCGTTGTTTTCACATCTGCTGTGCCCTGAGAGGCCCCCAGGTAGCGGGGATGTGTCCCCAGCTGCCACTGCTTGTTGTCACCACCGGAGCCTCCCTGAAGCCAGGCAGCTGCTGCTGCCTTGATTAAACCTGCTCTGGGCAGCTCCTTAACGAGGAGTTTAGAGCAGCAGCAGCAATTACAAGCTCTTAATCCATCCCAACGTGGGAGTGGAGCAGGGTTTGCTCTCAAAAATAGTGCTGCAAACTGGGCCACAAAGCAGGGAAAGGAGAATCCTGGGAAGAGCAAGGAGTCAGAGGGGGTGATGAGGATGTGGAGGGAACAGAGAGGGGAGCAAGGCTCAGCAGGAACAGCTGCCTTGAATTTTCAGCTGCTGTGGGTCAGCAGAGTGCAGAGAAGGAACTGTAATCACCTGCCAATCTATAAATGACATTTTTCAAGCTGATAACCTGCCAAGATCTGGGATGCTGCTAAAGAAGGGGTTGACTATTCACACCAAAGATGTAGAATTCACTCTTCGTGTCTCTTCCCTTTCCCAATTTTTGGCAGCCCAGTTTCTCTGCTGCCCTTTCACCTTTCTATTATGAATACCAAAAAAATCTGAAGTCACCACGGGACAGGATCCTTGTGTTGCCCAGGGAATAATGTCTGATGGCAGCTGGGAGCTCTCAGGGGGCTCTGAAGGGAGGAGGAATTATTCCCTCTGGAGTTCGTCCAGCTTCTCCTCAGGACTGGGAAACACAGGCACAGGTGAACCTGTCAAACTTCAAACACACCCAATCCTTCAGCAGGGGCCCAGCCCTGAGCCAGCAGCAGAGGAGGAGCTGCTCACATGTGAAAAGGGAGAGGGGAGTTTGCCCTATTCCACACACAGGGAGCAGCTCTTGGTGTTCCCTCACACCTGGGGAAATGTGTGTCCTGCACAAAACAACATTCACCGAGCATTTCCTTCTGAGAGAAGAAAGAAATTCAGAGCAGTTAAGGATGATTTTTGTATTTCAGATCTTTAGGAAACCTCTAGAAAATGTTTGCACTTTAACCCTCTGCCCCAGACATCCCCAGTCTTCCAGGAGTTGGGATTTGGCTGCATGGAAACCTCAACTTGGCATCTGTAAAAAGAAGTGTTTCATTTTATCTTGTTGATATGTTACATTTTAATAGAGAAATGCAATCAAATATAGAGAGATGCAAAGGCAATTTTCATATAAAAGCTGAATTGATTGATCTCTGCTGCAGCCACACTGAGAAGTAAGAGAAGGTCAATGATCTTAAATCAGGAGGTCCCTGTTAGAGACCTCCATCTAATCCCCTAAAAGAAGGGGATTCCCTCGTTTCTGGCTCAGTACAGAAGCCAACCCCCAAATTTAATTCAAGATGGGCCCAAGCAGTGTCTTGGTGCAGTTGGTGCAGCTGCAGCCCTAGATATCAAATCTCTTAGGTTTTAATGCCTCAGAGGCCAATTCTGCTTCCTCTGCTGAATAGGAAAGTGAAAAACAAAGGAGGGGGGAGGCCCCATCCTCCCCCAAACCCCCATCAAATGTCGGCTAATAAAGCACCAGCTTTGCTCCTTCTCAAAAGGCAGGAAAGAGGCAATTTTAGTGCTGAGCCCTGCCTGGGTAGGAACCTGCAGGATGGGGCTTCAGAGCAGAGAAGGTGAGACCTGAGCAGGTAAAAAGTCACCTCCGTGTTCCACAATTCTCCTCACCACAGCTGAATGTCAGCAAGGCCCTGAGACAACGAGCTGAGCTCTGCCAGCCTGCTCCACTTCAGCCCCTCGTGCTCCACAGCACAGAAATCACTCAGTGCCACAATTAAATCCTCCCAGTCCCCCTGGGCCCGGGTCACAGCCTCTTCAGGAACAAGGAAAGGTGCTCAGAGCTTCTCTTTAAAAAACTAAATTACATTGGGAAGTAACTGCAAATTATTGTTGCTATTATTATTTATGACTTCCCGAACTGATAAGGTGTGCATGATCTGAATGCTTTCAAACCTCTGCACTGAGAGATGAGTTCTTGCAGGCCAGGAGTCTCTGTGAGGAGGAATACATTAGAAAATGCCAGTTTTATTACCAGCCCTTTGTTGTTTTTTTCTCCCTGAATGGGTTCTGTGAGCTTTGCATTTATCATGTGGGGGGGAGAGGCAATTAAAATACAGGCAATTAAAATGTAGAGGTGAGTATTGATGCTATAAAACACAGCTAAGGAGAGGCCAAGATGGATCTCCCTGCTGCTTCCTGAGGCAGGAGGGGATGAGGGATGCTCTGGACTCCTTGGCAGAAAATGGGATATCACTGCCAGCCAGGAGATGGATGGCTGGGTGCAGAGCAAGGATTTGGGCCCAGAAAAAGGATTTCCAGAGGAAAGCTCCTCTCTGCCCCTCAGAACTGCCTCAAAGTGTCCTGGGGCTGAATTCCCTGTGCCCATCTCAGCTGGCAGGAGGCAGCTGGGTTGTTTTCGCACGGGAATTCTCTGCCAGACAAGGAAAACAAACCTTTATCAAATCAGCATCTCCTCGTGCAGACAGACAGAAAACAGCCCCAGCCCAAGCCCAAAAGGTGTGGGGGAGTCATTTGTCAAGTATTTGAACCATTTAAGGTGTGGAGGATTAAGTGGGTCACCACCACAAGGCTGAGCACTACCACCTCACCATCCTCTCCTGATTTTCCTGCTGCTTTCCCGGGTGTTTCCTGCAGAGCTTGGCACTGCAGAGCCTCTCCCAGCTCAGCCATGCCCACGATGGCACCTCCAGCTTTGGGAATATCGTCCAGAGCTGCTCTCTCAGGGGCCACAGGTGGGACACACACATTCCTCCAGCTCCTGTGTCTATTTCTTGCAAACAGAGAGCTGCATTCCTTTAGTTCTTTGGAGCAGCAGTGATTTCTCCCCAGCAGGGTTATCCTCACTCAGGCACCTCGCACTCCCCTGTGGCTGCTGCAGCTTGGGTGTCAGCCCTCCCATCCATCCATCCATCCATCCATCCATCCATCCATCCATCCATCCATCCATCCATCCATCCATCCCCACATCAGCAGCATTTCCCAAAAGCTCTGCCACTTTTCCTGCTCCCAAACAAGAGCTTCCCATCCCCCTTCTAATTCCTGTCAGAGTTAATGTTTTGTTCGCTGTCTCTGATCCCCAGCCCTGCCAGCCCCTCCCCGAGACCCAGAGACCCCTCGGCACGAGCTGCCCCTGCCCTGAGATCACTGAGCACAGCTGCAGCTCCAGAGGATCCTGCTGCACTGCAGGTGTGTTTCCCCAGCAGCTCACATGTGGCAAGGAAGAGGAGCTTCAGAGCCGCTGTTGTGGCAAACCCGCTCTGCTGGTGCTCCCGGAAGCTTTGTAAAAGCCCCTGTGAGGACATCAGGGAGTTTCTGCTGCTCCTTGGGTAGCTCTGGGGTGGGTGGTGAGCAGGTGACTGTGAGGTTTTTATCTTCTTTTCTTTGTGTCAGAGCCAGGATTAAAGCACAGGAGATGCAGTTTTTGTGTTCAGACTCAGTGTTTATTAATTCTTATCTATAGCACAGTCTCAGGAGCTGTGAGCTCTGCTAACAAGGCAGCAAATGGCTCTGTCTCTAACTCTTTCCAAGGTCTTTTAAGTGCTAATTACCCAACAACGAGGTGACACCTCTGTTATTTATACTTTTGACCCAATAATGACCACCCAAGGCCTGCAATGCGGACCCTTTCACTCAGTAAGAAAAAAAAAACCCTCCCAAAACCAAGAAGAAGAAGGTGAAGAAAAAGGACTTAGACAACACCCTAAATCCTCCATCTTGCCACTATTTACTAAACCTCAGGGGCTGTTCCCATGTCCCAAGTTCTGTCCTCCTGTCCCAGGGCTGTCCCTGTGTCCCAGGGCTGTCCCCATGTCCCAGGTTCTGTCCCTGTGTCCCAGGGCTGTCCCCATGTGTGTCCCAGGGCTGTCCCTGTGTCCCAAGTTCTGTCCTCATGTCCCAGGTTCTGTCCCCGTGTCCCAGGGGCTGTCCCCATGTCCCAGGTTCTGTCCCCCTGTCCCAGAGCTGTCCCTGTGTCCCAGGGCCTGTCCCCATGTGTGTCCCAGGGGCTGTCCCCATGTCCCAGGTTCTGTCCCCCTGTCCCAGAGCTGTCGCTGTGTCCCAGGGCCTGTCCCCGTGTGTGTCCCAGGGGTTGTCCCCATGTCCCAGGGGCTGTCCCGGGGCTGTCCCGGGGCTGTCCCCATGTGTGTCCCAGGGCTGTCCCCATGTGTGTCTCAGGGCTGTCCCTGTGTCCCAAGGGCTGTCCCTGTGTATGTCCCAGGAGCTGTTCCCATGTCCCAGGGGCTGTGACATGGGAAAGAGCTCTCTCCCTGCCTTTCTCCCGCCTGGGAACTCGGGCAGGGCCGGTGTCCCACTTGAGAGCCGGGGACAAAAGGCACGGAGAGGAGATGGGATGTGCTCCAGGTCACAGAGCGGAGCAGTGGCCAGGAACAGGAGCCAGCTCCCACTTCCCTTCCCAGAGCCCCGTCCCCTCTGTCCCCAACGTGTCCCTCGGTGGGGGCTTTAATCACCAGCCCGTGTTTGTTTTCATGGCCCCGCATTCCTCACCCACACGACACCGGATCCTCTGTGCCCTGCTGGGCCAGGTGGGTGGACAGCGAGGAGAAAATTGTCCCTTTTCCCCGAGCCTTTCCCAAGCTCCGTGCCTGACTGCGGCCCTGGGAATCTCCTCGGGGGATCATGAGCCCTTGTCCCCTCACCCTGCCTGTCCTGGGGGAAGGACAGGAGCCCTGCAGAGCCGAGCTGGCAGCAGGAGATGGATGCCGGGCGCTGTCTGAAGGGCACAGGGTGAAAAAGGGACTGAGATGTGCAGAGTGCTGAGCAGAGGGAGGGAAACAAGGCCTGTTCCCAGCAGGAGGAATCATCAGTGTCACTGTAACTCAGCGTGATGGCCGCTGGAAAGGCCCTGCACTCCTCTAGCCCGCGTTTCAACCTGAGGGAGGAGCTGGCGCCTCCCGTGCTGGGAGCAGGGGCTTTCCTTTGGAAGTGCAGCTCCTTGTGCAAAAAAGGGCTTCTGCCACTCCCTGGCAAGGGGCCACCCTACAGAGAGCAGATCCCAGGGCTCTGGGAGCAGAGAATCCCAATCTGAGCAAGGAAAACCCGGATCGGGCTGAACGGAGCCGTGAGGCCGGTGCGGCATCGCCATGGCAACAGCAAGGCCGGCGCTGGCGGGGCCTGGCTGCTCTCCGGCCTCCATCCCTGGGTTAAACCAGCACTTTTCCATGGAATAAAGGATCACTGAGGCTGGAAAAACCCTGAGTCCCAGCTGTGACCCATCCCCACCTCATCCCCAGCCCAGAGCCCTGCGTGCCACCTCCAGCCCTTCCAGGGATGGGCACTCCAAACCTCCCCGGAGATTTCCACCAAACCCAAAACTCCCCGTGACAATAAGATGGGCTGGGGACGTGGGAAGAGGCATCTGGAGAGACGGAGGCATTAAAAGAGGCCTGCATCCCTGTCCCTGAAAGATCTGGGCTTGGAAAAACATCCCTGACCCTGAAAAATTTGGGTATGTGCTTGGCTTTTGAGGGGCTGGGCGAGGACAGAGCTGCTGTCACCCACCACAGCCGGGGGTTTTGCTGAGCAGGAGGAGCAGGAGCTGGAGGCAGCAGCCTTTGAAGCGCCCTCAGAAGTGCGTGGAGTGCCCAGGGATGGGCTCCTGCAGGTGTTCCCTTTGTCCCATCCGCCGCCAGCCTTTGGAAGCGAATCAAAGCCGGGACGTTTTCACAGAGCTCGCTCTTCTATCCTCTCACTGCCTGATCACAACGTGCTGGAGTGGGAATTTAGGCCAAAATTGCCTTTTAGCAGCAGGAAAGCTCCACGTTTTCCCTGAGAAAACCTCCAATTCTGGTGCTATCAAACCCAGTAAATTGGATTTGTCTCGTGGATGCAAATGCCAGCCACCCGTCGCAGTTAATTGCAAGTTTTCCTCGCAGGCTGTAAGTGATGGAATCTCACTACAAAAGACATTTCTGATGTCGGGTGCTCTGTAAATATTTATGTTCTTTCAGTGGAGGAATGCCTTGCAATCAGACAAACCACACAAAGGCAAATGAACTCATCAAAAGAAACCACAACTGAAATGCAAACATTATTTTAAAAAAGGGGGGAATAAAGGCTCTCTTGTGAGAGAGCTCCGAGCCCAGGTGGTGCTGTGGGTGTTCCTCAAGAGTGGATCTTTTTTTTTCCGAATCTGCAGGTGCTTCCAGATGATGAACAGCATGGGAAATCTGGTCCAGTCCACCTTAAATTTCAGGATTTAATGGAATTTCAGTGTTTTGTCAGGCTCAAAGGCTGTAATTACTGACCAGGACATAATCACCACTCACACTCAAACACTCCAACTTTCACTCAAGCCTTTGGTAAATTTCAGACCCGCTCTGAGCCAAATATTTTCCTCCTAATCACAGTTTCCACCCTTTCTTCCTAAACATTTGGTAGCAGCAGGAAGGGAACTGTGTTTTGTTGGTTAAAGGTTTCTTTATTTCAGCCTTGTTTTTTAACACTATCAGCTAATCCCCAGCACCAAAACAACGCTGGAACTTTGTCAGGAGTTTGCTGCTGATATCCAGAAATATAATTGCATTTATTTATCTCCCACCTCCAAATTTTAATGGATTTTTTCCCCGTCACAGATAACAAGGACACAATGGGCCATAGATAGGCTGTAAATGTAAAGTCCCAGTTTCCTTCTTCCTTTCGAGATTTCTTGGGACAAATGCAAGCAGCACAGTAGGACCAGGATTGCAGGAATGTCACAGGGTGGGTGAGGCCAGATCCCGTGTCCCTGCAGGAAAACTGGATCCCACCCTCATGGTGCAAACCACAACTGCCCTTCCCTGCCAGGAGGCTTTGGGAAGAATGGATTTCCATGGGGAAATATGAATGACCTTCATCAGACCAACCTCTTTCCCTCAGTTTGGGACCTTTTCCTTACACTCCTGCACATCTCAGGGGTGTGTCACATCTCTCTCTCACCCTGCACATCTCAGGTGTGTGCTCACATCTCAGGTGTGTCTCACATCTCTCTCTCACCCTGCACATCTCAGGTGTGCTCACATCTCTCTCTTTTACCCTGCACATGTCAGGTGTGCTCATATCTCTCTCTCACCCTGCACATCTCAGAGTCATTTTCCCAATGGAGGAGCCTGTGCTGGGGGGAATTTGGGCATGTCAGACCAGAGCTGTTCTCCAATGGATCACTCAATCCCCAGGGGAAGGCCAGGAATGCCACCAGGAGCTCTGGAAATGGGTTTGTGCAGGATCAGGGGGAGCCCAGGGGGCAGGAGATAGTGCTGGGGCTCTCCAGGAAGCCAAGAGCCCGGCACAGCCAACCCTGGGGAGCTGCAGGAGCCCCCAGAGCTGCCAAACCCTGAAGGGAAGCTGTGACCCCCCCTGCCAGGCTGGGCTGGGGTGGCTGCAGTGAAACCTGGCTGGGAGGGAGCTCCAGCCCTTCCTCCAGGAGAGCCTGGCTGTGTCTCCTCAGGGATTACAATTCCCAGAGCTGCCTCATCCCAAGGCAAGATCTGAGGTCTCACAGCACAGCAGGGACCGAGTGAGTAAATGATGAAGGGGATGTGTTTTCCTGCCCGTGTTTACTTTCCAACCATGCACCAGCTGAGACTGGAATGATCCAGAGGCTTTTGGATCATTGCAGGGATCTGGCAGAGCCAGAATCCTCCTCTCCCACAGGAGGGGCACTAAATCAGGATCAGGGAACAAAGGGTTCCTCAATTACTGATCAAAGCTGTGGCTGGAGCTGCTGTCTCCAGGAGCAATCCCTGCTCCCTGTGCAGCCAGCAGCACACTCCAGGCAAGGACAGGAGCTGGGAATAACAACGGGAGTGGCTGCAGAGCAGAGAATTGGCCCAGCCCCTCAGCCACGGCTCTTTCTTCAGCCAGGAGAATCCCTTAACTCATGCTAGCTCAAAAAACATCCTTCATCCCCTTCCCAAGCTGCTGCTTGGCTGCTTTTGCCATTGCCCTTCCTGGCTGCGAGTTCCAAATCCCAAATGCAAGGATCCAACCCCTGAATCCTCCACCAGGGCACCTCTCCCAGCCCATTCAGGTGTGGGCTCACTGGGAGAGAGGAATTCTGATTATTTCAAAGGGATTCTGGCTATTTCCCAGGAGAAATCACCTGCTTGGAGAATCATAGGTGTGCCAGGGCATAAATCAGCAAAAAAACGGAACAGAGAAGGCAAACCATGAGTCCTAAAAAGGAGGAAGGATGGCAAATCATTTCAATATCTTCAGGAGAAGATTCCAGCAGCAGCAATTCCCGTTGTTCCTGAAGCAGAATATCCTGGCAGCTGCAGTGGAGCCCAGAGCTCCATCGAGGCACGGGGAATTTTTGTTTGCCCCAAAATTCAGTGCAGCCCTAAGGTTTGCACAGCTCCAGGAGTGCTTTGCCCCATCCCCACTGCTTTGTGGGTGCTGGAATGGCAGAAACCTTGGGTGTAGCTGCTTGCAGGAACTTTTGGTGTGGCTGTGGTAAATCTGACAAATGTTCTGCTCTGAGCACCCTCAGAATAACACAACAAAGTTCAGACTCAGGCCAGAACTGCTTGGAATTGGGTTTTACTGCCCGGATGCAGCCTGCTTGTAACAAATCCTAGACTTTTCCAAGTTGGCCTCTGTCACTTTTTGCTGAGAGAGAGAGAGAGAAACCTTTCATTTTTAATTTCATTCTGGGATTTTTTTTTTCATTTTTTTTTTATTGCTTTCTCTGGAAAACAAGACAATTCAGTCAGGAAATGTTCGACTGGAAATTATTCTTGCAGAAAGTCTTGCAGATTTGCAGGAGGTTAAACCAAGGAAAATTGGGAGCCATTATCTTCCCCATGCCAGAAAATGTGTTGCCTGAATTAATGGCTGATTTCAGGAATACACGCAGCAACGCCATACATCAGAAATGAGATGCTAAATTACCAGCAATAGCCCCGTTCTTTATTAAACACTTTGGCTAATTAGTCTGGGAACATTTCACAGGCTGGGGCTCTGTGAAGAACTGCAGAAGGTCACAGCAGAAGGCAGCAGGCGATGGATTAGTGAGCACCAGGACCCAGCAGGTCTGTTCAGCCTCTGAAATCCCACTGCCTGAGCTCCCCAGCTCCGTTTCTTTCCACCTGTAACCACATAAAATAAAAGTGAATAATGATTATTATGGTGAGGAGACCATGAAAGTTGTTCCTTCTGAAGAGGCTTAAAGCTGCCAGTCTGAACTGAGAGCCAACTGCACTGGATTCCATGGATTCCTCAAGCTCTTCTCTGCTCTGCCTGGGCCATTTCCATGTCCTGCTGTGCCTCAGCACTGTCCTCCTGTTCCAGGGAAGAATGAAATCCCAGGGAGCTCTTCAGGGTGGGAAGGAGAGAAAGAGGAAAATGATTAAAAAGCAGAGTGGGCAGGGGAGATGTGACCAAAGCAGGCAGGGAGAGCTGCTTCTCCCATGGTTCTTCCCCTTGAGTTTGTGTGAATTCACAGCAAAACCACATTCTGGGCAGGGTTTATCCTGCAGTGACTCAGGAGCCCACACTGCAACCCCCTGCCCCCCAACAGACCAGGGGGAACAATAAATTCATCAGTTTTTACAGAGTAAAGTGGGAATTCTCTCCTGCCACTGGCAGCAGAGGGTTTGGAGCTGTGGGCTCTCACAGGCTGAAGCTCAGAGCAGAAGAGAGATCCTTTCTGAGCCTGCAGAGTGGTGGCAATGCCATTTTTGCCTCCATCTGTGGCCCTGCTGTCACCCTGACTGAGCACAAACCCCGTGTTCTTCCCTTCCTGAGCCACCACCATAAATTAATGGTATTAAAGCTCCCATAATGTTGTACACGACAGGCGTGGTGTTGATACAATTCCCCTGGCAGAGGCCCAAGGCAGGTAATTACCCTGTGCCTCCCTCCTGTGCTCTTGAGCACTGTCTGGGTGATGCTGGCAGCTCTCAGGGCCTCCCCAGGCCACCCCAAACACAGACACCACACCTTTGAGGGTTTTCCCCCTTTCCTTCTATAAAAACATTCTGATTTCCAGTGCCATCTCTGCTCAAGGATCAGTATTCCAGGGAGGGATGTATTAGAACCCCCATCTGGGATTGTTTACGTCCAGCTCTGCCCTGACAGAGGCTCTTTGTGCTGCTTGGGGTGGAGGGGGACAGCAGGGAAAATGCTGCCTCTATTCATGGGTAAGCACCAATTTCCAACTGGGATTTTACCCCAAAAAGGCCAGAAATACAAAGTGATTTCTCAGCTAAGAAAGTAGAAACCAGGTCTGGATGTACCAAAGATCATTATGCAAAAAATCCCCAACCCTGGGGCTGCATTACAGAAAAAAAGATATGGTGAGTTATATTTCTAGCTTAAACTAATCAGATATCAAACTAAAAATCCAGGGACAAACTCCATAAGTTATTGCTGAAAATGGTTTTTTTTCCTCGTGAGGTCAGAAAAGAGGAAAGAAAAACCCAACAGTGTCAGGTAACAACGTTCCCATCTGGCTGATCATAAATGTGCTTCTCCCCCAGCTGTAGGAAGGTGCCCCATGTCAGCTCACCACACCTAACCCTGTGTACCCCTTAAATGAGCTGGAAACCCAGCACGGAGACATGAAACAGAATCTTCTGCTATTGGATTTTCCTTTTATTTGCTCCATTTGTTGGGTGATTTATATGGAGAGCACAATTTGGAAGATTGCATTGTGCCAGCAGTGAGGCCACACACCCTTTATGCCAGGATGAATTATTCTGCAGCCTTTTTCATGCTGTTAAATCATAAATGGGGGCCATGGGCAGAAGATGAACCTGTGATTAAGCAGGATTTTCTTTTTCATGTAAATTTCTCCATTTTGAAATATTTTTTGTGACATTCATAGATAGCACTTTTGGGGAAAAAATGTCTTTTCTTGTAGAGAGAGTGGGAAGAGCACTGGAGGTGTCACCCCAGCACGGAGGGACAATCCCTGCCCTGCTCCTGTGGCTACACAATTTTGGATGGAGCATCTCTGCCAGGGAAGAGATTCCCTGGAGTCAGCTGCTCCTGCAGGGGAGAAGAGGACAAGGAGAAAAGGAGTTCATGGAGTTTAAAAATGCAGTTTCAGTGTTCAACAAGTGTCCTGCAGGAAGATGCACGTTCCACATGCATTTTAAAGCTCATACAAATAAACAGTTTTGCTCCCTCTGCTGAATATTTTGCCCTTGGTAGCAAAACTAGGAAATACCAGCCTGACCCTGGGACAGAATCCTTTCCCTGCAGGGTCAGACGAGTCTTTTGTAGTGGGATTATTTCAGAAGTGAGGCTTGGTCAGACACGTAAGATGGAAATTTGAAATACTGAAAGAGATTTCCTTCAGTGCAACAACTTTGTTAAGTGTTCGACTGTTTATAGAATAAAAGCTGATCTCAGAGTTAACCCCAGCACAAATGGCTGTGTTTAATGGCCTGGTGCTATGGCTGGATGTGACTCTTAGCCACGCTGGGAATGAAGTGCATTGTGGATATCGATTAGCCCTGGAATGGTGAGTCATTTCCTCTGATACACTGCTGAGCGGTAGCATGCCCAAGGGGCTGGTTTAGGCTTTAAAAAAAAAAAAAAAAAAAAAAAAAGGGGAAATACAAAAGGAGTGTGGGAGTGTGGGCTGTGGAATGGCAATGACTTTCATTCAAAAAAACATCTTTGCAGAATAGCTTGGCTTTGAGAAGGAAAATATTTACATCCCTTCTAATCTGGAACTGGAGTAGCAAGAAACGAATCTTGAAATGGCAAAAATAAAAGGGGAAGGGGGGGGGGGGGGGGGCGGGGGGCGGAGGGGCAAGATCCCACAGTTCCAGAGGCTTTGTAACATTAAATACACTTGAAAGGACAAATCACAGCTTAGGTTTTAATGACCCACGTTATTGTAATGGAGCTTTTTGAGAAGGGCACGAGGGAGAAGGGAAGGGATATTTTGTTGTTCTTGCATTTATTTCATCCTGCTGCTTTCAGGATTGGCCTTGTGCTCCATGTCTTGCGCTGAGGCTCAGGAACTCTGCTTTCAGCTTCCTTTTGGCCACAGGTTTCCTACAAGGAAGCACAAGACACATCACTAAATCAAATCCCTCAGTGTGTTCAGCTAAGGTGACTTTGCGTGTTGCCTGTTTTAGCTGTGCCCTGAGCAAGGGCTGTGCTGTTAAAACACACCGAGTTTGGGCTTCCAGAACAACAAGGACTTGGGGAAACTGAGTTTGGTGAAATGAGAAATGTGAAATAATGGGAGAATGTGCTGAATTCCAACCCCTTCCAAGGGCTGCTGCTGGAGTGCAGGGAAAGCTGCATGAGCTGAGCTGTATTTAGGGGTGATGATGTGTTTGTCTCCAGGAGATTCATCAAGACAAGTTATGGTCCCCAGGGTCCCCCCTGATTGCCAAACACGGTGCCTGTCCCTGATTGTCCTACCTGACTGGGATCAAAATGGCTTCAAAGAGCATCCTGAGTGTTAGCAAAGGTTTTTGTGTTGTGTTTTTTCCCCTCCCACGATGAGCACAGCCCTTCTCTGAGAGAGGCTGGAGCAGCTGTGCAGATGGCAGACATCTGCCAGAGAAATGCATCATCTTACATCATCTGGCACTGCTCCTGCCAGCGCTGAGCTGTCGCCCAACAATTCCTCAGCAGGGATGAAACTTGTGTGAGGAGAGCTAAAGCCACACTAAAGGTGTTCTCCTGATCCCATCTGGGTGGCTTGAGTGGCATTCATGCCAGCCTAAAACCTCCTAACCCTCCTCATATGCAGATGAAAACCACCACATCTATTATTGCTGAATGCTTTACATGAAGTTCCTGTCCATGGAGCAGCAGCTTGTGTTTAGGGAATCATTTAATATCACTTTCATTCAGACTGCAGCACAAGAGCAGCAGCAATAAAAACTGACCCTAAAAATCAAGGATAAATCAGTGAGATAGAGCTCTGAAAATCATGGTCAGGACTGGAGGGGCAGCACTGGAGTCTGGGGATGATGCTCATGAGTGAAATTGGGCCCCCAGACTGGTGATAGCAAAGATTAAATTCCAAAACTGGTGCCCAAAGGTTTCATGGCTGAATTTTAACATCCAGATGTGTGCCTGGGAAGCTGCCTCAAAATAACCTGGATATTGTAAACCCCAGAGCCTCCATCGAGGCTGTGGTAACAAAGCAGAGGATGTATTCAGTTCCAGAAAAAAATGATTTTTGCCTCAACAGCAAGAATTTCTAGGATCTTTTTCTTTCTCACTGCATTTCAGCACCATCTTAAGACCATTATGTAAAAATAGAAACACTCCTTTACTCATATTTTTATCCTCTCCACAATATTTTTGGAGAAATGTGAGGCTGACATAACACAGAATCAGAGAGTGAGATTCTGTTACAAGTCTTATTCTTCTGTGCCTGAAACCCAGTCACAACCGGAAAAAAAAAAAAAAAAAAAAAAGTTGGGGAAACATTCAGCTCTGCTCTGGGCTGATTTAAAAATGGAATTATTCCTTTTTCTCTTGCCTACTTGCCTGCCTTGTGGGCAATCAGCATAATCCTGTTTGGTTGCCTCTCAGCAAGAGGAAAGTTTAAAGCACAGTTCTGCTCCAGTGGATTCTTCCTCTGGAGCTTTGACTGGCAAGGAGCTCCCTGTGGTAGGAGAGGAGCAAAAAGTTGTCAATTACTCTTCTTTTTTTGATATTTTTTGGATAGCTCTTTACTTTTTGGGGGGTGGGGGAACCTTCACTAATTTCTAAGTGAGTGCACTGGTCATTGATGCTTTAGAGCCAATTCTGTGGAAAGAATCTGCTGAGTGTGGGGCTGGCAGTGCAGAGAATGTGGTTCCTCAGAGCATTCACATGTGCTGCAGCATTCCTGCTGGGCATATTTATATATTTTTTTAAATCAAAGCAGACTGAGGGATGGGTTTTTTCAATTAAAACAATCCTTTATTGGTTGCTACCATGAGACACCCTCTTGTTTTAGTCTCTTCTGTGCTAATTTCGCACACACTGGTTTTACACTCGCATTAATGCACATGATGTGATGGTGAGGCTTGGAATGAATATTATTATAAATAAAAGCAACAACTAGAACAGCTGTTCTTTCAAAATAGCCAGGTATTAGTGATGCTGATGTCGGTTATTTAGAGACACTGGCTGATGGAGGCACTTTAAATACCTTTAATATTTTAAAATAAAACAGAAACTAGTAACACTATGGGAAGAGTGGAAGAGAACAGTCAATTAATCCTCATGTACTTTTTACACCCCTCTTAATTTCTGTGATTCTGCTCGGCAGAGAATCCTTTTGTCCTCTGAACTGAAGCTCCAGAGTTGACTGAGTAGGTTAAAAATATTAAAATGAGACATTTACTGCACCCTGGCAGCATGTAATGAGTTTATACATGGAAGCGTGCATATTAAATTTAAAAGATGGAAGATTTGCTTTAATCCCACAAGGGCCAGGTGACTTCCAGGAATGCCATCAGCTGGGTGACATGTGAGCTGTGAGTCACAGTGACAGAGCAGGGCCATGAGGTCCTTCCCTGGATATTTCCATGACTAACGGCTCCACATCCACATTCCCCCAGCTCTGGGCGTGGAACCATCCCCTGTCTGTGGGGGAGCAGAACTCCAGGAGAAATCCAGGATCAAGCTTGGAGCTGGCTCCAGGTATGGACATAAACCAGAGCTTTGGAGTGCTCAGATTGTGAATTTCTGGGCTGTAATTTTACCTCTCCAATACCGATGACTTCACCCTCATTCCTCTGGTTTATGACATCACCAGAGCACGGGAATATCTTTGTGAGCCACTTGTCTAAACAAGGAAAAGGAGATACTCTTACTTTTCCTCTATATTAAGTCTTGTAAAAATAATCTGTGACAAAGAGAGGGATGTTTCAAGGGACTATCTCCGCTTTTATTGCCTGGCTGTGAAGAATATTGATTTGAGGTCATTTTGCATAGTGCTGTTATCCATCACCATAAACATCGGCAGAGCACAGAGCCATCCCCCTCTGACCCGGGGGAATTCTGAGGTGCATTCCCTAATTATTCCCCTTTCCCAGGGCTCACAAATAAGGCAGAACTCTGCTCTGCGGCTTCCAAATCTGGGTCTAATACTTGTGAAATGCCTGTGTAGTTAAAATTCACTTTTATCATATTAGCATAGCAGAAGTGGAATTAATTTGACAGATTCCACTGCTGCTCCTTTTAAATGTGGCAGAAAACTTCAAATTTCCTGCTCACTTTTATGCCAAGTACCCAGTGAAGTCAATAACTGAAACTTGCACTTCAGTTATTGATTGATGGGATTTTTTTCTTCTTTTCATTTTATATATTAAAGAAAATAAATGCACGGGCACAGCCCATAAACCTCTGTTAATGGCCAAAAAAAAAGGGAAATGTGTCAGGTAATGTACTTGGAGCACCTCATTCGATTTGGATATGCCTGGGACTTGTCTCCATTGAATCTTCATCATAAAAATCCATGATTTTGTTTTATAAACTACTTGGAGGCTTAAATTCAGGCTAGACACTTGGCGTCTTTGCTCTGTCAAGTATTTATAAGAGAAAACCACCTATTTTTAATTCTAATTTTTAATTCTAATTTTAATTCTGCTCCAGGTGAAATGGTGTCTCCCAAATTCTCCTTTATTCTGCCCCATCCCTGGGCTGGAGGGGGCTTGGGGTGATTTTTTTCTTCCCTTTATCCACTCTGGGAGTTAAAACTCCCACATCCCGGACTAAAATATTGGTTAATAGGGATAAAGATGTGCTCATATCTCCAACACAAACAACTGCTCCCCCACAGCACACAATAATTCATGGTATTTGTTGTGTGCAATATTCTCTCTTCACATATCCTTCTGTTCCAATTTTTGGGGATGTCAGCTTGCAGGGGAGAAGAGCTGCCTTAATTGATGTGATGTTCTCTCCAAGACTATTGTTTACCACAGAGGAATACTCCTGCTTTGCAAGGGTTTGACTCTTTTTGTTGATTTTTGTGCAGAAGATGACTGGGATTTCATGGAAACCCCTCGGTTTATAAAAAATTGTCTCAATAGCAGCCTGTGCACTGCCACAATCTCTTATTCTGGATGCCCTAAAGGTGATTTTTATAAGGTTATAGGGACACCAGGATGCTCCAGCCTGGGCTTGGACACTCCCTGCTGCTCTGCCACCCTCACAGGGAGCAATTCCTCCCCAATATTCCATTTAAACCTCCCCCCTCTAGGTCTGGCACCATCCCCCTTTGTCCTCTCACCATCTGCCCAAGGAAATTTAAAAAATAAAAAGACGTTGTGACACCCTGATTTGTTCTCTTCTGGGGTTGCTCTTTTCAGGCCAAGCTCACGGAGATTTAATCTCATAAAGTCGGGTAATAATTGCTGCACGCTCAGTGCCCTTCATAATAAGAGAAAATATGTCTGATGTGTAGAAATCAGCTAATTATTTTCAGGGTAAAGAGGGTTTTTTGAGGTTTTTATCTCAAATACTCTAAGGGCGAGGTTGGCTTTCTGCTGCAAAATGGGCATGGGCATGACCTGAAAAAAAATTGAATTATTATTGGCATTTTCCTGTCTGACTGCTGTTATACTGGGGATTTGCAGAGTTATTTGCAGGGCTGTGGGATGAACTGGTGTGAACTGGGGCAGCAAGAGGCACCAGTGTTGGGGCAAGGTTGTCTCTGCAGATGATCAATCCTCACTGAGGTTGCTCTAGGCCAGCACGGAAGGTGTGTTTTCAACTAGTAAAAACTTATATCTTATATATTACATCTATATTACATCTAATTTATAGCATATAAAATACATAGATAGCATAAAATAGATATAATAAATAAATTATCTAGATATCCTATCTAAATATATATAGCATATTAAAAATATTTATATATATAAAATACCTATTTTCTATAGCAGATAATGCATATTATATACAGTAAATATATACGTAAATGTAAAGTTTTATAAACGTTTATATACATAAATATAAACTAGGTATTATATACACATTAAAATAATTTACATTCTAATACTATAATATAGTCTGATAATAATTAATATATAATAAACTATAATATTCTTTAATAGACGATAGTGTACTATCATATACTATATTATACTATACTATATTATACTAATGTATAACAATAAAATAATGTGATAATAATAATAATGATGCTATAACTAATAATAACACGATAATAATTAATGTAATGTATAATAATATATATTATACTATACTGTAATATAATTTAATAATGTGATATGTACTATACTACACTATACTATAACAACGTGATTATAATTACTAACGATACTATGATAATTAATAATAATGTGATCATAATTAACATTGTATATAATGTAATGTAATATAATATGATATAATATAATATAATGTAATATGATAAAATATAATATGATATAATGTAATATAATATAATATGATATAATATAATATGATATAATATAATATAATATAATATAATATCATGTAATGTAAAATAATATAATATATAACGGTGTGATAATAATAATTGTCATGATAATTAATATAATGTAATAATAATAATAATAATGACTATTAGTTTGTTTATTTTCTGGTTTACTCTCGGAACAAAGCTGTGTTATTTCCCGTCCCCCCGGGCGCGCAGCGGGCGCGGCACTATTTGCCGTGGCGGAGGGGGCGGGCGGCGCAGGGCGCAGAGCGCGCAGGGATCGCGGGGCGCTGCGGCCGCTGTCAGTCAGCGCGGCGGCGCCGGGACGCGCCGGGCGTGCGAGCGCAGCGGAGCGGCCACGCCGGGCTCGGCTCCCCGCGCCCTCCCCGCGCCCGCAGCCCCGGCGAGCGGCTCGCCGGCCCCGCCGGTGCGATGCTGCTGCCGCTCGCCGTGCTGCCCTGCGCCTTCGTCCTGCTGCGAGCCGCAGGTAGGGCGGCGGGGCGGGGGCGCGCCCAGAACAATGGGGTCGGGCGGACCCCGGGGCTCGGCGGGCGCGGGGGCTGCGCGCGGGGCGGTGGCAGCGGCAGGAGGAGGCGGCCGGGCCGGGCCGGGCCGGGCTGGGCTGCCCCGGGTAGCGGGGCACAGCGGGTTCGGTGCGCGGGGAGCGCAGACAATGGGCGCGGAGGGGATGATGCTGCGGGCGCCGGGGGCGGCGGTGTCGCGGCGGGCTCGGTGCGCACGGGGGATGCTCCCGCCGCCCCCGCCCTCCCTCCGCCGCCGGGGAACGGCCGCTGCCGCGGAGGGAGCGAGCGATGCGATCGCCGTGGAGCGGGTGGAATAATGAAAGGAGAAGGAGGAGAGGGAGAGGAGAAGAAAAAAAAAAAAAAAAAAAAGAGAAAAAAAAAAGAAAAAGGAGGGGCGCGGGGCGCTGCCGTTGTGGAGCGGCCCCGGGCGCGAGCGGTGCAGCGGTGGCCCCGCCGTGGCCGCTCGGTAGCCGCCGGTGGCCGCCCGGGTCGCCACCGCCCGGCATCAGGAGCGGCAGGTGGGCTGGGAGCGGCAGGATGGAGCGGCCACACCTGCCCCGGCCCCGCCCCAGCCCCAGCCAGCATCCCTCCTGCGAGCTGCATCCCTGTGCTATCCATCCCTCCTCCGGGACCATCCCTGTGCCCGCCATCCCTCCGGGATCATCCCAGTGCTGTCCATCCGTCCGTCCGTCCGTCCGTCCGTCCGTCCCCGGCGCTGTGCAGGCTCCCCGGGGAGCGCTCCCTGTCTCCCGGGCTGTGCTCCCTGTCCCGTCCTGAGCCGCTCAGCCCCTCGTCCCCCGTCCCTGGAGAGCGCCCGCCCCGCGCCCCGCCCGGGCTGGCTGTGCCATCGCCGCCCCGCAGGTGTCCCCGCGGTTGGTGACAGCCGCCGTCTCTGTCCGGGCTCCGTGTCGGGTTCCCGGCGCTGTGGCCGTGTCCCCGCGGTCCCCGCCGCTGTCGCTGTGTCCTTGCCGTGTTCCATCCTGGTCTGTACCCCCCGCCCCTCCTCAGGCTGGGGGGTTTTATCTCCTGAAGCAATTCTCGCTGCCGGGGCTCTCTGCGCTCCCGAGGTGACAGTCGCTGTCCAGTGCCACCGTGTCCCCGGGGCTGCCGCCAGAGCCGCGCCACCTGTTTAACATCAGCCCCCACCCCGACCCGCCCCGGCTCTGCCGCGGCACAGCGCTGCTGCCCAGCCTCCTTTAATTAAAAACATAAAATAAAAAACCCAAGCAGCGCTTATTAGAGGGTCTGTGCCATCCAGGAGGGGCTGTGCTCCCGTTCCAGCAGCTTTTCCCCATTTCCAGCTCCGCATCTGGCCCGGCCACACCCTCCCGTGCCCGTGTGCTCATGCTGCTCTCCCCGGGAGCTGCCAGACTGCTCCCTGCGCCTGCCATCGCCTCCTGACACATCCACCGCCCTCCTCGCCTGGGGGAGGGACAATAAACCCCGCTGCTATGGGGTTTTTTTGGTTTTTATTCCAAGGGAAATAAATGGGAGTAAGCAAAAGAAAAATTATCTGCATATCATCTGTTGCCCCACTCAAATACATGTTTATCCAATAATAATAATTACGAATATGGAGACTGCCTAGGGAGCTGCACAGCTGGAACTGTTAAATCAGCATAAAATGGAGAACACAAAAACCAAATAAAATATTAAAAAGCCAGAACAAAGCAGCAGCAGTGTTTATGGTGAAAGCAGCACCAAGCACATCCAGCTCTGCTTCCCACCCTAAAGGATGCTCTGCTCTTGTACCTTCTTTCTTTTTCCCAGCCGAGCTCACCTGTCTTTGATGGGGGAGAAGGAATTCTGCTTTGAATGCTGTGGAGATGTCAGTGCAAGAGGGTGTTTTATTTATTTTTATTGATTTCATTTATTTGATTTTATTTATTTTTATGATTGTGCTGCTAAAAGAACCCTTAAGCTTAAATACGAGAGACAAGAGATATTTATCAGTGAGGAATCCCTGAGGAGGGTGTTGTGTGAGCACAGTTGTGGGGCAGGTTCCAAACCAAACCGTGTCTTTTAGAATAATTCCACATTTCGTGTGTATCCCCGTGGCCTGTGACAGGGATGATTTATTTAGTCTGCTGTAAAATTAAAACATTGTCTGATAATTTAGAAGCTGATTTATAGACAGAGCAGATGGCTCCTCTCCTTTCATGTACATCCTGAGAACTGTGGTTTCCTAAAGAATAGAGAGGATTTTGTATCAACTTTATCCCCTTGACACATGAACTTGAAAATTCTCCCCTTGACTCTTGGGCTGGGTTTTTTTTTTTGTTTGTTTGTTTGTTTTGGGTCTTTTGCATGTGGATTTTGTCAGAGGTGTTTTTTTTTAAGGACATTTAATAGAAGAGGAGCTTCATGCACACCCGGTTTTTAAGTGTTAAACGTTGTGGCTGCTCTCCAGGCTGAAAGTGCCTTCACTTTTCCTGGCTCCTCTCCAGGGATGTATTTTAAGGATAGACTGCTCCGCCGTTGGGTGCGAGCGCTGGGCTCTGGTGGATGGGGAATGCCATGGAGGGGGTTTATGGCTTTTCCTGGTGTTCGGGGGTGGGAGGGCGATGCCATGGATTTCCTGCACGGGCTGCCAGGGAAGCAGAACCAATTGCTGGGGGAGGAGGAGGAGGAGGAGGGGATCCTGCATCTGCTGCCATCAGTCTGCGAGGAACAGAGGGATAGCTCGGGGAGGAGACAAAGCACATTTATTTCCTCATTTAAAAGGCCAATCCTGCGCTTTTTCTCATTGTTTAACACACCTGGTGATATAAAAAAGGCACAGTTGGGGTGGGTTTTTTTGGTGGGTTTCTGGGGTGGTTTTGGAAACATCAGTTTTGGAGTGTATTCCACTTAGGATGGGTATGATGAACTTCCCCAAATGCCCCTGGAAGCAGCCTGGGAGAAACTCTTTCCTTTGGAATTGTCTGGTGGCTTTTTTTCCGGGGAATTCCGAGAAAGGTGGAAGGATCTGACCTGATGCTCCCAGGACAGCGTTTTCCAGGTGCACCGAAACGAGGATATTTATTTATTTCTTTGTTTATTTCCCAATTCTGTCCTTTCCCAGGGATGTGAAATGGGACGTGAAACAAGCGAAGCGACTCCCTTGTAAATACAGAATTGTTGTTTTCCTTGGTGTTTATAAACAGGGAGAATGGGAATAACTGGGCTGAGGGTGTGTCTGGCAGGGAACTACGGCTCCCAGCAGCTCCTCTCTCCTGGCTGGTTCCTTTGCGCATGTTTTTTTAGGAATTAATGTGTGGCTTTTCATCCCAAAAAAAAAAAAAAAAATAAAAAAAAAATAAAAAAAAAAAAAAAAGCCACCAGGCAAATAGACTTGGAGCCATCCAAATCACAGGAGCAAATTTGAAGGTCAGCTCTGGGCTGGCTGTGGCTCCTTTTGTTTAGGAAAACACATTAGCATGGAGCAAAGGGCTGGCGGTGCACAGGGATGGAAATGAGCAGGGTTTGGCAGCAGGGCCATTATGGAGTTCCTGGTGGGGAAATGCAGCTGCTCATTAGGAGCGATGCCTTTTGAAGTGACCGTGAGAGCCAAATGGCAGCGCTGCCCCTCCTGCCACCGCGGGCAGCTTTTCCTGCGGGGTTGGGTGTGCAGGGTGCGGGGAATGGAGAAAAGGAGAAGAAAAAAATCAAGGATAAAATTCAGATTAAAATAAATGTATGACTTAAGACCCAGTGCTTTCCACCATATCGATGGTAAGGCAGATAATCCCTCTCCGTACAGTCAGCGATGCCTGTGGATTCCAGACCTTCCCAGGAGAAATGACAGTCAGGATGGAGTCACCATCCCTGGACTTGCCCAGAAAATCTGACACTTGAGGGCAGGGTTGGGTGCTGAACACGGTGGTGCCGCAGGGTTGACAACGAGACTTGGTGATCTTAAAGGTCTTTTCCAACCTTAATGATTCTCTGGTTCCACGAAAAGCGGTTTCAGGAGGAATTTTTTCGTGGAAAGGGTTAAACATCATCAAGGTCTGCCCTGGGAGGTTTGGATTCCTCATCTCTGAGTGTCCAGGGAATTGCTGGGCGAGGTGATTGGTCACAGCTTGGACTCCGTGTCCTTGGAGGGCTTTTCCCACCTCAGTGGTTCTGTGATTCCATGGAAATCCTTGTGCCAGGACACGTTGGGCTGTCCAGGGGAGGTGCTGACATGTTTTAAAACACCCAAGGCCACCTGAAAACTTCCTCAGAGCATTTTTTTGGACCCTGTCACAGTTTTGGCTTCTGAGGTTGCTTTTGAGCCAAGAATTTGTGTACTGGAGGTGCTTCAGCTAAATTCTGCCTTGGACAAATGTGGGGCATCAACAGCCTCAGTCCTGAGAGCTCCAGATCTGCAGGCAGCTGCCGGAAAAGCTGATTTTTGGGGAACAGCACACAATGGGAGGTTTATCCTGCAAAGCAAGTGCAAATTGCTTTAAGATTCCTCTGAAGAAGCAGCAGCAGCTGTGGGGTAGAGTCACTCAGGGCTGTGCTTAAGGGCTGCGGGAGTTCTCTGAATTCTTAAAAGTGAATGATGGTTGGGATGGAGATCTGGTGTTTGCAGCAGAATCACGGAGCCATGTTGGGTTTGAACAAGGGAAAAAAAAAAAGGTGTTTGTGCCTGAAGATGAATGTCTCAGCTTCCCTGTGCTGAACCAGAGCTGGGGCTGGGAAATGTGGGGGATTTTCAGCTCTGTCCCTGCCCCCTGTGGGTTCTGTGCTCCTGCCCTGCCCGGGGGATGGAGGGACCAGAGGTGTGTCACACACAGCCTGAGTGTCCCCAGGGAAATTCCGGCTGGAAATCGGGACAGGGAGGGGACAAAGCCCAGGGAGTGGCCCTGACCCCACAGCCTGTCCTGCTGTGGTGCAGCCCCATGTCTGATGTAAGGGCATTCAGTTTAGGCTGCAGGCAGTAATGGGATACGTGGTGGGGCTGATCCATCCTCTATTTTCATCCCACATCTTGTGACAGGACAGATGCAGTTGGGAAAATGGGAGTTGGCTGCTTTAGTACAACCTGGGTAGAAAAACGTGGAAAAATATTTGGGAAATCCATTGAAATGGTCGATTTCTTAAAATGGGGAGCACATTAGATTTATCTAGAGTTAAAACAAACGTCCATCACTTCACCAGGATATTATTGGCCAGGACAAAATCCATTTAAAGAAGCTCTTGACTGCTTTAATGAGAATTGTCAATCTCATCATGTCTTGAAGAAAAAATATTTCTGTTTTCTTTATAGCTGAGATTTTAAGGCTGTTACAGCCATTGGGTAAATCAGGGTAGGTTGTTTCCACAGTTTGTTCTTAAAATCAGGCAAAGTCAGGTTAATTTTCTGAAAATCCACCCGCTCCTCGCTGCTGAGGCCACATTTGGAGTGCAGGGTCCAAGTCTGGGCTCCTCAGTGCAAAAAAAAAAGTGGATTTACTGCAGAGAGTCTGGAGGAAGGACTGGAGGAGCATCTTTGGTGTGAGGAGCGTCTGAGACTGGAGAGAGAAGACACCAGGGGTGTGGATGTGGAGAAATTCCTGCTGGGAAGGAGTGAAGACAACCAGGATCTCCCCAGGGATGACAGAACAAACTGGAATACAGCAGATCCTCTCTGAACGTGTGAAAACGCACCAAAATCCATCTTCTTTCTTATTTTTTTGGATGAATCCTGGAACAGGTTGAGTGGAGAGATTGTAGATTCTCCATCCATGGACCTTCAGAACACATCTGGCCACAGCCCTGGTGACCTCTTGCCTTCCTCTCCTGGACTGGATAATCTCAAAATATCCCTTCCAACCCCAGTTATTCTGTGATTCTCCTACCTCTACTCTTATAAAAAACCAGTTCTTATAGGAGCTTATTTGAATATTTAATTTAGTTTTCCTTCTTTGTTTACAGTAATGATATTTATCACCCTTCAATCTTGAAGATAAACAAGAAGGTTCATTGTTGGTTGCTGGTTTATGGTTAATTATAATTTGGCACATTGATTAACTTGAAATATAACTCCAAACGAACGGGAGTGTGTAAATCTGTGTGCAGAAATGGGGAATTGTGTGAAATAAAGGGTTAGAGGGAGAAATGAGCCAGGTGCCATATTGGCCTGAACCAGTGCTTGAAATTCAAGGTCCTTTCCAGAGGAGGCTGAGCTGTGGAGTTGAGCAGGTGATAAATGATGAAATAAAGTGACAAAGATTTTAGACAATGGAAACAGAAAATTGTTGCCTCCAAATTCGAATGGGCTTTTCCAGATGTTTAATATCTCTTGTCCCAAAGGCAACTATATAAAAAAATACTTTAAATGTTACTGCAACTGCAAGATACTCCTGCGGAATTCAGTTAATTGCCCCTGAAATCAAACTGTGGGGTTGTAAATGTCCTCGTTTTATGAAAAAAAAAAAAACCAACAAACCCTAAACATTTATTTCAAAAGTGCAGCTCTTTGCAGCGAGTTCCAAACGCGGCTCTTTTTACAGGGGAGATTGATGTGCATTGAGCATTCACAGATTTAAATCCCATTTTTGCCTTCATAGGTGGGATATTCAGGGCCGGGTCCCCCCGTGCTCCAGAGGAGGAGCAGCCGGTTCAGCGGTGTTGGCACAATATGGGAAATTGGGCTTTAATGTGTGGGGCATCATTGCATAATCGGGGGTGGAAAATAAACACGGGCGGTAATTGAGGGCAGCCCGGGCTGGGGGATGCTCGGTGGTGGTTCCTGCAGCCCGGCCTGTCCTTGCATATTAATCACCCTCTCAAAGGAGCTCTGATTTGCATTGTGCGGGCCCGGGATTGTTGTGCTCAAAAGGGTTTTTTATTCCATTCAAGTGGCGGGGCTGAGAGCAGCAGAATCCGGGCAGTGTTTGGGGAAGGAGAGCCCTGCTCTGCTCCTCCTGGGCTCCGGGCTCTGCTCATGCCTTCTGCTTTAATTTTGTATTTTCCATTTGGGGAAGGAGAGCCCTGCTCTGCTCCTCCTGGGCTCCGGGCTCTGCTCATGCCTTCTGCTTTAATTTTGTATTTTTCAGCTAATGCACTGCATTGGGGCATAACTCTGAACTCCATATAAAGTGCTACCCAGTCTGAAAACCGTTAGCTCAGTCAGAAAAACAGCCCCAGATAGTGAAACATGGACTGCAGTGGGCAGCAGAGATCTCTCAGTGGGTGACAGGTTGGTATTCTGAAGGAGAAAATTGGGCAGATAAAATATATATCTATATCTAAAGCTCTATCTAGATAGATACAGATTTACATACCAATGTCCTAGTGCAGGACAGTGGGAACTGTGTTTTGTTACAATGAGTAGGAGAACTGGGCTGCAAATTGTGGTTGGGAATTGCCACCAGCCCATGGTGTGAGGAGAGATGAGAACTGATCCTTCTTGTGCTGAAGGAAACGTTTTGCTGGCAGGAAAAAACTGCATTTGAGACAACCAAAATCACTGTGCTCCCCAAATCCAAAGATGTTATCCTGTGTTTGTGTTTGATCAATATTATTGAGCTGTTTGCTCAAGTCCTTGGTGTCTCTTTGGTTCTGCTTTTCCTCCTTCTATCAACTCCTTGGGCACATTTTCTTCCACTTGATTATTTTGTTCTGTGAGAAAACTGGCAGAGAGAGTTCTGGTAGTGTGAATTTCAGGAGTGGAGTTATGTAAAGCAGCAGTTTCCAAACAGGTATCCAAGGAGCTGAAAACCACCAGAACAGCCCTGAGTGATGATCTTCAGGCTGGGCTGAGGTTGGTTTTAACGTGGAAGGGTCTTTGTGGAAATCAATCACTGCAGTAGAGCTTTTGGTGTGTTTATTGTTGGTCTCTGTGTTCCAAATGGCATTTTCAGGGTATTTTTTGTAGGGAACACAAGGAATTTTTGTGTGATTTGGTAATGCTGTTAAGGCAACAGGACGGGGAGAGCATTTTTCTGCTAAATGTTCATTTTGCTGTGTTTTAGACAGAATTGTTGGGTTTGTGTGTGGATGCTTTGGGGTAGCAGTGGGTGGATTTTCATGGTGCAGCAGAGCTGTGCCTGTGTCACTGCAGTCAGAAGGAAACCCCTAAACCATTCCCATCCCCAGACAATTCCCATTCATTTCCCTCAGAATTCCATATGAAGCCCATTGCACTTGCAGAGTTTAGAGGTGAAGTGTAACAGGAAATACAATAAATACAACCAATGTTGGTTTTCCCTTTAGTGACAGCTGCCCTCATATTGTTTTTATATCATTTATATTCATTGTGTGCAAGCTGTGGCACTGATTTGATAAAACACTTAGAGCCCCACTTGGGTGTGCTTTGAAAGCCTCAAAAGAACCATTTTGGAACTTTCTTTTTAAATTTCTTAATGTGCATCCCATATCCTGTGCAGTCCAGGATCTAGTGAGCACAACACCCTCTCGTTATTGGCTAATTGTAACATTTGGGGAGTTAATTTTGCATTTTTCACTGTGTTAACAGCGAGAGGAAGGCACCTGTGCATGGCATTTCAGCAAAATGCAACCACCAGCTGCTTGGCCAAGGAGCTTCCTCAGTTCTTGTGAGCCTGCAGGAGCCAAAAGAACAGAGCTGGGAGTGTGTTGCAGTTGTGTTTGCAGCAGATAATCCCAAAGTCCGGCGTGCTCCGGGGCTGGCAGCAGACACAGGGAATTACTGCACACTCCCTAAATCCTGCTGCTCTTTAATCTCCCCATCATCCCTGGGAAGGCTCTCAGCCTTTATTCCTGCTGCCTGGGGTTTGTTGGGAGTGAAGGAGGGAAGGTGGAATACATGAAGGGTGTAAAATGTGTGAATTTATTTCTTGTAGACAGCCTGGAACAGCTTTGGTTTTTTTTTTGGTTTTTTTTGGTTTTTTTTTTCTGCTGTAAGGGGAGCTGCAGCATCAGAGATTTAATTTTGTATTGATTCACTTCTGGCTTTGCCAGTGTATTTTATTTGGGGATGGGCTTTGGCCATTTTGCTCTGTAATTTTTCTCCATTTTTTCTGTAAAATGAATATTTCATGAAATACAAGCAAACTTGGAGTAGTTTGTGCTTCGTGGACAAAAATAACGTAGTGCTGCAGTGATTGTTTGTGGTTTTAATTTCCCACTTCAGGCTAGCATGACTGTCAGCTCCAGAGCTGAAATACTGTGAAATATTTCTGTTTAATAGAATAAAAGCCTTTTTTTTTTTTTTTTTTTTTTTTGTCTAGAAATGGGTATTTCTGTTAGTAAAATGCTTTTATTCCTGGAAAAAAAAAATAAAAAAAAAGTGTGTTTTTTTGTGGTCATGCTGGTGTGCAGTTTGGTTTTGCACAGAATCAGGCATGAGGAGGTAAATCCTGCTTTTATCCAGTTCCAGGGAATATCCAGGGAGGAATTTTTCTCACCTGCTCAGAGGTACTAAGGGATCCCAATGAAAATTCCAAGTGCCTGCTTGAGTAAAGATCAATGTAAATCTGCACAACAGCCATTTAATTGTAAATAAATTTTGTGCTGATCTTCCTTACACCTGGTTAAAAACCCAGGATTTTAATTGAAATAAAAAATGTTGGGGTTTTTTCCCACCCAGGCCCTGCCTTGCTGCTCACACTGCAATTAATGTGACCTGCTGCTCATTAATGCCTTGCTGTGGGTGGAGAGGGAAAAAACACAGCAAATTTCATCTCAGCAGTGCTCTTTTCCTTGCTGGCTGCTCTCAGCTCTGCTGAAGGGGAGCTCTGGGAGGCTTTTACCCAATCTGTCAGCGTTTTGTGCTGTTTCACACTTAGGTTCTGCTGTAAGAACAAAATTCTCCTTCGCTTGCAACTAGCAAACCTCAACATCATCAGCAGAGCATTGAACAAACCCAGTCCTGGGATATTTTTTCACTCAGTCTCTCTTCCAGAAGAAAACTTGCACTTCAAACCCTTTGATTGGGCTCTTCTTTAGAACACACATATTATGGAGCAGCTTTTTCCATTATTTTACTGAGGACTCATTGAATATTCGAGGTGAAAAGGTGCCCTTGGAGCAGAAGCTGTTGGAGCAGTCCCTGGAGTGTGTTTGCCTTGGATTTTTTCATGTTCTGGGCAAACACACTTCAGGTATTTCTGCCTTTATCAATGGCAGTGGTTGGTGTTTGCTGAGAAAACAATAGGAGAAATAAATGGTTTATACAAAAGCTTGTGGGGTTTGCCTTATTTTAATGTGAAAATAATAACTTGTGGGAGATGGGAGAACTAAAGGCTGTCCTTTAGGACAATCTCTGTTAGTGCTATCTAATACCAACAAGTTAAAGCTTTTTTTAAACTTTTAAATATATGTGGTTCAGTCTCTGATAACCTGTCTCTGTTTAAATTACTTTTTACCTGTTAATCCCCAAAGAAAAGGCTGAAAGTGCCAGTTACCTGCAGATGAAAGTCCCCAAGTTTGGAAATCCCCATTATTTTGGTTGAAAGAAGCCATTTTTATATGCAGGATTCTTGCTTTTTGAGACTGGATCTAGATTTAAAAACCACAAAGCCACTGTGGCCCATTTGTGTTGTGTTTAGCCCAGAATTTCAGGGCTCTGGTTTGTAGCTGCAGTCACTTCACTCTGGCAGGTCTGGAGGGTGATCAGTGCCCTATCCCAAAGCTCCTGTGTATCCCCAGGAGTTGTTTTTCATCAACCTAAATTGGGTCCATCCAAAGCAGCCTGGAGATGAAAATAGCAAATCCCACCCTCAGTTTGGGGCGTTCAGGCCCTGCATTATTGATGGATTCCTGCAGCGTCCTCTGTGTCCAGTAGATTCATTGTGTGTGATTTATTATTTAGTGGCACATGCAGGAGCACCCCCAAGCATTAAAGAAACAAAAGATAAAGGTATTTTTCTTATCAGGTGAACGGTTCTCTTATCTCCTTTTCCTTGAAGATTGCAGGGAGTAGTGGGAGCAGAGGAATTTGGTCGGAGTGGTGAGTGAAAGCAATGCTGCTGATTCCCTTGGAATTTAGCACTTTAAATGGATTAGGACTAAAAATATCCCTGCCTGGCATTGCGTCAGATGCAGGAGCCTTTCAGAGTATCTGCATTTCCACGCTTGATGGCAATTTCAGAAGGTTCCCACGTTGGAGCTAAGTGGGAGCGTTGTGAAGGGGAGCCAGGATTCTTCACTGGAATAGTTGTGATAATTGTCAAATTCCTGGGTGTTGCTAAAGTGGGAGCCTGCAGAAGCAGCTTTTGGGAAAGAAAAGGTGATTTTTGTTCCAGACAGGGGGTGTGATTCTCTCCTTGGACATGTGGAAGCATTAATAGGAATTAGTTTGTGACTTTGAGGTGGGATCTTGGTGGTCCACATCTTGTTGGTCAATTCTGTTCCCTCATAGCTCACATTATGGGGTTTATGTTAATAATGGTGTGTGAACACTGCTTTAGGGCTTGAGATGCACTACTTGTAATCCCCAAACCCAGAAATGGTGTTTTAACAATGGAAAAGGAAATAATCACATTCTGTGTTTATCCAAAAGCTGAAATTTCACCACCACAGAGGAAGGAACTTTGACTGAACTTGTGGCGTGTGCTCCTCTTTTGTTTGGACAAATTGGACTTTCCTGTAGCAGAGAAATGATCGCAGTGCCCTTGTGGAGGGGCTGAAGCAGAGAAATACAGAATCCCACGGTGCTAATTGGGGTGGTTTTAATGAAATGTGATGGCAGCACTGTGTTAAACATCCCCATGCATTATTAGTTCCTAAACTACTGGAAAATCCCTATAAATCAGTGCAGTCATTTCCCCCCTTGCACTGAACATTTCTGGTGATTTTTGGCCCATGTTTTGTGTGACTGCAGAGCTGTTGGCTGCACACCCAGGAGCTCTGAAGGTGAGTTCCTGCTGATTCTGGGGGTGTGTTTTGGGCTCCAGGTGTTGGTCCTGCAGGTGTGTGGAAGGTGAGGGGCCCTGAAGTGCAGTGCTGTCTGTGTGATGGATCAGCTGCCTGCACTGCAGGGAAGGCTCTTGGAGAGGCTGTAAATTCAAGACAGGTAAGATTTGGGAGCTGTGGTCCAGGTTAACATTTTGGACTCCACTAGATGGCACTGATTTATTGTGCTGTTGATAAAAAAACATCAAACGCAGTGGAAGACTTTTATTTTTTGAACAGGAACCATAAAGGAGGTGATGAGGATGCTCAGTATTTATCTGTTTGTCTGCTGGGTGCACTGACAGTTTCCTTCATGACCTCCTGCTTCTGAAGTGGAGTTCTGGATGGGCTGGGCCAATCATGAGCATATCTTTCAAATATTTAACACTGGGAAGTGATATTCATTTATCTCTAAATAAATACCTGGATTTTCTTATCCTCTTTGTGTGAACATCCTCTGCTGCTGAAGGACCAAGCTGGGCCAGTGTTGGTGCAGGCAGCTGGGTTTGCCATGATTGTGTTTCTCAAACCATCACAGAATCCAGGATAAACAGAAATTCTCATCTTTCTGCTAAGAGAAGAGTGTTCCTGGTGGGTTACAGTCACACAGTACCAGTTCTGCTGATTGTGATTTCAGTGTGGTGGGCTCTGGGTGTGAGTAAATAATTAATTATTCCAGCTCCAGGGGCAGCAGAAATGGCCATGAGAGTTCCTCTGGTAAATTTGGTGCCCAAATTCTCCCCAGGACCTTCTGTGTCCTGCTGATCAGGGTGGAAGAGCAGAGAGACTTTTCCCAGGAATTTGTAATTCCATCTCTTCTCCATGGGCCAGGAGATGTTCTGCTCAGCATTTAGGACCCTCCATGAGGATAAACCCGGAGCAAGGCTTGGTCCTACCTTGTTTTCCCCCTCTAATCTCCTTTCCCTGACGGCTGAGGGGGAGCTGAGCACTGCTGCAGTTTGGCCTCGCTTGACTTCAGCACTCGTGGGTGTTTTAATCTGGTGCCTCACGAGAGGAGTTGTCCCTGCAGAGTGTGCAGCTCTCCTGAAAGCAAAGCCTGGCGGTTCCCTTGCCTTCCTTTTCGAGGGATGTGGAACGGAATGGTTTTCCAAGGAAATCAGCCTCCCTTTTCCATCCCTGTTCTCTGCCTGGCCTGTGGCTGGAGGGATGAGGCCTTTCAGGAGCCTCAGATAAATACAGCAATGACTCTAAAATGCAGCATTTTGTAGGTGCTGATGGTTCCTCTTTGGGGCTGTGTGTGGGATTTCTGGGATTTGTGTTCCCCTCTCAGAAGCTGCAGGGAGGCGTTGCAGGGGTGCAGCAGCCCAGGCACTGCAGCGATGCAGAGAGGGACCAGAAATGCAGTTTGGTGTGGCTGGAGATCTGCCTTCAGCCAGTTGTGTTTTCAGTACCACAGAGCCAGGACTCTGCTGATCTGCTTTGGGGTTTCTCGGTGTTTTTCCCTTCTCTCCAACTGGAGCTTCAGTTGTTGCTTTGGCCTGCAGTTGATAATTAGTGATGTTTCTCAGGCACAGCTCACTGCAGTCTGTGGGGCTCCTTCCTGTGACATTGACAGCCTTGGGTTTTTCCAAATCTCTTATTTTTTTTTTTTTCCCCTTTGGACACCATGAATTTTTCCATAAATTTATGAATTTAACCCTTGGTGAGGAAGTATTAAGTGAAGTGTCCTGGCTTTGAATTCATTCCTAATGCCATTCCTAACTCCATGATTTATATCTATTGAATTTAATTCTGGGATTTATATATTATTAATTCCTAATTACATGATTTCATTACTTTTTCCCATTGCCATTTGTTTTCTTCTTCTTCACAACCTTTGTCTCTCGTTTGCTGCGTGTTGAAGGTTTGGTGTTCCTGGACAAATGGATTATTAATGATGCTGTGCAGTGCTAGGAGCAGCCTGGCTGTCCCCAGGGGCAGGTGGGGACCCGGTGCCTGCTGTCCCTTGGATTTCACAGATCTCATTGGAAACTGGCCCCAAAAAGGGATTTAGTGGAGCGTGGCTGGAGCTGTTGGGTTTGTGCTGCTGGGGGAACCAGTCAGGGCTGGGTGGGGACTCCAGGCACTGTTTTCTGCTCTGTTTTCCAGCACAGAAGGTGGAATAGTAATTTATTATCTGACATTCTTGTAAAGCAGATGGAAAGCACTCTGCCTGTGAATTTGCAAGGGAAAGGATTGTGGGAGCAGCCTTTGCATATGTCCTTCCCCCCTTGGTTCTTTTTGCATGCTTAGGAAAACAACAATGAAGTCATTCCTTGTTGTTGGAAGGAAACTTGTGTGGTGTTCCCACTCCTGCTGTTGAGATGGATGAAAACTTCCCAAACCATCCAGTCTGAACGTGGTAAATGGATGGAAGAAATGGGAATAAAATAATAGTGAGAAGCACAACGAGCTGTGCGAGTTCTGCTTAGTTCTCATCCCACATTTGCATTTTTTACTGTAGAAAAAACCCTCTCCATTGGATATAACGATCTGGTGAAGAAAGAGGAGATGTTAAGGCTAAAAACATCTAATTAAAACCGAGCAGGTGAATAAATGGCTGAGGATCAGCGAGCACCGAACGTGCCCTTTGCAGCAGTGACATGTTTGTGTTGTAGTTTGCCTTTGTTTGTAGGGTTTTTTCAAGAGGGCAATTAATTAACTTGTTTCTTTGCTTTGGTGTGGGGTTTTTTTTGCCTTTAGTGGGTTTCACAGCAGGGGGTTCTCACTCTGCGAAGATAAGAAAGGGGCAGGGCTGGAGTGCGGATGGGAGCACTTGGGAATTAGGATTTCGCTGCCTTGGGCAATTAAAAGCCCTCCTTTAAAGGGTGTGTGCCCTGTGCTCTGCAGGCTCATCAGAGGTTCCTAAAACACAGGGATTGTCCACAAATAGCAGCGAGTGTTGGTGGCTGGAGCTTTTCCCCTGCAGGGTAAAAAGGCAGTGGAAGGAATTGGACAGATGGGCACTTAACCCAAATCCCTGAATTCCCTGGGGACACCTGGCCTGGGCTGCTCCCAGAGGACAACCCTTGGTCAGAGCTGCTGTGGGAGGCGTGGGAGCACTTTATTCCGTGTCAGGGAATAAAATGTGAGCGCTTTATTCCATGTCCAGGGTTAAATTCAGTGTCCCTGGAGAGGGAGCAGCTGCTCACAGGGGTAGCTCTGGAGGAGATGGCACCAAGGATCTCCAGATCCTGGGCACTCCCAGCACAAACCGGCTTCACTGGGGTATTTCCATCCACAGCTTTGGTTACAGCTCCGGGGAATGTTTGGGTGTCCCTTCTAACTAAAAAAACAAACATGGCACCAACGTTGGCTGTAGATCAGTGGGGGATTCACATCCATCCATTAACAGCGTTCCGTGTTTTACATCAGTCACTTGTATCCATCAGTCTCGTTTATAGTGTATTTCCACCATCTGAGTGGTGGTTTTCATCTCTGAGAATTATCTGTGAATAATCTGATGAATCAGGACCCATGATCTCTGAATTTCATCCCTGAATTTCACCCTTGTACAAGGGAGGTGCCGGAGCAGTGATTCCCCAGGGGAATGAGCAGCAGATCCAGGGCAGGTTCCTGCTGCAGGATCAGAAAATCCCATTTTAAATCACAGTCCCATTGCCAATTCATCAAACCCAGGCACGACCCCCGTGTTCCTCATCCTGGTGCCCACGAGGAGCAGCTGCATGGTGGACTTTGATGTCTTGGGAGGACAATGGGATCACTGTTCCAGCTCCAAACTGCCTTTCCTTGCTGCTTTCTTTATTTTCCTGGGCTGTGGGAGTGGGGAAGACGTGAGGGGGAACACGAGATGTAAATCTCTGGCAGGAAATTGCTCCCAAATGCCATCACTGGAACGTCAGGATTTTTAGCAGGGATGCACTTGGAAGGCAGCAGGATTTTTAATGCTGGCAGATAAATGAGGATGAAGGGGAAAATTGTCCTCGTTGAAGAGGGGAAAATCCAGCTTAATTCAGAGCAAAGTGTAATTAAGGGGGAGAAAACTTCTGGCAGAGATGGAGAGAGCTGAGAGATTGCAGGAGAAGTTCTTGTGCACAAATGAAATTCATCTGTTTCTGTCTGGTGTTTTTAGAGAACATGCCCACGTTTCCCTGGGCTATTTTATGAAGTGGACACCCAGCAAGTTTGGGTAGTTCCCTCCTGGTTTGTGCAGAAGGAGGTGTCTCCGTGCAGGAAATGGGAATTTTTGCAAAGTGAGGTTCTTTAAAAACAGCAAGAAAAGCAGAGGTGGTGGATCCTCGTGTTTCGGAGGAGGAAGGAGTTGGGAGGGATGGGGATGGGATAATGGGGTGGCAGAAGCACCATCCCAGTGCTTTGGGTTAGGGCTTGGCATAAAATAACACTAAAAGATGTTTTGTTCTCATCTCTCCCTAAAAGCTTCCATTATTTGCCTCACACACCCCAAAACTGTGGCTGATGGAAGCTCAGAGACACATTCCTATTTCTATTTTCCCCATAATTCAGTGTCAGGATGCCAGTGAGTCACCTTCTCCGAGGGTTTTTGTTGCTGTTCACTAAATGACAGAAGTGACTGAATCCCTGCTTGCAGGCATGTAGGAGATCCCACATTTCTGGTGCCATCTGTTACCAAACTTTGCGGGTTTTGTTTTTCCCAGTTTGCAGCAATTTGAGGGAGAGTGGGGGAAATAGAGCAGGTGATTAAAAAGGAGGATTCAAGTGATGCAAAACATTGGTGTAATGGCCAGGAAAAGAGGAGAGTCTGGTATGGGGCTTTAGTCAATTCAGCAGCCTCTGACAGAAGATGGTTTTACTCAAATATTCTCACCAAACCTGCAGGTCACTCGCTGTGTTCATCCATTTTAAATTTATTTCTTTCTCTTCAATTGTGTCTGGCTGTAATTGCAGCTCATTATGTGTGTTGTGATGAAGCCAGGGGTGAGGGTGTCCCAGGAGGTGCTGGCTGATGACAAAAATCACCTTGCCTGTGAGCTCTGGGTCCCAGGCAGGCCTCCAGAGTGCATTTTTTAATGAGCTCACCCCGTGGAAAGATCCATTGTTCCCTCCACAGACAATTGCTGGCTTGTGCTGTTTGGAGTTCTCTGCTCCGGCAGAATTCTCAGCTTCTGTGGGGATTGTCCTTTGGGTTTTGGCTTTTTCTTCAGTAGATACAAAAAAAAGAGAAAAGAAAATTCAAATACATATTTAATTATTTGTGTTTTAGTGATACAAAGCTTCCACTTCATTATGTGATGCTGGAGGCAGACTTTTGAACAAGGATGAGCAAACAACACTTTGTGTTTTTCCCACAGGGGAAGAAAACGTTTCTTAAAGCTGAAATCCGCCGTCATTCATGAGTCAGGGCTGATTTTAGGAAGGAGTTGATTGGACGTGAATTACGTAGATGCTACTCCAGAGTTGAAATTATCTTGGGTTACTGTGGGTATTTTTATCTGTGCAGCTGCAGGCTTGAAGGCAGAACTGTGCCCACAGCTCTGCTTTCCGTAAAGAGGAATTTATAACAGAACATTTTAATCTTTTCCTTCAAATATTCAATTAGCAAGCTTTGATTTTTATCTTTTTCTGTCACACAGACAGATCCCACCTGCAGTTTGGATTCCCTGGCCACGCTAACTTAGGGACCAAATCCTCTTTTCCCCTCGTGGCATGAAGTGTGTGTGAATTCACTGGGCACATCTGGCCCCAGATGTGAGGGTCAGGTCTGGTTCAAGGTCGTGGTTTAGGCTGTTTCTGCATTGAACCTGGGATTGATTACTTCAGGTATCTCAAAGTGGAATTCTTGTTAAACCTGGAGCAGGATTAGATGGATCTCAGCTGGTCCCATGTGGGGGTTCCTGGGGCTCCTCAGGGTCTGGTTTTGTACACCCTAAACCCTTTTATCCTCTTACATCCGTGATTTTTTTATTTATTAATTTATTTTTTTTTCCTAGAAGGCACAACACATTTATTACGAGCTGTGAATGATCTCGTTCAGGTATTTTTGAAACCTTTGGGGAGGAGCAGCCTGAAGTTGTTCCTATTGTGCTCCTCACCTCCCTGGTGTGTCAGTGAGTGCCCAGATCCGGGGAATAATGGACATGACAATCACAGATCAGCTTTGGCTGCTCTGCCCCATCCAGGGTATTATTAGCTGTGCTGAGCATCCAATCCAGCCAAATCCAGCAGCTAATCCCGTTGTTTAAAGGGAATTCTCATGCTGCACAGTGTCAGAAACGTTTGTTGGTGCTTCTGTGCACGTTGTGTGGTTCCTGAGTGTTTTGGTTTAACCTGAGTCGCCTTCAGGATGATTTTATTTGCTGGAATGCCACTTGGACTGGTCTGGGTGAAGGAAATAAATCAGTGTAACAGTGACAGCTCTGGGGAGAACAGCCCTGGCTGCTGCTGCTGTGTTGGAGCTCAACAAACTGAGCATTACTGAAGTGCAGAAGGTGAGATGAAAAGTGTTAGTCAGAGGAAAATGATGAAGAATGAGTAACTGTTCTTCAAAAAAAAACCCTTGCAAGCCTCACTGGGTGGTCTCAGTGTGCAAGACACTAAGTCTGGGAGCTGGGAGTGATTATTTTCTGCAGGAGATGTGTCTGTGTTCCTGACTGATGTGCTCACAAGAGCAATCCTTCACTTAGCAGTGAGGAGATGAGAAAATCCAAATCTCTTTGTGCTGGTTCAGCCTGAAATGAGCATTCCTGAGCATCCCCAGGAGTGTTGCAGGGTCCTGGGGGTGCTGAGCATCCTGCTCTGCTGCTGGGCACATTTCCAGTGTCTGCTCCTGCTGGAACAGGTGGGGAATGCTCTGCTGGCCCTGCCTGTGCTGCTGCAGGGGGGTCCAGAGCATCCCCTGGGGTTTGTCACACCTCACCTGCTGTCCCTCATGAGGTCTGGCACCCGGGGTATGTCCTGGAACGGGGCTTTGTCCTGAATCCCGGGGGTTTGTCCTGGATCCCGGGGGTTTGTTCTGGATCCCAGGATTTGTCCTGGATCCCAGGGTTAGTCCTGCACTCAGGGCTGTGTCTTGCACCAGAGCTGTGTCCTGCACCCAGAGCTGTGTCCTGCACCCAGGGGATTGTCCTGCACTCAGAGCTGTGTCCTGCACCCAGGGGATTGTCCTGCACCCAGGGGATTGTCCTGCACCCAGGGCTGTGTCCTGCACCCAGGGCTGTGTCCTGCACCCAGGGCTGTGTCCTGCACCCAGGGGATTGTCCTGCACCCAGGGCTGTGTCCTGCACCCTGGGCTGTGTCCTGCACTCAGAGCTGTGTCCTGCACCCAGGGGATTGTCCTGCACCCAGGGGATTGTCCTGCACCCAGGGCTGTGTCCTGCACCCAGGGGTTTGTCCTGCACCCAGAGCTGTGTCCTGCACCCAGAGCTGTGTCCTGCACCCAGGGGTTTGTCCTGCACCCAGGGGTTTGTCCTGCACCCCGGGCTGTGTCCTGCACCCAGAGCTGTGTCCTGCACCCAGAGCTGTGTCCTGCACCCAGGGGTTTGTCCTGCAGTCAGAGCTGTGTCCTGCACCCAGAGGTGCTGCTGGCTCCAGGTGTCTTGTCCTGGTTGATAAAATGAGATTTTCCAGGAGGGGCATTTCTGCCCACACTGGATTTTCTGTTCTTCTATCATCTGGGAGCATCTTTCAGAGCACATCCTGGGTTTCTCAGTGTCAGAGCATCAGCCTGGGCTGCTCCTTGGAGCCTCCACCTGCAGAGGCTGATGTGGAATCAAATGTGCATTAAATCCCTTGTCCTTGGCCTGGGCTATCCTGTTAGACACAGCTATGAGCACCCTTCATAACCCCATTCACCCTCTAGAACGTTTTCTCTCTGCTCTGTGTTATTCTCTGTTGCTCAGAGAAGTTATTGCCATCTTTATATTGAGTTCTTCACCTTCAGGTGCTGCTGGAGAGCTCTGTGGAGATCTGATTACCCCTGAAATGGGCCAGAATTGGGCAGAAGCTTTGTTTTACAGGCTCTGGATTTCAGTAAAAACCCTTCTCCCACAACCCAATTCCTGCTGAACTCGCAATCCACAAGCTTTACCAAAAATGTCATTTCTAAGAAACGTGCCCAGGTGATGTAAAATGAAGGTGAAAACACTGCTCAGTACAGATGCCCTTTTCCAGCACTGGGGTTCCTTGTGCAAGGAAAAGCATCCATCCCATGCAGGCAGGGGAGGGAGAACAGGAAATAATGGGATGCCAGCAGTGCTCTATAGGAGCCTTTCACTGCCTGCCCACAGAGCACTTCCAGAAAAACTTGGAGCCAACACTCCCTTGGCAGCAGCTGCTTGATTTTTTAATTTATTTTTTATTTTTTTAAAATTTAATTTAAATTATCTTCTCATGCAGACAATCCTGACTCAATGTCCTTGGTTTCAGACTTCTCCAAACCAGGCTGTTCCCACTGGATGTGAGCAGCTTAAATCCTTGGGAATCCTTGGTCCTGAGGAGGATTTTGGCAGTGCTGGGATTTGATTTATGATTTATTTTTTTCCCCCCAATAACGTGATGTTGCTAGAATTTTCCGTGAGTGGGAAAGCTTGTCCTTATAGATCTTTTTTTTGAAGTTGTGTGGTTGAGGGGGTTGGGAACACACCCTGAAATAACTGACAGGAGCTGGAATATCTGAATGGAATGGGGATTCAGTGGAATGAATCCCTGGGATGGGGATAGCCCTGGGGTGTGGGGAAGGCCCACTGCAGCATTTTGGGGTCACAGTTGGCTTCCAGGGTTCCTGTCATTGGAGACACAGCTGATTTCATCCATTTTTCCATGCTCAGGAGTAATTTCTGAGTCCTCAGACACGCTGGTGTCACTGGCAAGAGATATCCCTGTTCTCTGTGCTGGGACAGCACAATCCTGGGAGGAATTTCTTGCTCCCAAGACGTGGGGAGGCCATGGAGCTTCCCCCCATGTCTGCCAGGGCCAGACGTGCAAATCGTGGTTTAAAAATGAGAATTGTGCACACAAAACGAGCACTGAGCTGTGAAGGAGGGCAGGGTTCTGTGCAGGGAACATAATGTGCCTGTTCTCAGGGCAGGAATTCCAGTGTTTGGGTTTCTGATTGATTTTTAATTGCTATTAATAGTGCCCAGTGTGTGTATGTGGAGCACTCACAGGGGCTGTGCTGTATTTAAAACATCTTTCTTACTGTGCCACTTGCATTTCCAGTTGGTTTCTTTTCTCTCACCTAATTCAGCATCATGCCAAAGGTGTTTTCTTCCCTCTGTGCTGATATTTTATTGTGAATTCAGGCAGAGGGGCTGAAGGAGTGCTGCCACTGCTGGTGCTGCCACTGGGACTGTCATTGTCATTCCCTGCCAGGCTCAGCCTTTGGGAAGGGCAGCCTGGATTATTCCTGGAGGAACTGGGATTCTCAGGGAGAATCCTCTCTTGCCTGGAGTTTCTGCTGGGCACAATCTTCACTGAACACAAACATTGGGAGTTCTTTGCACATCTGCTTGGAAAGGAACCACTGGAGTGCTCGTGGAGCTCCTGGGCTGTAATTAGTGGCTGTGACTCTAATGAAGGTCAAAGACAAACCCCATTTCCTTGTTGTTCCTGTCCAGTGGAAGCTCCCAGAGCTCGGGGCAGGATTTGGATGCATTTTGTCCCTTGTGATGATGCCCCAGAATGAACAAGAGTTCCCCTACAGAGACAATATAGGAAATAAATAAATTGTATCACTTCTTCTCCCAAAACTTTCAGTTTGAAATTTTCCTCATTTTCCTTGTATTTCCTCTCCTTGTATTTCAGACTGAGTTTTCCTTGTTTTCCCTCTTCCTGGGTTATAAATCATGTTGCCTCTCCCTTTTTTTTTTCGGTTGCTCCCAAGAGCTGCATAACATTTTTAAATAACAGAATGTATATTCAGTGCTTTGGTGTTTCAGAAAACCCTTGGGATTGTATTTTGGGAGTCAGTGGCTGTGTTGGATCCTTGACTGTGCCATTTCTCTGTGAGAAGTCTGCTTTCTGAAATGAATTCTTGAATGGGACTCATTGGAAAACCAACAACAGCTATATGTTATTTATTTTAGAAGGGAAAGAATTATAAAAAATGGCCTAAAAAGGATCCCAGAGCTGCTTTAGGTTTTCACAGCTCCACACCCAGATAGAAGACGTTTGTGTTGGGACTCAGGAGCTTGGGGAAGGTGCACTGGTTTTCCATCAATGCTCAGGGAACCCAGTTCCATCAGCAGTGCCCCTGCAGGATCACTTCTGCACAGCCTTTCCCCTCCCCTCTTCATTTTTACTGCAGCTCATTTTTTCTTGGTGTTTCATTCTTTATCATCTGTTCCCTTTTCAAAATAATTAAGGAATGAAACATATGATTTATGGCAATTATCTTGCACATTAGAGGGGGGAAATACACAGTTTGTCTGGTTGCTTTGGTGTTTCAGTTTGCAGAGTTGATAAGCAGCCCCAATTTCCTGACACATTCATTTTTTTTCAAGTTGTTTCGAGAGAATCTGATGTGACACAGTGAACAAAAGACTAATCTAATTTATCTTTTTTATTTTTTTTCCCTCATCTCTCTCTCTCTCTCATCCTTGTAATATTTCTGCTTGGCTGGCTGCATGTGTGAATGGGTTTTGTGGTGGCATTTCAATTTTGGGGTGGATATTGAGGCAGGGAACAACATGTCTTCCCCTTGATTTCAGAATAATACCCAAGTATGAGGCAAACCTCTCATTTCCTGCAGGGAAAGACTCGTGGTGTTTTTCAGAACACGTAATCATTTTCAATGAATCCAGACTTGCCTTGTGATAATTTTTATTACTGGTTGATCTGCATGAGGTGATGAAAGAAAGCCAGGTAGGCTCTGGATTAAATGTGTGTTTTGTACTCCGTAATGCTCATTATACCCGGGAAAAATGGGCAATCCCAGGGCTGTGAGGGCTGGATCCATTCAGGGAGGAGGAGAAATGGGCTGTTTTGGTGCTGGCAGGACTCTCTCAGGGCTGTGTGATGGATGAGGGGATTGATTGGGGTCTGATCAGTGCATTTACCTGCCCAGGGCTGTGTGGTGATCAGGCACTCAGAGATGGTCCCATCACTGCTGGCTGTTTTTGGATAACCCAAATGAGCCCAGTGCCTGTGGGGCTGAGCTGCCCGTGGGGTTCCCCCGTGCCAGAGCTCCCTGAAAATCTGTTCTCCACCATCTCCATGTCCTTACCCACAGCCCTGTGTCCCTTTATCAGCCCCAACCAAAGCTCAGCTGCCTGGAAAAGCACTTTGGTTGGGGTTTAATTCCTTTTCAAGGGGTGAGGAATGAAATGTGTGTGGAAGGGAAGCTCTGCAGACAACAAATGCTGTTTATGTGCTGCTGCTTTGCACCAGGGCTGGATCCAGCCTTAGGAAGTAGCTGAGCCCTGAAAAGAAAGACTGAGGTTGTTTGTTTTTTTTTTCCTAATCCTGTTTTACCTCATGGCAAAATCTATTCTTGCATCTGTTGGGTTTTAATAGTGCTGGCCCCCAGGCCTTAAAATAAACGGGATTTAGAAATGCCTGGTGAGTGTGATGCAGGGAAATGTTATTTTCATTGATGAGCTGTCAGAGGTGCAGGGGGGTTTGGTTTCTGTGTGTTCATCTCCACGATCACAGCGATGGCAGGGATGAGGGACAGGATTGCTCGTGGCACTGCGGTATGGCTCCTGTTCCTGCCCATAATTGCCCTGATTTGGGGGACAGGAATCTCCAGGACTGGTGCCCTATTGGACTTGTCACCGACCTAAAGGAAACATTAAAATAACAAGTCAGGCTGGAGCATCACGGGAGGAGCACAAGGATGGGCAGTTCTGCTCGAGGTAAAGCAGGATGTCAGGGGCTCAGCTCAGAGGAGCTTCAGAATTTCAGTGACTGAGGCCAGAAAAACCTCCTGTTCCTGCTGCTTTCCTTAAACCCAATCTCCACGCTGCTCTCAGATATTGGGTATTAGATAAGGTTATTTCATGACTCCTCTTTGCCTCGCAGAATTTGCCACTTATGAAATGATTCCATTTAGCAGATTAGTTTCTGTAACTGCATATTGCTTTTCATTAAAATTTCATGGGGCTTTTATTTAACATGCACTGGAGCCTTGTTTATGTGGGACCTGTTGAAAGCAAAGTGGATTAGGCCATTTAAGCCATGTATAATCCATTCCCTATGGACTTGTGTCTGCTCCTGCCTGCCTGGTCCTCATCTCTGTTCCCTGCTCCCTGTCCATCCATCCATCCATCAGCAAGGAGCAGGAGTTTGGCGTTTGCTGCACAAGAAATTAGCAGTGCTGTAATTGCGTGATAACAAACTTGTTCCAGGCCTCTCCCCAGCCGAGTTCCAAATTCTGCTGGGTCCTGCCAGCCCAGTTTTGGCTCTGGATTGGTGCCAGTTCTTGTTTGCAGGAGCTGCCTGCTATTTGCATGGAGATTTCTGCCTTGTTTTCCCGGATTGAGGGCAGGTGTTCATTAGTTTGGAGGCTCCAATTTGTTTAATGGTTTGTCCACTGTGTTCAGCTAAGTCAGTAAGGCAGTGCTTGGGTTTATTCCTTGCCCTTTCCAAGCGTTTCTTGTGTCTATTCCCACAGATCACACAGGCCCAGGACTTACTGGCACTGAATTTGGGGAGCATTTGGTCCATTCTGGTCTCCACATGTTTGAAGCATGGGAAGGAACAGAGAGTTTATATATAATACAACATATAAAAAAATAAAATATATTTGTTATATATATAATATATGTATTATATATAACAAAATACAATATATTTTATATAATTTATATTATATATTGTATTAAATATATAATATATAATATATATTACATATATTATATATGTGTATATAGATGTATGTATATATATACAATATACATATACAGATATATGCACACACACATTTAGATTTAGATTTAGATTTAGATTCAAGCTCAGGCACTTTATTTCCAGCTGATTCTGTCCCCAGTCACAGCCCAGTGCAGGATGCTCCTGGGAGGATCTGATTCATCTGGGATTCAGTTTGGGAAAAGTGCTGCATCCTTCCCCAAGGTCTTTAATTATAGACTCAGCCTGTTGTGTCAGGGAACAGGGGAATGCGTTCCTGCTGAGAAACGTTCCCATCCCCACACGTTTTTAGGGGAAAAAGACGGAATTTCAGATGTGAATCCACCTTGGAATGGTGCAGAGGAGGCAGCACATTTTGCTGGTTTGGGCAGAATTATTGTCACCACCTGCAGCATCCTCCTCCTGCAGGAGATTGTTTCATACTCAGTTCCATCCGTGAATTGGCTCTAAATGTCCACCTTTTGTTTTAATGCTCTCTCCACTTATTCAGAAATTCCGAATTTCTCACAGCTCCCTCCTCAAGCCTTTGCGATTGTTGTGCTCCAAAAGCTTTTTTTTCAAGGCTATTTCAGTGGTTCCTTGGAGAGTAGGGCTCCGATTTTGGGGAAATTTCAGCTTGGATCAGCTCCTGCTCAGCCCTGACCTGGCAGGGAGGTGATGGGAAGCTCGGGATCAGATGGCAGGACATGGAGGAGTCACCGGTGAGGATTTTGAGTGGCATTCCCCAATTTACCACTGCCATTCCCATGGGAATTCCCACTGTAGTCTCACCAAGGCTCTGCAGTGCTGTAAAATCCACTCTGAAATATCTGGGGCTGAGATACTGAGAGGAGACAATAACCAGCAGAAGAAGATGCTCCAGAAGTGCAGGATGGAGCCTTTAATACTCTTTTATCGGCTGGGATGATGAATTTTAGCTGTTGATCGTATCACTGGTGATGGTGGGACCTGCAGGAATGAGGAAGGATGGATAATTCCTGATCCCTGCTTGTTTTTTCCAGCTCCTCCTGAGTCCCTGTGGCCCCCGAGGTGCAGCAGAGCCCTTTGGAGGAGCCCTTTGCTGCCCAAATAGTGCAAACGAAATGGTTCCTCCGTCTGCTAATAGGTTAATTGTCACTTGTAGCTCTTCTTGATTTTTCGGCTTCTTTATCCTCTGAAAGGTGATAAAATAAGGCCAAAAAATCCAGGGGCATTTTCTTTTCTAAGCATCCTTTCTCCAGGCTTGTGAGATGTATTTATGCACAGGGCTCCCTCCTAACAAAGGCCTCTTTGAGGGTCCTGTGGTCGTCTAACATTCCCTCCTTTCACATGAAATTAAGGGCTGTGATTTACTGCAGTGACCTGAGTGCCTGAGTACTCTCATTTACAGACAGCCCGGCTTTTTTTTTTTTCTTTTCTCTTTTTCCTTTATTTTTTTTCATTTTTATTTTTTTAAAAATTATTATTTTTATTTTCCTTTTTTATTTTTTTCCCTTTTTTCCTTTTATTCTTTTTAAATTTTTCTTTTCCTTTTTTCCTTCTTTTTTTTTGTTCTCTCCCTTTTTTCCTTCTTTTTTTTTCCTTTTCTTTTTTCCTTCCCCTCCCCCCCCCTTTTTTTTTTTTCTTTTTTTTCCCCTTTTTTTTTGTGAGGGGAGAATATTTTTCTTTCCTCCCGTGGGTCTTTATTTCTGCAAACATCCCGTGAGGGCTGGGCTGGTGTCTCACAGCTCCCAGTGGCCGTGCTGGGCTCCCTGGGCTGGCTGTCTTTGCTTTGCCTCTTGCACTTTGGTTTTGTTGTTTCTTTTTTATTCCCTGGCTTTTCATCCAGTGAAAAAAGGGCACAGATTTATTTATTCTCATCAACCAATACATAGATTTCTTTTAGATTTTCTTAGGTGCTAATGGAGGGCACAGAGTGGGGAGGCTTGGGGACGCTCTGTCCCAACTCACTGCTCAGCATTCTTAGGAAATGAGAATTTTTCATCCCCAAATTGAGGCAGTTTGAGCTCCATTCCCTCAGCCATTGCTGTTCCCACGGCAGAGATTTCCAGAGCTGGTTTTTAGACCTTTATCCACCCAGACAAGGGACCTGCAGCTCGCTCCACCCACATTTTTGAGGCATTTTTGGGGTGCACCTGCTGTCCCCTGGTTCCTTGCAGTCATTTTGGACACATCCTGGTGGAAATTAGACAGAACACGTTCAGGTTTTTCTCTTTAGAGCCAGAAAATTTTTATTAAATCCCAGGTATTTTCAGGGTGTTTCACGTTGTTTAAATCAAGGTGCAATTCTCTTTCCTTTTACTGAAAGCAACCCTACAAAACCCCATTATTTTTTGTGAGGACACTGGTTAAGCACAGAGGAAACCCTGCAATGCAGATGGTGCCCAAAAGCACCAAGCACAGCACAAGATTTGGCTCATTCTCTGAGGCTTGTTAACTAAAACACAGATTGGATCCTGTTGGGCTCCTTGCAGGAAAAAATCTGATTTCCTAGGTGGATTTGGCAGGAGGTTTGTAGGGTGTCACAATCTGGGGCTGCTGCCACCCCTGCTGCCACCTCCTCCTCCTCTCTCAGCATTTCTCCCCAAATCCTTGTTGCTGTGGAAAGCCCAGGAGTGTTTCTCACTTGAAATATTCCGTGTTGTTGTGAGGAGAGCGAGGCTGTCAGGGCTGCCCGCTGGGCTTTGGAGTTTCCTTTTTTTTGTTGTTTTTGTTTTTAATTTTTTCTTTCCTTCTGTGGGATCTGCCTTTTCCCTGGCAGGTGGTGGAGGAGGAAGGCTGGGCTGCTCCCAGTCCCCAGCGAGGATGGGATGGAGATTGCATTAAAGCCTGGTTAATTGGTGACTGTCTGCCCTGATCAGCCTGGCTGGGAGGGATTCCATGGGAGCTGTTTTATTGCAGGAAATAAAACAATCAGAAATAGAAATTCAGCTCAGGACAAGGACTTGCACAAGAAGGAAAAGTGCTGCCTGGAAAAGAAAAAAAAAAAAGAAAAAAAAAAAGAAAAAAAAAAAAAGCCAAAACTGCGGTGGGGAAAAAGGAATTGATTCCTTTCCTTTAATCATGATTGAGTTTATGTTGGATGCAGCTCCCAGCCCGGAGTGTGACATTGCTTTGCTGATCTTTTATCCTGCCTTTAGCCAGATCAGCTCTGAAATAAAAGATGGAAATGCAGTTCTTTGCAGGGTGTCCATGTGGAGCTGGTGTGGTGGGTCAGGACGAGCAGCACAGGGGGCTGGAAATGCCTCTCTGCTTTGCTCCTGTTTATTATGCCTGGCATGCAGCACAAACTCACCGAAAAGTGCTGGAATTACCCTTGGCAGTGAAATCCTCTGCTCGCTGTGGTCTGTGGCGCTTGCCTTTGTTTGAAGAAGTTTTTCCACTCAGATTTTCAGAGCGGCGCTCCCTTGGATGTGGCGCTGCAGTTGCGTCGCTCTGTCATCTTCTGTCTCCTTTTCTTCCTCTTATTTTTATCTGTCCTTGTCTGTCTTGTCCTTCACTCCAGCAGAAACAAAACGCCCTTTGTGGCTGCAAACCCGGCGTGCCAAATACTTTGAATAACTGTAGCGCTGCACGAGTGAATGTAAAACATAAAAGCGCCAGTAAATTCCTTTTAATGCCATCCTATAACAACAAGAATTCCCATTTTAATAACTGGGGCAGGGGAAGGGTTGACCTCGTTGTTTGATGCAACCATTAACTTGCTTGGCTGGGCTCGGGGATGGTGTGTTTAACTCCGCAGCCATTTGGTGTTAATGATGCTGCATTCATTAACATCCCAATGAGAGCGCTTTGCTGCTCTTCCCGGGGCGGATTGTGCCCCTACCTGAGTCCCCGCTTTAATCCGGGCTGGAATTGAGCTGTTTTATTGCCTTTGTTGTGCCTGGGGAAGGGGAGGGCGCTGGGAGCGCCCTGATCAGGCATTGCTGGGGCTGAGCTGTGCACTCCCACCCTGCCCCACACACAGCTGGATAAATAATTTACTGTTAATTTATCAATTCAAGGTGGCTGGATAAACCATTTGGTGTTATTTTACCAATACAAAGTGGCTGAATAAATAATTTGGTATTATATTATCGATGCAAGGTGACACAGAAGATTCTGTGCAGGTTTTGTGTCATCATCTCATTTAAATTTCCTGGTTTTACCTCCTTTGTGTGAATTCTCTTGGCTCATTCCCCTCTCCCTGCTTTGCTGGTGGCTGGGGTTGTTATGTGGAATTCTTCTGAGCCAAACAGATTCCCCTGCACTGCCTTTTTCCTTAGAGATGAAAGAGCAAAGATTGTAAAGGAGGGAATATTAAAAAAGATTAATGAGTTGATGGGTAATTTCAGAAGAAAGAGACTTGATTTCAGTAACCACTTTGAATTTGGGGCACTTGTAGATCATCATGGGGAGATGTGGAGTGACAATGAAGCAGCACAGAGAGATCTGTGACTCTCAGAACATCACTGCATCTCCTGCCCCACATTGCTGATTTTTCTGGAGGATTCAGGGATTTCCCTTTCCCTTTGTGCCTTCCATTTGGGGGCCTGTAGGATTGGGAGCTGGCAGTGTGCAAATCTGGGGTGAAAATCGTGGGACTGATGAAGGGTTTGGGCTGGAAGGGACCCCAAAGCCCACCCAGTGCCAGCCCTGCCATGGGCAGGGACACCTTCCCCTGTCCCAGGCTGCTCACAGCCCTGCCCAGCCTGGCCTTGGGCACTTCCAGGGATGCTTTTTTTGAATGCTGGCCCTATGGGTGAAGGAAAGAAAAGGCTTTAAACCCAAAACCACCCTGTGGTAATGATGAGTTCATGACCAAGTTGTGTTTATTTGGAAGAGCTGGGGTAATTTTGCTGTCAGGAAATTAGAAGGCATTTTGGTGGGTTGTGGGGTGGCACAAAGAAATGCTGGAGCTCTCTGAGTGGGATCTGGAGAGTGGCGAAAGGGCCTCTCCACATTTCTGACCCTGGCAAAGAGTGAACAGGCAGATCCAGCAAGGAAGGCAGTGCTGAATTCTGCCTGGGCTGGGCTGGGCTGGGCTGGGTTTTCCCTTTTTTTCCTGGTATTGCAAGTGTTGATCTGTGTCCAGTGCTCCACAGGAATCTGCTGTGGCATTTTTGGGGTCACCATGCCCAAACTGAGGCCAATACCCAGAGAGGATTTGCTGTTAGTGCCAGCTCTGCCTCCTGCTTTGGGAACTGCTGGGTTGGGTTTGCATTTTGGACTGCCCCAAACAGAATAGAACACTTTGGGATTGAGTGGACAAGTTTATCCTTCCCATGCAGTGACTCTGGGATGAGGAATGATGATTATTTTACCTCTCTGGCCTGCATTGTGCTCGTGTTTCTTGCAGCCTGCCCGAGCTGCTTTTTCCTCCTGAGGAGGGGCCACGTTCGTGGGATTTCATTGTGGGATCCAGGACACAAAAATAAACCCCTCCAGGCTGGGAGGGAGCTTCCCAGCCCCACTGTGGTCTTCATTCCAGCAGAGCAAGCAGTTGTTAGTGGCAGGAGAAATCTGTCCCAGAGATGCAGAAATAGCAGTGGCAGAGCTGGGCAGCTGTGTGGGGGAACTGCAAAAACGAATATTGGCTCTGGCTGGTAGAGATAAAAGCAGGATATTGTATCTGGGACATTCACTTGTGCCTCTCACTGCTCCCTGGGGATGGTTTAAAGTAAAGAGCAATTAATGCTGGTGCTTCCAGGAGGGTTTGTGGTGGTGCAGGGGTTGTGACACTTGGGTTTGTCCTTTCAGCACAGCCCCTGCATCGATCCCTGCTGTGTGCCTTGCCTTGGGTTTGTCATTTTGGGGACATTTTGCTTCTCCTGCTACTCTCAGAGGACATTTCTGTCGCTGCTGCTGCCTTTTCTGGCCGTGTTCTGTATTCCAGAGCAGCGCTGCTGTTCCTGTGCTGTTATTTCACACCCTGGAGAGGAGCAGGGGGTGTGGGAGGGAGGAATTCAGCAGGAATCCTCAGGTGCTTTAAAGGTCTTTGCCCTCACAGATCACTGAGCATCTCCTTCCCTTCCTGCTCCCCTTCAGTGAGTAGTTCTTACACCATCATTCCAATTAAAACATTGTAAGTACCAGGAAAACATGCTAAAGCTGATCACAGGAGACAGCCCTGTTGTTAACATCGGTCAGACACATCAGTGTTCAAAGTCACCTCGAGATTTGGGGACTTGGAACCCTTTGCAGAAGTCACCCCTGAATTGGAAAGGACTCAGATCACCAAATCAGCTCCTGGCCCTGCAGGACACCCCAGCAGTCCCCCCTGTGCCTGGGGGTGCTGGTGTAGCCAGAATTCGGGAACTCCAGTGTAGAATGCAGGGAATTCAGTCCAGGAGGCAGCTGTGGGAGCTGTAAATCCTCAGGGCTGCTGGAGCACTCGCAACCATTAGCAGATAGGGGTCAGGTGCAGTCTGCCCCTGGATATTCATTATCCCAGGGATTAACCTGGCCTGCTTCTATTTCCAAAGCTGCTCCTGCCCGTGGCTGGAGCCCAGGTACTGCCCCTGGCTCATCCCTGCCCTGCAGGTGCCACCGAGCAGGGACCTGCTGCAAAAAGCTCTTTAAACACAGCAGCCCCTCCCCTGGAGGGCTTAGCTGCAGCTCCAGGTAATCCCCAGTGACAGTGCCTGGGAATTAGGGAGCACATCTCAATAAAAGGGGCTGAGGCTGCAGAGCAGGCACCAAAATCTCCAGACACGAGGTGTCAGTGCTCGGTGTTGGCCATTTGTACATTTAAATGAAGATTTGGGAGTTGGCATTCAGTGCTCAGTGTTGGCCATTTTTACGTCTAAATGAGGGTCTGGGGGTTTACACTCAGTGCTCAGTGTTGGCCATTTGGGGGTGTGACTTTCAGTGCTCAGTGCTGGCCATTTGTACATTTAAATGGAGATCTTGGGGTTGATATTCAGTGCTCAGTGTTGGTCATTTGTACATTTAAATGAGGAGCTGGGGGTTGATATTCAGTGCTCAGTGTTGGCCATTTGTACATCTAAATGGGTGTCTGCGGGTTGGCATTCTTTGTGGAAGTTAAGGGAGAAAAACTTTCATTAGAGAAATCCTGCCTTGGACCTTTAATTTATGCCCCAATATTCTGAAAGTCGTGGTGACCACTCAATTTTATTGGCTCTTTCTGGTTAATTGTAGTGCCACTAATTTCAAGCTTTTCCTGTCAGCAGTTGGACCAAATTGTCCTGATATTTCTCACCTGTGAGGAGAAATGGTGGAGGAGACAAAAAAAAAAAAAAAAAGGGAGTGCAGCAGAGTGCAAAGCTGGGAGAAAAGCAAAGTGCTGGACTGATGTGTGTGGCTTGCCCAGGCTGGTTGTGCTTGCCTGGATTACAGATTTGTGCTCACATTTTGGTCATTCCCTTTGGTGGAGCCGCAGTGGTTTTAGCTCAGATTAAAAGCCTTTATGGCTTTAATTCGAGGCAGTCATGGCAGTGATGAGCTGTGGCTTAGGCTGTGCTCTCTGAATTTACAGCCTGCCCCCGTTATTTTCCTCCTGGAGGCTTCCTTTTGATGGGGTGTTGTCTGTCGGCAGCACAAATTAAACATGCTGAGCACGTGGGGCCTGAGGCCACTGCTCTGCCTTCAGTCAAACCCAGAGAGACCAGTGCACTGAGGAGATGGAGATCAGAATATGGCACTCATGGAATAAAGGAAGCAGCTCTGAGCCATGTTTGTGCCCTGTGTATTTGGATCTGTGTGGAGATGATCAATCTCTGTGTGTGCTTTCTTTATTTATTGGGTTTTTTACAGAGATCTTTCCCAAAAGCTGTGTCATCTCAAGCACCCAGCCGGAGTCTGGTTCCCTTTTCCTCAATTTTCCCTCTGTCCTGTGCTTTGCTGCACGAGGAGAGGTGTGAAAATCCAGTTGGTTTGGAGTTCACTGGAGGTTTTCTTTTGGTGCTTACATGGAGTAAATTCCTGCAAGTCTTGGAGTAAATTCTTGCAAGTCTTGGAGTAAATTCTTGCAAGTAGGAGTGAATTATTTCAAGGAGTGTCTTGCTTGTACAGACCAGGAGAGGTTCAGAGATGAACTGACTGTTCTCTTAAATTTTGGGGCACAAATGCTCAGCTGAAACGTTCTTTGTCTGCCTTGCATAACTTATGAGTTGCAGTGATTAAATTTCTTGTGTTTGCTGGGCTGAATTCTCCCTGGGTTTCCAGGAGACATCCCGGAGGAGTGTGGATGAAGCCTTTTCTTGGCTGCTGACAATCTGGGGAGTGTTTATCCTGTCAGTCACAGCTGATGCTGGAGGCCTTTGGACACCCTGCCTGGGTTCAGATTCTTTTTATTTCTTCCTTGGCATCACCTCTTTTTGAGCCTCTGGAGCTTTAAATGATGTCTAAATTTGGGGTTGTGTAAACTCTTCCTGTTCCATGCATTGGGGTGGCTGAATGAGGAAAGGCTCTGATTTATTGCCTTTACCTTGGCTTTACTCTGCCAGCCAGGGAGCTGGAACAGTGCTGAGCAGCAGAGAGCAGTAAACAAGCTCAGTTCTCTCTTGCCTGGAGGGATTTTTGGTTCCTATGCTTGCTGAGCAAATAGGGCAGTGTATTAGCATGTTATTCTTCCCAGTCTTTTGCCTTCAGTTTTCATTATAATAATATCTCAGGTTTTATTCAGTGGATGCTGTTAATGACTCTAATAGTCCTGGTGATACTCTGGAGGTTCTCTCGGTGTGGGGCTTGCAAAAGGCCTTGCAGTTAACACACACTTGAAACGTTACCCACAAATTCCAGTGGTGTTTCCAGAGGCAATGATGTTTTTTACCAAGTCCCCAGATTTCCAGGAACATCTCCATGGTCTGCCCTGTGACAGGGCTTTGGCCATGGGCTGAGGTGGTTTTCTTCATCAGCCCTGAAGGCTGGTCTGAAAAAAGAATAAAAATTATAAATACTGACATGTGCTCTTATTCCTTCACCTCCCTGTGCCTTCTGCTCTCCCCATGTGGCTTTATTTATTTAGTGAAGGAGCCTCCTCATGTTTTTAATGTCAATTAATTTATTAATGAGCCTTCTTCTTCACCTCACATAGCAAGGAAGAGCGGGACTGTTTAATCTTGCTGTAAGGCAGCATTGGAAATTCCTGTTTCTCACAGAGGAGCCAGGCTGAGTCTGTGATTTTCAGCTCAGTCTAAACTATCCAGTGATACGCAGCTACCACAGAATTCCCAGGTCCCACCAGCCATGAAAGATTAATTGACACATTAAATAAACTATTGATTTCTGACACTTTACACTTGGCAGAAGACGGCTCCAGATATGAATTTAAACTACTAAAATCTACAGGAGTCTCTCCAAAGCACTTTTGTGAGCCACAATTCAGGAGAGGCTGTAACTCTCTGAAATGCAGGTGGAATATTTGATGTTTTCCCACTGCCAGAGGGCATGGCTGGATGGGTATTGGGAATAAACCCTTCCCTGGGAGGGTGGGGTTGCCCAGAGAAGCTGTGGCTGCCCCTGGATGTGTCCAGGGCCAATTGGACAGGGCTTGGAGCAGCCTGGGACAGTGGAAGGTGATGCTGGATGAGCTTTAGAAATCCATTTTAGGTGCAGAACACCTGAAAACCCCAGCCTGGGTGCCTTGAGGGTGGCTCCTCCATCTTCAGCCAAGGCCTGTTGTCACTCCTCAGAAACTTCCACCTGCTGCTTGAGCAGTGAGACCAAAATCCACTTTTGTGCATTTACACCTCATGGTGCTTCAACAGCAGCAATTGAGAGCACCAGGGCTTGGCTTCTGCATGGTCTCACCTTGTTGGGAACAGGGAAAAGAGATAAAAACTGCATTCCGTGTTTTCTCTCCTCTTCCTTTTAGCTGAAATAGAAGAGAGAGGTTTATTCTCCTCCTGAGAACTCCAGTAGAAAGCTGTGATAGGCAGAGAGAGGAATTATTCTGCAGTGTGGGATGGGATGAACATGCTGGACTTGGGATGTGCCTTCCTGGAGTGAACCTGCAGTAAATGCTTCACTGGAGTTCATAATTAACCTCCTGTGCAGCAAATACTGAATTTCAGCTTTAACACAGTGCTAAAAACATGTCCCCTGAACTAAACCACCACATAAAAGAGGGCTGGGGAAGAATTGTTCCCAACACTTGAGGGTCAGATCTGGGGCTGGGAGTGCTCCTAGGGCTGATGGATGGGAATGGAGCCTGCAGGGAGCAGGGATTGCTTCCTTTGAGGAAAGCCAGGGAGCTCCTGGAGCTGCTCCTGCCTGACAGAGGCAGTGATTCTGTGCTCCCCTGAAGGATGGAGCTCGTGCTGCTCAGTGCACTGCCAAAACAAACTGCTGCAAGATTAGCCTCACACCCTGGGCTTTTACAAATCCTGTTTTTCTCATCTTCTCCGGGTTCTTCCTACCACCCAGACTTCTCTCTCAGCAGAAGATTGTGACTTGCTTGGTTTTTAATTAAAATTGTCCATACCCTGATTTAATGGCTCCATAAAGAATCCTGGCTTACCCTGCCTCAGGTAAATGAAAATATTTGCTGTGGTAAATAGGACTATTAGTTTTATGATCCATAGCAATAAAAAGCTTTTATCAACAATGTCATCAAAAAGAGGCATAAAATTGTGTTTCATGTAAAAATACCGAGGTGTCTGGGAAGTTTTACTGCGATTCATAAATTTCTGTAGGAAAAGGTGTTAATGGTATTTTTTGGTGTTCCTTGTGGTCATTTAAAAATTAAAAGCGCTTGTGAGCAGATCTCGTGCACAGAAAGGATGGGGTCACAGTGTGGACATAATTGGAACTACTCCATTTTCCCTGCACAGATTCCCTGCATCAGCTTGGACATGTCACTTTGTTCAGAAGCAGAATGATTCTGACTGAAATGAAGCAGAGGAGAAACCTCTCTGAATTCCCTGCCTGTGATTTCGTGCTGCCACAGCTGCCTGGGCCCCTGATTTCAGCTGCCTGGCCAAGCACATCTTTCCCTGGCACTGTGAAATAGTGCCCAGGGATGTGCAGGAGGGCAGGGATGGATGGTGCACGTGGATTTTGGCTGGCAGAGCCCCCCTGTCCCTTGTTTTGGGTGAGACGCAGAGGGCAGAGAGGTTCCTCACAGAGAGAGGTGCCTCACAGACTGTGCTGTTGTACAGAACAATTGGAATTGTGTTTGGTTTGGAAGCAAACACACCTGGTTTCCTTACAAGGGTGAGTGAATTACCTTTCTCCCACCCCTCAGCATCCACTGGGTCCTGCTGGAAAAGGGGATTACATCCCCTGGAGTGGGCAGGACAGACAGAAGGGTGGCTGGAGGCAGAGCTGTGCCCAGCCCCAGAGCTGCCCTGGCTCGGGGATGCTGTGCCAGAGCTGAGCCCTTCCCCAAACCTCCCTGTGGGTTTGGAATTTGGGTTTGGAATCGGGGCTGGGACAGGGGATGCTCCCTCTGTGCCTGCAGGCACATCATGGGTGAGGAGCATCCCTCACATCCAGGACACTGCAGGGCAGGGGCTGCTCCCTCTGACCATCCCTCACATCCAGAACAGTGCAGGGCAGGGGATGCTCCCTCTATCCATCTCTCACATCCAGGGCCCCCAGCTGGGCTTTGGGGTCTCTATTTTGGGCAGTTCCTGCCCTGAAGGTGGCTCCGGGCTGGCCTCTCTGGGCTGTTGTGCCGTGGCACTGTGCTGTTCCTCCCCGCCTCTCCAGGAGCCGATATTCCCCACAGGAGCCAGCCGTCCCCTCCTCCAATTCCTGCCAGATTTAGGGAGTGGTTGCCATGGCGACGGGGGAGGAATTGGATCTGCAGCCCAGCTGGGATCAATCCCAGCTGCTGCCTCCTCCTCCTGAGCAGTCAGCGTATTTTTAATAAAGTGACCGTGTACAGGAGCCTTGTCTTTGTCTTGTTAAGCCTTTGTTGTGTATTAAATCCTGAGGGCTTTCACCATAATCTGCTTCTCTCCCCAGCTTTACAAATCCCGCCCTTACTCCACAAGCCGTGCCCGTTAGATCAGGAGATATTTCTTTCCCGATGGTTTTTATTTCTGGAATTGAGTTTAATTGGTGAATCGCTGCTAGAAATGAACAGAATTAAAGGTACAGCCTGTGAGGATGGAACCAAGGGTTCACTCACAGCTGAGTTTATCCGTGCTGGGCTTTGTTTGCCCCAATATTTGTGATGGTTTTTGATTTGGGGTTTTCACTCATGTTGTGGTAGTGCACAGGGTTAGCTGTGCCAGGAGCACAGGGGTTCCTGCTCCTGGAGACACCCCCCAGGCAAAGCCCACCCCAGTTCCCTCCTGGGCTCAGAGTGAGGGGTCCCTGGCAGGAAGAGCCCTCAGAGCTGAGTTCAGCCCTTGGTGGGGCTTGGAGGTGACCCAGGAGCTGCAGGGTGGACACAGACCTGAGGACCCGAGCCTGGGATGAGCCCAGTGCTGCACTGAGCTGAGCACAAAGGGATTTCAGTCCTTCTTTACTTCCAGCACTCAAATTTGAACCTTCTGAGGTCAGTGGGGAGGTGCTGGGGGCTGTAAAGGATCAGGGGTTTGTAGGAAGGGGAGGATGTGAGGGGACGAGCTCCCATTTACCTGAGGGAATAGAACCCCACGGTAAATCCAGAATTGAGTGTATTTACTGTGCCAAGACATTCCTTTGGTGTGAACATTCATATTCCTGCTTCCTGTGTCACCTTTGGAATTTGGGCACCCAACAATCACCCCACTTACCTGTGCTGCTCATGGCACTTTATTGCCCAGGTGAATAAATTCCTGCCTTAAGCCCAGTCCCAGCCCAGCAGGGACACAGCCTCCCTGCCTGTTACCAAAACCACAGCTTCATTTCAGCTCATTTCTTTTGTTGAGATGCAAAACTAATTATATTGAACTACAGATGAACAGGAAGTTGCATTAGCAAATTTGTTGGGTTTTTTGTTGTTTTTTTTTTTTAATCAATGGGGAATTATTCAGCATTTTTTGGGGGCTGGGGAACTTTATAACCAGATAAAAGATATGGGGGAGGGCAGAGCTATAAAAAGTGTTATTGTGTGATTATGAAGAGGCCTTTTAATGCAGTTATTATGTGATGCTAAAAAGGCCTTTATTGCTCGAAGTTGGAAGCAGAATACAAATGGGCTCAGCAGTGTCTATTAAATGAAGAGTGGAAAAAATAGCCCCCATTTCCCTGAACTGCAAAGCCAAAATAACGATTAAACAGCGATTAAAATCAGCAGCGCTGGCTTTGTTAGTGAGATCACAGGCTGGGCAGTAACGCTGAGGGTTGTCAGTGAGATCCCAGCACAGCCCTTTGTTCTGGGGACCTGTTTGTGCAGGTGACAGCGGCAGCAAATCCTGCTGCTGCTGCTGGAGGCTGCTCAGACCGCGGGGTGAGCTCTCCCCGGAGTGAGATAAGGACAGATGAGCTGCCACTGACTCATGCAGGGGCTTCTTCCTTCTGCAGCTGAATTCCAGCAGTTACCTGCGGTCCCTGTGGCTGGAGCTGCTGGACAAACACAGCTGGGTGCTTTTGTCCCTAATTTCATCTCCAGGGATCTGTAGGACAAAGCCTTAGAAGTGTTTGCAAACCAGGTCCAGGGCAGCCCATAGGCTGTCCAAAATCCAAAGAAACGCCAGGAGAAGCCACAGGAGACTGGGGGAAAAAAAAAAAATCCAGGTAGAATTTTGCTCCTCAGCATCTCTGGCAGAAGGGAAATGTTGGGATTTCTCAGTTTTGTGTTTTTAATAACTCCTGGGTGTTTTTGTGCCCAGGCGAGCACTGGAAGCTCCCAATCCCGATGGAAAAGGGAGGGAATTGGCCTTTGGGATCAACCTCAGGGCGCCCGAGTGTCCTGTTCCTGGTCTGAACAGGCTGGAGGTGCTGTGAAGTGTATTTGTTTGTCCTGGGGGTCACAGTTCCTGTCTGGTGGCAATTCCTGGGTTTGAAAAGTGCCTTTCTGGAGTTAGGAACCATCCCAGGAGGCTCCCTTTGTGCCTCCTTCACTCTGGGAAGGGCTGTGCTGATGTTCACTGAAGGAATTGCTGCCCCTCTGCACAAGCTTTGCAGAAATGCTGTTCCTTATTCCACTAATGATGGGATTTAATGGTAACTTTGGAGCTCAGGGAACAGAGGGAGCACTGGCTGAATGAGGCAGAACCAGGGATGTTCTTCCTCCTCTCCTTTCTAAAAGATTTGCCTTCCCAGGGGTGGTTTCCAGGTTTCATTCTTTTGAAAATCCACCCAGCACTTCAATGCACCGAAGGAGCTGAGCCCTTGGAAAAAATCAAAAAAAAAAATGGGGAAAATCTGGGAGCTGGGTGTTGCTGCCTGGGCTCAGATCTCCTGCCTGGCCCTTCTGGCTGTATTTTCAGGGAGATACTCCCTGGGTGGGTGGTTTCCTCCTGCTCTGTGCAGCTGATGAGGCACAGCCAGGCCTGACAAAAGCTGTCAGGTAGAGCTCAAATGCTAAATTTGGGGTGATGCAGAGTTCAGTGCTTTCCACAGAGCCTTTCTTCTCCTTCCTGGCTGCTCCAGAAACCACCTGAGGATGGAATGAGAGGCATTATTAACATCCCCAGCCTGTGGCATTGCCTTCCCAGCTCTCAGGGCTGCATTTACAGAGTGCAGTGAGAATGGGGCTGAGTTTCTGATAGATCTCAGTCAGCTCCCAGTGCTGAGCAGAAACAGAAAACTGAGGGCTCTGAAAGCCCTGCCTTGCTTGGGCTGGGGTTCCAAGCTCCTTCCCGTTCCTCAGGAGGTCCAGGGGTGCTTTAATGTCCCTGTCTGGAATCCCTGCAGGGTGTGCAGTGTTCTGTGTGACTATGGTCAGACCTGGAGCCCTCAGTGCTCCCAAGCTCTGCTTCCATCTGAATCTTGCCTGTTTTTGGGGTTTGGGGCTGTATCCCAGTGTTTAGGGCTGGAATAGCAGCATTTATGAGGTCAGCCTGCTGAGCTCCAGAGAGGAGAACCAGGAGGGTGCAAGGACCTTGCTCTGGGGTTATCCCAGCTCTGATTATTGAGCCCAGTCTTCTTCTGGAGAGAAGTGCTGTGTCAGGGTGGTTGTTGGCCCAAGGAATGTGCTCAGAAAATCCTGATCATCCTGTACTTTCCTAATGAGGGCAGGCAGTGCTCCTTCAGCTGTGGGAGCTCCACACTCAGTGCCTGACCCCCCAGTCTGTGTGTTTCCCCAGCAGTTTCAGGAATGTTGCCATTGGCACACACAGCCAGGTTTTCATTTCTGGAGCAGCGCTTGTTTCTTACAACCCCAGGTGTGTTTGGCAGCTGAAATAATGCCTCTGTGCTCTGGAGGTAAAATTAGCTGCTCTGGAAGAGAGATTTTCAGATTTTCCTGCCCTACATGAAAACACAGAGGGTGTTTTCCCAAGAAAACCTATTTTGGCGTCCTCAAATTCAACTTGACCCGGGCTTGTTAGGCCACAGATCTGCTGTGGAATTAAGCTATAGCTGGAGGAGAGCCAGAATCCAATTACATTTTCTGCCTAATGGGTCATAATTTATGCAATGAAGAAGGAGGCAGGGATGTTGGTGGGGGAAAAGGGCACTGGGTCTGCGTGGATCTGTCCTGGGAGGGGCTGCTGGAGAATGGGAATGAGGAGGGCAGGGGTACTATCCTTCCTCTGGGGTGTAAAACCTTCCTCTGGGGTATAAAACCTTCTTCTCTTGTTTAAAACCTTCCTTTCTTCTTTAAAACCTTCTTCTGGTGTTTAAAACCCCCCTCTCGTGTTTAAGACCCTCCTCTCTTGTTTTAAACTTTCTTCTGGTGTTCAAAACCTTACTCTCATGTTTAAAACCCTCCTGTAGTGTTTAAGACTTTCCTCTGGTGTTTAAAACCAGCAGTTCAGATCAGAAAATAGGTGTCATCGTGGACTGTAAACTCACTAAGGGATCCATGGGGATTGTGAGGGTGGCAAAGGTTTTTTTGCTGGACGCCACAGGCCTTGTCTAACTGTGCTTGTTCTCTTCCCAGCCTCTCTCCAAGTGGACATTGTTCCAAGCCAGGGGGAGATCAGCGTTGGAGAATCCAAGTTCTTCTTATGTCAAGGTGCGTGGTGGCTGCAGGCCCTGGGGTTATTGATTTAGCTCAGAGTAAAGCACACCCTGCTGTGCTGATGTTTGCTGCTGAGGGGTCAGTCAGGGCCTGTGAGCAGAGGGATGAATTTGTGATCTGTGGGGGTTTGTGGGTGCTGATGATGTTTTGCTGTGGGGTCAGTCAGCGCCTGAGAGCAGTGGGATGAATTTGTGATCTGTGAGAGGCTGTGGGTGCTGATACTTTGCTGTGCTGATGTTTTGCTGTGGAGTCAGTCAGGGCCTATGAGCAGCGGGATGAATCTGTGATCTGTGAGGGGTTTGTGGGCACTGATGGTGTTTTGCTGTGGGGTCAGTCAGGGCCCATGAGCAGCAGGATGAGTCTGTGATCTGTGGGGGTCTGTGGGTGAGGCAGAGCTGTCTCACCACCCCACCCTCTCCCCCACAGTGGCAGGGGAGGCCAAGTTCAAGGACATCTCGTGGTTCTCCCCGAACGGGGAGCGGCTGACCCCGAACCAGCAGCGCATCTCGGTGGTGCGCAACGATGACTTCTCCTCCACCCTCACCATCTACAACGCCAACATCGATGACGCCGGGATCTACAAGTGCGTGGTCAGCAGCCCCGAGGACGGGGACTCTGAGGCCACCGTCAACGTCAAGATTTTCCGTAAGGCAGTGGCTCCTGGGGGCTGTTGTGGGTTTGTGGGGTGGGACTGGGGGAGGAGCTGGTTTACCTTCTGGGGGAGAGAGGGGAAGGGGAAGGAGGAGGGGAAAAGGGAAAGGAAAGGAGAATGGAATGGAATGGAATGGAATGGAATGGAATGGAATGGAATGGAATGGAATGGAATGGAATGGAATGGAAAAGAGAGTGGAATGGAAGAAGGGAAAGGGAAAGGGAAAGGGAAAGGGAAAGGGAAAGGGAAAGGGAAAGGGAAAGGGAAAGGAAAGGAAA